>NC_062565.1:58261265-58890223 GCF_022837055.1 Prionailurus viverrinus | reverse complement strand
GATGTATAATGCTTGACACCTATTCTTGTGTTGGTGTCTCTCCAATTATTTTGGTGCCTAAAGCTTAGACTTTAGGGGATTCCTCAGGGAGGCTCATGGGAATAATAATCCTTAAATTCTGTATTGATAATCATAGATCTGTGCCTTTTATACTTGAGAGTACATTTGCTTGATATAAAATCCCTTGTTCCCATTTTCTTTCATTCTTTCTTACATATTGTAAATTTTCCTGAGTATCTAAATATTTTATTTTCTCGTGGCATAATGTTGCTGTTGAAAAGTTTGATGTTAATCTGTTTTTTCCATTAGAAGTTACTTGCTGCTGTTTTCCCCCTCTTTATGACCAAAAGTTGCATTTTCCTTTAAATTGCAGTAATTTTACTAGAATGAAGTGTTCTTGAATTATGTTTTTGATGTTTGTTTGTTTTCTTTAATTTTGTTTTTATTTTTCAGGAAATCCTTAATTCATACATTGAATCTTTGCCTGGTTTCAATATTTGTCTGTTTCAAATCCCTTATATATTTTTTTCTTCATTTCTGTTTTTTTTTTCCATCTTCTAATTATAAGTAATTATCTGCTGTGTTCATTCTTTTTATGTTCTTTTTGGAAATGTTTTATTTTGTTGATTCTTTTCTGAGTTCTGTGACCTCATTACTGAGTTTTTCTAATTTCTGTGTATGCTGTTCACTCATAGCTTATGCTATTTTCTTAATGTGTTTTAGCTCATTTTGAAGTAATACATTGCATATTTGATCTGATTTTTTGACAATGTCTTTGTCATTTGCTTTCATTATTTCAGAAACTTTCACTGTCCATAATGATATTATTTCTTTTTCTTTTAATAACTTTGTATTGAAGTTAGCCTTGATACTTTCTGTTACTTATTTTCAAGTGTTAATAGTCTATTTGGACATTGAGAAAGACAAATAAGTCAGTGTAGCTCTCTTTACCTCACAGAGCTCCCTTCCTGTTGTTTTCATCTGTTTGTCTATTGTTTTAGTGTATAATGGCTTGCCTGCTGAGATGCCCTAGGTCTGTCCCTCTCCCCCAAAAATGTCTGATCTCTCTCCTTCACCTCTGTTCTCCCTATCCTACTTAATTTCTATTCCATTTTGAACAATTTCTCCCCAGAGTGGGACCCTGTTTAGAAAGGCAGGTGTGGCAGTTTTGTGAATTTATGTAGCTATGTTTCTCCGAAGGCATTTTGACTGTTCTTTGTATTTGCCCATTATAAGAATAGATAAACAGTTCTAAGCCTCACTACTGTTTCCAAGTTGATTTCCTGTACTTTCCGGTGAATACAGGATAGCTATTTTAATTCTCTTATCTTTGGGTCTGTAAGATGCCCTACTATTTGCTATGGCTATCACTTGAATATCCACTTGGCACATAGTTTGTAGTTCTTGTGAATATATTTAATAGTTGTTATTGGTATTGTGTGTGCATGTTCATGGGAATACCATGTCATTAAATTGTGTTTTAAATGGTGTGCATGGGTTTTTGTTACATTATCTAATTGTGGTCTGATTTTAGGCAGATATTCAGAGAACTTTAAAAACTATCCCAATATTATCATAATTTCTCCAAAATCCCATTCCTAAAACAGACTACTCATATTCTGTTTATTTATAAGTATTTCATATATTTTTAAATTTATGTGATTTTTCCAAAAAAATTTTCTGGTACCAAATAGGCTGAAAATTCAGATTCTTATTTGGTAGCTTAAGAATTAACACCATTTTTTATCTCTAGAATCACTTATCACTGTTTAACATGGGAGTAGAGAAAGAGGAACTACATCAGGAGACCACATTAAGCAAAGGAGAGAAACAGTGAGAAACTTAAATAATTGCACTTATTTTGGAAGAGTGCACCTAAAATAAGAGAAAAATCTTGGCAACAAAGAGAGGGAAAGAAAAAAAATAAAGAAGATAATGAACAATGTAGTTTTCTCTTTTGTTTTATTTTCTTTGAGGCAGAATATTTTTAAATGCTGACAAGAGAAAAGAGTGAAAAGGGACATTTTGAAGATTTATGAGGTAAGAGAAGAAATAATAGAGGAAGGGCCCCCGAAACCGCGGGAAAGGCTAACCAGCACATGTGTAGATGTGATAATACATAATATCCCCTTCCAGGGTGGATGGTAGAGAAGAATGAGTATGTGGTGGGCAAAAGGAGCAAATGTGGTAAAATGTGAAGATTGAAAGTCTTGAATTTTATGGAGCTCTTTGATTGCTGTTCTTTCTAAGGTGTAAAAAGTTAGTTCATCTCTTGAAAGGGTGTTATGTTAGCAAGATTAAAGGTTAAAGGAGTATAGAGAAATTTAGAAGTATACTCTGGTATCTAAGAAATTTCATGACAGCATCAGATTATACCCATACTGGAGAACATGATTCCTTAGCAGAGTTTTGCATCAGCAAATTTGATTACTGCATTGATTCAGAGCAGTGTTTACCAACATTTTTTAACAACAAAACACATAAAAATAAGTAGCATTTTATGACCATGGTGTACACCAATAAGCCCCCTTGAAGCCAGAGATTGCTGGCCTACAATACGTGGCTGATCTGAAAACTGCCACCTGGCCATGGGCTCTAAGGGTCAATATCTAGGCTGACCTGAAACCCATGTGTTGCACACTGACACACATCTGAGAAGCTCTGACCAGGTTTTACTTTACCTGGAGAATTTTACAAAAGAAAACAACAAAGGAATTGAATATTTGCAAGAGAATGTGTTTATGGAATGAAAGAAAAAAGGTACAGAGACCTAGAGTTCAAAGTAAAAGTGTAGTGGGAGAAACTGAGAATGGGCAATAAGCATGGGTGATGGAGATCACAAATTATTAATTGAATAACCATATATCTGCAGAAAGACTGTATTTATTTAAGTGATGGAGCAGTGTGATGATGAGAACAATAGCCATGGCTTATTCTTGGGAGTGTGTAGGTGATGTGAATTGGATGTAAAGGTCATTGGAAAATAGAATGTTGGGGAAATGAGACATGCACCAAAATAATGGGAAGGGTAGTCCAAATAAATGTTGCCATTATCCAAGATAACAGAATTAGGATTGAAAAAAGACTTCTCAGGCATTAATCTCTTCAGTACAGCAGGAGAAGTTGTAACAGGGTAAGAAAAGTTAGCAATGAGAGTGTAGAAGATAGTGTCACTAATTACCAGTAAGCTTTAAAATACAGTGATTTTGTTTCATGAATATGAGTTAATGGGCAGGAAACGGAGAATTTTAACACTACCTTCATACTGTTAATTTCCTACCATGGTATAGAATTAAGTTTCCTCTTTAAGCTGCCTCACTGAAACTATGATTAAATTATTTGTTAGATCTATGCTAATTCCATAATATGTAATATGAGATACTAAAAGTATCAAAGCCAAATAATATAATTTTTTTAATGTTAAGTTTGAGAGAGGGGTTTTCTCTCTGCTATGGTATGCTTCTTGCACTATTCTGTCCATCTATCATGCACTAGTGGATATTATAGAACATAGCAATATTCCTTTTTTCTTTTTTAATTTGTAATGTTTATTTATTTTTGAGAGACAGAGACAGGGTGTGAGCAGGGGAGGGGCAGAGAAAGATGGAGACACAGTATCCAAAGCAGGCTTCAGGCTCTGAGTAGCCAGCACAGAGCCCTACATGGGGCTTGAACTCACCAACCCTGAGATCATGACCTGAGCTGAAGCTGGATGCTCAACCAACTGAGCCACCCAGGCACCCCAGAACATAGGAATATTTTAATGCTAATATTCTTCAGAAGTCTCTTTACTCCTCTTAGTAGCTAATCATTTTCACTAGTTAATAATTTTTATGTTAAGTTTTTCCTTTTTAAATTCACTAAAGTGTTTTCTGTCTTCTCTCTGGATCCTGATTGATACAACCAGAATAGCATCTGTTGATTTTTGGACTGCAACAGTGTTTCATGCAATCTAAAGCACACCTTTTTCATTTATTCACGTGTTATTATTTCTAAAACCAGAGAATACCCAACAGTTGGTGGTATGTTTGTCAATTTCTGGAGCATCTGGTAATGTGTGACATCTTACATTTAATTAAATATGGTGGTATTTTCCTGCTTTATCTCTGTCCTCCATACCAATCATTCAAGGACTGTAGAGGTAGGATCACTTATATACGTCCACATAGAAAAATATCCTCTTTTTGGTTTAGACATATGTATTTGATCCTGATTTTAAAAATGATTTTCTTGGATCTTTGAGTTAGTCTTGAAATTGAAATTTCCACCTGAATTCTTTACATATATTTATTTCTCACTTATTTTATATACTCAATTTTCTTTCCTTGTCTACTTGTCTTCCCTCTTTCACTCTAATCCAGCGGACACAGATCATTAGGATCAATGGTAATGGAAGTAGATATCTTAATTCTTGAAAAATACATTGCCATTTTCTTTCTAACAAGGCAATTTTCATAAACTACTTAAAAGTAGAATTAGGCAATAGACCACTAACTTTTTGTGTTATGTCCTTCAAGAATAATAATTCTACGTGCTAAATATGACTTACCATATTTGAATGACCCATCCCATTTGCTGTTCCTCTAGGATTGAGCAGATATTACATAGTCCATCTCCCAATTGTTGCATGCACAGTATCTCATTAGTATCCTCATAGTGCTATGTGTAACTATTTGAGAATGAATAAATACTTTCACTGGAGTGAGATTAGCGTATGATTAGCAAGTGTCTACTAAGAAAGGAACTGATTTGAAAGCATACAATCTAACCAATTTCGATAGCTTCCCTGATGAATTCAAGCTTGAATCAATTTGTACTCAGACTTTTGAATGTGTTGTAATTTTGACTAAAAACTGAAACAAGATTATTTCTGTAAATCTAATATCTCCTTTCTGAAGTGTTCTCGGATATAAAGTCTACTGTACCATGAAATAGGTCTGTTGTACTTTCCCTTTCAACTCTGATGACATGCCTAATAAACTCCTGCTTCATTATATAGAAAAAAATCATTTCTGAGAATGAGCATTATAGGAAAATGGGTTTCCATATTGTTATTCCACCTGATAGACTATTAAGAAATCTGCAAGTGTATAATTACCAAGAGTAATCTTGTTATTACCAATTGTTCATGACCTGAAAATAGGTTCAAAATTGCTAAAGACACAATCAGAGATAATTTCTAACATTTATGTGTCTCACAGCTTTAATAAACTTACATAATTTCACCAACTTCATCTTAACTCTAATAACAATATTTGTAGTTGGACAGTGAAAAGTATTAACATTTATTAAGAAACTGAGATTATTCATTAGCCATCCAATAAATATGAGGATCCTTCTGAGAGATCAAGAATAAAAAGACTTGGTATTAACCCAAGCTAAGATTCCATGGCTTTAAAAATGCCCTAACACCAATAAACAACAATGTCCTAACCACTTTATGTTTCTGGTTGTTATTGGATTAATTAAGTAGAGGCATTGTAATAAAAACCTGCCCTAAATTCTACATATAATACTCAAGAAGGGATAGAGGGAAAGTATATTTCCAGTGTTACAGATATATCACCCTTAATGCTGTTGAGTCCGTGAGTGTTTGAACCAAGAAACAGCATTTTTCTTTCATGCCTCAGTTTTAACTAATGTATAATCATAGCACATCCATTTAACTGAGAATCAAAATGGTAAATTTAGTAATGATAATATCTGGAAGGATATAGTTTTGTATAGAATCCAAACGGGTGCACCCAGTCTGCAAAACAGAGTACTTGGTTGCTGCCTCCTACCTCTGTCATAGACAGAGATCAGCTCCCCTGAAAACTGGACTTTTGAAAGATTAGCTCCACTTAAAGTTAAAACTTAAAGTTTTAAGCTCCACTTAAAAACTAAGATCTTTGAACCAACTCTGTTTTCCACCACCCAGGTAACTCACTGAACCATTTGTGGGAGGATAAATAGAAGGTATAAAGAAGCCAGGAGTTTTAAGACAAGGTTCCTCTAAGTGGAAATGAGGAATGGAAGAGAAATTTCCCCTTACTGTAGGTCTCTACCTCATTCAAATCCATCAGCGATGGAAGTATTGATCCTTGGATCAGATTTCTTGGCCATCAACTCTGATCTGGGTTGTAAATGAAAGAGCTGCAGTCTTGACGTGATTTGAAATTAGAGGATCCTTTCCTCTACCTTCCTGGCCAGACTTTATACAACATTATCCCCAGAAGTACTGACGCTGTACTGAGTACCTTAACTCCCTCTTTTCTACTTAAGAAGAAACCTAACATACCGTGCTATACAGTGAGGTCTTTGTTTATAACAAATTCAGAGTTTCTAAAAAATATTATTAATCATACCCAAAGCCAAATACACATAAAAAGGAATTTGATACTTATCAAAAATTCAGTAGGATAAACAGCAACTTCAGCCTCCAGACTAATTATTAATGAGTAGATTAATAATACTAACATTAATAAGTTTTTCTGAAGATTAAGTTATTTATGTGTAATTTAAGAAAAATTGATTTTAGAATAGGTTAATTCTTATTCTAAAGTTTTCCTTTATATATATATATATATATATATATATATATATATAGTCATATTTCTATATATTTTTGTATACTAATAATGGACTGCCTTCTGGAAATCATTAATTCACTTAAAATATTTAATGTAGTCCAACTTGTAGGAAACATTTTTTTGTTGATGGAGAAATAGTTAACCCCAGGACAGACAAGGTCCTTGCTCTTATGTAGCTAACTTTCCATTTGGAGAAAAGCCACATAACAAAAATAAGAAACACATACACACTCATATACACATGCATGTGCGTGTGTGTGTGCATACAATAAGTTCTAAAAGGCAAAATAAAATAGAGTGATGTGAGAGAGTGTACAGTCAAGATAACCTCTTCAAGGAGTTTCCATGTATACCAAAATCTGAATAAGAGAGAATGAACCCCAGGAGAATAATGCTGTAGGTTTAGAGGGCTGCTAGTACAAGACCCTCAGGTAAACAATGAGTTTGGTGTGTTAGGAATCTAAAGAAGTACATTGTGTCTGGAAACTAAGTTAATGAGAGAGGAGTAGTGTGAGTTGTGGGCTGAAAAGTTGTTTAGGGCCCATAGCATAGAAGGTAAAGAAGTTGGATTATATTTAAAGTGCTCCCATAAGCTGTCATATCGGATTCACATATCATAACTATATTCTGTGTTTTTAATCACTCTGGATGTGAGTGCAGACTATAGTAGAGTGAAGGTGAGAACAAGGAAAACAGTTAAAATGATTGGTATCTCCAAATGATTGGAGATAATTGTGATAGACTTGGACATTAGCAATTGAGATAGAGATAAATAGACAGATTTGGGATATTTTTTAGAAGTAAAGTTGCCAGGCTTTGCTGGTAAATTCAGTGAAAGTACGGAAGGATAAATAACTAGTAAGTTTTACGGTTTATCATAGTTAATAAGGAAGGATGAAGATAGAGGGTTTTGTTTTGCCTACTTTGAATTTGAGATGTCTAATAGATATGCAGGTGGTATTGTCAACTGACACTTAATTAGTTGTTCAGCCCTAGAGTTCCAGTTAGGAATGGAGATTTTGCTTGAGAGTCTGTTATGTAGAGATTGTGGCATGGCTGATATTTTCTATAAATCAATTGATCACTTGTTTTAAGTGAACTGATGATGGTAGGTAGAAAAATATATGTTTAAGTGAAAGAATTAATAAAAAATGATAGCAACAATCAGCAGACAGGAGAAGATAGGAAAAATTTTTAGTACCTAGGCAAGTCACAAAAGATAAGGAGTATGAAGAAGTTGAAGAGACAGATTAAAGAAAGTATAGGATGATTGAGATACTATGTATGAAGCAGGAATCTGATTTTTAGGATTGCTTTTTGGCCACTGGATCATTCATGTTTTATGGTTTCTGTGAAGAGAAACCTATCACAGTCAGATTTAGCCCACATGGAGCAAACAAATCAAGAAATCAGAAGGAAGAAAATATTATAAAACACAGATAAAAAGCTAGCTAAACATAGAAATGGAAAACTAAGTGTGTGTGTGTGTGTGTGTGTGTGTGTGTGTGTATTTTAACCAGAATTGAAATACAGACATGGAAATATATAAGGAAAGAATGAACATTATTTAGAAATTAATATCTAAAATGTATTTTAAAATAAGATATAGTGGGACTCCTGGGTGGGCTCAGTTGGTTGAGCACCTAGCTCTTAATTTCCGCTTAGGTCGTGATCACAGGTATGGGATCAGGCTCATCCGGCTCTGCACTCAGCATGCAGCCTGCTTAAGATTCTCTCTCTCTCCCTCTGCCCCCCTACCTGGTTCATGCTCTTTCTCTCTCTCTCTCTAATAAAATAAATAGAATAGAATAAATAGAATGCTTGATTATCCAATTTCTGTATCCTAAAACTCACAAACTAAAAGGATGCACGAATACTACTTTATTGAATGTATTCAAACTGGTTATGCTTAATAATTTGTCAAACAAGAGGAGACTTTATTGCTGCTCATTGAATCAAATTATAAATGTCATTTAAATTCTATCTACATTTTGGCAATGAAAGCTCTAGAGTAGTATACATGCACACCTTAAATGCAGCTTCTTGTTGACAAATCATGTGGAACATGATCAGAAATTGAAGAGAGTCAATCATAAATTTTGTTTTTGACAAACTTTATGATATTCATTATATCACTTGGAATTTTAGTGTTTTGTTAACGAGTTGTCCTAAACAGGATTGGTAATGATTATCTGTCCTTTAGAGTTACAATACCATTGCCATTTATTTGCATTCAGTCACTGTTAATTTTTCATCCATTTAACAAATAGTTTTGAGCACCAATATGTGTCAGTAGCTATTTGAAGTGTCAGAGATGCCAGAATGGATATTTATAAACATACTTTTAAATCTTTTTATAAGCCTACATTTTTAAGGAAGACAGATCCATAAGTAACTGCCTACAAGGAAAGGTGTAAATAATATAAAGGTGGAAATGACTACCTGTACCTGGAAAAGACAGGCAGAGGCTCCCTGAGATGACTTTTGATCAAAGTTTTAAAAAGGATCCAGGAAAAATCACAGGCATTTAAAAACCTGTTGATATTGCTTGGAGCAGAGAATGCATGAGAAAAGAGCAGGATAAGAAAGATACTACCTGGAAGGTAGGCTAGGTACAGGTTTTGATATTTCTGTAGACTATAATGAGAGCTTTTTCCTTTATTCTCTAAGTCTGTATTTCTCAGGCTCGGACACTATACTTTAGGGGGGTGTATATAAGGGTTAGGGAAATTCACAAGAGTAACTGAAGCATCATCTTGTCAAGTTCCATACAAATTTATATGTATTATGCTATAAAATGATCTGTATCTTCACAGGGATTAAATAGGGTGTATAATTCAAGATTTGCATGAATTTTAAGTTTAAAGTGTCAAATTTGGGAGAAAAAAAGTCTTACTGGTAGGTATCCTGTCAAACACTTGTGATAAATCCCCTGTCTTCATGAGTTAGGACTGCTTTAATGACGAGCTTCAAAATATTGATGAGGGGCAGGGGTCAGTTGGAGGGTGAAATTGTAAGGTATTCTATTGAATTTGTCTTTTAGAAATATAGGCTGGTAGCAGCAAGCATTCAGTTTGATCAGAGATTACTGGGATCAGACCACTCAGAGACATATTTATGAATCATAACCAGAGGAAAGACATGGGTGATCTTGTTCAGTAAGTGTGGAGATGAGACAGACTCATGTTTCTCAGACTTTACCACAATGCAAGAAGAGTGTCATATTAACAATATAAATTAATATTTTATTAGTTCCTTCAACTCGTTGGGAGCTCCAGGGTTGTAGGAATTTTCATACACTTATCATCACAAGACTTTAATAAGGCTGATACAGCCTTCAGATTTCCCTTGGTTTGAGCAAAGTTTAGACAGTCTTCTTGCCTTCTTGCTTACTCCATTCCTCTACAGACTCCAAGTGGCTTAACCACAGAGGACCCTCTCCTCCCTTTTCTTAGAGCACTTCATCCAAGTCGTAAAACTGCCTCCTATCTTGAAGATTGGGAAAGTTTACTTTTCTTTTGTGTAAGGCCAACTAGCAAGTATATATAGCTTATGATCATAGGTGAGAGATCTTAAAAACTCTCTTATCCTTTGTGACAGTTGTAGTCAAGCTCAATCTGAGTTCTGGCCTCTCTTCTCTATTGCAGTAGCCATGAATAAAATTTTTCTTGCTTGTTTAAATTTTGGTGAAACTTTTGCTTTGACAATAGGCTCTTCAATTTCCACAAAACTACATAACCCTGTCCTGAATACCAGTGTAAATAAACTCAATTATTTGCTGAAGCATGGAGTTTTGTTTTATAAAAGCAACATTTCAGCCTCCCCAGTGTATATTAATCTAATCTAAACCTTATTTCTATTCAACATTTACCAAAAATTGGACTGGAGGAAAAAACACCTTTTTAGGGAAGATCTAAATTAGCCTGTGCCTTAGATATCCCATAATCTATTTCTAAATATAATTAAGAAGAAACATGTACTAAATTCTTATGTAATTATTTTTACATGTTGGAACTTTAATGTATGTAAAAACAGATTTTATTGATGGAAATTTTAAGAAACAGCTATATGAAACTCATCTTATATCACTTGAAGGACGTCTTAGAAAAGTTACCCACATCCTCTTTAAGAGGACCCTCTAGTGACATTTCCTTCTGGCATTAGTCTCAAGAATAATTACTACTTCTCTTGAATCAATAATGCATGGTTATATAATGAGCATTGCTAAATGGTGTAACTGGCCAGCTTTTCTTCTGTACTGTGTGCTAGAAATACTAGGATCAAGTTGGTAGACAACCTAAAATCCTTAAGATATGGCATTTTTAGCCATATTCCTGAATTTATTTTATAAACCCACTGCATTTATTTTCTTCCAGCATTGACTTTGAGACTAAGTTTCTGTATTCTATTTCACTTGCTTTCAAATCTTCTTAACGACCCCCTGACTGATACACACAAATGAATGGACAGATAGCTAAATGGATTAGTAGTATGATTATAGGGAACCCAGACTGATTTTGTTTTGGAACTCCTGACTTAGCTTTTTGGAGTGAACTTTGAAAAGGCTCCTTCACAGAGATTTTAGAGACCCTAAATCCTTGGCAGGAGACATTACAACAGCCAACATTTTAATAGATCCAGAACAAGAGATGAAGGGAAAGCCACATTTCTTTTAATAATCAAATGAATTATTCTATGGGCACAAATAACCAGAAATATATGAGGTAATTCTACAGAGTGAGAGATCTTATTAAAATGAATTAGTTATAAGGAATAAGAAATCTTACAGCAGGTTCCTTCGATTTAAATTACAGCTGTCACTTACCAGATGAGAGATATAATAAGCAAGTTTATATAACCTCTATTCATCTAAATCCCACACCTTCAAAATAGAAATAAGAACAGTGCCTGCCTGGGGGGGGGGGGGGATCCTGAGAAGATGGCGGCATAGAAGGACGCTGGGCTCACCGTGTGTCCTGCTGATCACTTAGATTCCACCTACACCTGCCTAAATAACCCAGAAAACCGCCAGAAGACTAGCAGAACGGATTCTCTGGACCCAAGCGCAGACCAGAGGCCCACGGAAGAGAGTAGGAAGGGTGGAGAGGCGGTGTGCGCTACACAGACTGGCAGGAGGGAGCCTGGGCGGAGGGGCGGCCTGCCAGCCAAGCAGAGCCCCTGAGTCTGGCTTGCAAAAGCATAGGGGCCGGACTGTTCCGACAGCAAGCCGGACTTGTTTTCGGGAAGGTAATAAGCTAACAGCTCTGCTCGGAGAACGGGAGGGCTGGAGGACAATGGGAAGGAGAGTTGTTGAGCCCCGGACAACAGAGCGCAGCTTGGTGGGTAAACACAGGCACTCGCCTGCTCCATCTGCCTCGCCCATCCCCCAGCCAAAATCCCAAAGGGAACCAGTTCCTGCTAGAGAACTTGCTTGCACCACGCAAACACCCAACGCTGTCCTTCTGTGGATCCATCCCTCCGGCAGCTCTGACTCCCTCCCAGTGCCGCAGGGTCCATCCGGAAGCAGATCTCAGAAGGAAAAGCGAGCTGAACCTGCCCCTCCTGCCCCGTGCACCTTGCCCATCCACCCCAGCTAATACACCAGATCCCCAAAACCACAAGCCTGGCAGTGTGAAAGTAGCCCCGATAGGCCACGCCACCCCACAGTGAATCCCGTCCCTAGGAGAGGGAAAGAGAAGGCACACACCGTCTGACTGTGGCCGCAGCAGTGGGCTGGGGGCAGACATCAGGTCTGCACCACTCCAGGGACTATCTAAAATGACGAAACGGAAGAATTCCCCTCAAAAAAAGGTTCAGGAAATAACGACAGCTAACGAACTGATCAAAAACGATTTAAACAATATAACAAAAAGTGAATTTAGAATAATAGTCATAAAATTAATCGCTGGGCTTGAAAACAGTATAAAGGACAGCAGAGAATCTATTGCTACAGAGATCAAGGGACTAAGGAACAGCCAGGAGGAGCTGAAAATGCTATAAATGAGCTGCAAAATAAAATGGAGACAACCACGGCTCGAATTGAAGAGGCAGAGGAGAGAATAGGTGAACTAGAAGATAAAATTATGGAAAAAGAAGCTGAGAAAAAGATAAAAAATATCCAGGAGTATGAGGGGAAAATTAGAGAACTAAGTGATGCACAAAAGAGAAATACTCTATGCATAATTGGTATCCCAGAGGAGGAAGAGAGAGGGAAAGGTGCTGAAGGTGTACTTGAAGAAATAATAGCTGAGAACTTCCCGGATCTGGGGAAGGAAAAAGGCATTGAAATCCAAGAGGCACAGAGAACTCCCTTCAGACGTAACTTGAATCAATCTTCTGCACGACATATCATAGTGAAACTGACAAAATACAAGGATAAAGGGAAAATTCTGAAAGCAGCTAGAGATAAACGTGCCCTAACATATAAAGGGAGACCTATAAGACTCGTGACCGATCTCTCTACTGAAACTTGGCAGGCCAGAAAGAAATGGCCGGAGATCTTCAATGTGTTGAACAGAAAAATTATGCAGCTGAGAATCCTTTATCCAGCAAGTCTGTCATTTAGAATAGAAGGAGAGCTAAAGGTCTTCCCAAACAAACAAAAACTGAAGGAATTCATCACCACTAAACCAGCCCTACAAGAGATCCTAAGAGGGATCCTGTGAGACAGAGTTCCAGAGACATCGCTACAAGCATGAAACCTACGGATATCACAATGATTCTAAACCCGTATCTTTCTATAATAACACTGAATGTAAATGGACTAAATGCACCAACCAAAAGACATAGGGTATCAGAATGGTTAAAAAAACAAGACCCATCTATTTGCTGTCTACAAGAGACTCATTTTAGACCTGAGGACACCTTTAGATTGAGAGTGAGGGGATGGAGAACTATTTATCATGCTACTGGAAGTCAAAAGAAAGCTGGAGTAGCCATACTTATATCAGAAAAACTAGACTTTAAATTAAAGGCTGTAACAAGAGATGAAGAAGGGCATTATATAATAATCACAGGGTCTATCCATGAGGAAGAGCTAACAATTATAAATGTCTATGCGCCGAATACCGGAGCCCCCAAATATATAAAACAATTACTCACAAACATAAGCAACCTTATTGATAAGAATGTGGTAATTGCAGGGGACTTTAACACCCCACTTACAGAAATGGATAGATCATCTAGACACACGGTCAATAAAGAAACAAGGACCCTGAATGATACATTGGATCAGATGGACTTGACAGATATATTTAGAACTCTGCATCCTAAAGCAACAGAATATACTTTCTTCTCGAGTGCACATGGAACATTCTCCAAGATAGATCACTCACTGGGTCACAAAACAACCCTTCAGAAGTATACAAGAATTGAAATCATACCATGCATACTTTCAGACCACAATGCTATGAAGCTTGAAATCAACCACAGGAAAAAGTCTGGAAAACCTCCAAAAGCATGGAGGTTAAAGAACACCCTACTAGAGAATTAATTGGTCAACCAGGCAGTTAGAGAAGAAATTGAAAAAATATATGGAAACAAATGAGAATGAAATACAACAATCCAAACGCCTTGGGATGCAGCGAAGGCAGTCCTGAGAGGAAAATACATTGCCATCCAGGCCTATCTCAAGAAACAAGAAAAATACCAAATACAAAATCTAACAGCACACCTAAAGGAAATAGAAGCAGAACAGCAAAGGCAGCCTAAACCCAGCAGAAGAAGAGAAATAATAAAGATCAGAGCAGAAATAAACAATATAGAATCAAAAAAAACTGTAGAGCAGATCAACGAAACCAAGAGTTGGTTTTTTGAAGAAATAAACAAAATTGAGAAACCTCTAGCCAGGCTTCTCAAAAAGAAAAGGGAGATGACCCAAATAGATAAAATCATGAATGAAAATGGAATTATTACAACCAGTCCCTCAGAGATACAAGCAATTATCATGGAATACTATGAAAAATTATATGCCAACAAACTGAACAACCTGGAAGAAATGGACAAATTCGTAAACACCCACACGCTTCCAAAACTCAATCAGGAGGAAATAGAAAGCTTGAACAGACCCATACCAGCGAAGAAATTGAATCAGTCATCAAAAATCTCCCAACAAATCAGAGTCCAGGACCAGATGGGTTCCCAGGGGAGTTCTACCAGACGTTTAAAGCAGAGATAATACCTATCCTTCTCAAGCTATTCCAAGAAATAGAAAGGGAAGGAAAACTTCCAGACTCATTCTATGAAGACAGTATTACTTTGATTCCTAAACCACACTGAGACCCAATAAAAAAAGAGAACTACAGGCCAATATCCCTGATGAATATGGATGCAAAAATTCTCAATAAGATACTAGCAAATCGAATTCAACAGCATATAAAAAGAATTATTCACCATGATCAAGTGGGATTCATTCCTGGGATGCAGGGCTGGTTCAATATTCGCAAATCAATCAATGTGATACATCACATTAATAAAAGAAAAGATAAGAACAATATGATCCTGTCAATCAATGCAGAAAAGGCCTTTGACAAAATTCAGCAACCTTTCTTAATAAAAACCCTCGAGAAAGTCGGGATAGAAGGAACGTACTTAAAGATCATAAAAGTCATTTATGAAAAGCACACAGCTAACATCATCCTCAATGGGGAAAAACTGAGAGCTTTTTCCCTGAGATCAGAAACACAACAGGGATGTCCACTCCCACCGCGTTGTTTAACATAGTGCTGGAAGTTCTAGCATCACCAATCAGACAACAAAAGGAAATCAAAAGCATCAAAATTGGCAAAGATGAAGTCAGGCTTTCGCTTTTTGCAGATGACATGATATTATACATGGAAAATCCAATAGACTCCACCAGAAGTCTGCTAGAACTGATCCATGAATTTAGCAAAGTTGCAGGATACAAAATCAATGTACAGAAATCAGTTGCATTCTTATACACTAACAATGAAGCAACAGAAAGACAAATAAAGAAACTGATCCCATTCACAATTGCACCAAGAAAGATAAAATACCTAGGGATAAATCTAATGAAAGATGTAAAAGATTTGTATGCTGAAAACTATAGAAAGCTTATGAAGGAAAGTGAAGAAGATATAAAGAAATGGAAAAACATTCCGTGCTCATGGATTGGAAGCATAAATATTGTCAAAATGTCAATACTACCCAAAGATATCTACACATTCAATGCAATCCCAATCAAAATTGCACCAGCATTCTTCTCGAAACTAGAACAAGCAATCCTAAAATTCATATGTAACCACAAAAGGCCCTGAATAGCCAAAGTAATTCTGAAGAAGACCAAAGCAGGAGGCATCACAATCCCAGACTTTAGCCTCTACTACAAAGTTGTCATCATCAAGACAGCATGGTATTGGCACAAAACAGACCCATAGACCAATGGAATAGAATAGAAACCCCAGAACTAGACCCACAAATGTATGGCCAACTCATCTTTGACAAAGCAGGAAAGAACATCCAATGGAAGAAAGACAGTCTCTTTAACAAATGGTGCTGGGAGAACTGGACAGCAACATGCAGAAGGTTGAAACTAGACCACTTTCTCACACCATTCACAAAAATAAACTCAAAATGGATAAAGGACCTGAATGTGAGACAGGAAACCGTCAAAACCCTAGAGGAGAAAGCAGGAAAAGACCTCTCTGACCTCAGCCGTAGCAATTTCTTATTTGACTCATCCCTAAAGGCAAGGGAATTAAAAGCAAAAATGAACTACTGGCACCTCATGAAGATACAAAGCTTCTGCACAGCAAAGGAAACAACCAAAAAACTAAAAGTCAACCAACAGAATGGGAAAAGATATTTGCAAATGACATACTGGACAGAGGGCTAGTATCCAAAATCTATAAAGAGCTCACCAAACTCCACACCCAAAAAACAAATAACCCAGTGAAGAAATGGGCAGAAAACATGAATAGACACTTCTCTAAAGAAGACATCCAGATGGCCAACAGGCACATGAAAAGATGCTCAACGTCACTCCTCATCAGGGAAATGCAAATCAAAACCACACTCAGATATCACCTCACGCCAGTCAGAGTGGCCAAAATGAGCAACTCAGGAGATTATAGATGCTGGCGAGGATGTGGAGAAACGGAACCCTCTTGCACTGTTGGTGGGAATGCAAATTGGTGCAGCCACTCTGGGAAACAGTGTTGGAGGTTCCTCAGAAAATTAAAAATAGACCTACCCTATGACCCAGCTGTAGCACTGCTAGGAATTTACCCAAGGGATACAGGAGTACTGCTGCATAGGGGCACTTGTACCCCAATGTTTATAGCAGCACTCTCAACAATAGCCAAATTATGGAAAGAGCCTAAATGTCCATCAACTGATGAATGGATTAAAAAAATTGTGGTTTATATACACAATGGAGTACTACATGGCAATGAGAAAGAATGAAATATAGCCCTTTGTAGCAACATGGATGGAACTGCAGAGTATAATGCTAAGTGAAATAAGCTATACAGAGAAAGACAGTAACCTTATGTTTTCACTGTTATGTGTATCCTGAGAAACTTAACAGAAACCCATGGGGGAGGGGAAGAAAAAAAAAAAAGAGGTTAGAGTGGAAGAGAGCCAAAGTAGAAGAGACTCTTTAAAACTGAGAACAAACTGAAAGTTGATGGGGGGTGGGAGGGAGGGGAAGGTGGGTGATGGGTATCGAGGAGGGCACCTTTTGGGATGAGCACTGGGTGTTGTATGGAAACCAATTTGACAATAAACTTCATATATTGGAAAAAAAATAAAATAATAAAATAAAATAAAATAAAATAAAATAAAATAAAATAAAATAAAATAAAATGCTTATATTAGTAAAGAAAAAAAAAAAAAAGAACAGTGCCTGCCTCATGTTGTTTTAGGGATTACAGAAGTGAGTAGATGTAAGCACTGTGTAATTGTGACCCAGCTGGTTTGATCTGTAGATACATAAACCATACACCAAAATAGGTAATTTTAGAGAACATCACTTCCAGCTTTTCTCTGAAAATCCCTTGTTTCTAAAATAATAGCAGGAAAGATGCACAGAAACTCAATAAAACATTTTTTCACAGTTAAAGGAAGCAATCTTTTCTTCTTTTTGTGAAATGGAAATCATGCTCTCTTTGGCATATTAGCTAGTGTATCTATAACTGAGTTGAATAGAAATGCCACCTTCAAGCTCTCAGTTTATTTATAAACAAACTGATATATATTTTTTCAAATTTATAAGAGATTGATAAGGATATATCACAATTCATTAGCTTTTAACTTTTCCTAATGAAATGTATTTTTCTTTGCATTTATTTTTCTCTTCTTAAATCCATATTTCTGGTGCTATATGATTATTTTTGTAGAAAAATACTATTCTCTTATTGAAATATCTTATTAGGTAGAGGTACTGATTATAAATTAGCTTCAAAATATGGAAAGTGGGTTTTTTAGAATTAACTACAAAATCTCTTTTGCATAATTGAATGATTCACAGAATCTGAATCGTGGCTGCATATAACACTGAAAACTTTATATATAGCACAATAGAAAATTGAGATTTAACTTTTTTGTTTTGATTATAAAATTAAGAACCATATATCCTAGCTTACCTAATGATAGTCACAGAGCTAGGCATTTTTATGAACTTCACACTAACCTTATATATACTCATCCATTTAAATTCAGGTGTTTCATGATAGATAGGATATTTTCTTAAAAGGTTATTGAAATTGTTACAATATTGGGGCATTTGGGTAGTTCAGTCAGTTAAAGTGTCAAGCTTTGGCTTCTGTCATGATCTCATGGCTCATGAGTTTGAGCCCCATGTCTGCCTCTGTGCTGACAGCCCAGAGCCTGGAGCCTGCTTCAGATTCTGTGTCTCCCTCTCTGACCCTCTCCCACTTATGCTCCATCTCTCTCCTATTGTCTCTCTCTCAAAAATACATAAACGTTAAACAAAAATTTTAATTAAAAAATAAATTGTTACAATATTTAAAAACAAACAAAAAAACAAATAGAGCATTGAACATGCTAAATAAAATCAAAACGACTTTCAGTAAAAAACAACAGATTCTCTACCTTCAAGTCTGCTAGAGACAAACATTGTTAAATAGTTCCTTATTTTATTCTATTTTGCCTTATTTGCTCATTGAAAAAATGTCTTTGCTCTTTTGAGTTTTGTGAATTAGAGATACTAGTTATTGGTTCTCCACTCTGAAAGGTGAATCTTCTCATTAATTCTTTTTAGGTTTTCCCCTAGTTGCTTTATCTATAAAATTGAAATATAAGTAATAATAATGGCAAAAAAAATTGTTATACATACCACTAATGGAGTTATTCATTGTGGGTATTAGAAATATACTCAGGGTGGTTTAACATGAAAATGGTTTAAGTTAGAGATTATTCGAAGAACATTACATGTAGGACCTATAGGAGCATTTAGAATCAGATCTGGAAAATAGGCACAAATGAGGGAGTCTAGACAGCAGATAAGGCAACATCATATATGAACACAATGTCAGTAGGGATGGGCATTGACACTAGATAACACTGAGGCAGTGTTGTCAGTAGTCCTTGAAAATTGGTATGGTTGTCCTAATTTTGCCACCTGCAAAACAAATGAGTTCTCCATTCCTGTTTATTTTTGTCACCAGCTTACATTCAAATTCCATGGTGGGTCCTGGATATATTAGCCCACTTTGGGTTGCATACCCACATTTTGGGATAACTGAGACTGGGAAAGATATATCTTGCATTTTCACCTTCTATTATGAGAAGTGGTCTCTAACTTTTATTAAAGAATCATTAAGTAGTTAATTATCCAGATGCAAAAGGAAGTTCAGAGGATGAATAGTGCAAATAAATGATAGATACATTCCACTACATCTTCTTTCCTTAAATGATTTTGAAAAAAAACATACCTTTTTACTTAGAAACTGTTAATTTGTGAGTATGAAAATTAATTTAGTTTACAGTAATTGTGGAAGGAGATCACTGAGAGGATGTGACTGCCTGTTGATCCTCATGTGTTAACTGGACATTTGGAGGCTCCTTACACCCTCCTCTGTCCTTAGAATATACATGCCACCCACTATTCTCACACTGGGAGCTGTGTTAAGGACATAACCTTGAAGGAGGAAGGTACTATTGAGATTATCTGTACTGAATAAATGACTGGCCCAAGTTATAGACTATAAATAAACTTGAGATTCTGGTGGGTGGATGCAGAAATCTATTGGTCTTGCGGCAGCCCAAGACAGGCCTTGTATGTAAGTTCCTTTTATTAATAAACTTACCACCTACCCATCTGAAGTGGTCTACTTCATTTCTTCGGTCTCTTCTTGCCATCCATATACGGGGGCCAGTTTGCAGGCCAGCAGTAACTTAATGAAACAAGAGGCTGAGAAGGTCATAGTTTTTGTTTTTGTTTTGTTTTTAAAGAATTGCATTCAGGACTCAAATGTGTATAATGGCCTGGTTTGAAGGAAAGTCAGCTTGGTTAACATTATACAGTCATATCAAACACAGTCATGTATGTGTTTCACTTAAGGAAATAATGTACATTTTGAATTCTCTTGGATTCACTGAAATGAAAGTAAAGCCACAGGTTTTCAGTCACAACAAAACAAAAAAAGAAAGAGTAAATATCTAGTTGATAGCATTAAGCAATGCAAATTTTTTCCAGACAAGTTGGAAGTCTCATATTTCTGAACTTAGTCTTAGATTTAGCTGCAAGTTGCATCAGTGACACATTTATAATGAAGTGAATCCTTTGCTTGTTTCTAAATAATAACTGTGAGATTGAGGTAGGCCTAAGTGAGGCCTGTGCAAATGTGTTGATCTTTACAGCACCTTCAGCTGCCTGTGTCCGAATGGATTTCAAGGTAGGCACACATGCTAAGCAAAACTGGGATAACTGAAGGTTAATTTGAGGTGGAAATAAATCCTTATTTTTAGAAGATACAATTCATCTAATAGACATGCATATTAGTTTCTTTTTCCGTGAGAACATATGAATATATAATATCTACTTGGATTATTTTACTGCATCTTCACATAATCACAGAAACAGGTATGTGCAGTGTTGAGTGAATATTTTTTTGTCTTTGTAAGTCAACCAGTGTTTTTTAGGAGATTTATCAACGCTAAGTCCATTACACTTATTTAAAACTTGTAACATTTCCTTGCATACCACATTCCATTCTGTTACTGGGGTAACTCTTACAGGGACCTTTGTCAATATTTATCACTTATTTTGATAAGAGCTGTTTATGTTTTTAAATATTTATGTTCTTTTTATTTACCTTAGGGGAAACTCTAATAATAGACCTTCGTTTTTCAATATTAGAAAAAGTAGTAAGACTCTCAATATTTTATATGCAAGCAAATACTCTCAAACAAGCATGATTGCAAGCCAAAATGTTGTTCAAAAACTAGCTCTCCAAACCTCTTCCTAATTCTATTCTTATGTGACTGATTTAAACGTAAAAACACTGCACAATCTTTAAGCAATGAGAAAGTCAAATTTGTTTTAAAAATCATGAATGAAATGGCTATTTATTCTATTGAATTTGAGAAACTGGTTTTATGTGGTTGACTTTAAGAATGACCATATCCAGATAGTGTGCCCACTTATTAAAAACTTAACGTACTATTTATCATCAACAAAAACTCAAGATAATTTTTTAAAATTGTATGAGACAGAGCAAAAAGAAAGTCTTTTGGAGAGGTAAATTTTGGCATATTCCCAACTATAAGGAACAAACCAAGGTTTTTAAATGTGCTGTTTTTCTCTCACAAGGTTTTAAAAAGTGCTGTTTTTCTGCTGATTCATAAGGAGAATTACCAAATAAATATTTTAAGATTTAAACAAAGTATTTATTCACTCATACTATTATTTTTAATTTTCACTTTTTCCTCAGTTTAACCTTTATGTTCTAATGTCATATTTTCACTTAATATTTTGTCAGTGATAATATAAATAGCTTTTCTATTTAGTTAGGTATGCTCTTTCCTATTTAAATATCTATTACATTAATTTTTCTCCAGCCCAGATTTATTTCACTATTTTAGAGAAAAACGTTTAAGAATATTAGAAAGACTTCCATTATCTAATTTGTGAACACCATGTGTTATGTGTCAATGCCAATTTTTCTAATCTTGTTCAAAATAGGCAAAAAAAAAAAAATAGCTATCAAAAGTCTTAAGAATCAGGATGCCTGGGTGGCTCAGTCCATCCAGTGTGCAACTTCGGTTTTGGCTCAGGTCATGATCTCATGGTTCTGAGTTCAAGCCCTGGTCGGGCTCTCTGCTGTCAGCACAGAGCCCACTTTGGATCCTCTGTTCTCTC
The DNA here is from genome assembly GCF_022837055.1 of Prionailurus viverrinus. Classification (NCBI taxonomy): domain Eukaryota; kingdom Metazoa; phylum Chordata; class Mammalia; order Carnivora; family Felidae; genus Prionailurus; species Prionailurus viverrinus. The sequence goes on along the minus strand of NC_062565.1, from coordinate 58,868,308 downwards.
TCTCTCTGCCCATCAACCAGGAGCCCATGTGCTCTCTCTCTCTCTCTCTCAAAAATAAATAAACATTTAAAAAAATTTCAAAAACAAAAGTTTTAAGAATCAATTCAGTGTCAGTTTAGGCTATGCTTTCAACTCATTGCAAATCAACAAACAATCCAAGGACATAATATGAAAGGTCAGTTTTAGCAACACAAATTCTAAGTGAAACATTAAGGGAAAATCTGCACTATAGAGCTAGTTAAAAGGAAATGTGAAGGGGTACCTGGCTGGCTCAGTCGTTAGAACATGTGACTGTTGATCTCAGGGTTGTGAGTTTGAGCCCTGCACTGGGTGTAGAGATTACTTTAAAAAAGAAATAATAATGTTAAGGTTAGATATACAGTTAATGAATACTTCTGATTTGTTTTCCTTCCATATAGACCTGCTATGTGAAATTAATCAAAAGCAATGTGATTCATCACTGCCTCCATAACATTACATCTACAAAGTTCATGGATAAATTCAAATCCTTGTGTCCCTCTGGCTTTATGGGTTAGTAACATTTGACAACTGTGCCTTGTAGAGAACATTTAACCCTAGGGGACATACATAAGGATGGTATTGATTTGCTAGTATTTTTTTGTTTCTTTTTTTATTGCCCTTAGACTAACATTTGATTTGCATCCCAATAACTTGAAATATTCCATCTCTAGACTCTAAAGCAGAAGATAATTTTTTCATATCTAAAGAGACTTTGAATACCTACCAATTCAGAGGAGATTAGTCTGCATTTAGTAATTCCAAGAGAAGTTGTTGCAGTTTGTAACAAGGTTTGTAAGGTGAAATGAATGGACCCTGACACTAATATATGTGGCATTCTTATCTGACAATTTTAGTTTCATATTATCACCCCCAATGGATTAAAAGATTTGGGCAATTTTAAGAATTATAACCTGGCACCTGCTTGCCTTATTAAAACTTAAAATCTTTTTATTATTTTTTTCAAAGATTTAAGATGTGAAATAGATGCAGATATGAGTGCTTCATATCTGTGCAAGAAGGGAATCACCTGCATTGACCAACCTGGTAATTACCTTTGCCAGTGTGTGGCTCCATTTAAAGGTAATGAACACCAAGGGAAAAGGAAAAGCAAACATAATTAACTTTAAAAAGCATTTCTGTCTCTTATTTGAACTCATTTCAGTCTTCCGACATTATTAGTCCTTCGTTTTTTTAAAGTCAGCTTCTAAAGTGACCAACCAATTATCCCTTAGGCAGAAACTGGAGTGAAATGAGCTTTGTTTACATCCACTAAAACAGCCGAGTTTCTTATTTCTCTATTGGAAAGGCCACCGATACAACCAAATGATAAAGTGAAAAGTAACGACTGTAGTACCAGTCTATCATGTTTTAAGAAATTTGTCCTATTAATTCAATTTCTCATGAAATTGTCAAGGTTAGTAATCTGTTAATAGATACTTTTTAATTGGTTTAAACTTTCATAATATTTCTTTAGCTTTAGTAATGGAGTTATAATTATTTTCAAAAACTAAATAAATTTATGCTTTGCCTTATAAATTATAAATTATAAATTTTGTAAATTATTGTATATAGAAAGGAAACTAGTATATAGAAAGTAAATCACTGGATACTTCCTTGGACTTCAGTATCTTTTTGTAAGATATGGAATTTGAAAACTAAATTAGCCAGTGTTCTTTAGAGAAACAGAACCAATGGGAGAGCTATCTACCTATCTATCTATCTATCTATCTATCTATCTACCTATTTATCTATCTATATCTATGTATTACAGCAATTCATTATGAGGAATTGGCTTATAAAATTATGGAGGATGAAAAGTTTCATGATCTGTTGTCTGCAAGCCAGAGACCTAGGAGAGCCATTGGTTATAGTCTTGAATTAAAAGGCATGAGAACTAGGAAAACAGATGGTATAAATTCCAGTCCAAGGACAGAAGAAACCAATGCCCCAGTTCAGCTGGTAGGCAGAAAAGGAGCAAGTCCTCCTTTTCTTTAGTTTTTGTGCTACTCAGGCCCTCAACAGATTGGATGATGCCTAGCCAGTTTGGGAAGGGTAATCTGCTTTAGTGAGTCTACTGATTCAAATGCTGATATCACCAGGAAGCACCATCACAGATGCACTGGAAAGAATGTTTAATCTGAGCAACCCGTGGTCTAGTCAAATTGACACACAAAAATAGCTATCACACTGTTCAACTAAATACAATCAGTTTAAATATTTTTAAATATTGTACCTAATTTTCTTAGTTCTTCCTATAATTATTAATGAACAAATATGCCTGCTGACAAATTTCAAATATTTTGTATCTGTATAAACTAAGTTATAGATTTCATTTTAAAAATAAAAAGTTTGACCAGCACCTAGATATTACTTTCTCAAACCATTTTCCAATAAAAGGATCTGTATCTCTTTAGAGATCTAGGTGATTCTAGGCATAAACACAGAAAGTACAAATGAGTGTGGAGAATCTTGTAATGGCAGAAAGCAATGAAGTACTTAAGAAACAAAAGTATGAGAGTGTGTCAAAGGGCCATATGAGCCAACCCAAGGGACTCCCGATGACCAAAACTAGAATAATTTGAGCAAGAAAATAAAGGAATAATGAGTTATTACCCAAAATATAGAATAAATATCCTTGAGTCCCTACTGAGAAAAAAATAAATGATTGATGAATAAATGAATGGGAATAATAGACACATCTTCTATGCAGAATAATTCCGAATAATTTATGTAGATACTTTGCACTCGAGGAGATAGAACATAACTTCCTACCTCTTAAGTTTGGGCTGCAGGTAATGACCACCTTTCAAACTATATAGAGCAAGGAAATGGGGGTTGGGAAGAGTTACTTTACAGTGGAGAAATCTGATAAACACTACCTCAGCCAAGTGATCAAAGTTAACATCAACAGTACTAAGTCATGTTAATAACATAAACATTTGATATGAAGTAATGAGAATGACACTTTATCTTAGTTATTTTCTTCTTAAAAACACTTTACCCCAGTTTAATCATGATAAAATCATCAGACAAGTTTGAGTTCTACAAAACTCCTGACAGTACTCTTTAAATTGTCAAGGTCATCAAAAACAAGGAAAGTCTGTGCAAAAGATTTTTAGTTTGGTATAGTCACAATTATTTATTTTTGCTCTTGCTGGCCTTGCCAGAGGACACAGATACAAAAAACTTATACCTATTACTGATTTCTATGGGTTTGCCTGTTTTTCTTTTAGGAATTGTATGGTTTCAGGTCTTATGTTTAAGTCTTGAATTGATTTTGCATTTACTTTTGTATACCATGTAAGAAAGTAGTCCAGTTGTTTGCAGGTAACTTGTCAGTTTTCCTTAAGGAACCCATCAAATGAAAAGGCAGCCTACTGAATGGGAGAATGTATTTGCAAATGATATATCTGACAAGCAGTTAATAGCCAAAATATATAAAGAGCTCATACAGATCAACACCAAAAAATCAAAAAATGCAGTTAAAAAAGGGGCAGGAGACCTGAAAAGACACTTTTCCAAAGAAGACATACAGATGACCAACAGACACATGAAAAGATAGTATCACTAATCATCAGGGAAATGCAAATCAAAACCACAATGAGGTATCACTCACATCTGTTAGATTGCCTCATGTCAAGAAGAGAAGAAATAACAGGAGTCAGCAAGGATATGGAGAAAAGTGAGCCCTCGTGCACTGTTGGTGGGATTATAAATTGGTACAGCCTCTATGGAAAACAATATGGAAATTCCACAAAAAGTTAAAAATAAAACTACCATACAGTCCATCAATTCTACTTCTGGGTATTTATCCAAAGAAAATGAAAACACTAATGCAGAGATATACACACTCCTGTGTTCATTGAAACATTATTTAAATTAACTAAGATATGGAAACATAGGAGGTCTCCTTCATAAATAAATGGATAAAGAAGTGGTATACAGGGGCGCGTGGGTGGCTCAGTAGGTTGAGCGTCCGTCTTGGGCTCAGGTCATGATCTTGTGGTCTGTGAGTTCAAGACCCGTGTCGGGCTCTGTGCTGACAGCTCGGAGCCTGGAGCCTGCTTCGGATTCTGTGTCTCCCTCTCTCTCTGACCGCCCCCCCTCCCAATGCTCTGTCTCTCTCTCTCTCTCTCTCTCTCTCTATCAAAAATAAAGAGACATTCAAAAAAATTTTTAAAAAGTGGTATACAGCATATGGTGTATAATATTACAGTAACTATAGGGTGACAGATGGTCACTCCACTTATGGAGGTGAACATTTCATAGTGTATACAAATGTTGAATCACTATGTTGCACAACTGAAACTAATATAATATCATATGTCAACTATACTTCTATTAAAAAAAAGGAAAGTCTGAAAAATTTTCAAAGCCAAAGGAGCCTAAATAAGCATGAGTACTAAATGTGGTATTGTGGATTGGATTCTGGAAAAGAAAAAGACATTAGTTTAAGAAATCCAAATAAAATTTGGACTTTGGTTAATAATAATGTATCATTTTGTCTATGACAAATGTACCATACTAAGGTCAGTTATTAATAATAGTGGAAACTGGTTGCAGAGTGTACAATACCCTCTGAACTATCTTTGTGACTGTTCAGTAAATTTAAAACTATGCTAAACATTTAAAAAGTGACAAAATAAGTGACTGCAAATAAATAATTTCTGATTCAAATAATTTATAATTAAAGAAAACAGAAAATATTTAAAACATAAATAGTCATTTTAGTTAATCATATATGATTTCACCTTGTCATGTATTGTAATTCACTAATTATAATGAAGGAAAGAATTCTTCAGTTAACAGCAGTGCCTTAAATTTGTAAAACATATTAAAATGTTCAAGGGATTTTAACACAAAGGCATAAATAAAACATGTAAGCAAAAATGAAGTTAAACTATTATAAAATTAATGTTCCCAATAATGAATATAATAATTTTTCTCATAATAATGACATGTAATATAATTTATAATAGTACAAATATACTATACTGTCAAAAATACATTTTTCACAATTTTTAAATCACTTTATATTAGTATACATCCGTCTGCTAGAAAGTTTGCCTTGTTTTACAAAACCTAGCTTCTTGTCCCACTTTTTCCTTTGGTTTTGGCATAAGCTTAATTATCTTTCACATATTTGGGACAGTATGAATGGTCAGAACCAATAGAAAATGGATGGAAGTTTTAATCTTGTACTCTGGTCCATGAAAATGTCCTAAAAGTCTTTTGTTCCCTTTATTCTTCTCCATTCTTGTTGGAAGTGAGATGTCTAAAAACTTGGAAGAAAGAAGGATCAGAAGATAGAAAAGTATGGGTCCCTAAATCCCCTGTAGAAAGATGTCCATGTCAGGAATATCCCCCTTATACTGAGTGCACAGAAAGCATAAACAATTTTATTGTGGTAAGCCATTAAGATCAGTAGTGTGTGTGTGTGTGTGTGTGTGTGTGTGTTTCAGCAACTAGCATTATTTATACTAAAAATTACCGCTTTCATCCTCATAAACACTTCCTTCAAAATTTCACTGGAATTAATTTTTAAATCCCATGAATGAATATATTTTTTGAAAAACATGTCTGTGTAATACAGTTATGAATAATTTCTATAGGAAATATACATATAGTTTTTTCTTTTTTTCTTTAAAAAAAAATTTAATGTTCATTTATTTTTGAGAGAGAGGGAAAGAGAGAGAGAGAGAGAGAGCAAGTCGGGGAGGGGCAGAGAGAGAGGGAGACAATCTGAAGCAGGCTCCAGGCTTTGAGCTGTTAGCACAGAGCCCCACAAGGGGCCCTAACTCACAAGCCTTGAGATAATGACCTGAGCCAAAGTCAGACACTTAGACTGAGCCATCCAGGAGCCCCTAAAATTTCTTCTTTTTAAATTTGTAATTATTTATTCTCTGATTAAGTTTAAGATTGTTAGCAATTTTGCAATCTGTTTCAAAAAGAAATAAAATATTATTAAGAAATAATGAAACTTCAGCAAAATGCATTGAAATTATAAGATTTAGTTGGAAAAAAATATTTAGTTGATTCATCAAGTCAGTGAGGTTACTTGTATTGAGTAGATGGTTTAAGAAACTATGCCCCCAGGTGGGAGAAGTCTGGTCCCCTCCCTATTTTGTAAATCTCACACTCATTCATTTTACTGTTGATGGCTTCAGCCGGAACTTAAAGAGTGTATGCACTCTTTGCCTGTCACTCCTAAATTATTTATTGTTTGACCACTTCAGAAAACATTTACTCACCTTTGGTGTAGAAAATGCTTAAACATTAAGCTATTTTATAAACTATGTGTTGTAGCTTTCTGTTGGTATACTCCCAAGTGTTATTTATTGGTTCTTTTTTTGTACTAATATACATTTTGTTAAAGTAATGTACAAAATATTGTCTTTTATAGGAAGGATATAATTCTGTTCTACTATCTCAGATTAATATGATTTTTTATTTTCATAAAAATTGATGCCAGAAAAATAATATACATATTAAGAATTTATAAATTATAAGACCCTTTTTTTTGAAAATTTAAAAAATATGTACAGTTTCTATTAACCAAATATGTGGATTTGTAAGATCGATGTCCTTTGAGTGTTTAAGAATATACCCTGGTTCAAACATTTTGCCATTTGCAGAAGTTATATTTCATTCCTAGTTATAACTTATTAAAACATATAGCAGAGAAAGGAATTTATCCAAAAAGTAGATTGTGATTATATAGTCTATTTATGGGGACAATAGAAATAATTAGAAAAAATCTTTGTATAATTACTTCTGGAAAGCTGAACAATACAGTGTTTTTATTCATGTTATTTTCTAGCATTATAATTACAGATGTTCCTTAAAGAGTGCAGGTTTCACACATATTATTAATACTATGTATCAATTTTGAAATCTGTACAATCCTCTCTCTTTTTTTAAAGAAAACATAAAGATGGATAGTAAAGTCATTAATACAACAATTCTTTTTTCATGAGGTGTTCATCCACTAGCTGGTGGTTAGTTTTGATTTAATCTAGGCTCCCTTCCAAGTTCTAGTCTTAGGAAGTTAACTTAGCAAGTAAACATCAAAAATAGATTTCCTTCAGACATAAAGGGCATTATTATTTTGTTTTCTGTTTACAGTGAACCAAAATTTTCTTCAGCAATGAACAGAGTATTTTAATAAATGCAAATGGGTTTTCACCTTCCCTAATAGAGGTAATTGTGATTTCCATCAAGGAAACTTAATGCTTAGAGATCCTGGGTGGCTCAGTTGGTTAAGCGGCCAACTTCAAGTCACATCATGATCTCTCAGTTCATGGGTTTGAACCCCACATGGGGCTCTGTGCTGACAGCTCAGAGCCTGGAGCCTGCTTCAGATTCTGTCTCCCTCTCTCTCTGTCCCTCCCCTGCTCATGCTTTCTCTCCCTTTCTCTCTCTCAAAAATGAATAAACATTAAAAAAGTTTAAAGAAAACCTGGTATTTTCATATAAGAAAACAAGATATGGACTATATACATATTCTACATGTTTGGATACCACAGTTTTATATTTTAATTAAAGCAAGAAGATACAAGTCAGTCATTCACAATGAGCACTCTTCATTAACTAGTCTGTTGTCACAGCCTATCATTGCTTACTGGCACACCCTCTACTAAAACCCTCTATGCCCAACACTGCCAAAAAGAAATCAGTAATAATAATTTATCTTGTTGTGAAAAATGTACTAAGTATTGGTTTTTATGTTTCCGTGTATGGAATAACTAGGAATAAATAATTCCTCAAAGTGTTATCTTTTGCTCTGTGTATGTATACTTACTTGTCTTTCCTCCAGAATTAAATGCAATTGTGTATGAGGCCATGTTTTATAAATTCTAGTTATTACTCTTTGTTTAAAAAATATAATCAGTGCAAACTAATAATGTAGCCCTTACCCAATCAACAATTCTAAATTCTAAAAGTTATATCCTCGAAATATAATTCAAGTAAAGAAAAGCTGAAGCTGGCTAACTATAATGAAAATTGCTGCTGACAGACTCAGCCAGTGCACTTCTTACCAATAAAGCACTTAAACAGGCAGTCCATCTCAGAATTGGGAGTGTTTTCTAAGTAGCTGACGAAGACCACAACTCTCAAATTGCCTATTACACATTAATGATACTTTGAGCTGTATTAAGTTAATGTAATTCTCTATAGGAAAGTATGATTGATGGGGTGCCTGGGTGGCTCAGTCAGTTAAGCGTCAGACTTCAGCTCAGGCCATCTCACTGATCATGGGTTCAAGCCCACCTTGGGCTCTGTGCCTGTGCTGACAACTCAGCGCCTGGAGCCTGCTTCGAATTCTGTGTCTCCCTCTCTCTCTGCTCCTCCCCCACTCACACTCTGTGTCTCAAAAATAAAAATAAAACATTAAAAATTTTTTTAATAAAAAAGAAAAGTATGAATGATAAATCCAAAATTTTAAGTGTATATTTACCTGCAACTAACAAAACTGTTGATTGTATAATTCATAAAATGAACCATTTGCATATTGAATTTCATTAAATGAAGGAATCCTGGGAGAAAATAATGTTGCATATATCATTGTTAAAGCAATAGTCTGTATTTTTGTTATGTTTTGGTGGCAAAAATTAAGTTGTTAGCCTTTACTTCTAAAATATAAAAGTTTCCAATATCTAATACAAAGAGGACAGGGCTTTGATGTAAATTACTGTTTGGTTCTCAAGAAAATAAGTGCTTAAACTAATAAGAATGTCATTTTAATAAGGCTGCGTATGTACAAGTAGAATAGAAATATTGTTTGAGCAAATGTCTTATCTGCTGAAGCTTTAATGACACATGTCCCTAAATGTGTAGCAATTAAGATAAAAGAGCAGAAATGGTAATTAGCCATTAAACATGTTTGCAAAAGAAAGTAAACAAAGAAGAAAGAAAACTCAGCAAAATAAAAATGCCTAAGTGTGTTGAAAGCTAGAATAATAATGCTGTTTTCCGGATAGGACACTCCGTTATGGGAACTTGTAATTAGAAAGCAGATTTAAGTACATATTTTTAAGTGCTTGTGAAGTGAAAAAGACCAGAGTACAGATAATGGAGCAATTAGTTTTTCAGCCTTCACAGGCCATATCTCAGTCATTCTTGGTTTAAACTACAATGGGGAGCTACGGATGCTGTAATTAAATGCTCCAGTCTAGTCAGTCCACGGCTATACTAAACATTCTTGGAGAACAGAATATTTTGGCTGAAAAATTTCTTCAACTCAACTACAGATTGGTTGAGTATATTAACAAAAAGTTAACTTGATTTAAGTCTTTTAATGAAAGTAATATGGGAATTATTTTGCAGAGGTCAAATAAATCAGACAAATTGTAAGGTACTGAGTTCATAATAAGAATACAATAAAAAATATTCATTTAATAGTTGATGTTGATGATTTAGTCTCCTATTTGTTCTCATAGCAATTTAAACCAGAGTACACGTTGGTTTGAAAACAAGTATTGTGTTCAACTTCTTGGTGATTATATCATTACCTTTAGTCTGATAGAAATAATTAGATGCTGAGGTCATTTAGACAGCAAGAATATAGGGAACCTGAGTAGAGGATAATTATATTTCTTTGTACTATTTGTACATTAATTTCTTTTCTATTTTTAGAATTCATCAGTATTTAATATCTTGGTCACATATTTATTTAATTGTATGATTTCAATTGTATTTCCTATTAATTTCTAATTAATTATATTTCTTATTTATCATTTTGACATCCCCTACCTTATTTCTTTATAACCTGTAGACTACATTTGTATGGATAATTATATTTGATGATATTTCTATAAAAATAACGTATCAAGTGAAGAAACTACTGTCACTGACTGTAAGAATGAGCATATTATATGGAACATGCTATGGAGTTTAATCAACAAGATGTTGTAGAGATACTCCCATACTCCAAACCCATCTGGGTAACCCAGTATGTGCAATGATAGAATGACAGGTCTGGCAGAGTCAGAGAAATGCTTAGCTATAACATACATTTTATACCAGTCAGTTTTGATTTACATTACCAAAGGGAAATAATGTACCCTTGACAGTCTAACAATTAGGGAAAATAATAATTAAGTTGAAATTTACAGAGAAGCAACTCTGTAAAATTGGAAAATGATGACACCACTATTTTTTTTTTAATTCTTAACTTCCTTGTTTCCTAGGGTATGACTCACCTTTAATTTCTGGTATTATCCAGCATGTTGTACTCAACTCCTTTACCTTTTACCTTTTCACTTTTCAAATGCTTTTAGGTTGATCAAATCTATCCACATGTTTCAATGACCTCTTTCCCAGCATGTGGAGAACGGACTTTTTCCTTCAAGTTGAAAGAACTACATGTTGCTAATTTCTAAACTACTGTGATAGCTAAGTACTATGAATATTCCAGGAAGAAATTTAAAATAATAAAATAAAATAAAATAAAATGAAATGAAAAATAATATAAGCTGAGGCAAAAGGAAGCATGGGAATTTGAAGGGCTCAAAGATATTCAGTGCAGCCAAAATTTATCCTGAGAGCAATGAGGGTAGAGTATTAAGCACCATCCAAATCACTAATGCCATCTAAGGAATACTAGGGCCAATGACAAGTAATTAATCTGGGAAAAACGTAATCAAAGACATATTTTGAAGGATTATAAAGTGGAGTTTCACTTTTTGTTTTTCTTTTATAGAAGCGTTATATACCAGAAGAAGGGAAAAATTTAGGTGCTTGTAAAAATCAAGCTATTATCTAAAATATAGACATGGAAACAAAACTTTAGGTAACTAGACAATTTCAGAAAATAATTTAGGTGAGAAACCAAACAGGATAGGCTTTTATGAATTTCAGATGTGTGAAGTGAGAAAAAAAATATGCTCAGCATCCCAGGGTAGATAAATGAATTATTGCTCTGGGGCCACAGAGATAGAAGAAGCCTGTTTAATGAAGAGAGAAATCAGCAGAGCTTCAAACATACTGAGTTTGTCAGACAATAAATTATTAAAGTAGAAGTCTTCCTTAAATAATCCTAATATGTGTGTCTAAAGCACAGTAGAGAGTAAAAAGCCTATAGTTTACTAAGACATCAGGAAGAAATGGATAGAATGACAAGGAAAGAATTCTTGGGATAGGCACTAAGGAAGACTAAAATATAAAGAATGGATAGAGAAGGTAATAAACAATGTGAAACTATAGAAGAGAGGGTTTCTGTTAGGAAGGAATGGGAAGAAAGTGTCAAGTATTTTTTGGACAGCCGGGTATAAATATGGTCCAGAAAAATAATTATTAGAAAGGCCTTGAAGACCTTCATAAGAAAAGTTTCATAAGAAATCGCTAGTTGTTGATGGTGGTGTTGAATGAAGGATGGGGATAAATAGATTAAATGAGAATGTGAAGCAAATTTATGTTGGCATCAGTATTCAAATCTGTGTGATATTTCCCCATCAGTCCTCAATAGCTGAAAAGGAGGCAGAGAGAAGAAGTGAGTTGGATTAACCAGGAATTGAGGAAATACAGAGAAAACTATGTTTTTGTGCACCAATGAGTTATAGGAGTAATTCAGTCCCACTTCTTGACTCTGAAGTTTAAGTGGCATAGGAAAAATTCCTGCCCTTAGAGGGCTAAAAGCAGTATAATGGGGACGGTTTTAATGGAGCAGGAGGGTAGAAGGTATGTTCAATAAATAATATAGGAAGGTTGTTCATTGTAAAAGGTATACAGTGTGACAAGGTTGGGAAGACAATAGCAGTGGGAGGTTGGTTTACGGGAGAAGAAGCATAGAGATGAATGAGAACAAAGGAGTTAGAAAAGACTGCATGCGGTGAATATTTTATTTTGACAATTACCAGAGTTTTCAGATAAAGTGGACTTAGGAGGACTCACACAAAAAAGGCAAAAATTAATCCTGGAGACTTCTAGTAATGGTACCAGCATATAAACAAGCCATTCCTCAGATGACAATTGTAAACCCTGCACAAATTATAAAAACAACTATTTGAAGGCACCGATGAGTGACTAAAAGCAGGTAGAAATTGGAGTGGAGCCAACCCGTAAACAAAAGAAACCTGAATGGACAAAATTTGTGTTTATATGGCTTTTTATCTGAGGAAACCTTTAATCTTCACTGTATGGACATTGGAAACAATAGCAGAAAGCTTCATTCTTACATATGTTTAAAGTAAGAAGATATTTTGAGACTTCCAAAATAGCAGAAGTGATCCGCTAATGGAGGGAATGGAATATGAAGGAGCAGCAAGATCTCACATAAACTGCACACATCCCTTGTTAATGCTTGAGTGGCACCAAGGTTCCCAGTGAAAGCAACCACTGAACATATGAAGGGCTAGCAGTTTCTGCTGCTCCCAAATCTGTGAGGTAGAATATGGAGTTTTCGTTTGGCTATGTCAACGTCCTGCTATAATTAATAGTATCATTATTTATAGGAAGAAAACAATCCGAGGACAAATATCAACATAAGGGCAAAATATTATCACAGTGTCAAGAATGACTAAATATGACTACAGAGACTTCACTCTCAAAATACCTTCACTTGATATCTTGAAGGAAGTTCTTCAGGCTAAAGGAAATAACACCAGCTGGAAACTCAGATTTATAAGACATGAAGGCCTTGAGAATGAGAAACAGGCAAATATAACAAATATATAACTTGTCTTCTCTTTTTTATATTTTTAGTCTCTTAATTTCTTTAAAACATTTACAACTGTTTATTTTTTTTACCGTTTTTTAAATTTATTTTGAGAGAGAGAGAGAGGTGAGGAGGGGCAGAGAGAGAGAAAGAGGGAGAGAAAGAATCCTAAGCAGGCTTTGCACCGTTAGCAAAGAGCCTGATGCGTTGCTTGATCTCACTAACCACGAGATCATGACCTGAGCCAAAATCAAAGAGTTGAACCCTTAACCAACCTAGCCACCCAGGCACCACAACATATACAAATGTTTAAAGCAAATTTTATAACACTGAATATTGTGATTTATTGCATAAGTGAGTATAATGTCAGTGATAACAGTGGTATAGCAAATGGGGCAAATAGAACTAAATTAGTGTAATATTCATATATTTTATGTGAAATAGTACAAACCAATTGTAAGTAGAATATACAAATGCCAATCCAAAGAGATACAATTTAAAAATTAATGTAAGGATGTATAGCGATGGTTATAGCCAATAGACTAATAAAGATATTTAGCAAAAAGAAAACAGAAAAATATAGAGACAAAAATAAACCAAAACAGACCAAAGCCAATTGCCAGTGAGGCAATTTTAATGACATCTAGAAGAACAGCACATTATTGTTGGGAGCTGGAGACATTAGGATCATGGTAGGTAATGGGCAAATACTGACAAGAGTCTTGCCTGTGCTAATGTGGAAGACAGAAAATACACCCAAAGACCTCATAGAGTTGGCAAAGATTTAAGAGTAAAATGTTGAAATTATCAAATAGCTTCATTTAATCGCCTGTGATAAAATGGGAAAGGAAGTAGATGAGTTAACGATGTGACTGTTTTCAACCAGATTTTAGAAAACATATTTTTAACTCAGGACTGCTGTGTTGGAAAATAAATATGATTGTTATTTCCAGACTCTCCAGCTGGCAACAGATTTTCAAAATGGACTCAGGGCAATGATCAAATCCAGGATATTACCAGTAAAATTGAGCTTCCCAGGAAGTTCATGGGCAAGATCAAAGGTGCATGGATTTAAAACCCTGTGTTAAGACAATAGTATAAGTTAAGGCAAAGGCACGGAGATCTCCTCAGCTAGACAAAGTGCTTCTAAAAGCCTTAAGGACATAGCCTAAGTTTCACCCCAAGGTACAGAGGAAATACTTCAAAGAAATATTTAGGTCTGGCAGGAAACAAGCTGAGAAAGTTACTCAGCTGCAAACAGGAGCCATTAATTATGGCTGACAGAGTAGAGATTACAGAAGTACTATGGACTAGTCTTTACTATGTTTCTTCCTCCCTTTCCTCCCCCTTTTGAATGTATGTCCACTGCAGTATTCTTGTCTCTGCCTCAGCTTTGTATGTTGACAATATGGGTGAGCAAAACATTTGTCTTTTTAATTTGTAGGTCTCTGAATCAAGGAAAGCTATATTCAAATGCTGAAACAACGGAGCCATAATCAAGTAGCCTCTTCTACATCTGAATTTAATTTAAATAATGTTAGCCTAGATTTTAAGCCAATTCCAATGGGAGAAGACATTTATGAGTGAAAATAATATATTTTTCATATAGAGGTTGTGAGTTACAGTGACCAGTGGTAGGACTATGTCAGATAATATCTCAAACTGATCACTGAGTGTTTATTTTGGTCAACTGGAGCTGACTGACTATTCTTGTCCATGTGTCTCTCTCTATGCCTACCTTGGGATTCCTTATAACATGGCAAATACAAGTGTAATCAGATTTTTTTTAAGTCAGATTTTTAGAGCAGCAGTTCTCAAATAAATATGGTTTTGCCCCTCCAGCGGACATTTGGCAAAACCTAGAACTATTTTGGGGAAGTGACAGAGTCATTCAGTGTTTATGTTAGGAGTTGAATTGTGCCCTTCCATAATTTATATGTTAAAGTTCTGATCTCCAGTATCTTATAATACAATCTTACTTGGATATAGGAACATTTCAGATATAAGCAGTTAAGATGAAATCATATAGACATAGGATGAGCCTCTAATCCAATATGACTGGTGTCTTTATCAAAAGGGAAAATTGAGAAACAGACACACACTGAAGGAGATCACCGTGTGGAAGACGAAGGCAGAGATCAGGGTGATTTTATTCTACAGTCTATGGTATGTCAAAGATTGCCAGCTAACCACCAGAAGCAAGGAGAGAGGCATGAAACAGATTATCTTTCAACATCCTTAGAAGGAACCAACCCTGTCAACACCTTGATCTTGGACTTCTTACTTCCAGAATAAATTTCCACTGTTTAAGCTACCCAGTTTGTAATGAATCCCTGGAAAACTAATACAGGTAGAGTCAAGGGATACTGTAAGAACACCTTAAAATTAACAAAATAGCCTTACACAACAAAACAGTATTTGATGAAAATGTCATTACTGCTGATACTAAGAAATCTCCTCTTAAAGTGAGTATTTTGAGAGGAAGGAACTAGAAACTTCAAGTCTTTCAAGATCTGTGTCACAGAAATTGAGGAAGTAACACTTCTGCAGGGTTTCACTAGGCAAATGTTCACAGAACTCATCCAGATTGAAGAAGAGGGGTCATAGTTATTTTTCTCTGCTGTAATCTGCCATGCAAACACAAATTATTTACATTTCATTTACAAGCAAAATACACACTCTCTTCTAAGAGAAGACCCTAAAAGCATAAGCATCAGGCTTACGTTGAGATTAGAAAATGAAACTTAGAAAATTAGAAACTTAGAAAATTAGAAAATGCTTTTTACAAAAGTTACAAAAACACAAAAAAACCTAGGGTTAAATTAAAATTTAAAAATGTCTATGCAGAAAACTGTAAAACATGGTTGAGAGAAATTAAAGTTTTATAGAGATGGAAACAATGTAACCTGATTACACATTAGAAGAATGAATATGATTAAAATGATCTATGAATTAAAAGTCATGCCTGTTGTAATGTAAGAAGTGTTTCCTTTTTAAATTGGTAACTTGATTTAAAATACGAGGATATATGTACTTATAATGGCAAAAATAATCTACTGAGTGAAAGAACAAGTCTGGAGAAGTTATAATATCTGAGTTCATGAATTAATACCAAGAGATATTAGAATAGATAGATTAGGCATTAGTTTTATTAGAATAGAGTCAAGGAAGGAAAGAAAGAAGGGAGGGAATAAGAGAGGAAGGAAGGAGGGGTGAGAGAGGGAGGAAAGAATGGAGAAAGGAAGAAAAATTGATTAATGAAAGTGAAATGATATTACAGAAATAGAACCACATCCATACAATTTATTTTCAACAAAAGATCCAAAGCAATTCAATAGGAAAATGAATGTCCTTTCAACTTGTGGTAATGGAATAAATGGATATTTATGTGGGAAAGAATGGAATTGACTTCTACCTCATACCATACACACAACATTGATTTTAGACAATCATTAATCTTTATGTAAAAACTAAAACTATAAAGCTTTGAGGAGAAAACATGGGAGATGCTCTTTTTGACCTAGGAGGAAGCTTTTATTTATTAGAAAAGGCAAAACAGAACAATACCCATAAAAGAAACAAAATATAATTTAGTCTCATTAAATATAAAATTTTTACTTAGCAAAGATACCATTAGAAAATAACAAGAGGAGCATGAGAGAAAATATATGCATATATCTATCTGAAAAAGGACTAAAAAGCAGCATATACATAGAGCATCAATAATTCAATAATATGAACAAAACAAAGCATTGAAAATAGTTTGCAAATGACTAGAACCAACATTCATAAAGGAAGATATGCAAATAAAAAATTCTTGTCATCATTTATCATTGAGGAAATGCAAAATAGAACTAGAAGTGGATACTCCTCTAAAGTGCCTAAAATAAGAAAGAATTGTTTTGGAAATTGTGGAGTAAATAGAACTCTTATACATTGATGATACAGATTTAAAATTATTGATAGAAAATAAAATGTAAAACATTTGGGGAAACAGGAAGTTACTTTTAAAGTTAAACGTACACCTAACATAGGAACACCAATTGAATCCTAGGTATATAAACAAATGAAATCAAAATATTTGTCTATAAAAACCATTTATAGGAATGTTTGTAGCAATCTTATGCATAATTTTTCAAACCTAGAAACATGCCAAATGTCTGTCAACATAAAAATTTATAAAGGAACTAGCAATAGGTACATACAGTAGGCTATTACATAGCAATAGGAAGGATCAAGCTACTAATAAACAAGAATATTTCATACAGTATGCTTAACAAAGAAGATGAGCAGAAAGGAGAAATGTATTCTAAGATTCCACTTATGTTATTTCTCAAATAGGAAAAAAAAATATAATAAAAGTGGTTTCCAGAGACAGAGTTCATTGGGAAGGGGAATGCAGAACATTTTCTAAGGTAATAAAAATGTTCTAAATCTTAAAGGAGTTTGTATGGACTAAAAAGTATGTATTCATTAAAAAAATATCTACTGCACACTTAAGATTTATTATGTACATTTTTATTTTTTTACTTTGAGAGACACAGAGAGAGAGGATGAGTAGCGGAGGGGCAGGGAGAGAGGGAGAGAGAGAGATAATCCCAAGCAGGCTCTGCATTGTCTCTGCAAAGCCCACTGTGGGACTCAAACCCATGAACCATGAGATCATGACCTGAGCCGAAGTCACGAGTTGGACGCTTAACCGACCGAGCCACCTATGCAACCCATATTCTTAATGTAAATTTTAGTAAAATACAATACCAAATAGATTTTTCATTAGTTTTGCTTAGCAGCTTTGGTTTTGGTTGGCAATTCTGTATATGTATGTGTGTGTGTGTGTGTGTGTAATATAGACTTGAGTAAATCAGTGAATATACTGAGGATAATAGGAGTTAGATATCTCACTGGTAATGGAGGAATTTACAAATGGAAAGAAAGAGAACTAAAAGACACTCCAATGGTATTAGCTATAAATTGGAGGTATGCATATGAATTTATGGTTCTTAATAAGTAGACGTAGAAACATAAATGTGACAATTTACACGCATACGTTATTATGTTATGCTATACTGGAATGTGCCCAGGGGTATTGGATGATTGGGTGAAGTTGCATGTATTGCCTTGAACCTGATGTGTGTGTTTATGTTTATGTATCTGCATGTATATCTGTGTATATACATATATATGTTATATATATGTATGTGTGTTTATATCTATATACCTATATAATATAGATAAAACCAGATTTTTATTTCTAAATATCAATCTCTATTTAAAGTGTCTGTTACATTTTAGAGAAAAGACACATTCCAAAGGAAAACATAATATAAACCATAAATATCTTTTTTGCATTAATAAAAAAGCAGAACTCAAAGAAAAATGAGAATTATCAAAAGGAGCCAGCTTTTTCAATGGGCTCCCTTTGGCCAAATGTAAGAAAATTTGAGCATTAAAATAAACAATAGAGTTGATAGATTAAAAATCATTTAACACTATAATAAGTGATGCTCCAGTTCTTACATAAATGCGTAGTGGAAAAATAGACAAATAGGAGGTACAAAATGAAAACTCTTCATTATAGCAGAATATCATGTAACAAGTATGAAAGTAATGATAAGGGTTGGAAAATCATCAACAGTTATTAGAAATAATTGGTGGAGAATTCATAAGAGATAGGATGTGTACATAGACTTAAGATATTTGTTAAATCTAGAGGGACAAATTATAAGTTTTTATTGAAATAATATCACCAATATTGAACAAAGGAACTTAACAATGTCCCCTGAAATGATGCACTGAGGACACCATATCACTTCTGTAGTGATTCTTCCAAAAGTACATAAAGCCTGAATTTACATCATAAGATGACATCAAATAAGCCAAAAATGATGGGCCTTTTGCAAAATTATTGGACTGTAATATAAAAAAAAAATGGCAAGTTCCAAAAAGACCAAAAAAAGATAAATAACTGTTCCAGACTAAAGATAATCACAACTGACTTTGGGATGTGAGCTTGGATTTGATGCAGACCAAAAACAAGCAAACAAAAAAACTATCTGTGAAAGATGTTAGTGGAGTTATTGACAAAATTCAAATGTGTACTGTGTGTTAAATAATAGCATTGATTTTGATAATTGTACTGTGACAATATAAGGAATAACATTGTTATTAGAAAAGGCACACTGCTATACTTAAGGGTAGATAGTCATAATATTTCCAACTTTCCCTCAAGTGGCTCACAAAAGTGATGATATAGATTATATATAATAGAAGTACATGTAATATATATAAATAAACATCAGAGGAATTATGAATGCAAATATAACAAAATATAAACATTTTGTGACTGAATAAATTACTGGAGTTTTTTGTATTATTTTTAAATTTTCATGAAAGCTTTAAACAATATTAAAATTAAAAGTTAAAAAAAATTGTCTTAATACTCCATGGTAACCACCATACACTATCAGTGTGGATAGGATGAAATAAACAAATAACAACTAAACAACAATGCTGAATGTTTGTGAGGAGACAGAACAACCAAAACTGTCATTAGTGGGAATAGCGGAAATGCAAAATGGTAAAGCCCGTTTGGAAAATAATTTGGCAATTTATTATAAATTAAACATACACTTATCATACGAACCAGCACTCAGGTATTTACTCAAGTAAATTGAATACTTACGTTTACACAAAAACTCAAACACAAATGTCTCTACTGCATATTTATACCTATATTCATATCCATCAAAAAACTAGAAATAACCAACATGCGTTTTGATAGATGCCTGGGTAAACAAATTTAGTATACCCATACAGTGGTATACTGCTCAGGAATTAAAAGGACCAAATTACTGATGACTTCGCTGTGTAAAAAAAATCAACACAAACAACATATATTGCGTGATTTCATTTATAGGGCATTCAGGAAAAGGCAGAAGTATAAGGAAAGCAGATAAGTGGTAGCCAGGAAGTTTATGGATGGGTTATTTTTAATGGGGCAGTCCACAGATCCTTTAGGTTGATGTAATTGTTCCATATGGTACTGAGATGGGAGATGCATCAATCTATACATTTGTCAAGTTGATAGAAACGTATAGTACATAGTAAACTTTACTGTGCGCAAATTAAAAACAAAATCAAGGGGCGCCTGGGTGGCGCAGTGGGTTAAGCGTCTGACTTCAGCCAGGTCACGATCTCACGGTCCGTGAGTTTCAGCCCCGCGTCAGGCTCTGGGCTGATGGCTCAGAGCCTGGAGCCTGTTTCCGATTCTGTGTCTCCCTCTCTCTCTGCCCCTCCCCCTGCCCCTCCCCCATTCATGCTCTGTCTCTCTCTGTCCCAAAAATAAATAAACGTTGAAAAAAAAATTAAAAAAAAAACAACAAAATTAACCAGGGTATTCGAGGGTGCAGTCACAGAATGCAGACTATCAGAAATAAATCCAACTTCATTACATATTTATGACCTAATCTTACGAAATGAAGAAGGGACTATCGGAGCTGACCTAAATAACTTTGAAAAACAGTTTGACAAGTTATAGTAAGGTAAATGCCAAAAAAAAAAAAAAAAAAAGAAAAAATCTAAACATAAATGCCATATTTTGGGGTAAATTTGTTTCTCACAGAGGTAAAGTTTAGCAAGTCTGAAACTACTTTACTTGTATACTAGGGTTGAACATCTAAGTAAATAAATTATAGATAATGGGAACCAAGCTGCTCACCATCAGAAGGAAAAAACATTATAAATAAACAAGTGAGGAAGACTACAACAATATATGTGGTGATGTATTAGAGATATATGAATGGCCACTAGTTACCTGAAAGCATTTTCCAAAGTGCTAGGTAGACTTTTGGACTGTGCTGTCCTAAATAAACTTCAGATACAAGACTTTGTGAGTGAAATAAGTGACTAAACTCCTTTTCAATCTCCCCAAGGAAAGGCATTGAAGAATTACTAAGTGGTCATAGTAAGGTAATGACTGATAAAGAATTAGAAACAGGATACAACTTTACAAATAAAAACACATATGGCAATTTAGAGTACTTTGGGTGATAATTTGACTATCAGGAATGTATTTATGGACTAATTTTCGAAACATATTTTGTATTTGAATGACTCAAACTAATTTTGAGACACATGTTAAAGAATCACTGCCCTGGGTACTCTGTTTTAAGGACTCTTCCTTTTTGTCCCATTGAACAGTTTGTAAAGTTCCATTAAAACAGTGTTACATTCATGGGTGCTTGGGTGGCTCAGTTGGTTGAGTGTTCCACTTTGGCTCAGGTCATGATCTCACAGTTCATGGGTTTGAGCCCCACATGGGATCTGTGCTGACAGTCTGAAGTCTGCTTCAGATTCTGTGTCTCCCTCTCTCTTTGCCCCTCCCTGTACGAGCTCTGTCTCTCTCTAAAAAATAAATAAATGTTAAGAAAACAATTTAAAAGAAAACAGTATTACACTCAAAGACATACATCTGCTCTGTTCTCTAAAATTCAAAGTCCATGAGGTCTGTTTTTTTTTTGGTTTTTTTTTTTTACTGCTTGAATGTTTAACACATCCAGACTACCAGTCTTACACCATGTGCACCCACTATATACTTGCTAAATGAAAGAATTATTTTTTTTCTTTTTTGGACAACTTATATTCTCTAAATTATAATGGTTAAATAGATGAGAAGATCAGAATCAAATATTATGTATATCCCTATAGGAAAATATCTGGACTTATATATTCATTAAAACCCATTTGTTTAAAATCAATTCATTTGCATTTTCTTTGTTGCAGACATTTTACTAAGGATGACATGTGGTTTTCTCTTATATTGCTTTCAATAGATAATATCCAATTGCTTCATCTTTGACATTTGATGGTTTATATGTTTAATGGATTTAAGGGAACTCAGGGCTCATAACATTTGTTATGGCTAAATATGTTTTATCATGTGTATATTTTGTGAGTAACACATATTGATTTTCAATGTTATGATGGACACAAATATACTCTGTAGTCTATTGAATAATTTAATCTCTAAGATATTCAGAAGAGCACTTTTTCTTGGCAATTTAAATGTGACTGAATATTCCTCGTAATGTAATAATGCTTTTCATATACAAGAAGAGTTTTATTATATAGGAATAAGATATAGGAATTCATCTGCTTCTGTTTTATTCAGTGTTAGGCTTTAACCTACATTCACTACCTTTAATCACTCTAGTCAAGGATTTATGCCATGAAATTGCTGAAACCAATCATGTGACTGATAATACTCAACGAATGCCTGGAGTACAGCTTTTTTCAAGGTTATTTAAAAAGTCATTTTGGAGCACTTTCAAACAAGAGTGAATGTTAGTTCCTAGAACTTAATATTGGGGGCATTTTTTTAAAGCCATGTATGTATACTTCTTACATAGAATCACCAGAATTAAAGTAATAATTTTAATCAAAACCTATGATTTTCAACTGGTAGGCAACTCAGATTAAATAAAGCAAAATGGATATTTAATTTAAGATAATTTACATGAAATTACCTAGAATTTCTTACATTAAAGAACAAGCCAACAAACATCGTTTTGAAAACCTGAAGAGCAGAGGGAGTAACAATGCACTGTGAGTGAGTTCATTGAATCTGGGGCCAGATGTCCGGGACAGAGCATGGCTCCCCTACTGACATAATCAACCTATGCCACAATTACCTCATCTAAAAAAGTGGGTATAATTGCAGTACCCACTCATAGATTCTTTGTGAGGAGTTAGCATACATAAATCACTTAAAATAGTACCTAGTGTGTTTTAAGTTCTAAGTGATTGTTATTTTTATAAATATTACCTAAATCATGTCTCAAGTGTTACCTTACATTGACTTTATGTACCTCATTAGTGATACAAAACTCCCTACACATACAAAGACTAGAAATATTTTCATTGCACTCTTAGCTTTATCCTTTATGTATTTACTCTGAATAGAAGCTTACAGAAACTACAGATTTACATTTATGACTATTTTTCCAAAATAAACTTAATTTTATAAAATATGATGAAAAAATAAGACCACCCGGGAAGCTAAAGTTGTTTACATTAAAGAAGAGGGTTGTAGTCATGTGACCTAGGAGGCTCTGAGTCTTAACTAGTATTGTGCTATTCTTCAAACTTTTAACCTTACCAACTATTTTGCACTTGAGATTGTTTTTAATGGGCAAATATGTGCCATAGTTTAATCTGAAATTTGAATTTAAATGTTTTGTCACAGGAGAAAAATTCTTGAAAATTTTAGTCCTGTCGGTGCCAATAAGATATATGATTGGGAAAATGGCTAGGCAAGGATCCAGACTGAATTTTTAGAATGTGTTCCTTGATAAATATTTGCTGTTCTACTTAAAAGCAAAAGATTTTGTATTATTTTAAACGACCTCCCCAATAATATTCAATGTTGTGTCCCAAGCTTGCCTGTTCTTCATTAAACTGAGAGTCAGCATCTTGAAGTTTGTACACGGGATGAAAATATACAGTACTAAAAATGTAATTTTGCAAACAAGCAACTTCCTTTTATATTTTATCTCAACATACCATTGAAGGTACTATTGCTGCTGCAGATATAAAATAAGCTTGACTATTAAAGGTACTGTCATTGTCGATATAAGGTTGTTGGTTATTCCCAGGTTAAATGTCAACTTCTTTTGTGTTCAATAATCTGTGTTTTGTAGGGTTTCTCCTTTTGGGATTTTTTTTTTCCACTTCAGTGTGACATCTGGTTTAAAGGTGGTTTATGTAATATCATGGCTTAGAGGAAATTGTTTCATTTGTGTGTTGTACCTGAGTTTTCTCTGGCTTCTATTGAAGTTTCTCATAGTGCTTGATCTGTTTGCCCTTTTCTGCCATTGTACCACCCTCTGCTGAGAGACCAAGATTGATGTAAATTGTGGTCCATTCGCTTTCCTTGTTCATTGTAAGATCATTCTCTCATTCTCTCAAGCTCACCTCACCACCCTGCACTTCAGGGATTCCCTTTAGCTTTCACTGCTGCTAAATTTACCATGGCTATCAAGATCAGTGGTTCAGCCCTTCAGGCCTTTGCTAAAAAATCATTTCACCCATGCCTACAGAAAGCCACATACCAAGGTCATAACGGACTACAATGAACAATTACATGCCAACAGATTGGATAACTTAGAAGAAATGGATTAATTTCTAGAAACACATAACCTACCAAGACTGCATCATAAAGAAATAGAACATTGAATAAACCAATGAATAAAGAGAGTGAACTAGTAATCAAAAACCTCCCACCAAAGGAAAGCCCAGGACTAGATGCTTTAATGGTGAATTTTACTGAGGGTTGAAAGAAGAATCTTTCTCAAACTCTTCCAAAAAAAAAAAAAAAAAGGAAGCACTCCTAAACCTATTTTAAAAGGCAAGTATTACCCTGATATTAATGTCAGATAAGGTCACTACAAGAAAATAAAATTATAAGCAAATATCCCTGATCAGTTGAATTCTTAATTGTATATGGTATCTGTTCTTCCCTTAATCAATTAATTAATGAATTGACCTAATAGTGACCAACCAAAGTTTAACAAGAATAGCAGTTAATATATTAGAAAGATAATATTACCTTGTTATATTTCAGTAGCTTTATTGACATATAATTCATATATCATAAAATTCACAAGTTTATGCAATTCAGTGGATTTTAGCATATTCACAGATTTGAGCAACCATCATTGCCACCTAAATTAAGAACATTTCATCACCTTGGGGCACCTGGGTGGCTCAGTCAGTTAAGTGACTGACTTTGGCTTCGTGATCTCACAGTTCATGTGTTCAAGCCCCACATCGGACTCTGTGATGACAGCTCAGAGGATGGAACCTGCTTCAGAATCTGTGTCTCCCTCTCTCTCTGCCCCTCCCCTGCTCCTGCTTTCTCTCTCAAGAATAAATAAAACATTTTTTAAAAAAGAACATTACATCATATCTAAAAGAAACTCTGTACCCATTAGCAGTCACTCTTCATCTCTCTCCCCAACCCTAGGCAGCCACCAGTCTATTTTCTTCCTCTGCAGATTTGCCTATTCTAGACATTTAATATAAATGGAATGTGATGTGATCTTTGTAGCTGGCTTCTTTCACGTAGCATAATTACCAATAACATAGTATTTCTGACAGTTTTGCTATTTTTAATATGTCATATCTTTTTTGTTCTTTTATCTTCAATTATTCTCTTCTTTTTGTATAAAATAAGTATTTACTTTTTTAAATTTTTGAAATCTTCATTTATTTATTTTTTTAACTTTTTTTTTTAATTTTTTTAAATGAAATTTATTGACAAATTGGTTTCCATACAACACTCAGTGCTCATCCCAAAAGGTGCCCTCCTCAATACCCATCACCCACCCTCTCCTCCCTCCCACCCCCCATCAACCCTCAGTTTGTTCTCAGTTTTTAACAGTCTCTTATGCTTTGGCTCTCTCCCATTCTAACCTCTTTTTTTTTTTTCCTTCCCCTCCCCCAAGGGTTCGTGTTAAGTTTCTCAGGATCCACATAAGAGTGAAACCATATGGTATCTGTCTTTCTCTGTATGGCTTATTTCACTTAGCATCACACTCTCCAGTTCCATCCACGTTGCTACAAAAGGCCATATTTCATTTTTTCTCATTGCCACGTAGTACTCCATTGTGTATATAAACCACAATTTCTTTAGCCATTCATCAGTTGATGGACATTTAGGCTCTTTCCATAATTTGGCTATTGTTGAGAGTGCTGCTATGAACATTGGTGTACAAGTGGCCCTATGCATCAGTACTCCTGTATCCCTTGGATAAATTCCTAGCAGTGCTACTGCTGGGTCATAGGGTAGGTCTATTTTTAATTTTCTGAGGAACCTCCACACTGCTTTCCAGAGTGGCTGCACCAATTTGCATTCCCACCAACAGTGCAAGAGGGTTCCCGTTTCTCCACATCCTCTCCAGCATCTATAGTCTCCTGATTTGTTCATTTTGGCCACTCTGACTGGCGTGAGGTGATACCTGAGTGTGGTTTTGATTTGTATTTCCCTGATAAGGAGTGACGCTGAACATCTTTTCATGTGCCTGTTGGCCATCTGGATGTCTTCTTTAGAGAAGTGTCTATTCATGTTTTCTGCCCATTTCTTCACTGGGTTATTTGTTTTTCGGGTGTGGAGTTTGGTGAGCTATTTATAGATTTTGGATACTAGCCCTTTGTCCGATATGTCATTTGCGAATATCTTTTCCCATTCCGTTGGTTGCCTTTTAGTTTTGTTGGTTGTTTCCTTTGCTGTGCAGAAGCTTTTTATCTTCATAAGGTCCCAGTAATTCACTTTTGCTTTTAATTCCCTTGCCTTTGGGGATGTGTCGAGGAAGAGATTGCTACGGCTGAGGTCAGAGAGGTCTTTTCCTGCTTTCTCCTCTAAGGGTTTGATGGTTTCCTGTCTCACATTTAGATCCTTTATCCATTTTGAGTTTATTTTTGTGAATGGTGTGAGAAAGTGGTCTAGTTTCAACCTTCTGCATGTTGCTGTCCAGTTCTCCCAGCACCATTTGTTAAAGAGGCTGTCTTTTTTCCATTGGATGTTCTTTCCTGCTTTGTCAAAGATGAGTTGGCCATACATTTGTGGGTCTAGTTCTGGGGTTTCTATTCTATTCCATTGGTCTATGTGTCTGTTTTTGTGCCAAAAATCTTCATTTATTTTTAAGAGAGATACAGACAGAGTGTGAGTGGGGGAGGAACAGAGAGAGAGAGGGAGACAGAATCCAAGGCAGTTTCCAGGCTCTGAGCTGTCAGCACAGAGCCCAATGCAGGGCTTGAACTCACAAACTGTGAGATCATGACCTGAACTGAAGTCGGATGCTTAACTGACTGAGCCTCCCAGGCGCCCCATAAAATAAATATTTTCTAGTGTATGTTTTTGATTCCTGTCTTCACAGTCTTAACCACACACTTTATTATGTGGATGACTAAATTTTTTTTTGTAAAATGGATGGGACAAAAAAATAACAGGACAAAGGTACTGAAAGTGTGATGAGACTGGATTAAGACCTGATGTTTGTTTCTATTTCTTTAGCAACACAAGTGAAGAAGGGGCACCTTCGTGGCTCAGACTTCAGTTCGGGTCACGATCTCATGGTTCCCCCGCCTTGGGCTCTTGTGCTGACAGCTCAGAGCCTGGGTCCTGGTTTGGATTCTATGTCTCCTTCTCTCTCTGCCCCTCCCCTGCTTGCACTCTGTCTCTCTCTCTCTCTCAAAAATAAATAAACATTTTAAAAAATTATGAAAAAAAAAAAGAAACACAGGTGAAGAAGAAAGCAAAGGCGGAGTTAAGAATAATTAGTTCATGTTTCTATGGGGGTCTGTAGCTCCATAAAGAATTTTATTATAAAAGAGTAAAATATACCTATTTGATAGACATTATTGTCAATGGATTTATCTTAATGTAAAATTTACTGTGTTTTAAAATAAATCTTAATGCAGAAATTATTGGGTTAAAAGAATTGTATCACCCCTTTCTGCTTTGGTATCACATTATCTTACATCTTTGCCATTTTTCCAGTTTGTATGCAATTGAGATAATCTAATACAACTTATTTTTTAATTTCCAAAATTGAAAATGATATAATAAAGATAAGTAAATTTTCTTTTTTGTACCTATATATTTTTTTAAATAAAACTTAACCTAAGATTGCAAAAAAGTTAAAAAAATTGTAATACATTAAAAAAACATTAAAAACATTAATATATTAAAATACGTTAAAATGATACATATTTTTTTTCTGGTGCTCAATCACACAAGGAATTGTAACTACATGAGGAGATATGTTAGTAAGCTTAACCACAGTAATCATCTCACTATGTATATCAAGTCATCATGTTGTACACCTTAAATATGCAGATCTTCCTCAACTCACAACGGGCTTATGTTCTGATAAACCTACTGTAAGTTGAAAATATCATAAGTAAAAAATGCATGTAATACACCTAAGCTAACGAACATCGTAGCTTAGCCAAAGATGCTTTAAATGTAGCCAGAATAATTATTAATCTTTAGTTGGGCAAAATCACCCAAGGCAAGCTTATTTTATGATAAAGTGTTGACTATCTCCTGTAATTTACTAAATACTGTAATGAAAGTGAAAAACAGTCGTATGGGTACAGAATGGTTGCAAATATATCAATTGTTTATCCTCACCATCATTGGCTGACTGGGAGCTGAGGCTGGCTGCCAACGCTCAGCTTCACAGAAGTGTATCATACTGCATATTGCCACCCCCAGGAAAAGATAAAAATTCAAAATTTGAAGTGAAGTTCTACTGAATGCATATCACTTTGCACCACTGTAAAGTTGGAAAATCATAAATGAAGCCATAGTAAGTCAGGGACCATTTATATATGATTTTTATTTAAGTTTTTTAAATTATAAATTCTAAAATACAACCAATACTTGTAAAATACATCTATATCATTGGCCACTAATACATGAGGATTCTGGGAAGATAAATGAGGAAATTTCTGAGAATTATGAGAAAAAATGTGGTTGTTTCCATTGTTCTGTCTCTCTGATCACTAACTTTGAGAATTAATCAAATCTTCAAAAAGTATAATTATACTTCAAAGTATAATTGGGAGCTGTGATTCTGGGCATTTGGGAGACAGAAAGAGAGAAGATGGAGATGGAGGAGAAAGAGAGAGGAAGAGAATATCTCCCCAGAAAAATCAGTGCCCTGATTTCATTAGTCTACATGAAATTTCTGATGGTAGATAATTACAGACCTCCCTGGTCATTCACAAGGCACAAAAATATTTATTACCACCTTAATGTTCAGTAAAGACAGACAGTGTCCTATAGTTCTTCTGTTTAGTAAGCATTGTTTCTCCTGTGCAATTTGGATAATAGACTTATAATGGATTTTAAGAGAATATAAAGAGCACATCTTTAATATTTCAATGTATGCTTCATGAAGAACTACTCTCTTTACTCAATACATATCCCTATAACTCTCCGCAGAGACAAGAGTTTACACTGTCCAGGTTGATCCTTTCAAGTCTTTGTTGCAGATTGTAAAAGTTGGAGGACTTGATTTCTCTTTCTTGTATTTTTGTAGTGGATGCCACCATGCCTTTATTACTGTCATTTACACCTCCTATATGACACATCCTAACAGAAATGTAACCTAACCTAACCTGTTATTTACTATTTATAACATTGTTTTTTATAAATATCTGAATTCTGCTATCACTGAAGAATTTTTAAGCATTTTTCTTTAAGTTTATCTAAATCGTCATAAAAAATTCAAACCACTAGACTAATATAGACTCATATTATGAGCATGTTCAGCATTTTCACATTTTCATAAACATCTACATCCACTCAAAGCTTCCAAAACAGTATTTTCCTTTGAGTTTAACAATATCATAGAGAACTTGATACTAAAAGTGATTCATACACTTGGAAGTAGCATACTAATTTGATTGATGCAAATTTCAATTAGAGGAAAAATAGTTCAGTTAAACATACATTTCTACCACCAGTGCAACTTCAGTTGGAACATAAGCATTTGGGATTTTGTAAATTGATGACACAGTTGTAAAAGGAAACTAATGAAAATAGGTTTTTAATTTTTCCCACCAACTATGTATGCAAATAAAATGCATATTACCATGGCTTCTCCATTTTAAATTGTGTCAACAAAATACAGTTTTCAGCAAAATAAAACCTCAGGTAAAATATAAACATTATGCATACATTTTAAAGTACAACTTGGAAATGCAATGTAATTCTTACTGTGAACAGGCTTAGTATACTTCATTACCACTTTTTAAGGAAGGATTTTAATGACTTCTTAATGCACATAGGTCCAAATCCTATGGACCGAAAAGCATTTTATGGTCTTGTCCCAAACTAAGAGATATTATTTAAAATTTGTGAATTTCATTTAACTCATCCCCACCTTTATAAGATATTAACATCATTTTTTTTTAATTCCAGTGTAGTTAACACACAGTGTTAACATTAGTTTCAGATGTGCAATATAGTGATTCAACAATTCTGTACATTACTCAGTGTTCATCATAAGTGTACTTTTAATCCCCATCACCTATTTCACGCATCCTCCCCGACCACCTCCTTTTTGGTGACCATCAGTTTGTTTTCTATAGTTAAATGTCTCTTTTTTGGTTTATCTCTTTTTGTCTTTGTTCATTTCTTTCGTTTCTTAAATTCCACATATGAGTGAAATCATAGGGTATTCGTCTCTCTCTAAGTGACCTGTTTCACTTAACATTATACTTTCTAAATCCATTCATATTGTTGCAAATGGCAAGATTTTATCTTTTTTATGTTTTATGGCTGAGTAGTAACATTCATATATATATATTCATATATATTCATATATATATTCATACATATATTCATATATATGTGTATATATATATATATAGAGAGAGAGAGAGACAGAGACAGAGACAGAGACAGAGAGACAGAGAGTAAAATCTGGGATTCTGGGATTATGAGTAACTTGTTTATTTCTAATAAATTTTAACTTGATAAATGAGCAATGTCTTGCAATATGAGTAGTACGTGATGTTGAGCGTCACATAATCACAACTGAGCCAATGGTTCTTTCTCTCTCTTGCTGCAGGATTGTGGGGATCATCTCCCATGCTCAGAAGCTCAGTCTCAGGCTGTGGTGTTTGGCAGAAATAGAACATAGGAAGGTGCCAAGAATTGACACTAGTGGATTTTTTGTCACTTCAAAGCACCTATGGATAGTCCTTTGCTTTTCCATATAAAAGAAAGCTTAGGAATGCTTTGCTTCATTCTGGGTCAGGCTGCCTGCAGATATAGATCCTTTCCTCTGCTACTGTATTGTCAGTTACATTAAATACAGTGTATGACAAGAGTTTATTAATACTGTACTATAGTCAGCATCGGTGCAAGTGTATACAATGGCCCCCATGAAGAAAAAGGATGAAAAGAAAAGAGATAAGAAGGAGATGATTATGGTGGAAGTTAAGAAGGAAATCATCAAGAGGTACTAACAAAGTATGTGAGTGGACGAAATTGCAAGATTTTATAAGAAGTCTACATCTGCACCTCATCTACAGAGGAGAAGGAGAAAAAGGCTGAGGAATTCCTTATTTCAAATGAGGTTAGGGAGATGTGTAAAATATGGAAAAGAGTACAAACTTTTGTATAAATGCACCACCCAAATGAGGCTGTAGCAGTGCAAGTGATGAATGTGTTTAATGACAACACAATGTCCCATTTCCACAAAATCCTCAAAAGGAGGCGAAAGCAAGTGTCATTGGATAGGTTCTTTGTTAAAGTTGCATGAATAGAAAAAAGATTCCATTGATCAATAGATAGCACTGATTCCTGTAGTGTTTTGTATTCTTTGTGTACCTATTGGTAGTGAAATTACTAGATCATGGTAATTGTATTTTTAATTTTAGAAGAATATCCAAATTGTTTTCTACAGTGGCTGCACCAGTTTGCATTTTCACCAACAGTGCACAAGGATTCCTTTTTCTCCACATCCTTGCCAACCTTGTTTCTTGTGGGTTTTTTTGTTTGTTTGTTTTTGTTCTGTTTTGGTTTTTTTAGTCATTCTGAGAGGTGTGGAGTGTTTTCTCGTTATGGTTTTGATTTGTATTTCCCTCATGATTAGTGATATTGAGCATCTTTTCATGTGTCTGTTGGCCATCTGTATGTCTTCTTTGGAGAAACATCTGTTTATGTTTTTGGTCCATGTTTTAATTGGATTATTTGTTGAGTTGTATAAGTTCTTTATATATTTTGGATACTAACCTTTTATCAGATATGTCATTTGCAAATATCTCCTCCTATTCTGTAGGTTGTCTTTTAGTTTTGTTACTTGTTTCCTTTACTGTGCAGAAGTTTTTTTTATTTTGACATAGTCCTAATAGTTTATATTTGCTTTTGTTTCCCTTGCCTCAGAAGACATATCTAGAAAAATGTTGCTACAGTTTCCCTTGCCTCAGAAGACATATCTAGAAAAATGTTGCTACAGTTGATGTCAGAGAAATTACTGCCTGAACTTTCTCATAGGATTTTTATGGTTTCAAGTCTCACATTTAGGTCTTCAGTACATTTTGTATGTATTTTTCTGTGTGGTATAAGAAAGTGGTCCAGCCTCATTCTTTTGCATGTAGCTGTCCAGTTTTCCCAGCATCATTTGTCGAAGAGATTGTCTTTTAATATTGGATATTCTTTCCTGATTTGTCAAAAATTATTTGACCATATAATTTTGGGTTTATTTCTGGGTTTTCTATTCTGTTTCCTGGATCTATGTGTTTATTTTTGTGCCAGGACCATACTGTTTTGCTTACTTTAGTTTTGTAGTATATCTTGAAATCTGGAATTGTGATACCTCCAGTTTTATTCTTTTTCAAGATTTCTTGGGCTATTTGGGTTTTTTTTCTGGTTCCATACAAATTTTTGTATTATTTGTTGTAGTTCTGTGAAAATTGCTGTTGGTATTTGGATATGGACCACATTAAATATGTAGATCGCTTTGGGTAGTACAGACATTTTAGCAATATTTGTTCTCCCAGCCCAAGAGCATGTGATATCTTTCATTTTTATGTGTTTCAACTTCAGTTTCTTTCATAAATGTTTTATAGTTTTCAGAATACATCTCTTTCCTTGGTTAAATTTATTTGTAGGAATTTTATAATTTCTGCTGTCCTTGTAAATGAGATTGTTTTCTTAATTTCCTCTCCCTTCCAGGTAATCAGAATGCCTTTCACTTCTTTTAAAGTCACACCTTATTTTGTCAGAGCTTCCCAAGATAATCTCTCTTTTCATTGACTCAAAGTGATCTGATCAGGTGACTTGAATTATTTCCACAAATCCTTTCTGCAGTATAATGTAATATAATCATGGGCGTGATATTTTATTACCTTCTCAAATCTCACCCATACTCAAAAGGAGAGGATTCTACAGGTCATGTACCCTGGGGATGGGGATCATGGAGGGCATATTAGAATTCCTCCTGCTATGGTGATTCTTTAACATGAGAAATTGACCACATTTACCACTTATTGTACTGCATTGATTTACTTGCTTATATGAGCCTTCATTGTTTATAACCCCAACTTCTACCTCATTGTTCATCACCTAGTAGGGGTTCATTAAGTATTGATATAGTGAATTAATAATATACAAATCATAGTATTCATATTGCAGTATTCAAGGTACAGTGAACATAGTATTCAAGGTACAGTGAACCCCTGAGTATTCTGTAAAAGAGAATATCATGAGTGATTTCTCAAATATGAGTATAAATTACTGTTCGGCAATCTAATGGATTATATGTATGCAACTATTTATGAAAGAGACAAGCTAAATTAACTTCTCACGAGCAAAGCAAAACACCTATTCTCACAATTAAATATTTAGAAGTAGGTAATTAGAAAGAAGGGTATGCATGAGAACTTTTTGTTAAGGATAATTCATTGTTTTATGTGTTTCTGGTGAATGTTGTTCGATGTCATTTCTCTTATTTTGCAAAGAAAATACTTTCGTTGTGATAAAATAGTATCTAGGAATGCACCATTTGCAATATACTTCAATTTCTTAATGTTTTAAGGAGAAGGAACAGGTCTTGTTCCTATTTGAATTCTCCACACTATACGATAGCTCTTGAAAAAATAAAACCACTTAATAGATGTTTTAATTTAAGGAACTACTTATTTTTATGCTCTTTGGAAGTAGTTTTTATTTTTACTTCTTTCACTGTATTTGGAACTTGAAGCATTGTGTGTTCAACTTAGTACAGTTTCTTTTGCTCTTATTTTATGGGCACTAACTATATTAAGTCTTTCACTATTATATATTGCTGATATCTTCAGCAGTTGCTAGGGTTGTCTTACCTTTTTTCCTGTTATCAAGAAAAAAAGTTGGGAGAACCATAGGCATCCTGAGGTTTTAGAATTTCTCCAACTACCACTGTAGTTCAAAAACTTTGAAAGCTTTCTCTCTTATCCCAGTTCATTTTATCATCCCTTCATCCCTATAGTTGTGAAGTTACTAAGAAAATCTGAGCAGTTAAAGGACTTATGGTTGCTGGATATGTTCTTCTCTCAGGTATTCAGCAAGGCACTTTTAGAAGCCTTAGAAGTATACATATATTCTACATGTTTGGTGAATGAATGCTATTATTTAAAAACTTGCCAAATAGTTAATATACAAATATTTTTACTATGTCTGGAAAACTGACACCTGAATAATGATTTTGCTTTGTTGAACAACTTAATGCTGTTTATGCTTCACTTTTTAAATTACCTTGGGTCAGCCATCTTACTTATATCTCCAAATACTTCTATATATTTTACCCAATGGCAATTGCTTTATGTAGATACATTCTCTGAGTACAATTTAAAACTTAGTTTCAGGGATGAGGTGTTATTCAAGATTAAAGCCTTATCAAAATGTTCTTTTTTCATTGTTTACTTATTTTGAGTATAGCAACAAATCTATCAAGAAAAGCTTATAGTGATAGCAGCCTCCAGGGTACAAAAAACAAAACAAAACAAAACACAGGGAGCATCAAATCATCAATAATGTACTTTTTTAATTGCAATGTCTTCAGAGAACATTGTTGAACAAGAGGTATGAAGTATGAAGAAACAAAATGGGGTTTTAAAAAATGCTGTCACTTAACATTGCTGCCTGCTGGTACTTTGTTAGATGAAGCATAGAAATCATAAATAACATTTCTTTCTTAAATTGTAATGTAGAGAGAGAGAGAGAGAGAGAGAATCACAATGATAATATCGAAGAGAATTATGAATCTTTGCCTAGAGACTAAGTTGAATGCATTTATGCAGACAAATGCCAAGCAACTGACAGCAGTCAGGGGGATTTGTTCATTAAGTAAACACTGACACTCTGATTCTTTCTTTTCAGGTTCTTCTTGTGATTTGGAGCCTTGTGAGGCTAGTAATCCTTGTGAGAGTGGAGCAGTGTGTGGAGAGACAATGGATCTGGAAATGTCTCCTCTTGGGTACCAGTGTCCATGTGGGAAAGGCTTTGCAGGTCCACACTGTGAGATCAATGTCAATGAGTGCAGTTCCAGCCCTTGCCTGCACGGTTATTGCTATGACAGTGAGTTCACTCAGCCGCAGCAATTCCTGTAGAGTAGTCCAACTTAGAATCTGACATAGTAATGAAATAACTCAGTATGCAACCTTGATTATTTACTGACTTTATCCTGCCCTGAATATCAAAGCCAACCCCGTTATTTTCACAAAACACCCCCACATCTGATGAGTTCATTTATGTTTTTATAAGTCATAATGGTAGCAAATGAGAAAATGTAATGAGATGTGGCTTCTATGTTCTAATGTTAGAATTAGCCTTTCTTTCCTTTATTTTTAATGGTAGGTTTTTAAGAGTGTTTATTTGTAGGTAGGGGAAGCACTATTTTCAGTGACTTAAAACAAATCATTATTTTATCCCATCTATTATACACACACACACACACACACACACACACACACACACACACACATTTCCTCCCACCAGAATATGTATTCCTTTAATTTCACAGAGGAAAAAGAAGATGATAGGAAGAACAGGAAAAATCAGAGGTATGAAGGGGAGAAAGAAAAAAAAATACTGGGTATTATAATATGGATTTTGGGGCACCTGGGGTGGCTCAGTCAGTTAAGCAGCTGTTGATTTCAGCTCAGGTCATGATCCCAGTGTTTGTGAGTTTGAACCCCGAATCGGGCTCTGTGCTGACAGCAGTGAACCTAATTTGGGTCTTCTGTCTTCCTCTTTCTGTAAGCCTCCTCCCTTTCTCTCAAAATAAATAAACATAACATTTTTCAAAACATAGATTTAGCCATGGAAGAACCTGCCTGAGATGGATAATTTTTATGCAGACACAGGCAAAATGGCACAAAATAGCTCTGTGAAATGGATGTGGCTACGGGGCATTAAGAGGAAAGAAAGAGCTAGAAG
The DNA here is from genome assembly GCF_022837055.1 of Prionailurus viverrinus. Lineage (NCBI taxonomy): Eukaryota > Metazoa > Chordata > Mammalia > Carnivora > Felidae > Prionailurus > Prionailurus viverrinus. The sequence goes on along the minus strand of NC_062565.1, from coordinate 58,832,639 downwards.
GATGTTGACAAAAAGCTGTCCATCTTATTTTGTTTTATTTTACCTCTTTAAAATATATTTTTATGTTATCCCTCAGTAAATAGATAATGTAATCAAGGAAAAAAACACATTTTAATAGAAAGTCATTTTATTTTGATATGGTATAATTCACTGAATTATGAATTAATTTTCTTTAAACCAATGCTTTGCAAATGTATGACATTAAGGAATATAACTCACTTTTTTCAAATTAAGTGAGGCAGCCCAAGTTTAAAACAACAGGTAGTAGTGGGGCCCTTGCAAACTGGAATATCTATGTAGATATTAATGTAGAATTAACTCTTCTAACACATATAGAAGCTAAGCAAGATACATTTTGGGGCTGTGGGCCACCTATTTGCTACTCCTGATTTGAACCGACATTACCATCATTTTTCTCTTTTTTTTTTCTTCTTTCAGATTTTGTCACTTTAAAAATTGTATTTCTAAGAATACAAAAAATACAGGGGCGCCTGGGTTGCTCAGTTGGTTGGCCATCCGACTTCGGCTCAGGTCATGATCTCACAGCTTGTGAGTTCGAGCCCCACATGGGGCTCTGTGTTGACAGCTCAGAGCCTGGAGCCTGCTTCCGATTCTGTGTCTCCCTCTCTCTCTGCCCCTCCCCCACTCACACTCTGTCTTTCTGTCTCTCTCTCTCAAAAATAAATAAACATTAAACAATTTTTTTAAAGAATATAAAAAATTGTATTTTCAAATTACCTTGAAATAAATCACTATTATCATATTTCTGACCTCAGGCCCATAGGTATTTGGGGATGCTGGGAATGACTTTTCAATTTCTGATGTTCACTACAAAATAAGGAAGAGACAGGATGGTATGCCTGAGAGAGTGGTTAGCAACATTTTTAGATCTAGGTAGCCCTAGAATAACGGTTATATATGGTTATATATAGGGCCGTTCTGATATATTCCGAGTGACCTATATTTTAACATTCATATGATTTTTGTAAGTTGTGGTGAGCATCAGCTATTGTATGGAAGTGTTGAATCACACTGTTGTGCACCTGCAACTAATATCACACTGTATATTAACTATATGGAATTTAAACACTTAAAAAATAATAATAATAAAAAATAAAAATGTCTAAAATATTTTAAATCATAATTCCTTATACAATAACAAAATATACTTTCAAATATGCTACTTATAATACAGTGCTACCTATTAAAATTTTGGAAGTAATATATAACGTATTATGGAAAATGTAAACCTTGGATACCTGATATATTAATCTGTTTCATAATAGAATGATCCATAGTATAATTTGAGATTTAACTACCAGAGAAACAAAACATTTATTAAAAATTAGATCACGGGGCGCCTGGGTGGCGCAGTCGGTTAAGCGTCCGACTTCAGCCAGGTCACGATCTTGCACTCCGTGAGTTCGAGCCCCGCGTCGGGCTCTGGGCTGATGGCTCAGAGCCTGGAGCCTGTTTCTGATTCTGTGTCTCCCTCTCTCTCTGCCCCTCCCCCGTTCATGCTCTGTCTCTCTCTGTCCCAAAAATAAATAAACGTTGAAAAAAAAAAAAAATTTAAAAAAAAAAAAAAAAAATTAGATCACACATGTTGGGGCGCCTGGGTGGCGCAGTCGGTTAAGCGTCCGACTTCAGCCAGGTCACGATCTCGCGGTCCGTGAGTTCGAGCCCCGCGTCAGGCTCTGGGCTGATAGCTCAGAGCCTGGAGCCTGTTTCCGATTCTGTGTCTCCCTCTCTCTCTGCCCCTCCCCCGTTCATGTTCTGTCTCTCTCTGTCCCAAAAAAAATAAATAAACGTTGAAAAAAAAATTAAAAAAAAAAAAAAAAAAATTAGATCACACATGTTAATAGCTATCAGCTTAATTCTAAGACATTATATTCTTAATATTTTCTCAAAAATAAAATAATTTGGTAAGCCAAAATTCCTGATTCAGTATTTATTACATGACTGTATGTGAGAAATAATTATTAAAATGTAAATATGCAATTTTAACTTTCAAAAGAGTTTATTCACCATATTGGCAATACATTATTAAAATATCTCTGTATTTTCACCATGAAGTTTTGTCATATCGAAGCTTTGATTCATTACAACTAATATATGATGTTTGGTGTATATTTAAATATTTTTAAGTATAAAAATACATCCAGAATCAAACAGGGCTTATCTGATGAAAATTTCAATTCAAATCAAGAATGTGGAATAGTTATAAAGAAGAACTAATAAAAACAGTGACTGTATTTTCTGGTAAAAACAATAAAACCAAACCAGGTAATATTCTTAAAAAGTATTTCCTAATAAAATGTTGATAAGTTACCACATAGCCCATAGTTAATAAATTAGATGTGGGAGAAAAAAACATTTTTTGTTTCTTTGGTTTAAATTTTAAACAATTATGTATGTACGTTTGTTTATTTATTTCCCCTGTAGTATCCAATTGAATTCCCTAAGCTCTCATGTGCTTCTTTTATTAGCTTCTTAGCCCAGAATAGTCAACATTCATAAAGCGTATTTCTTGATAATAAAAGCAAACTTTATTTTCTAACACTAATCTCTTTCAGACAGAGATTTGCTAATTTAAATGTCTCTATTGTTGTTGTTTTTCTTTTAAAATAATTCATCAATCTGCATAGAGAATATTTCTATCTACACAGAAAGTTAGTTTGACTCTGGTTTTTTGTCACTTGCCAATTTGCATCAGTATCCAGACTTGAATTTGTAATCATTAACATTTTTAAATACCATTATGATTGATGATACTTTACAATGTCTTAATTACATATAACATTTAATTTTAATTTGTTAACATATATAATGCCATCTATAATATATAAGGAAGCGTAACTGATCTCATCTTTCTCATTAATTTATTTACAACTCTACTTGTATATTTATTAATTATTTTGATTCAGTGAGATGTTAAAAATTAGAATGCTATGTTACATGAAAAAAGTAAAATAAAATCCTCTCCAGAGGGCTGCCATTCTTGTGTCTCCCTTGTCTCTTCTTGACAGCTGTGGACTGATTTTCTTTAAAGGCCCAGGTACAAGTGCTGTACAAAAGCATGGCTGCAGAAGTCTAGAAGCCAGCTAACTACCACACAATGTCTTGAAAATGCTGTTGCCACCCAGGATCTCAACACTTAATGAAAGCAATAGCAGATACACGCACAGAGGCAGAGTAGCAGTGTAGATTACACGCTAAGTCTCAGGAATAATGAAGAACCCAGGGACTGACTAAAAGCAGCCATAAATCCTTGCCTGCTCTAACTGCAATTCATACTGTCACCACTTCCTTGAGATGCTTCCGAGACTGTTCTTTTTCTATCATTAATGATAAAATAGAGGACAGATTCTGATTATTACTTTTAAAAGATCATGATGAAATGTGAAAGCTCTTTTTAACTAAGGCTTAAGTGGTTGAATATCAACTTTCAGACATACCCACTTTAATGTAACTTGTCACACACACACACACACACACACACACACACACACACAAACTTTAACGACCAGTTAACTTCTTGTGTATTAAACCTAAAACAGTCCAGGAAAAGTTAATTGATGTAAAAGTAGTCTATTTATCATAGGTATTGTTTACTGATGAGACAGACAGAGAGAAGGGAGAAGAAGAAGAAGAAGAAGAAGAAGAAGAAGAAGACGACAACGACTATGACGACAAAAGCAGAGGAGGAGAAGGAGAAGAGGAGAAGGAGGAGGAGGAGGAGGAGGAGGAGGAAGAGGAGGAGCAGAAGGAAGAAAGAAGAAGAAAATTGGATATTTTCATTGTTGCTTTGCGAACTTATCAAATGTTTATTGTGATGGTTCTAATTTCAAATTAAAGTTTTAAGCTAAATAGAACTGAGCAAAATAGTTACTTAGAAAATATTGTAGAGAGCTGTGAATTCACATTTTCTTTGGTTAAAAGTGAAATGTATTTAGTTTAATACAACATTCTTTAGAATGATTAGCATTACCCATACCATTATTAAAGACATATTATTTTCTCTTCTCTCTTGTTCTCAGTGGTTAATTGCTTCTCCTGCTTATGCAAACCGGGTTTTGCTGGCCTGAGATGTGAACAGGACACTGATGACTGCATCTTGAATGCCTGTGAGCGCAATTCTACCTGCAAAGATCTGCATCTCGTTAGTATCCATGAATATTATTAATGTACCTTAATGTGGGCAGCATAAATTAACCCATACAAATATATTTAGCATTTGTCTATATGTCATGTTGAGATATACATATATATGTATACATATATATGCTGATTAAGATTAGAAAAAAGAAATTCAAGCAATATTATTTTAACTTAATAGTAATAAAAAGGTGTTCTATCCACTCCTATGTATAGTTGATGTAAATATTATAAAGCAACAGTTTCATTCTTTGGATTTACAATTCTTAGTAATGCTGAATTTCTGTTAAATTTCAGAATTATTCTAAAAATGATGTTAGTCTTATATGTACCTACTTTTATATAATTCAAGGTATTTTATATATTTCATTGACATTTATAATCTTAAATTTGATTTTGCTTTCTATCTTGTGTTGTATACTTCCATCAACTCCTTCATTCATCTGTGTTGGTGCTGTCCCTTCAGTACATATCCATTTGTCATCACCTTTGTCATAAGCATGTGCCATTCTGCCTTAAACGGAATGTGACACAGTTGGCAAATCAATGGGATCCCTTCAGGCTTCTCATTTATCAGAAAGCCTGACATAAAAAATATCTACTCAAGGTGGCTTCACTGACTGGCTTCAGAAAATAAATGACATACAACACAGGTTAATGCTTCAATACTAGTACAGGCTTATAGTTTATCCTTTAGCAACAAAGCTGATTTTCACAGAGGACTACCATAGTTGAAGTTAGAAGAAAATGCTTTGAAAGACAGACTCATTTTCATTGATGTATTTTGACTATCAGTGTACTGACATTGTTTGTTTTTACAGTGAAAGGATAATTTGTGGCAAGTGGTTTCTTTCCCATAAGGCAGGCATCCAAATGGAGAATTATAATTAATGTTCAGATGGCCATGACCAGAAACGGATGGTGCATCAGATACCTAGATACCATTTAAGTATATATTAAGTATATGGCCCTGTTTCTTTGTCTTTGTTCCTATCAGATGCTTTGTCTTAGTCATAGTAATCCCATACCACTTTGGGGGAATCCTGAAACAGTGGGCCCTGTGACTGTATGCTGGTCTCTAAGGTAAGAATGGCATTCTGTCTGCGAAAAGGCTTCCTTACCTGTGTATAGGATGTTAAGTAAAAGGTAGGTGTGACCTCTTCTAGCCCTCTAACATCTAGATTTTTTTTAAATGTTTATTTATATATTTATTTTGAGAAAGAAAGTATGTGCAAACGGGGAGGGGCAGAGAGAAAGGGAGAGAGAGAATCCCAAGCAGGTCAATGTTCAGCTCAGAGCCCCACGTGGGTCTCGATCTCACAATCATGACCTGAGCTGAAATCAAGATTTGGATGCTTAACAACTGAGCCACCCAGGCACCCCATAACATCTAGATTTTATACTTGTAATTACTGTTGCCCTTTTGAGAGCCCATGGAAGAGAATAGGGTGCTCCCAAGTGATGAGTGACCATGAAGGTGGCAGAGCTGAAAGACATAAGAAACCTGGTGCTTGATCAGTTGTTGAACTCCTGACTGAAATCCCTTGGATCTAATAATGTGAGATCACTTATGGATTATTTTTTAATATGGCTAGAGTCAGAGTTTGTTTGTTTGTTTGTTTGTACTTGCAGGTAAGTCATTTAATTTCCATAGCAGTTAAACTTTATTTTAGGCTAGGATTTCAGCAATAACTTCAGCAATAATAGAAGTTTATTCTAGTAGAAAGAACTTCATACCCATAACTATGAGACTCCAGTTCTAGACCTGACTTTGCCACAGCTTATCTGTCTGATACTAAGCCAATCATTTGACAGAGGGACTGCAGCTTTAGAAACTATCATATCAAAGAATAGAACTTCCAAGTACAGTATTTCTCTCATTCATTTTATAAATTGCCAGTTAGCAGCTATTCAAACTAACTCTAGATTTGTATTAGTTTAAAGTCTTAATACCTACTTCCAGAAATTATTATAATCAGAATAAAGAAAAATAAGAATTTTTAAAAAGTGAGACTCACAGAAACAGTGAGTAGGATGGTTAACAGCAGCTGGCAGTTGGGGGAAAAATGGAGACACTGGTCAAAGGGCATAAGCCATCAGTTTTAAAAAGATCTGATGTACAGCATGATAACTATAGTTAATACTGTATGGTGTACTTGAAATATGCTAAGAGAGTATATATAAAGCGTACTCACTAACACCACCACGTGCACACACACACACACAAGGTGACTATGTGGCATGAAGGATGTGTTAATTAACCTTACTGTAGTAAGCATTTCACAATGTGTACATATATTATGTCATTAGGTGTCAAGGACACTGTTCTCAGGCAGAATATTCCAATGCTCAGAGGTTATCTTCCAGGACCCAGTTAAAAGGTCAGTCTTTCCTTTGACTTCAAGTCTGCCAAGTTAACTATTACACCAATATTATATTAAATATTGGATTTTTGTGTAGGATAAATAATATATAATTAAAAAGTAATACATTATATATTATAATAATAAATAGGAAAATAAGCAGAAAGAGCTAAAAACTCATAATTTTTAAATAAAGTCTGGCTAAAAAAATATAATAATAGTTGAAATAAAGCAAGGTCCAAGGGTACCTTGGTGGCTCAGTTGGTTGAGCGCCCAACTCAATTTCAGCTCAGGTTGTGATCTCATAGTTGTGGGATGGAATCCCCTGTGTGGGGCTTGGTGCTAGGCGTGGAGCCTGCTTGGGCTTCTCTCTCTTCCTCCTCCTGTGTCCCTCCCCTGCTCAGGCTCTTCTTGTTCTCTCTCTCTCTCTTTCTCAATCAAAAAAAAAAAAAAGAAGAAAAAAAAGTCCAATTTGAGATTCATATTTGCTATCTTTCACCAACATATTGGAAAAAGACAAACCATGAAATGCTGAAGGCTTTGGAGTATAAAAGAAAAAGAAAGCCATGGAGGGTGATGTTTCTGTAAAATATTTAATAATTATGATAAACAGAAAGATGACTTTATTCAACCTATAAGGCACTTACATTTGGCTGTAAGAGTCATCAGCCTGTTTTTGTTTGTTTGTTTTTGTTTTGTTTTGTTTTTTTATGAGCAGACCTTTCCAAACCCACCCAGGCAATGCCACTGACATTAGGCTCGCTGCTTCTTTGAATTTGGTATGGGTGTAGCTTTAAATTAGCATTTTTACATTTGGAGCATTTCTTTACGATTATATGTAGCATCATGACTATGAGTTTAGATAAAAAGCAGAAAATCAGACTTTGAAACCAGGATGAGAATATTTTGTAACAATGAGCCAGTTTTCTTCTTTCCCTTCTTTATGGTTCAGTAAAACTAAAAAATCAATGAGAGAAAAAAGAAAACACTTGAATGCTCAACACATAATAAGACACAAATGTTAAGAATGGGTAGAATAGGATTTATTTTCTCATGTAACTTTCTTAGTTATATTTGAGAATAAGTATTTCTTTGTGGTTATTTAAATATGTATGATCAAATTATTCAAGTATTTCCCCCCTCAGTTTACTTTCATTTTCCTCTGTATCTTACATGAATAATGAATGCTTAATTTTGATTACAGTGAAGAAGCAAAACTAGTGCAGTAGAACAAACCTGGAAAGGACAAAGTTTTTATTCATATGCAACTATGTTAAAATTTACACATACTATATATGCTAGTACACTACAGATATACATTTTCTGCCAAACACTCCAGTGCAAAATCCAAACTGAATTTATGTGTTTTCTAGTGAAAAATAAAACTGCCTTTACCTTCACCACCATATGTTTGAAAAATCCACATTTGTCATTTGAAATTGCCTATCTCCTCCCTTTGGGATTGGAGAGTAAACACAGAGGATCATGAGGGAGTAACTTCTGCCCCTTAGTTCATCTTGGCTGCTACTGACATGCCCATTTTGTCATCCCCATGCTCCTTTCAAATATGAGTTAATCTGCCAAACGATTCCAATCCTTTCATACCAGATTTGGCTCCCAGGACCTTCTCTGCATCACTCAAGGGCATGGTGCTTAGCTAATTAGTAGTCAGGTCCCAGTTGTCCCTTAAACATATCCAATGGGAACCAGTAAAACCTCTGGTTCTGCTCTCTCTCTAGGATTACAAACCCTCCATCAGTGTGGAATCCGTCCAGCTGTTCTCTGGCCAAATACAAAACCCTTTATTTCTTTCATGCCCTCCCTCTCCATAAAGATTTGCTTAATCTCACTTGATGGAGAGTAGCAGAGACTCTGACTTAGTGTCAGAGCTTGGGAGCTCTAGAATTTTTCAAACACACCAAACTGCCTAATACTTCTTGATGGAGGAAAAAAGTCATTTTTGTGGCCAAAGAAGAAAGTAACAGTTTTATTCTCAATAACTTCTGTTATAAAGGAAGATGAAAACATTTATCAATTCTCAAATGTTTTAGCTCTTATGTTTAATCTCTACTATGGCTGTGTTGTATATTAGTATTGCTTTTAAGTTGTGGGTCCTGTAGAATGTTATCTGAAAAAGTAAACCTCCAAAAAAGAGAATTTTTATTATTCATTTTTCAAAAGCGATTAGGTTAAATATCTTGTAAGTTTGAGTAACAAAAGGCTAGACAGAAGATTTGGAGATTGACAGTGATATGGATTTGTTCTATGATTTACTACAAGTCACAACTTATTGGAACCATAAAATGAACTGATAGAATAGTCACTGTCCACTATATTTGGCACTATTTTATTAATTTAAGAACAATGTAGTTTTCCATTTTATTTAAATGCCAGAATATACATAACAAGTACTTATTATTAGACTTTTTAGTTTATCGGTTTCTTCAATAAAATCAAAGAGTTGTACACAATTGCTCTTAACCAGGGGGTTGCCTTTGAAAATACACATGCTTAAAATTCTGATTTAGTAGATGGATCCATCTGGTACCTGGATATCTTATAATTCTTTGTGATTCTGATGTGTACTTATATTTGAGAATCACTGGACTGGGTATCTAGATGGCATTTTCTAGCTCAAAACATCTGTGATATCACAAGTGGAGCACAGAGGTTTTTGTTTCATTTGTACTGACAACTCACAATTTAGCCCCTTAAAAAAGAAATAAACAATGGTTTGAAAAATCGAGAGATTTATCCTCTGAGTTTTTAGCAGCATATTTCATTGTATCTTTTATTTTGGATTCTTCCATCTGTTTTAGTGCTTTTGTTTTTAAGACAAAAAGAATAAATATAATTTTTTCATTCCAATCATTTTGTGAGGGAGATAATAATATATTGCTTTCTCTTCTTTTGTAATAACTTAGTGAAGTGACACTTTGTGTATTGACATTTGCTAATCAGAAAATCTATGCATGAAATTATAGTTTTTCATAGAGGGTGGGTATAATGGTTCAAATTGTATTTAAAGTATTAAAAATAATCAATGACTGATTAATTACAGTGATATCACAAAGGTTTATTTGAGTGTTTTGATCCACTTGATTAGTTGCAACATCTTCAGTAGTGAATATTCAGCCAAAAGTTTAATCTAAATCTTGAGACATTAGCTAACAACCAAACACATTGATAAAAGAGGCATTGAAATGATGTAACACAAAATGAAGTCCTTTTGCCATGTCCATTCTAAATAACCTATTTTTGTTTATGTATAATCTGCTTATTTTTAATTACCCAAATCTCTACCTTTCATTATACAAATCCTTACTTTAAGAGTTTATTGAGAATAATTTAACATAACATTTATTATGATGGCTGTCAGCTTTCTATTGTTTCTATAATAGAGTAGATAACAAAATTGTTTTTCTTGTATAAGCCAAGACTAATATAAAAAAGTAGTTCATTTATTTGATGGTTTGTACAATTCTTTCAATATAGTCCCCTCAATAGTAAATTTTTATCACAGTGAATATGCCTATCTGAAGTACCCCATTTCTTCCCCTCTAATCTGTTTTAATCTGTCATGGCCTTGAAATAGATAATCAAGTCTGTTAGGATTGTATGCAAAGTAAAAGTAAACAGAACCTGAGAAAATATTTGTTGATCCACCTGAGTAAAGAGATACATGAGATTTAATAACTTTGGACTTGTAAAATCTATTTTGGAAGCTCAGACATATTTTCCCTTCTTCCTTATTCCTTATTCCAAGACTCATTATAGAGAAGTGAGATTTACAGATGGTTGAATTTTGAGGTTTAAGAAATCTATCAAGCAGAACTGCATTTCATAAATATTGTGTGAGAACATAACTGATCAGAGAGAGGAATTTTCCATTTTCAGACTCTCTAATAAAAATGGACAGTTTCCAGAATTAGTCCAGGTAAAAAAAATGATTTAGAACTGATCAAATAATGTTTGCATTGCCAATATTACCCAAAATGCATCAATAAATGGGTTTATTTTGAAAGAATTATGAGACAGAGTAAGCTTCAACTTATTTCAATATGAACATTGTATTATACTTTTATATTATTGCTTGTTATCTTTACATAACTATAACTAAGACTCAACTATAGGCTTCACACTTTATATTGAGAATTTAGTAGATAGTTATAGTCCACAATAATTTCCTTTTCCCAGAAATCATCCTTTGCTATTTGGATATATGCCATTTTTAATTAGTTAAATCTATATAAGACTATTTTTAAAACTATTTTGTTGTGTTTATATATTTTTTCTAAGAAGATAGTAAGAGAAACCCACACATACATACACATATGTGAACAAGTTGACTCAACAATTTATTATTAACTGGCAAGAACAATGGTCAAAGGATAGTAAGTCTTTTGTCCCCATCAGTAAAGAACTTCATTAGGTGCTAACCATGTCAGCATAACTCCCCATTCATCTGTGTGGAGTTCATTAATGGTAGAAATTCCAAGAAATTTTGAATTGGAAAGTGGATGTATATTTGTGGAAGCAAGCATATGTGCAAATGTGTATGCACACATGTGTGCACATACATAGAAACGAGAACATATTCTTGTCCTTTTGGCCTGCCCTCCTAGTTTAAACAGATTTCAAGAGCTTTCTGGAATCGAGCTCTGGAGCCCAGGTCAATTAATATTTGAACTTATCTTGGTTATAATATATACATATTAATTACAGCTCGCAGATAAGTAGCCTCTTTCTGTAATTGATGAAAAACTTTGGTTTGAAATAACAGAGAGTGGCCTGTGGCATCATCTTGATTATAGTAGGGTTAAATTTTGCAGCATGCCCTTTAAAACCAAAAGGCTGCATGTACAAAAGAGGATGGGACTTTGAGATTGATAGCTTTGCCTTCACTAGATGTGTTGCCTTGAACAAGTCACTTAACCTTTGTAAGCCTCAGTCAGTTCATTTAAATAATGGACATATTAATAGCAACTTTGTTATGGAGATACTAATATCTCCATTATACTGTCACATATATACTGTCACATATAAAGCACTTTACAAATGTGTACCATGTTTCATGATAATGACGATGATGGTAATGATTTAACTGTTGAGAGAGAGAGAGACAGAGAGGTGGGGAAGGAGGAGGAAAGAAGTGAGAGAAAGGAAGGGAGGGAAGGAGGAAGAAAGAAAGAGGAGAAAGAAAATAAAGGATAATGAATAAATGAATGAATGATTTGAATGGTGAGGTCTTTATATCGCCTTAACAATTTTTAGATTTTCTCATAGAATGTGAAACCCATGGAGTTTGTACCCATGCCAAGGTCCCAGAGACTTGGCAGCTGCTGATAGTTTTTGTTTTCATGATCTCAGGCTATTGGGACTCTGGAGCCATCCTTTAGGGCTTGCTGTGAGATTGCTACATTTCTGGTTAAACACTCCGCATCTGATAGGCACAAAGCAAAAAACCTTGTCCTGATCCCTCTCTCTTCAGACATCAGGCCTTTAATCTAGTTAGTGTCACTTACATCTTTGTCCCACAGCCTTCCAGGTCAGTTCCCTTGATTTAAGGTACCGGCCTTTTCTGCCCTTTCAGAGTAAGAAAATCTCCCTTCGTCAAACTGCTGTGCTTAAAAGAGCGAGAACAAAAAAAACAACAAAAAAAACCCCAAAAACAAAACTTTCCTCTCTACTTAAAAATAATTGAAACAAAAACTCAAAAGAGACCAATGTGATTGACGTGAATATAAATGTGAATGATTATATGAACATATAGGCATAGATATTGGTCTGGAGTGTTATTACTGATCCTGTAGCTTTTTTAAATACACAGTCAAGGAATATGGCTTATCAGAAAACATAGATACCACCTTTTTTTTCCTGTAGTGTGGTTTGCCTTTCCAGGACTTCTATTATAGTTCATTGGTATATCATAGAACATATATTTTACGAAGAAAAACATAATGCTCATAGAAGTGAAGTAGTTTTCTCATGGTCACACAGTAATGCATAGCAGTTAGGGCAGGTCTGCAGATCACATGCTTCTCTCAAGGTTTTCTTCGTGTCCTATACCATGCTGGACCTCTGAAAGTAACAGAGTTGGAGTGCAGTTGTCCATATGACTCACACAACTAGGGAAGATGAGAATCCCAAAAGCAAGTCAGTATTTCAGAGACTCCTCAATAGACTCCAGCAGTCTCCTGTGCTGTTGCTAAAAATACATGCTTATTTTGGACTTACCTCCTGGGAATTCTGATTTTAGCAAGTTGGAAGTAAGATCTGAGTCTTTAAAATACTCTGCAGAAGATTCACATGCAAAGCCATAATGCATAAATATTGGGCTATCCATGTCCTTTGAACTGCATGGAAAAGGGTATAGCCATGGCAATAGTTTATGTTTGTAAGCCTCTTTTTGGAGAACAGAGCACCCAGCTAATGCTAATCTGTACCAGAAGCCTAAAATGGGGAATGTCCTAAGAGGTGTTGAGAGGACAGGTCAATTCAGGAAATGGTACTATCAACAGGTAATAGGATGCAGCCATTGAGATTAAATTTTAAGTGTCAGCTTCTCATCTGCAGACTAACTGGGTCTGAGGAGGATTTAGAGCTAGAATTCTAAAAAGTGAATTTATGATTAAGATAGAGTTAGTATGCTAAACATTTCTTTCTCAAATGGGAACTTTTTATGGAAAAAGTGCTATCTTCCGCTAGTTCTGATGCTCTATTTTAGAAGCCCTAGTCATCAAGGAAATGGCTATTAAAGGACATTGGTGTGGAAGGAGCAGACGAACCCATTAAGGGACATTGGTGAGGATTTATTTGAAAGGATATTGAACAGAATGGGGTCTTAGGGATTTTTTTTTCCAGAATATACTGTTTTTACTATACATAATGCTTGTTGGGTACTTGGCATTTGAAAGTGTGATGCCAACGGATTGCTACCCAGTGAGATTTTCCTCCAAGATTTGGGTGGGAGCTTAAGATAGGAATTTCATCCAAGATACACCAGATCTTTAATGTTACAAGCAGCCTGGCATAGGCTGAGAATGGCTATTCACTGGGTCTTGCTTAAGCTTGGCAAATAACCAGAGCTGTAGAGGGAATATTGGTTAGGAAAGATGGAGTTAGTTTATTAGTAGAAATGCAGTAAGAGAAACTTACAATCTAGGTACAATTGCACTGGACCTAAGAGAGGCAATGAAACACAGGAATGCAAGTCTCTAGGCTTATAAGCAGGTTGCTAGAGTATAACTTACTTATGAACTAGAAATATAGTACTGGAAAATAATTTGCAATCTTAAAAAACTAAGCAGCTTTGCTCTGTGGTAGGATACTCAGCCTGGCATATTCATTCAATGAGAAGCTAATGACTACAGTAACTGAAACAAGCTATAGCTTGAAGAGCTGGGGACTCAGACTACCTGAGAAGTTGGATCAGTTTATCCAACTGCTTAGTACTGATTGTGTGATAGGAAAGGACTTTTATTGTTCCCTCTGTAATTGTGGTTCAGTGCATTTTAGAACTCGGTGTGATATTTATTTTTGGTCAGTGAGAGATTGGCAGAATCAGAAACAGGTTATGGAGCATAAAAAGCACTCCTGGAGTGGGATGCGAAATTAAGGAGGACTCTAGCAATAGGCACTAAGAGAAAACTGAGAGTTGGTGGAAGTGTCATGAGGATATAGGAGTCTGAGAGGAAATATGCAGAAATATATTGCAGATTAATGATTGCTGTCCCACGCACTCAGAGCAGGTATTTATTGCCTTGCAACAGATTTTAGAAGTCCAATTTCCACCCTTCAGATATTAGGAGTATGTCAAATAAACGACCTCAATTCAGAAATTACCCAAGGTGAAGGCATAAAATTTATTTATGCAAATTAAAGCTTAAATACTAAAACTATTTAGTGAAGATAAGTGTCCTCAATAAATAATTTTAATTTTAAAGAATGACAGTTTTCAGAATTTGACATTTGAGATATCTTATTTTTTTAATGTTTATTTATTTTTTTAATGTTTATTTTTGAGAGAGAGATAGAGCATGAGCAGGGGAGGGCAGAGAGAGAGGGAGACACAGATTCCAAAGCAGGCTCCAGCTTCTGAGCTGTCAGCATAGAGCCTGATGTGGGGCTCGGAACCCATGAACTGTGAGATCAGACCTGAGCCGAAGTCAGACACTTCACCGACTGAGCCACCTGGGTGCCCCTTTAATGTTTATTTTTGGGGGAGAGAGAGAGAGAGCAAGAGAGCGCCCAAGTGGGGCAGGGGCAGAGAGTGAGGGAGACAGAGTACCCGAAGCAGGCTCCACACTGATAGCAGAGAACCTGATGCAGGGCTCAAATTCACGAACCATGAGATCACAACCCAAGTCAAAGTTGGACACTTAATCGACTGAGCCACCAAGGTGCCCCTGAGATATCTCATTAAATAAATGTATGTAAGAATGAACCAGTTTTTATACTAGGAAAAGGTTCTTTTTAGATATTGTGGTTTAATCCAGTTATAAGTATATTTTAATAAGCTAAAAATTTACCCCAAATTTCTATTTTAATTAAAAGAAAACTTAACAAAAAATCATAAAAGTAAGCCCCCCCACCTTCTTTTACATTATTAAAAACTGTTATACTGATAATCAAACATCAAAAAAATTCAAAGCTTTTGAAACCTTTTTCTAAGAATATGAACCACTTCTCATTTTTCCCAAATGGTACCAATTACTGCACTTAAGCCATCAGGAAGTTTGCTCTTGTGTTCTAGTAGAAAAAGGGAGCAGAACAATCTTCTCTTAAAATTTACCAATCCAACTAGTTTTATCAATGGATTTCTGTCATTTGTCAGAATGTCAGAATGTCAAACATTTGTCAAATGTCATTTGTCAGAATGTCAAAAACCCAGGTTTTTCTTTGATCTTGTGTGTTGGATTGGAATAAATATATCCACAATACAATCAAACTTTGCTCTGATTTTTTAATATGTTTTGGTATTTTGAGACAAACTAGGCATACTTTAAATTATAAGAATTTTAACTAAACCCAAACAAAATTTAAAATTGATACTACACAATTCCAAAGGAATGCAATGTGCAAAACTTTTTCAGTTTATTACATATTGTCCAAGTGTAATTTGGCTTTGATGGTTTGTAAGTGGAGACCATTGAATGAATAAATATCCCAACTCATGAAAATTTAGAGTTAAAACCAAACAATAGCTAATGTCATTATGATTTATTTTGTATGTCTGTAAAACATTGAAGGAATCACCATCAAGTATTAGTAAATTTAAAAAAATATGTGTATATGTACACACATATATGTATCCTTACAACACACATTTTAAAAGATCTTCCTGTAGTTCAAGGCAGAGTCAGGTTAAGATTTTTGAATAAATTACATTTATTTTATATTGCATTTCCATTATCCTTTCTGTGAATGATTAATATATGTATATATAATACATTGATGTGATTCAGAAAATATTATGCATTGTATAAAAATGTATACTCTTTTCCTATATGATATGGAGAGTTTTAGAAGAAAAGTAGGTGAAGCATAAAGAATGGAATGAGATTATCTTACTTTGCCTACAACCACTTATAAAGACTTTTTCTTGTTTATAGAGAAACATTATAAAGATATAAAGATTTTGTTTTAATCAAGTTATTATAATAGAAATTCAAATATACCTTAATTCCATTGTGGGTGGCAAGACTCTTTACTTGCCTAAATCTTGAAAAATATAATAGATTAGAAAAAACTATATGATATGTAGAGAATCTCTCATGAAATAATGACATCAAAACTTTGCCTTAGTAAAAATGGAGGTGATATGAATATGAAGAGCTGTGACATAAAACAGGCTGGTTTCTGGAAAGTGTAATAAATAGGAAAAACTGAAAATAAGCTGCTGGATATTTGGGGCAGGACAAGAATATGTCCAGCGATTTAGGACAAACTTCCACACTTAGTTTTTATCTAAATTCTCTCAACCTACTTTAAAAAATACTTGTTTTACACCTGGTCTGAAATATACATTCAGTCTAAGATTGCCAGATCCAGCAAATAAAGATACATATGCTTGAATATTGCATGGGACATACTTACACAAAAAGAACAATGAAATTTTATCTGAAATTCAAATTGATTGGGTGTCCCATAATTTATCTAACACTGCTAATACAATTGGATCTTATTTTGATGAAATTTATGTATCAATCATCATATGTGCCTACTGTGATGTTCCTGTCCTTAAAAAAAAAGGAGTTTACTTTTTTTATCTTGCTTAGATAAGGAGAGTGATTCAATTTAGGTAGAGAAGATAAAATTCTTCTAGAACCACTTAGATTGTGGAGGGGAGTAGAACATCATGAAGGACAAGAATGCAATAAGGAAAGTATCTCTCCCATCCTGTGTACTAGCAATTTAATCAAACAAATTCAACCAGTCCCTGAGGCGTTTAATGATAGGCTTAATTAGTGAGATCCCAAAATAATTTGTTACTTCTTATTGTTCACACAATTAACAGAGAGATCAAAGAGGACAAATTTTGGCCCTAAGCAAAGTCATAACATTCATATAGGTTAAGATCTTTTCATAGGTTTTTGGTGATTTTTTGACAACAGTTGTCTTTAGTGGCCATTGGCTTTTGTTCTCAGATGACCTTCGATTGCATCAGTTCAGTTGCCACCTATTGAACTAATTTATATAAGGCCTTTCCTACATCTGCTTATCCATAAAGCAAGAGATGATTCTTGCACCTATATGTAAAAGACTACACCATGAAATTAATGAATGTGATGGCAAGAGAGGACCCATATATATTCAGTTTCTGATCTTCAGCAAGAATTATAGATCCCATGAATTTTTAAAACAATTTATTATTGCTTTGTTAAAGGCCAAAACCTAAAATTTCCAGAAGCTAGGAAAGAAACGTTTATTTCCGCTAGAAAAAACTGGTTTTGCTGTAATAGGAGTAGTGAGGAGGATTAATGAGAATAAAACCTGGATTGCATCAGAAATCCACCAGGAAAATAGACCTTGGGCTGTACTGTAAGCTACAGAGGTAGTATGGATTTCTTTCCTGTGTCAAATATCTTATAAATCCACTGTAAATAAGTTTATGAGTGAATATTCTTTTCTAAGTTAAAATCATGTCTTCTCTGATTACCTATAGCTAGCTAATTATTTTTTGTTTTCAAATAATTCCATTGTCTTGCTTTCCTTGTATACCAAGATGGATTACTACACAAAGTACTAAGCTACTTTTGTTTAATTCTGTGAATGCCTCTTTAAAAACATTTATTAATTAATTGCAAAATTACTGCATGTTCTTTTGTAGATAGTTTAGAAAGGGAGGGGAAAAGACAATTTTTTTTTAAGTCATTTCAAATCTTACTACCAAAAGAACTGTAACCAGTACATCCTGTTTTAGGACATTGTTGTGGAAATTATTGTCACATACTTTTTAGTTTCAGTTGTTTAATAACTTATCCCCTCCTTTAGAAGACAAGTCATCCAGTAGGATAATCAGTTCAGAATGGGGTCATCTCTCCTTCTTCAAGATTGGAAGAGTAAAACAGGGGTGATTTATTTCTGGCCTTGCACATCTTTGGTTTGGCACCCATTAGTTGATCTGTAATGGTTTATCTTTGAATTATCCTCCAAAATTTAATATCAGAAAAAATGTTTTGTAAAAATAAGAATGTTCATCTTCTTTTGAAGAATCAGGATATTTGGTATGCCCAGGCCAGATTGTAAGATAGAAGGAATTCCTGGAGTTGGTAGTCTCTACATGGCTTTAGACGGTACTCTACCTTTCTGCTTGCTCAGTTTACTAATTACCGAGGCCCTCTACCAGGTGTAAAATATGTTGGTATCTAAACACTACAAAATAGTGAAAGCTTGTCCCAAGGGCTGATCTTCTTCAGTTTCATGGTTTCCTGAACTCTCCATTTAAAGACTGGGCTATAGGCTATTCTTCCACTAAGGCCCAAACAGTGAGAAATTACCCCAAACTGGGTCAAAAATTTAGAAAAAAAATAATAAAGAAAATATCCTTTACTTTTTGGAAAAACAGCATGTGACTTTTATAGTAACCTCATCAACATGTACTAACCAGTTCAGGGGAATGAAAAAGTGAAGGGGTCCTTAAAGGGGCTTTATAATAGCATCAGAATATCTTCTAAGTAATGATTTAAAATTTTGTGGACAACAATTTTTTAAATCATATCCATCTTATGTTGGGAGGGTCATATTTTGTGAGTAAAAACATCTAAGTACATTTTTTTTTAGTTTTTTGGTGACGATGTTGGTGTGGATTCAAATGAGTGTGTATATATTTATTATCTGTTTATCTTGACACAAATTGCACATATACTTCTTAATTTCTTATATTTACACTGAAATATGAGTAGATTAATTGACATAATTCAGTTATCTATCTTTTTTATGTCTTCACTAAAGAAAAAGTGCACTCTACTGAGACGGATTCAGTTAATTAAGTCACTCTTACTTCATATTATATATTATTCTGTTTAGGCAGCATAACAATCCTGTTGACATTTTGCCCATGGGTGACCTCTTTCAAAGCTAATTCCTATTCAGTTGTCCTCTGTAAGTGAATGAAAAGATAAAGTATAAAATGAACAGTTTATCTTATTAAGAATCCAGAATATCAATGTGAAGGAAAAATAAAACTGACATAAGTTCATAATGTAATAAAATAAGAACCATTTAATACAAGATATGTATTTATTTAATAGATTTATGCTTGACATCCATTTCTCTGGCACAGGCAAACAACATAAGGATTGTTTTCTTAATTTCCCAAATAGATTTATTTGAATTTACTTATTTCTTTATTTATTTTGAGAAAGAGAAAGAAAGTGTGAGCAGGGGAAGGACAGAGAGAGGGGGTGAGACAGAATCCCAGGCAGATTCCAGGCTGTCAGTGCAGAGCCCAATGCAGGGCTACGTCTCATGAACCATGAACCATGATCACACACATGGTTCATAACCAACTGAGCCACCCAGGCACCTCCCCAAATAGATTTAGACCTTGTTACTAAAAAGCTGAAAAATAAGGATTCTGTGTAAATTAAATACAAAAAGATAATTAATAATTTTATGGAAGATTTTACTGAAAAGTTGCTAATTTATTAAGTATAAACAACTCAATAAGTAATTAGAAAATTTTTGCATTAGTTATAGAGTAGATCTTTAGTATTTTCTAAGACATCTATCATCAACTCTAAATGATGAAATATCTACTTTAAATTTTTAATATTTAAAGGGCACCTGACTGGCTTAGTCTGTTTAAGCATCTTACTCTTGGTTTTGGCTCAGGTCATGATCTCGTGGTTTTATGAGTTCAAGCCCCATATGGGCTCCCTATGCTTCAGATTCTCTGTCTCCTTCTCTTTCTGCCCATCCCCCACTCGCACTGTCTCTGTCTCTCTTAAAATAAATAAACATGAAATTACTAATATTAACAAAATTCTTTTTTTAATTTTATTTTTTATGTTTTTAACTTTACATCCAAGTTAGTTAGCATATAGGGCAACAATGATTTCAGGAGTAGATTCCTTAGTGCTCCTTACCCATTTAGCCCATCCCCTCTCCTCAACTCCTCCAGTAACCCTCAGTTTGTTCTCCATATTTATGAGTTTCTTCTGTTTTGTCCTGCTCCCTGTTTTATATTATTTTTGTTTCCCTTCCCTATGTTCATCTGTTTTGTCTCTTAAAGTCCTCATATGAGTGAAGTCATATGATTTTTGTCTTTCTCTGATTGACTAATTTTACTTAGCATAATACCCTCCGTTCTATCCATGTAGTTGCAAATGGCAAGATTTCATTCTTTTTGATTGCCAAGTAATACTCCATTGTATATATATACCACGTCTTCTTTATCCATTCATCCATCGATGGACATTTGGGCTTTTTCCATACTTTGGCTATTGTTGATAGTGCTGCTATAAACATTGGGGTGCATGTGTACCTTCGAAACAGCACACCTCTATCCCTTAGATAAATACCTAGTAGTGCAATTGCTGGGTCGTAGGGTAGTTCTATTTTTAGTTTTTTGAGGAACCTCCATACTGTTTTCCAGAGTGGCTGCACCAGCTTGCATTCCCACCAACAATGCAAAAGAGATCTTTCTCCGCATCCTCGCCTACATCTGTTCTTGCCTGAGTTGTTAATGTTAGCCATTCTGACAGGTGTGAGATAGTATCTCATCGTGGTTTTGATTTATACTTCCCTGATGATGAGTGATGAGCATTTTTTCAAGTGTCGGTTGGCCATCTGGATGTCTTCCTTGCAGAAGTGTCTACTCATGTCTTTTGCCCATTTCTTCACTGGACTATTTGCTTTTTGGGTGTTGAGTTTGATAAGTTCTTTATAGATGTTGGATACTAACCCTTTATCTGGTATGTGGTTTGCAAATATCTTCTCCCATTCTGTCAGTTGCCTTTTAGTTTTGCTGATTGTTTCCTTTGCTGTGCAGAAGCTTTTCATTTTGATGCGGGCCCAGTAGTTCATTTTTGCTTTTGTTTCCCTTACTTCCGGAGACGTGTTGAGTAAGAAGTTGTTGCGGCCAAGATCAAAGAGGATTTTGCCTGCTTTCTCCTTGAGGATTTTAACGGCTTCCTGTCTTACATTTAGGTCTTTCATCCGTTTTGAGTTTATTTTTGTGTATGGTGTAAGAAAGTGGTCCAGGTTCATTCTTTTGCATGTCGCGTTCCCATGCGTTCCCAGCACCATTTGCTAAAGAGACTGTTTTTATTCCATTGGATATTCTTTTCTGCTTTGTCAAAGATTAGTTGGCCATACCTTTGTGGGTCCATTTTGGGGTTCTCTATTCTGTTCCATTGATCTGAGTGTCTCCTCTTGTGCCAGTACCATACTGTCTTGATGATTACAGCTTTGTAATATAGCTTGAAGTCTGGGATTGTGATGCCTCCTGCTTTGGTTTTCTTTTTCAAGATTGCTTTGGCTATTCGGGGTCTTTTCTGGTTCCATACAAATTTTAGGATTATTTGTTCTAGCGCTGTGAAGAATGCTGGTGTTATTTTGATCGGGATTGCATTGAATCGCTTTGCGTAGTATAGACATTTTAACAATATTTGTTCTTCCTATCCAGGAGCATGGAATCTTTTTCCAATTTTTTTTTGTCTTCTTCAATTTCTTTCATAAGTTTGCTATAGTTTTCAGTGTATAGATTTTTCACCCCTTTGGTTAGATTTATTCCTAGATATTTTATGTTTTTTTATGCAACTGTGAATGGGATCGATTCCTTGATTTCTCTTTCTGTTGCTTCATTGTTGGTGTATAGGAATGCAACCGATTTCTGTGTGTTGATTTTATATCTTGCAACTTTGCTGAATTCATGAATCAGTTCTAGCAGTTTTTTGCTAGAATATTTTGGGTTTTCCGTATAAAGTATCATGTCTTCTGCGAAGAGTGAAAGTTTGACCTCCTCCTGGCCTATTTGGATGCCTTTTATTTCTTTGTTATCTGATTGCAGAGGCTAGCACTTCCAATACTATGTTGAATAACAGTGGTGAGAGTGGACATCCCTGTCTTGTTCCTGACCTTAGGGGGAAAGCTCTCAGTTTTTATTAGCAGTGGGTCTTTCATATATGGCTTTTATGATCTCGAGGTATGCTCCTTCTATCTCTACTTTCTTGAGGGTTTTTATCAAGAAAGGTTACTATATTTTGTCAAATGCTTTCTCTGCATCTATTGAGAAGATCATGTGGTTCTTGTCCTTTCTTTTATTGACGTGATGAATCACGTTAATTGTTTTGCGGATATTTAACCAGTCCTGCATCCCAGGTATAAATCTTACTTGGTTGTGGTGAATAATTTTTTTAATCTTGTTGGAGCCAGTTGTCTGGTATCTTGTTGAGTATTTTTGCATCCATGTTCATCAGGGAAAATTGGTCTATCATTCTCCTTTTCAGTAGGGTCTCTGTCTGGTTTTGGAATCAAGGTAATGCTGGCTTCATAGAAAGAGTTTGGAAGTTTTCCTTCCACTTCTATTTTTTGGAACAGCTTCAAGAGAATAGGTGTTAACTCTTCCTTTAATGTTTGGTAGAATTCCCTGGAAAGCCATCTGGCCCTGGACTCTTGTTTTTTGGCAGATTTTTGATTACAAATTCAATTTCCTTACTGGTTATAGGTCTGTTCAAATTTTCTATTTCTTCCTGTTTCAGTTTTGGTAGTGTATATATTTCTAGGAATTTTTCCATTTCTTCCAGATTGCCCATTTTATTGGCATATAATTGCTCATAATATTCTCTTATTATTGTTTGTATTTCTGATGTGTTGGTTGGGATCTCTACTCTTTCATTCTTGATTTTATTTATTCGGGTCTTTTCCTTTTTCCTTTTGATCAGACTGGCTAGTGGTTTATCAATTTTGTTAATTCTTTCAAAGAACCAGCTTCTGGTTTCATTGATCTGTTCTACTGTTTTTTTGGTTTCGATAGCATTAATTTCTGCTCTCATCTTTATTATTTCCTGTCTTCTGCTGGTTTTGGGTTTTATTTGCTGTTCTTTTTCCAGCTCCTTAAGACGTAAGGTTAGGTTGTGTATCTGAGATCTTTCTTCCTTCTTTAGGAAGGCCTGGATTGCTATATACTTTCCTCTTATGACTGCCTTTGCTGCTTCCCAGAGGTTTTGGGTTGTGGTGCTATCATTTTCATTGACTTCTATATACTTTATAATTTCTCTTTAACTTCTTGGTTAGCCCATTCATTCTTTAGTAGGATGTTCTTCAGTCTCCAAGTATTTGTTACATTTCCAAATTTTTTCTTGTGGTTGATTTTAAGTTTCATAGCGTTGTGGTCTGAAAATGTACACAGTATGATCTCAATCTTTTTGTACTTACTTAGGGCTGACTTGTGTCCTAGTATGTGGTCTATTCTGGAGAATGTTCCATGTGCACTGGAGAAGAATGTATATTATGCTGCTTTAGGATGAAAAGTTCTGATTATATCTGTTAAGTTCATCTGGCCCAGTGTGTCATTCAAAGCCATTTTTGCCCTATTGATTTTTTGATTAGATGATCTGTCCTTTGCTGTGAGAGGGGTGTTGAAGTCTCCTACTATTATGATATTAGTATAGATGAGTTTCTTTATGTTTGTGATTAATTGATTTATGTATTTGTGTTCTCCCACATTTGGCACATAAATGTTTACAATTGTTAGGTCTTCTTGGTGGATAGACCCCTTGATTATGATATAAGGCCCTTCTGCATCTCTTGATACAGTCTTTATTTTAGAGTCTAGATTGTCTGATATAAGTATGGCTACTCCGGCTTTCTTTTGTTGACCATTTGCATGATAGATGGTTCTCCATCCCCTTATTTTCAATCTGAAGGTGTCTTTAGGTCTAAAGTGGGTCTCTTGTAAACAGCATATAGATGAATCTTGTTTTCCTACCCATTCTGTTACCCTATGTCTTTTGATTGGAACATTGAGTCCATTGATGTTTAGAGTGAGTACTGAAAGATATGAATTTATTGCCATTATGATGCTTGTAGAGTTGGAGTTTCTGATGATGTTCTCTGGTCCCTGGTCCTTTCTAATCTTTGTTGCTTTTGATATATATATATATATATATATATATATATATATATATATATATATGTTGTTTTTTTCATCGTTTCTCCCCTCAGAGAATCCCCCTTAAAATTTCTTGCAGGGCTGGTTTAGTGGTCACAAACTTTAATTTTTGTTTGTCTTGGAAACTTTTTATCTCTCCTTCCATTTTGAATGACAGCCTTGCTGGATAAAGAATTCTTGGCTGCATATTTTTCTGATTCAGCACAGTGAGTGTATCCTTTCTGGTCTGCCAAGTTTCTGCAGATAGGTCTGCTGCAAACCTGATCTGTCTTCCCTTGTAGGTTAGGGACTTTTTTTCCCTTGCTGCTTTCATGATTCTCTCCTTTCCTGAGTATTTTGTGAATTTGACTATGATATGCATTGTTGATGGTTGTTTTTTGTTGAATCTAATGGGGCTCCTTTGTGCTTCCTGGATTTTGATGTCTGTGTCTTTCCACAGGTTAGGAAAGTTTTCCGCTATGATTTGCTCACATAACCCTTTTACCCCTATTTCTCTCTCTTCCTCTTCTGGAACCCCTATGATTCTGATGTGGTTCCTTTTTAATGAGTCACTGATTTCTCTAACTCTTAAATTGTGCTCTTTTGCCTTAATCTCCCTCTTTTTTTTCTGCTTCGTTGTTCTCTAGAAGTCTGTCCTCTATATCACTGATTCTCTGTTCTGCCTCATCCATCCTTGCTGCCACTGCCTCTATTCGTGATTGCAACTCAGTTATAGCATTTTTTTTTTCATTCTGGCTATTTTTTACTTCTTTTATCTCTGCAGAAAGGGATTCTAATCTATTTTCAACTCCAGCTAGTATTCTTATTTTCGTGATTCTAAATTCTGGTTCAGACATCTTGCTTGTATCTGTATTGGTTAAATCCCTGGCTGCCGATTCTTCATGCTCTTTCTTTTGTGGTGAATTCCTTCGTTTTGTCATTTTGAAGGGAGAAAAGGAATTAATGAGGTAGAAAAATTGAAAATAAAAAAATTAAAATCAAAGAAATTAAAATTAAAAAAATTAAAAACACACAGACACAGAAATCGAGTAAATGATGCTGGATCCTACGTGTGTTTTGGTCTCAGTGTTGAAAGTGGTTTAACAGATTAGAGAAAAAAAGGGGGGGAGAAAAAAAAGTGATCGTTTGAGAATTTGAAAAAAATGAATACACTGAAGTAGTATAAAATGAGATGATAGGAGTAAAATAGAATTTGAAAAAATATACACAAAAGTAAAAAATACAGTAGAAAAGAATTAAAACAAAATATTTTTATAAAAATTAAAAATAAATATGATTTTTTTCTTTTTCTGTATTCAAGAAAAAGAAAAGAAAGTAAAAAGAGAAAAAAGATTAAAAACAGAAAAATAAAGGAAATCAATTGAAAATTTGGAAAAGTGAATACACTGTAGTAGACTAAAATAAAATGATGGAAGTAAAATACAATTTGAAAAAATTTAAATAAAAGCAAAAAATATAGTAAAAAATTAAAGAAAATATTTTTAATAGAAATTTAAAGAAAAAAATGAAGTATTTTTTCTTTCTGAATTCAAGAAAAAGAAAAAATGAAAAAGAAAAAGAAAGAGAAAGGAAAAAAAGGGAATTGTTTGAAAACTTGAAAACCTGAATACACGGAAGTAGACTAAAATCAAATAATGGAAGTAAAAAAATTAAAAAAAATTTACACAAAATTAAAATATATAGTAATAAAAATTAAAGAAAAAATATTTTAATAAAATTGAAAATAAAAAGGAATTTTGTCTCTTTCTGTATTCAAAAGAAGTGTAAAAGAGAAAAAAAAAAGAAAATTGAATAGATGGACCTGCTAACAGATTGAAGTAGGACTGAAATTATTTCGTTTTCCCCTAGAAGTCAGTCTGTGTAGCGCTTTATAGTCCATAAACTAAGCTGGTGGTGAGACTTGTGTTCTTGAAGAGCGACATTGGCCCAGTTGGGCGGGTCTCAGTGTAATGGCTCTGCTCTCCACTAGATGGCACTGCTAGCCTACAGGGGTGGATTGTTGCAGAGCTAGTAGGTGTGTATGCACATGCTCAGGAGCAGTGAATGTGGCACCAGCCAGCTACCCAGTCTGTTCTCCCGGATCAGCAATCGTGCACCCGTTCTCTGTCTTCAGCTTTCATTCACTCCCCACTTTTTCACTCTCCATGACCAGGCCCCAGGCAGTACCTCTCTCCCGAGTTTTATCTCAGATGTGGCTATTTTCCCTGGCCCCTTCCTTCTGAAGGACTGCAGCTTTGATCTGTTCCACCCCTCTACAGGAGGGTCTCACCAAGCAATGGCCGAATGAGCAATGGCCGAATGTCGGCTGCATCCAGGATCGCCTGCTGGACCCTGCTGCTGCCGGTGCCCTGAGACTGTGGCCAGGTGCCAGCCCGCCCCAGAAAAAGTTCACAAGATAGTGTAGCAGCAGCGTTTCAGAGATAATGGAAAATCACAACACACATCTGGCACCAGACTTCACCCTTAACGACCTTGTTCCAGCACCAGAGAATGTGGCCGTTTTCTGGGGTCTGCTGGGACCAGGTGGCTTCAACAGTCTCTACCAAATGTCCTTCCAGCAGTGGAACCACTTTTCCCTGTGCTGCCGGAGAATCTCCTGGCCCCCATTCTCTTCCTGGGGATTCACCCTTTCCACCAGAGCACTGCCAGGTATGGAGCTGCGGAGTTGCAGACTGTGCCCTCCCCTTGTTTACAGTCTTAATGGAATTTAAACCCTCTCCTTTCTCCTTTCTCCCTTTTTAGTTTAGTCCCTGAGTCTGTAGGGTTTCCAATTTTCCACTTTCTCTCCAGCTGCTTTTGGGGAGGGGTGCTTTCCCCTTATTCTTGCCCCCTCCCCAGTCTCAGTCCTCTCTCTGCCCGCAAAAGCGGCTCCTTACCTTCCGTGGCTTCTTGATCCCCACATTCACCTCTCCATGTCACATACCTGCTGAATTCTGTGGTTCAGGTTGTGCAGATTGTTGTGTCAATCCTCCAATCAGTTTTCTAGGTGTGTAGGATGGTTTAGTGTTCGTCTGGCTGTATTTCATGGATGTGAGACACACAAAAAACTTCCATGCTGTTCCATCATCTTGGCTCCTCCCCCCCCCCCAAATTAAGTCTTTTTAAACGCTTCAAAATCATTTTTAAATTAAATACATTCATAGGGGTTGAATCTGTCAGTTATTATATAAAAATAATAAATCACAATTAGAATTCAACTGCAATGGATATTTGTGTCCCTGTTGATTGAGTCTTTTGCCAACAGTCTCTAAAGTTCTTTGATTTTGATCTTCTATCAATAAAAATTTTTGTATATATATTTCTGAAATATGTATTATTTATAAATTATGTATATGGCTTCCTCCACTAATAAAACATACACACAAAATATTAATAAAAATGTAATATAGTCAATGAACACAAATTTTTTAATGTTATATTATTAGAAACCTAAAAATTTTGCTTATTTAAAACTTATAATTGATGAGTACAATATAGTTAGATGTGCTGTCTTGCCTTTTTTTATTCTTGAATTTTGCCATAGGAATTTGAAAGTTAGCTTCTAATTTCACTGTGTTAAAATATTTCCTTTAAGGACTGACCAAGATGAAGAAGATACTATACACTGGTACTTAGTTAAAAATGGATAAAGTATAACACCAGTTGTGCTTACTGAATCATTACACTTGCATTTCAACCACACCCGCTACATATGTAAGTCCTGTGAAAGGAAAGAGGAAGTACTACTGCTGGCCTGGTCCTCTGCTCTGTTTCCCTTTTTTACTATAGGTACTAGTGTGCCCTGGATGCTCCTGAAATCTGTGGTTCCTTAGTTAAAAGGTAACTCTCCTCCAGTGAAGTGATTTATTTATTTTATTTTTTAATTCTTCTGAGACACTCCCACTGGTAAGATCTGACAATAGCTCTGGCAAGGCTAAACTCTCTTCTCCATCTGTCACTTACTATCCCCTCCTTGCTGCATTATGCATCCTAGCATTCTCCTTGAGCCCAAAGCCAAAGAGGAAACCCTCTTGAGAGAATCTCTTTAAAAATGGTCTGCAGTATTTCTTCCATTTCTTTGGATTCCACTACGATTGAGGCAGTATGACAAAGTAGTTAAGATATGGGGTCTGAAACCCAACTGCTGTATTCAAGTTGTGGCTCAGCCATCTATAGGCTCTATAACTTTGGGCTAATTGTGTCATTTTTCTGTGCTTCAGTTCCCCCAGACAACATGAGGACATATGTGGACATAGTTTTGGAAACAATTTCTGCTTTTGTGAGGTCATCAGGAAAAGTTAAAAGGTGATATTTAAGGAAAGATTTGAAAAAAGTGAGGGAGTATGGCATACAGAAGTTTTGGGGAGATTTGTAAAGGTGAAGGGAACAGCATGTGTCAAATTCTTGAAGGAAAAGTATGTTTGGTCTGGCAAGAAACAGAAAAAGAGAAGAGTGTGTTTAGCATAGGAAAAGATTCTCAAGGATTAATTAGTTCAGAAAGAAAGTATGGAGGCAGATGATGACAGGCCAAGTATGCTATTACAAAGACTGTTTTAAACTCTGAAAGAGGATGGGGGCAATTAAGGACTCTGCATAGAAGCTGACTAGTTTTATTTTTTCCTGGGGTTTAGTTCCCCCTTTGCTCTACCACATGATATTCTAATTCAGTGGCTTAACCTGTCCTTTTTCCCCATGTAAGCTTCTTGGGTGCCAGAACCATTAATTATTTATCTTTGAATCTACAGAGCTTTGTATACTGTCAAGATTAGATTTTCCACAATTATGTGCTGGAAGAATGAATTACAAAGAAAGAGAAAAATTCAGTCTTGAATTAGTCAGCTGAGAGCAGTGAAAAGAGCTGTGTTACGAAATTCCATAGATTTGATATTTTTGTTCAGAAACACTGGCTTTGTGACCTTAGGGCAATTATATAATCATCAACTCATTCATCTTTTTTTACTTAATTCTGTGAACAAAACTATGGATCTCTTAAATTATCTGGGACTTGGTGTCCTTGTTTTTACAATGAGAGCTATACCTACCTGTGAAGTTCTATTCTCTCAAGATATCCAGTTCTAAATTAAGGGGATTGTGAGCCTCAAGGAATGTTTGTCTTAACTCACTCAAATGGGCCATTTCTCAGGTATGTTTTAATGAAATTGAAGACTGGAAACTGTCTCCCAACTATTAAAGCCTTAGGCCTATTGAGAAATCATTAGTTTTACAAAACGTTAAAATGCTTTGTCCCATTCAGTTTGACATTGCTAATGATCTTGAATCTACTTTTTCCCTTGATATTCTCATATTGTCTAATTCATAAAACTTAACAAAGCATATACTACACATAAACCTACATTACTCTTCCGTATAAAGACAATAGGGATGCATTAAAACATACACATTAATACAGATGCATAAAAGCAACTATATTAGTTACCATCAGACATGTTGTAATATGAATTCAGCCACTAATTATTGAAATATGCATTTAATAATTCATGTTTCATTAATAATGTAAAATAAAAATACAGCATATAAAAGAATATATGATATATTTAGTGTGGCATTCTGGAGAATTATCTTGAGGCTACAGACTAATTTAAAATATTATTGTTCTTATCACATTCTGAGCTATTTTATGAAAACAGTCATATATTCTATTCATGACTTAGCTTTAACTTGGCTCCTCTAAAATATTCCTGCAGTATTTTTAATGCCTTGAGGGAGTAGGGTAGGATTTAAAATAAGACCATTTCTCTATAATCATTGCACATTATTATAGCATGTTGAAATAATAATAAAAGTTAGCATTGACGTATTTTATGTGGAGGGAAAAAATAATCTTGCAGCATATTTTCTGTTATTGCCCATTTTGAGGTAGAAACTGTTTCTGTATTTTATTTTTTAATTTTAGCAATGGAAGACTAAACAAAGTCATTGATTTTACTTGGAAGATTTTCTACTATATACAGTCACTTGGAATGACAGGGTTTGGTGGTGTCTCTTGGGACTGCATGGCTCTTATTATGGTGACATCTCAAATAATGCCCACAATGTTGTCAACTGCATTATATACCGGAAAAAATTTTCCTATGGTCCAAAGGATTGCGGTCTTAACGGAATTTTCAAATTGCCATCCATGTTTGTTAATTAATCTATGTAATAGTCTATTTTTGAAAATATTATCCAGGTGACTATATTGCTTAAACATATTTGTATTTCATAACAGAAGAAGTCCTTTATTTTGATTATATATAATAACAATAACTATTTTGCATTACTTTTTGACCTTGGTCCTCATGAGATGTTTATTTTTCCTCATTCCTCTTGACAAATCCTATTCCATTTCTGATGTAATGGAGTCTCAAGGACCCACCTGTCACCAAGTGATCTTTGTTTTTTCTGATCACTCTTAACTATAGTCAGACACTTCCAGGGTACATGCTCTGATCTGGCTGCTCATAGAAATCTTGAAAAACTGCCAGCTGAAGCCAATATCTATCTTTAAGCCCCTTTCCAAATAATTTGTTTCTCTCTTTCTTTTTCCTTTGCTTTACCCCTCCAACACTTGATGATTCTGGGGTTTTTTGTTTGTTTGTTTTGTTTTGCTTTGCTTTTCAGTATTTTATTTTTTGGTAGTGAATCTATATCAATTGTGGAAGATATACTGCTTATACTTCAATTTTTTAATTTCTTTTTGATGATAAGATCTCATAAGGCAAAATGTGGCTCCTGAACCAGCTGCATTAGCATCAATTGGGAACTTTTTAGAAATGCAAATTTTCAGGTCTCATCTCAGACCTATTGACTCAGAAACACTGGCGTGAGACCCGAAAACTTTAACAAGCATGCCACATAATTCTAATTACATTAAAGTGTGAGAATCATAGTCATAAGGCTTTTGTGTCATCTAGGAATTTAAATTTCTTCTTCCATCTACAATGGATTTGGCCTTGATTTTTCCCTTCACATATGCCTTGATTTGAATTTGCTTTTCTGCTTCTGAGTCATGTTCTCACTCAAAATACTATAGTGTGTGACAAGCCTGGATTATTTGATACCAAATATTTGACAATAGTGTACTCTTTTCATTATTCTGTACTGCCAGTCAAGGTGATTTTAGTGTAGATGCTCTCCTAGGACCTTATATTAACTTTAATGGCACAGCTTAATCTCAGCCTATAGAGAGACATCTCTTATTTATGAACTCTCCCTTTAAATCCTCAGCCCCTCAAAAAACTCAAAGAACATCAGTTTCAAGTGTAATATATCTCTCAATCAGATTTACTGTATTCAGTGCCATCAGGAAAGTCATTGTGATTCCTCTTCTTTTTCAAAGGAAATAGTCACCTAGCTCTACCTACACCAGCTCTGCCAAGTTTTCCACAATTGGCGACTTATGATATTAATATACTAATATAGTTTTATTTATATATGTGTGAAAATATATTTGCATCTCATTTTAATTTCACATTGGCTATGTCATATAATCATATGTGTGAGACATATGGTTTGCATTGTAAAATAAGCCAATACTATAAAATTATAAGCCATGCCATTTTGAGGATACTTCATTTTATATTCATCACATACTGATTTTTAAGACCCTTCCAAAAAACGTTCCCGCAAAAGTGGCCATTTGATAGAAGTAAACATGTCCAACTTGACCACTTCTTTCACTGTCACCTACTTTTCAGTAATAATTATTTGTAGTCTTATCTTTCTTCCTGTACCTTTAAAGATTCATGTACATCACTCTAATGAATTCATTTAATAAATGTAATGGTAGCCAACTATTATTTTCACTTTAAGTAGTTTATTTTAAAATGTTAACTGAGGGGTGCCTGGGTCGCTCAGTTGGTTAAACGTCCAACTCTTGGTTTAGGCTCAGGTTATTATCTCACGGTTCCTGATTTCAGTACTGTGTTGGGCTCTGCACTGAGCCTGCTTGGGTTTCTCTTTCTCCCTCTCTCTCTGCCCTTCCCCTGCTCATGCACTCTTTCAAAATAAATAAATAAACTTAAATAAAAAAACTCACCTGAACTTAATGCAATTATTTACATAGAGAGGTTACTTAAAACATAATTTTAAATGTTTTATCAAATCTGTTTTTGTAAAAAGGTCCTAATGACATATATCCTCCAAATCTTAATATTTAGTAACAATAAATTAGGTATTTGTTTAACATAAAATCTGTTTTCAAGATAAGTATTACTGAATGATTATGCTTTGCTTAACAAATTAAAATAAAATTTATGAAGTAGGAAAATCAAAAGGAGGTATTTTTAGGAGCTCATCCAGCAAAATATACTTACAAGAATTTACTACAAGTAAATTACAAGTCCTTTGTAATTCTATTAGGCCTTCATTTATATGCAACATATAATCATATAGCCTAACCACGTTTGCCGGAAATGACCATTTGTTAATGATCAGTTCTTCAAGGTGTTTTTTTTTTTTTAAGGACAACCTATTCATTTGAATGCAATATATGTGGAAGTCTGAATTACAATAGAAAAAGAAAACATTTAAAAATGAAAAAGAACATCTCAACAGATGTCTGCATCTCACATATTATAAACACATATAGTGTCCAAATAACCAGAGGTCTTTTCTCTTGGGAAATGTTTCTTAAATTATTTCATAGACAGGACAAATTGTTGCTTTGAGTCTGAATTATACATTATGTATAGTCATGTACTATAAAGGACTGATTTATAAGGAAATCTGGAAAATAACGAAAACTGATTTTTGCACACAAACTAATACCGATGGGTGTTGTCAGAAACAAAATTATCATTGTTATGTCTTATTCAATAAGTGGTACACTTTTTAATCAGCCTTAGAAATTCTCAGATAGGTATCAGGCTGAGGAGCTAAATGATAATAAAATATGTGCAGCTACTGACCTAATCAATTTCAAATGTCATTTTCAGAGAAATAAAAAGAGTTTGGGACTTGGCATGTTTTACTAAAATATGTGAGAGTTAAAATTATTGCTTCTACCTTTTTATTCATTGGGAAATTGCAGTCTCAAGTAAGTTTAAGTCTTAGCCTGCTATATATTATTTTTCTCTTACATAAAATGGACCAACAAATTTTGGAATTAATTTTAATGATTTTAAAATCATATGCACACCAAAATTTCCACTCAACATTGTGTTCTTACCCCCAAAAAACTACCACCCTGTATGTGAAATCAATTTCATTCAATTCAATTCATATTTTTAAAGGACTTATACATTAAAAGTCCATGTTCTTTATGCAGTGGGCTATACACAGACTAGAAAGATACTGGTAACCTTAATAATCTTTGCAAATTATTAGAAAGTAAGAGTGTGATGTTCACACAAATTAAAGCATTTAAAATTTTTTTTAATGTTTATTTTTGAGATTGAGAGAGAGAAAATGTGAGTGGGGGAAGAGCAGAGAGAGAGAGAGACAGAATCTGAAGCAGGCTCCAGGCTCTAAGCTGTCAGCACAGATCCCGTGGCGGGACTCAAACCCACAAACCGTGAGATCATGACCTGAGCCGAAGTAGGGTGCTTAACCACCACCTAAGCCACCCAGGTGCCCCCAAATTACGGCAATATAAAGTAGAATGTAATATCTATCATATAAGAGAAAAGAAGAGTGAAGACACTGCTCTGCCAGTTGGGAGAAGAAAGCACAATTTTATCTTCCAGGAATTTTTGACTTTAGTAGAAAAGCATAGCATTTGGCATATTGTAGCAAAGTAACGACTAATATTAGAAGTCTTAACTCTCGTTCATGATGGTATTCAAAAGGAAATATGTGGAGGCCTTCCCTCGTTATTCTGATTCAGTAATACTGGCTGGGCCTGGCAATCCCACATTTTTATTTATTTTTAAATTGTTTAACTTTATTTATTTTTGAGAGAGAGACAGCGTGTGAGCAGGGGAGGAGCAGAGAGAGAGGGAGACACAGAATGCGAAGCAGGCTCCAGGCTCCAAGCTGTCAGCACAGAGACTGACGCAGAACTCGGACTCACAAACTGAGATCATGACCTGAACCAAAGTCCGATGCTCAACCCGACTGAGCTACCCAGGCACCCCAGCAATCCCTCATTTTTAAAAACCACCTCAGGTGATTCAGATCAAGCAGCAAAGGTAACAATTTGAGATCATAGGGGGTGCCTTGGATTTTATACTAGGAGACATTTATTCTCTGTTACTGAAGTTAGCACATCTTCAAGTAAGTTCTAATCCCCTATCATATTTCTCATTCTTTTGGTTAATTTAGCCAGAATCTGTTTCTGTTGTTTTCTAGGCTGTATAAATTATCTCTGAATCAATGCCTCTAGCTGCTCCTTAAGGTTATTTTTAGAAAAAGATCTAAATAGGGGACCTGGGTGACTCAGTCGTTAAGCATCTCACTTAGGCTCAGGTCATGATTTCAGAGTTCCTGAGTTCGAAGCCCACATCAGGTGAGCTCATGCCCTGCTTCTTTGGGTGAGCACGAGCCCCACTTTAGGTGTGCCCCACTTCTCTCTTTCTCTCTCTCTCTCTCCCTCTCTCGCTCTCTCTCTCTGCCCCTCCTCAGATTTTCTCTTTCTGCCCTCACTCACTTGCGCCCTCTCTCTTTCAAAAAAAAAAAAAACAAAAACAAAAACAAACAAACCTGTTTTTAAGAACTTAAATATTTTGTTAATGTGCATATGAATTCTTAGGAATTCTTTAAAAAGCTCATATATGTAATCTAATGATGAAATTAAATACTAAAGTCTTTTTCATTCTACTGTTTCTATACTTTCCTCAATGTATGTTTGTTCTCTAGTTTCGTTGTATGAAACTTGATTTTGGTTTTGAAAAGAAAAGAGAAATTATTTTTCTATATGCTTTATTCTGTCTCATATTTTTATTTAACATATCCATGTTTAGATTTACAAAAGAGTGTTTTCATATTTTCACTTGGAAAATGATAGTAAAGCTCATTTGAAAAATGAGAAATAATTGGGGCACCTGGGTGGCTCAGTCAGTTAAGCATCTGGCTATTGATTTCAGTTCAGGTCATGATCCTGTGGCTCATGAGATCCAGCCCCCCAAATGGCTCTGTGCTGACAGCACAGAGCCTGCTTGGGATTCTCTCCCTCTCCCTCTCTCTCCCCTTCTCTCTCTCTCTCTCTCTCTCTCTCTCGCTCTCTCTCTCATGTGCACAATCCCTCTCTCTCTCTCAAAATAAATAAATAAATTTTACAAAAATAAGAAAGAGAAATAATTCATGTATTTATGAAAAATGCAGTAATTCTGCAAAATAATGATTTTTCATCATTTGGTGTCTGCAATTGTACGTAAGTTTCTATCTTCAAGGCCTAGAGCAGAATTTAGCACTGTTTTTAGTCAAACAAATGTTTCATGAATTATTGTTTTTAGGTGTTCTCAGTTTGGTTTGCAAGATTAGTTTGTATACCCATTTGAATATAATCAAGGCACAAAATGTTATACTCTTTTTTATTTTTTTTTCAACGTTTATTTATTTTTGGGACAGAGAGAGACAGAGCATGAACGGGGGAGGGGCAGAGAGAGAGGGAGACACAGAATCAGAAACAGGCTCCAGGCTCTGAGCCATCAGCCCAGAGCCTGACGCGGGGCTTGAACTCGCGGATCGCGAGATCGTGACCTGGCTGAGGTCAGACGCTTAACCAACTGCGCCACCCAGGCGCCCCCAAAATGTTATACTCTTAATTGAAGACAAAATGTTAAGTATACATAATCCCTTCCCTCAGGACTCTTATAGATAGAGAGAAATAAACTTTGTTACCATAAAGTATGATTAAAAAAATATCACATGACCCATTAAGCTAAATTATTTGCTTTTTGTTAAATATGTGTTGTGACACTCTCAATGCCAAGCGTTACTTGTCTTTATATCATAGGCTTTGGTGATTTTATATACACATTGTGTGTGTGTGTGTGTGTGTGTGTGTGTGCGTGTTTTCTCCTCTGTCACCCTGAATGTGAGCCTCAGGGTACTGTGACCTCAGAGTAGTGACCTTATGTCACTTATTGATCATTGTATGCTTAACACCAAAAACATAAAAAGGAGTCAGTAAATATCTGTTAGGTGAATGAACAAGATGCCTTTTCTCCAGGCCTGTTTTATGAAAGGCTGAGCTTCCTACAGATGTAATTTGTAAGAAAACACTTACTCATGCCTCCTATGAAAGTGACACTATGTGTGTGTGTGTGTAGCAGTATATATGTTATATACCATATGCACTCTTAAATGTATATATTATATATCTATATACATACATGTATTATATGTCTATGTATATACATATATATGTAATATAAATTAATAGAGTCTGATCCATATTTATTACACAGTATCTTTTTTAAATTGATGCTTGGTATATGGAAGATATTTAATAATTAAAATGCCTACAATTTTTTACCCACCAGTTTTTCTCAATAACTCAGTCATTTAATTTTGCTGCATATAAATTAGAAGTGAATTGGGAACATGGGCTTTTGACTATAAAGCATGATATAGAATTAAGATCTGTAATTCTTAATGTTAATATTTGTAGTTAATAGGTATCGGATCTTTACAAAGAGCTACGTTAATGAGGTCACAGACACATTATATAACTATTACAACATTATATAGTAATTTTATATATTAGGAGGCTTGGAGACTTTAGGAGATATCCAAGGTCACAAACTGTGTGGTGCCAAGGTGAGATTCTACCAGTCCTTTGAGACTCTACTGTTGGTAGAATTGCATATACCTTTTACTACTTCTGTAAGTGTGGAGATAGGCCAGTGACGTCTGTGATGGAAGATATGTTCTGGAAGTCTTGTCATATAATCTTTACACCTACAGCTAGGTGGGGCTAAATCCTAGTGGAGGGCAGTTGCATGTTATCTTGTAAGACCTTGATCTCTGTGTCATACTGGCTTCTTCTTCAATCCTAGTGCATTCCAGGGGGATTCCGGCACTCCTGCTCTTGTATTTAAGTCCTGGTCTTGCTCCTCAGTTTTTCCATCTCTCCAGCTTCAGGAGATGAGAGCTACTTTTTTTTTTAAGGTGATTATTTTTATTTTTTTTCCAATATATGAAATTTATTGTCAAATTGGTTTCCATACAACACCCAGTGCTCATCCTGAAAGGTGCCATCCTCAATACCCATCACCCACCATCCCACCCTCCCACCCCCCATCAACCCTCAGTTTGTTCTCAGTTTTTAAGAGTCTCTTATGCTTTGGCTCTCTCCCATTCTAACCACTTTTTTTTTTCCTTCCCCTTCCCCATGGGTTTCTGTTAAGTTTCTCAGGATCCACATAAGAGTGAAAACATATGATATCTGTCTTTCTCTGTATGGCTTATTTCACTTAGCAGAACAGTCTCCAGTTCCATCCACGTTGCTACAAAGGGCCATATTTCGTTCTTTCTCATTGCCATGGAGTACTCCACTGTGTATATAAACCACAATTTC
This sequence comes from Prionailurus viverrinus, assembly GCF_022837055.1. Taxonomy (NCBI): domain Eukaryota; kingdom Metazoa; phylum Chordata; class Mammalia; order Carnivora; family Felidae; genus Prionailurus; species Prionailurus viverrinus. Next base: position 58,795,057 of record NC_062565.1, on the reverse strand, counting down.
TTTATCCATTCATCAGTTGATGGACATTTCGGCTCTTTCCACAATTTGGCTATTGTTGAGAGTGCTGCTATAAACATTGGGGTACAAGTGCCCCTATGCATCAATACTCCTGTATCCCTTGGGTAAATTCCTAGCAGTGCTACTGCTGGGTCATAGGGTAGGTCTATTTTTAATTTTTTGAGGAACTTCCACACTGTTTTCCAGAGTGGCAGCACCAATTTGCATTCCCACCAACAGTGCAAGAGGGTTCCCGTTTCTCCACATCCTCGCCAGCATCTATAGTCTCCTGATTTGCTCATTTTGGCCACTCTGACTGGCATGAGGTGATATCTGAGTGTGGTTTTGATTTGTGTTTCCCTGATGAGAAGCGACATTGAGAATCTTTTCATGTGCCTGTTGGCCATCCGGATGTCTTCTTTAGAGAAGTGTCTATTCATGTTTTCTGCCCATTTCTTCACTGGGTTATTTGTTTTTCGGGTGTGGAGTTTGGTGAGCTCTTTATAGATTTTGGATACTAGCCCTTTGTCCGATATGTCATTTGCGAATATCTTTTCCCATTCCGTTGGTTGCCTTTTAGTTTTGTTGGTTGTTTCCTTTGCTGTGCAGAAGCTTTTTATCTTCATAAGGTCCCAGTAATTCACTTTTGCTTTTAATTCCCTTGCCTTTGGGGATGTGTCGAGTAAGAGATTGCTACGGCTGAGGTCAGAGAGGTCTTTTCCTGCTTTCTCCTCTAGGGTTTTGATGATTTCCTGTCTCCCATTCAGGTCCTTTATCCATTTTGAGTTTATTTTTGTGAATGGTGTGAGAAAGTGGTCTAGTTTCAACCTTCTGCATGTTGCTGTCCAGTTCTCCCAGCACCATTTGTTAAAGAGGCTGTCTTTTTTCCATTGGATATTCTTTCCTGCTTTGTCAAAGATGAGTTGGCCATACATTTGTGGGTCTAGTTCTGGGGTTTCTATTCTATTCCATTGGTCTATGCGTCTGTTTTTGTGCCAATACCATGCTGTCTTGATGATGACAGCTTTGTAGTAGAGGTTAAAGTCTGGGATTGTGATGTCTCCTGCTTTGGTCTTCTTCAGAATTACTTTGGCTATTCAGGGCCTTTTGTGGTTACATATGAATTTTAGGATTGCTTGTTCTAGTTTCGAGAAGAATGCTGGTGCAATTTTGATTGGGATTGCATTGAATGTGTAGATATCTTTGGGTAGTATTGACATTTTGACAATATTTATTCTTCCAATCCATGAGCACGGAATGTTTTTCCATTTCTTTTTATCTTCTTCACTTTCCTTTATAAGCTTTCTATAGTTTTCTGCATACAGATCTTTGACATCTTTGGTTAGATTTATGCCTGGGTATTTTATGCTTCTTGGTGCAATTGTGAATGGGATCAGTTTCTTTATTTGTCTTTCTGTTGTTTCATTGTTAGTGTATAAGAATGCAACTGGTTTCTGTACATTGATTTTGTATCCTGCAACTTTGCTGAATTCATGTATCTGTTCTAGCAGACTTTTGGTGGAGTCTATCGGATTTTCCATGTATAGTATCATGTCAACGGCAAAAAGTGAAAGCTTGACTTCATCTTTGCCAATTTTGATGCTTTTGATTTCCTTTTGTTGTCTGATTGCTGATGCTAGAACTTCCAACACTATGTCAAACAATAGCGGTGAGAGTGGGCATCCCTGTCGTGTTCCTGATCTCAGGGAAAAAGCTCTCAGTTTTTCCCCATTGAGAATGATGTTAGCTGTGGGCTTTTCATAAACGACTTTTATGATCTTTAAGTATGTTCCTTCTATCCCGACTTTCTCAAGGGTTTTTATTAAGAAAGGGTGCCGAATTTTGTCAAAGGCCCTTTCTGCATCGATTGACGGGATAATATGGTTCTTATCTTTTCTTTTATTAATGTGATGTATCACGTTGATTGATTTGCGAATGTTGAACCAGCCCTGTATCCCAGGAATGAATCCCACTTGATCATGATGAATAATTCTTTTTATATGCTGTTAAATTCGATTTGCTAGTATCTTATTGAGAATTTTTGCATCCATATTCATCAGGGATATTGGCCTGTAGTTCTCTTTTTTTGCTGGGTCTCTGTCTGGTTTAGGAATCAAAGTAATACTGGCTTCATAGAATGAGTCTGGAAGTTTTCGTTCCTTTTCTATTTCTTGGAATATCTTGAGAAGGATAGGTATTATCTCTGCTTTAAACGTCTGGTAGAACTCCCCTAGGAAGCCATCTGGTCCTGGACTCTTATTTGTTGGGAGATTTTTGATAACTGATTCAATTTCTTCGCTGAATATGGGTCTGTTCAATACTTCTATTTCCTCCTGATTGAGTTTGGGAAGAGTGTGGGTGTTAGGAATTTGTCCATTTCTTCCAGGTTGTCCAATTTGTTGGCATATAATTTTTCATAGTATTCCATGATAATCGCTTGTATGTCTGAGGGATTGGTTTTAATAATTCCATTTTCATTCATGATTTAATCTATTTGGGTCATCTCCCTTTTCTTTTTGAGAAGCCTGGCTAGAGGTTTGTCAATTTTGTTTATTTTTTCAAAAAACGACTCTTGGTTTCGTTGATCTCCTCTACAGTTTTTTTAGATTCTATATTGTTTATTTCTGCTCTGATCTTTATTATTTCTCTTCTTCTGCTGGGTTTAGGCTGCCTTTGCTGTTCTGCTTCTGTTTCCTTTATGTGTGCTGGTAGATTTTGTATTTGGTATTTTTCTTGTTTCTTGAGATAGGCCTGGATTGCAATGTATTTTCCTCTCAGGACTGCCTTCGCTGCATCCCAAAGCGTTTGGATTGTTGTATTTTCATTTTCGTTTGTTTCCATATATTTTTTAAATTTCTTCTCTAATTGCCTGGTTGACCCACTCATTCGTTGGTAGGGTGTTCTTTAACCTCCATGCTTTTGGAGGTTTTCCAGACTTTTTCCTGTGGTTGATTTCAAGCTTCATAGCACTGTGGTCTGAAAGTACGCATGGTATAATTTCAATTCTTGTATACTTATGAAGGGCTGTTTTGTGACCCAGTATATGATCTATCTTGTAGAATGTTCCATGTGCACTCGAGAAGACAGTATATTCTGTTGCTTTGGGATGCAGAGTTCTAAATATATCTGTCAAGTCCATCTGATCCAATGTCTCATTCAGGTCCCTTGTTTCTTTATTGACCGTGTGTCTAGATGATCTATCCATTTCTGTAAGTGGGGTGTTAAAGTCCTCTGCAATTACCACATTCTTATCAATAAGGTTGCTTATGTGTATGAGTAATTGTTTTATATATTTGGGGGCTCCGGTATTTGGCGCATAGACATTTATAATTGTTAGCTCTTCCTGATGGATAGACCCTGTAATTATTATATAATGCCTTTCTTCATCTCTTGTTACAGCCTTTAATTTAAAGTCTAGTTTGTCTGATATAAGTATGGCTACTCCACCTTTCTTTTGGCTTCCAGTCGCATGATACATAGCTCTCCATCCCCTCACTTTCAATCTAAAGGTGTCCTCAGATCTAAAATGTGTTTCTTGTAGACAGCAAATAGATGGGTCCTGTTTTTTTTATCCATTCTGCTACCCTATGTCTTTTGGTTGGTGCATTTAATCCATTTACATTCAGTGTTATTATAGAAAGATACAAGTTTAGAGTCATTGTGATGTCTGTATGTTTTATGCTTGTAACGATGTCTCTGGTACTTTGTCTCACAGGATCCCTCTTAGGATCTCTTTTAGGGCTGCTTTAGTGGTGACAAATTCCTTCAGTTTTTGTTTGTTTGGGAAGACCTTTATCTCTCCTTCTATTCTAAATGACAGACTTGCTGGATAAAAGATTCTCGGCTGCATATTTTTTCTGTTCAATACATAGAAGATCTCGTGCCAATCCTTTCTGGCCTGCCAAGTTTCAAAAGAGAGATCAGTTCACGAGTCTTATAGGTCTCCCTTTATATGTGAGGGCACGTTTATCCCTAGCTGCTTTCAGAATTTTCTCTTTTTCCTTGTATTTTGCCAGTTTCACTATGATATGTCATGCAGAAGATCGATTCAAGTTACGTCTGAAGGGAGTTCTCTGTGCCTCTTGTATTTCAATGCCTTTTTCCTTCCCCAGTTCAGGGAAGTTCTCAGCTATTATTTCTTCAAGTACACCTTCAGCACTTTTCCCTCTCTCTTCCTCCTCTGGGATACCAATTATGCGTATATTATTTCTTTTTAGTGTATCACTTAGTTCTCTAATTTTCCCCTCATACTCTGGAATTTCTTATCTCTCTTTTTCTCAGCTTCCTCTTTTTCCATAATTTTATCTTCTAGTTCATCTGTTCTCTCCTCTGCCTCTTCAATCCGAGCCGTCGTCTTTTCCATTTTATTTTGCATCTCATTTAAAGCGTTTTTCAGCTCCTCCTGACTGTTCCTTAGTCCCTTGATCTCTGTAGCAAGAGATTCTCTGCTGTCCTCTATACTGTTTTCAAGCCCAGCAATTAATTTTATGACTATTATTCTAAATTCACTTTCTGTTATATTATTTAAATCCTTTTTGATCAGTTCATTAGCTGTTGTTATTTCCTGGAGGTTCTTTTGAGGGGAATTCTTCTGTTTGGTCATTTTGGATAGTCCCTGGAGTGGTGAGGACCTACAGGGCACTTCCCCTGTGCTGTGGTGTATAACTGGAGTTGGTGGGTGGAGCCGCAGTCAGACCTGATGTCTGCCCCCAGCCCATCACTGGGGCCACAGTCAGACTGGTGTGTGCCTTCTCTTCCCCTCTCCTAGGGGCGGGATTCACTGTGGGGTGGCGTGGCCCATCTGGGCTACTTGCACACTTCCAGGCTTGTGGTGCTGGGGATCTGGCGTATTATCTGGGGTGGGTAGGCAAGGTGCACGGGGGCAGAAGAGGCAGGCTTAGCTCGCTGCTCCTTAGGTGATCCACTTCAGGAGGGGCCCTGTGGCAGCGGGAGGGAGTCAGACCCGCTGCCGGAGGGGTGGCTCTGCAGAAGCACAGTGTTGGGTGTTTGTGAGGAGCGAGCAAGTTCCCTGGCAGGAACTGGTTCCCTTTGGGATTTTGGCTGGGGGATGGGCGAGGTAGATGGCGCTGGCTAGTGCCTTTGTTCCCCAACAAACTGAGCTCTGTCGTCCTGGGGCTCAGCAACTCTCCCTCCCTTTGTCCTCCAGCCTTCCCACTTTCTGAGCAGAGCTGTTAACTTATGACCTCCCAGATGCTAAGTCGTGCTTGCTGTCGGAACACAGTCTGTCAGTCCACTCTGCTTTTGCCAGGCAGACTCCGGGACTCTGCTTGGCCGTTGGGCCGCCCCTCCGCCCCGGCTCCCTCCTGCCAGTCCGTGTAGCGCGCACCACCTATCCGCCCTTCCTACCCTCTTCCGTGGGCCTCTCGTCTGCGCTTGGCTCCGAAGACTCTGTTCTGATAGTCTTCTGGTGGTTTTCTTGGTTATTTAGGCAGGTGTAGGTGGAATCTAAGTGATCAGCAGGACGTGCGGTGAGCCCAGCGTCCTCCTACGCCGCCATCTTTCTCAAACTCTCCAGAGCTTCTTTATAAGATTCCAAAGAGGTTTCCTCACTCTTACTTTAAAAAAAAAGGTGTTATTATTTGTTATTATTCACCCTAATCTTTTTCTCAGTGTATCAGTGACACTTAGCAAGAGCCACTTAATTCCATATTCTGATGATTCCTACTTCCACTGAACCTCCTAAGTGCCTGCATTTGCCAGTATATTCCCTTCTGCCATTTATTCCAATGAAGTTCCCAACTAGTATAATGCTTTAGTACTAACATTACTATACCATGCTGTATGCCATCCACACTATAGCTACAGCCACTGACTGAGTTCTCTTTCCCGGCTGACTCTCAGACAAGCCAGCTCCAAAAGGCCATTTTGCAGTTCATGTGGTAAACCACTCCTGGCTCTGAATCTTTTACATAGGATTTCCTGGGAGACTTTTTATAGAGAGGAAATTTTTATATAGACTTTGTTGCGAAATACTCAGGGAACAATATCTGTTCGGGAGTGAAGGAAAGAGAAATGGACAGAGACAATGTTAGCAATGCTGTGGTTGTAACAGAGATTTTAGACAGTCCCACAGGAAGTGCTTAAGCTGAGTTACCCCTTCAGAGATGTCTCTGATCAAGGCCAACGAGCTTGGTCTTTGTACCTTTGTATAAACAGGTAATTGATTGTAGGCTATCCTTAGGCTTGGAGAGAGTGACATAAAATTGGGCAAAGCAGCTCCCTTAAGTCAAGGATAAATCCTAGGAAAGGAGTCAGTTATGGATTGTCAACTGCCAGTACTCTAGGCAGCAGGAGTTAAGAGAACTTCAGATATGAAGAGGAGTCTGAGTGGTGAACCACAGAACCCACAACAGCCTGTGGCGTTGACTAGTAAAGAAAGTAAACATTAGCTAAGCAGTCTATACTTTGATAAATAGAATTTGAGATGCTAAATCGGCCAGCTATAAGATGTGATTATTTTGTTGTCTAGGAAACAACAACAAAATACAAACAGACCAAAAAAAAAAAAAAACTGCTTTGAGCCTCTGTGCAAAGCAAGCAGCCCCTCACTCCTTTTGAGAACAATAATTCTAAAAGAAAGATTGATTGAGATCAATGTATAGAGTTGTTGAATCATTATATTATACCCTTATAACCAAAATAATACTTTATGTTAATTATACTTCAGTAAAAAAAGATTGAGTGAGAAGAATGTATTTAAGTAAGTGTACAGAAGTTTTAAAATCAGAGAAACCTTCAAACATGTTCCTTTATTTAATATGTGAATGAAAGAATTCATATGAATATACTTTGAATAATGTTTTAGCAGCATAATTATTCATTTAAGAAGAACAGTTTTAGAAAATATAAAATCACCATAATTTGCAGGCAGTGAAAAATTTATATAAATGTATTTATATTTACATAAATGTGTTACTGAGTAGTTTTAAAATTCCAGTCAAAGAAAACTTGGCCCAAAATGTATGTTTCAGCAAATGTTTTATATATGTGTGTGTGTGTGTGTGTGTATAGCATATATATGTTTTATATTTATGTTTTTATATGTTTTACATATATACACATATGTGTATATATGTATATTTTATGTACATATATATACATATATGTATGTATGTATCTATTTTGCTGTTTCTGAATAAGGAGTAAAAGTGGAAACAAGAGCTAATTTCATATTTAAGCAATGGTTATTTCTGAAGATATATCTAGTTTAATATATGATAATATCTTGAAGAGAGAAGTGTTCATCAGTTATGTCATTATTATAAGCACTAGTTTTTCTCACTTGCCTCTGAAGGCCTCATTCATCCAACTAATCACATTTGTAGAGAGTCTCCTTCCTGCCAAGTTCTAGTTTCTGGGGATTCAAAAATTATATGGACACAGTATTTCCCACATGCTCAAATTCACATAGAGGAGATAGAGTTATAATTTAAAAAAATAATACCACACAAATGGCATAAAAGAAATATGAATGGATGTGGAGACCCAAGGATGGAGTAGCCATTATTTTCTACATTACTGAAGGAACAAAAATCTTAATGAAGTTTAGTCTTCCCTTTGAGGGATAAATAGGAATTTGCCAAACAAAATATTGAAGTTAATTCTATATATCACATGCTTATAAAATGGTGGTATTTCCTTTGTAGTTGGAATTCTTGGTATTCTTGTGGAAAGATGTGAACAGGCTCAAAAAGAGACTGGAGTTTTGGTCTCAGAATAGGGAGGACACTTTATTCAAAATTATAGAATTTAGATTTTTTCCTATTAATGGTAGTAGTCAACAGGGTCTTTTTCAGGAGCTGAGTAACTTGGTTGTGTTTAATTTTTAGGAAGGTAATTTTGGCTATTTTGAAGTAGGAATGAATATGGTCAGACACACAGATTATTAAGAAAGTAGATACCATAACTGAGGCTAACTCTAATAGCCCAATAAAAGGTAGTAGTAGGCAACTAGAAAGAACAATTTAAAAAATAAAAAAAAAATTAGGGGTGCCTGGGTGGCGTAGTCGGTTGATTGACTGATTTCCGCTCAGGTCGTGATCACGCAGCTCATGAGTTTGAGCCCCATGTCAGTCTCTGTGCTGACAGGGTGGAGCCTGGAGCCTGCTTTGGATTCTGTGTCTCCCTCTCTTTCTGCCCCTAACCCACTCGCATTCTGTCTCTGTCTCTCTCAAAAATAAATAAACATTAGAAAAAAATTTTAAATAGAAAAATTAGAAAAATTTTGAATATTAATTGAATAGACTTAATAGAATGATATTTAAGAATGTAATGGAATTTAATTTGAAATCTATTTTTTATGTGCTAACTAGAAGACTACCTTCGTGAATAGAATGCCAGAGGATAGACAGATGAACAATGAGTAGACTGGAGATAAAGATATCTAGGACCTAATCCCTGGAACTGTGAAAATTACTTTATATGGTAAGAGGGACTTCTCAAATGTGATTAGATTCAATATCTTGAAATGAGGTAGTTGTGCTAGATTATGTGGGTGGGTCCTAAATGTATGACAAGTATCCTTAAAGGAGACAGAAAGAGATATGAAGACAAAAGAAGGCAGTGTAAGGACTAAAGCACCATGCTACAGTGCTGACTTGAAAGATGAAGGAAGGGGGCCATAAGTCCAGGAATACAAGGAAGCAGCTCTATAAATGGAAATGTCAAGAAAATTGATTCTCCCCTTGAGATTCCCAGTGGAGCCCACATTACATGAACTATAGTATACATAACATTTTATACAAAAAAGTCTACAGACAATAGGTATTCTTATTTGTAGTCAATACTATATGCATATGTTTCTATGTGAACATTATAGTAATTTTCAGCCAAATATTTTGTCCTGTTCACTGAAGTACCAAAAACACTTAGAATTCCACTATCATACACCATTAGTAAATATTTGTGGAATTTAGAAAAAAACATTATGTGAACTTTCTTTTACTTCTCTTGTGTTTTTCTTTGTCAATATTATGATGAAATGATTTAACAGCATTCATTTGTTAATCTTGAACATGAGGATAGTTTTATGTAGAATTCATTTCTGTGAACTCAACTATTATTAATGTTATTAATATAAATGTTCCATGCCCTTGCTTCTTAGGGAAAAGGGCTAATTTTATATTTCTTGGCATCTGCTCTAAAGCAATGGATAAAGATTATGTTTTGGAGAATTGTTTACTGGTGCTAATGACTATGGTAAGAAATTTCCCAAACATTTACCTTGCAAAATACAAAATATTTTATCAACAAATGTTGAATAAAAATTACCACATTTGAATAATCTTAGTGGAAGGGAAACAAAAGTAAATGCACTTATGATTTAACATAAGATTTTATATTGATAAATTATTTTAATAACAACATAAAGCTGTAAAACATGTAGTAGTTCAATGAAATCAGTTGAAAAAGTTGAGATTTTGTTTGTTTGTTTTTAGTTTACTTATTTATTTTGAAAGAGACAGAGAGAATGTGAGCAGTGGGGAGAGGCAGAGAGAGAGAGGGAAAATCTAAAGCAGGCTCCATGGGGTCAGTGCGGAGTCTGATGTGGGGCTCAAACTCACGAAACTGTGAGATCATGACCTGAGTTGAAATCAAGAGTAGGACACTTAATTGAGCCACACAGGTGCCCCAGAGATTTTTCTTTAATGAATAAAGAACACTTCATAGACATTTCATTTTGAACAAACTGTAAATGTCTTTAGAGTAAGAAGAGGTATATTAGAGGTAATAATTATTTCCAAATTAAATTGTAAAAATAAAAATTTATAATTTATACAAATACATATGTTTTTGAAAGCCTTACTTAAAAACTCAGTAAAGAAAACTATATTTTTCATTTTAAACTCCAAATGATATATATCTAATTTTCAAGTTTTTAGAAGTATCTATATTAAGAATCTGTATTAATATTAATAATTATAAAACATAGTTTATTGAGAAGTTACTAGATATCAGACTTCGTAAAATGCATTGATATCTTACACTGTTTAGCAGAAGGTGATGACCTCTTTTTTATAAATGTGTATTCATGGCATGTTTCAACTAATATAAAAGGAATATAATTAATAAAATATATAATATGATATAACAGTATATCATATAGCACAGTTTAAAATTAAGTGTTTTCTAAAGGAATATTTTGCTGTCACTGGTGTTTTATGTGTTTGTTGTAAATAACAAATCATTTCATGAAATTGTGGTATAAAAGAAATTCTACTGAGATCATCTGACAAGAGTGAACAGAAATAGTACTTAAAGATTTGGAAAGTGAACTTGAAATCTGTTTAAACATTCTAATTACGAATAGGTCCCCATAGCTACAAATAGTTAGAAATAGATGGGAGTTATCTCCATCACTTCTACACTACTGGGTCATAATAAAATCAAGCCAGGCTGACTTATGTTATAATTTTGGCATTTCTTACATTAATGATATCCCCATTCTCTATCTTTTGTTGGTCTCAGAAATTACTTGCATTAGACTTTCCTAGGCAATTCTGACAGTATTTCCAGCCATTGGACTCATTCGCAGTATCTTTCAGAGTCATGGGAATGGAAAACCTCTCAACAAGAAAAGGAGCACAGGGTAATTTATTTAACCAGGATTAGAATTTCTTTGGTTGCAGGCTACCGGGCTCACTACACCTGGTCATGAAGGAGCAAGAGATGTCTCTAAAATATTTTAGGGAAGCCTGTGAAATGTTTAATCAGTCTAGTTATCTTGCATAGTATTTTCACTAATGGATTCCTGTTTTTTTAATGTTTACTTATTTTTGAGAGAGAGAGAGAGAGAGAGAGAGAGAGAGAGAGAGAGAGAGAGAAAGTATGGGGGAGGGGCAGAGAAAGAGGGAGACAGAGGATCTGAAGCAGTCTGCACTGACAGCAGAGAGCCAGATGCAGGGCTTGAACCTAAAAGCTGAAGGTCATAACCTAAGCTGAATCCAGATGCTTAACCCACTGAGCCATCCAGGCACCCCAGTGGATTCCTGTGTTTAACCTACACTAACAACAACAACAAAAAATCTGGTGTTGGTCAGAAATAAAGATAACTAAAGTACTTGTCGTAACCATCTTTAGAATGTAGGCTTCCTAAGCAGAATATTAACTTACCAAACCTAAAGAATTTTTGCAAAGGAAAAACATTATCTATAGGGCGGAAATCAGAATTACTTACACACACACACACACACACACACACACACACACACACCACAGTTCTGAGTGTTTTGAACTACATAAGAAAAGTTATTCAAACAGACCTGAGTATACTAATAGAGTATCAAGGAGGCACGCAAAATAGGAAGGCCAAGGGGACATAATTTTCAGCCACAGTCAGCTCATTAAAATTAGAGAAATTTGTTGTTTTGCCACAAATTTATATACCACTTATTTCAACTCAATTGTTTTCTTAAAATAAATTTGTTCTCAAGTAATTTATTCAGATTGGATGCACTTTTCTTCTAATATAATTTAGAGTAATGACAAATAAATATTATGATAAAATAAACTTGTAATTCTCATATATCAAGGGGTGTAGGTATCCCATTTTGGGAAATGCTATATGATAATCTTTAATCTGGGAAGTGAAGAAAGAGAACTAATGATCTGGTCAAATATGCTTGGAGAACAGGGGTACTTAAGTGAGCAGTATTGATAAAAGTAAAATAGCAAATAGAATAGAAGTGAAGTGTTCAAAGAGATGAGAGTATACGAGATGGTGTCAAAGTTGGAATATCATGATTTGAGGTGTTGGAGGTTGAAAATGCCTTAGAGGAAATGAGAACTAAGTTGTGGTTATGAGTTTGTTTTGTGGTTATGCTTCAGTAGAGGTGAAGACCAAGAAATCAGGGTTCATGGGTTTACAATGCTCAGAGAATGAACAATAAAATAAGTATAATGATAACTAAACTGTAATGAATTTTTAATATATGAGTACACAGAACTTCAAAAATATATATCCTGAATAATTCTATTTTCAGCCCAGTTTTATAAGTGAGAACATAGGTTAAGAAAATTGTTCAATGGCATATGGACAGAAAACAGAAGTTAGGTTGCAACTTGAGCCCAGTGAGCAGTGAAAAGTGGTGTTGGAATTGGCAGATGGAGAATGGGGTGACGTCAAAAAACATAATAAAATGAAAACAATATGTGAAAACATCTTATAAATTCCTTTTGGACTTGTACCACTCTAACAAAGAGGCATGAATCTTTTTAGTATCATTGCTAGATTGTGGTTGCCTCAGGGGTGACCAGTGTAGCTCCCATGTACCCGTTGAGTATTTTAAACAGGAATTTTTATTTGTATACACTTATGTCTTTTATATATATGAACTAGCAGTATGGGAGAGGGTAATTGATCCTCATGTACTATTCTTGTTCACTCACATCAGGTGATCACAATGGGACTTCTCTCATTCATGCCAAAATATCTTTGAATAATTGATAACTTACAACAACAAATACATACAACACTGTTGACCAACAGCAGAATGTTTCTCTGGGAAAGTTGGCTTTACAGGGCTATATTCTGAACCAATAGTTGAGAAATGTGAAATGTGAGAGGACATTAATATATTTTGTGACATCAATGTTTCTGGGGACAGATTTAGATTTGTAGATTAAATGCTTGTCAAAGCAAGCATTTAATTATGTGAAAGATATATTTGAAAAGAGAAAGGTATATGAAAATCTACATTAGGTCACCTGGGATCTATATCAGTGAAGAAATCATTGATAATAATTTAAGAAGGTGCTGTGAAAAATTATTCCAAAATTATTTTGTATTAAAATTTTAAATTAATTGCTTAAATTTTTACATTATTTTTCAAAAAAATAATTTCATAATACATGATTATAGACTAAGGATTCTGTATGTCACATACTCACAAAATAATTTTAGTAATAAAATAAAGTAATCAAAGTAGATTATTCATACTTAGAAATTTCCTCTTAAAAGAATTTATAGTAACAGGATAAAAGAAATTATATGGAAAGCTATTTGTAAACTTCAAATCACAAGTCAAAATTTAGCCATAAGGATTCTGCTTCCTTTTTATATATGACAATAACTATTGATTTTTTTTCAATTAAAACACATTAAGAGTAATTTCTCTTATGTTCTTGGTGAATAAATATTAATTATTGTGATATAATAAGACATTTTTATCTGTGTTTTAAAAATATATTTTGCTTCATGAGCCTGTGTGAGGATTTGGAAACAAAAGACAAACTTTAGCAGTGTCTCTTCTAAGAAAAAATCTGTAAGTTATAAACCACTTACTGTTTCTCCAGCTGTCATTTCAGAGCATAATTTTGTTAAACAGGAATTAACAAATCACTAGGAGTGTTTCAGACAGCTGGTGGGAATGCACAATAGAGAGACCATTCTTGTTAATACCTGGCTTTTCTAGGTAATGTAAATAAAGCATTAAGAATATGATCACTTTGGGGCGCCTGGGTGGCTCGGTAGGTTGGGCTTCCGACTTCGGCTCAGGTCATGATCTTACGGTCCTTGAGTTCGAGCCCCGCGTCAGGCTCTGTGCTGACAGCTCGGAGCCTGGAGCCTGCTTCAGATTCTGTGTCTCCCTCTCTCTCTGCCCCTCCCCTGCTCATGCTCTGTCTCTCTCTGTCTCAAAAATAAATAAAAACATTAAAAAAAAAAGAATATGATCACTTTAAGAAAGAAAAAGATGGTAAGAATCACCTAGTTTAATTTTATTCATTTAAAAATTAGGACCAGTAGTGACCAAGTTAGGTGAGTGGCTCAATAGCCTATATGTAGCAGTATTCTAGAACAGAATAAATTATCCTGATTCCTCCTCCTGGGTATATTACTCATTCACATTAATTTAATAACATAGGTGGTTTAATATATGTAGAAATTATTTACTTGTGGATAGAATGAATAGCCTTCATTTCCTGACTCCAAAGGAGGGGGGGAGGGAGGGAGGGAGGGAGGGAGGAAGGAAGGAAGGAAGGAAGGAAGGAAGGAAGGAAAGAAAGAAGGGAGGGAAGGAGGAGAGGAAAGAAAAAGGAGGAGGAAAGAAAGAAAGGAATGCCTATGTCTAATTATCCTGAGGGAGGAGTAGTGATCAAATCAATAACATTAAATTCCAAAATGCTTGTTTCAAAATTAATTAAAGTTGACAATAACATATTTGCTTTTTGGAATCATTATTGGATTAGAAGGATATTTGAAACTGTAGTTCACTCTTTTCTAAGCATTGTTACCCCATCCTAGCCCTTCATGCCCCCTGCTTTCTCCATTACAACACCTGTGGCTGAGTTCTTTTTCCACCCTTCTTACTACTGATTTCTATTGCAAAGGTGGCTTTTCAGCCTGCGATAAAACCATGATGATTACCCATAAGACAAAATGGTCCTTCTGTCAAGGAACTGTAACCTATAGATATACAAAGCGTTCACATTGTTAAGGTCATGAGAAACAAAGCCAGTTTACATTCCAAGTCTCTAATCAGTGCTTTTCTAACTGTGATGTGCTAGAATTTCTCTTGGCAATTGCTAGGAAATAATTATGTTTTAAAAAGGCAAAAATACAGAAACACTATAATATGTGGTATTTGCTGAAGGTTTAACTCTGAAAATAAGCTGGCATATTCAGATGGCATTAAATTCAACTATATGTATATAATGTAGAATTTATGATATATATGCATCTGTCATATATGTTAGATGTATCTATAATTATGTGAAATATATTATATATGTAAATATACATAATGTTGCACATAAATGCTTTTTGTTTAAAACTAAAGAAAACCTCTACCTAATCTTATAAAACTTAAATAAAAATCCTAATAAGTTAAAAATATTGTCAAGAGCCAAAGTTTTACAATACATAAAACAATCCAAATAGCTTGAAAAATGTGTTCAAAATATCTTTATAATGTCTCATGTTCATTATTTTATTATTTCACTTCACTAAATTATAGTATGATCTAATGTAAGGCAGTACTGGAAATTATCTAAAACAATATGGAAATACAGCATTATTTGTTTGGTACTTGCTTCTACTGCTACTGTGAGAAAAACTATCTTACTTTCCTAATTTTTTAGATGCTCATTTTCTTTGCAGTCGCTGTGTGCAATCTGAGTTCCATACTTGTGGTTTGAAAACTTTAGACATACTAAAAAGTTTGCATGGTATATGGTTTACATATATCCTGAGACTGCAAATATCCCATGACTGCATCCTTCTATCAAAGCAATGATTTTTACTCTCTGCCCGCTATCAAGTTCAGCGAGGATGAGCATTGCGGATGAGTAACCTGAAAATAACCTGCAGTCAGGGAAGCTGCCTTTAGTCCATACTTGCACAGTTTAAGATTCATATATTCAATACTAGTTATAAGCCAGTTAATATCAGTTATAATGTTATTACCAGGGCTTTCTCCTTTGTCATCTCTATTAGAGTAAGGATAACAATTATTGGTCACTGCTGTTCGCATGGCATCATGGTGGTGTCAACTAGATGATCTAGTAACTTTCTGATATACAGAGAAAAAAAGATTATAGGAATTCATGTAACAGGATTATTCAATGTACAAATTAAGGTAATTTGAAGATTACCTTAAAATTCTCAGGTTGTCAGGGCACCTGGGTGGCTCAGTTGGTTGAGTTTTTGACTCTTGATTTCTTCTCAGGTCATGATCCCAGAGTTGTAGGACTGAGCCTCTGTGTCAAGCTCTGCACTGAGCATAGAGCCTGCTTAAGATTCTCACTCTCTCTCTTCCTCTGCCCCTGTCACCCCCTTGTGCTTTCTCTCTCTCTCTGTCTCTCTCTCTCTCTCAAATAAAAAATTAGAAAAAAAATTCTCAGGCTGTCTTGAAGGTACATTTCAAGAAATATGTTTCTGAATTTACTAATTTACCAGATGTTTCAAATTGATTTTTTTAAGCTGCATTTGGAAGTATTGGACAGGGAGTCAAGAGACATGAGTTCTAATTCCAGTATTTCCATCAGCTAGTTATAGCAGCTTGAGCAATTAATTTAACATCCATGAGTTCAGTTTCTTCATTATAAAATGAAATAGGGTGGATGGATCAGTGTTTTTAGTCTGTGATTTGAGACTCTGTGTTAATGATGTCCTAAGGGGCAGATGGGGAAGGAAGAGGGTGTCTAAGACAGCTAAATGGGAAAAGCTTGGGGCTTCCTTCCCTTGCTTTAGTCAGAGCAGATCTGCTTTAAGTGGCTTTATTTGCTTTCACTCCCTAGGAAATTATGTTTGTATGAAGGTTTCTTACTTAAAATTAACAAAAATTTCAAAACCACTGGACCAAATAATCTAGTGTTTAACACGGCTTTGAACAATAAGAGATGTAAAATTTTGTGGGCTTTCTAATGTGCCAGAAAATGGAGCATAAGAAAAGGAGCTATATATTATCTTTCTGTGAAATATTTTAGAAAGAGCCTGACAGGGGGTAAAAAAGTGAATTTTTGGTTTATGGTGCACTTGCATTATCTTTGTCATTTGACTTTCAGACCACAAAGTAATTGTCCCAAACATCCTTACTATCTGTAGCAGAATTGCATTCATATTCTGGCATCTTTATGTTTGTGATGGTCTCTCAGAAGATTACAGTTTTGTATTCTGTAATATTATATATGTCCTGGGGATAAAGCTTTGGGTAATAAGACTGTATTGCCAGTTGTCAAATTGAGTCAATATGGAAAGCAGTATTCATGATATTGGAAATGTGTCTGATGGCAGATGAATTATTTTCTCATGGTAGCTATATTATCAGTAAAGAATAAAATTCTGGTACTGGTAGCCTAAGCCCTTTGAGTCTACTTTTAAACCTGATTTATTTTATTTATTTTTATTTTTTTAAGTTTATTTATTTTTGAGAGAGACAGACAGAACATGAGTGTGTGGCAGCGGGGGGGGGGGGTGTCAGAGAGAGGGAGACACAGAATCCAAAGCAGGCTCCAGGCTCTGAGCTGTTAGCAGAGCCCAAGGAGGGGCTCGAACCCACAAACAGTGTGATCATGACCATGAACCATAAGGTTATGACCTGTGTCTAAGTCAGATGTTTAACCGACTGAGCCACCCAGGTGCCCCTAAATTCTAAAAAAAAATGAAGGAAACGAGGAAGGAAGGAAGGAAGGAAGGAAGGAAGGAAGGAAGGAAGGTAGGAAGGTAAAAAAGGGAAGGAACTGTTAAAGGTAAGGAAACCTTTTGGAAAGGATTGCCAATAGTTTATGAAGGTAGGACATTCAATAAGAGAACTAAATTATAATGAAGTAATTATAATGAAAGAGAACTAATTGTAATGAAAGTGGAAATTTGCACTTAAAATCATTTCTTCATTTAGAATAGGAACAAAATACTTATCTGCTTTTCTTGTTACTAACAAAAAAATCATTACATGAAAATGATGACTAATTTTCTTACAGGTTTATATTTCCTTTAGAAACTGTTTTTAAAGTTCAATATAGTTTGATTCATGCCCTATCCACATCCACATCTAACACATGGCTTTTCATTCTCTTCATAGATTATATTTTCCCAAATTAAAGAAACCGTGTTCTCTAAAACAGTTCTGCCTTGAAACTACCACTCAATTTAGCATGTATTTTCATTACCTTGTTTCAAAATATGTTCAATCAAATTCAGCATTTATAACTTTTCACAGAAATTGTTTTTAAATATTCCATTAACTTTCTGTCAGAATAATACATATTATTTCACTTTAGATTTAAAGTGCAAAAATAAATCACTTTCTGTGGTTGAAAGAAATCATATTAACATAGTTTTGTTTGCTTTTAAAAATAAATATTACTGTATTATATCTAGACCTGAGTATCATTATATCCAGTATTTAGGAATCTGTGTCTATAGCCAATTTTGTAAGACTTTATAGATTAAAATGAATACTAAAAATAACATGAAAAGGAAAGAGACTTTAAGTCAACAGGCAGAGCTCATTATTCTTAGAAGGACGGATATATTATAAATTTTACTTCATTTTTAGAAATTTTATTAAAGAAAAAAGACATCTTTGTTCTTCTGCCTAGATATGAATAATGAGTCAAAAAGAGACCACAATTTGAAAATTTTGTTATTTTTATTCATTGGTGTATATATAAACTTTCAGGAATCTAAAAGGAAGTTTCACACAGGACCTATTTTGTAAGATGAATTTTGTGGCTAGGTTTAAATCAAATATAATTATCTCAATATGTAAACACTGTTCATAATGGAACTAATCCCATTTTTCTTTTATTGGGATTATTAATCCTTATTTGTAGAACTTGTTTTTAGTTGAATGTTTATTTAAAAGGTTATTTAAATGTAATCTAAAATAGACTTTTTTTCTTGCTAGGAAAATGAGATGATTTAATATCTAGAAACTTCGTAAATAAAATGTTCTCTATGACTATATTATTACCAATTAATGTCATATATATTTTATTTTCTAATATTCACTCTTTTAGTCAACTATAAGATAATATTCCAAATAACTGATGATAACTGAAAAAAAGATTAAGTCTCTGCCTTTTTATAATTTATATTTTACATTAGAGAAAAACAATAAAATATTTTTAAATATAATAAGTACTAAATGGAAAACATAATGTGTATATGAATAACTTATGTACTTTAAAACTACTGTAAAGGATAAAAATAAGATAGTAATTGTGAGCGAGGAAAGTATACCAGAAGAAATGATCAAGATTCGGATGTAATGCGACATTTTGGAAAGTTGGGGCTGGGGGAGTGAGCAAAGGTTTTCCAGGCTGAAGAATGTCAAAGCAGCATGAATCAGAGTCTGAGGAGTAGCTCAGACTACGTGAATAGGTCACTGGATAAAAGAACATTTTAGTTAAAATTCTCTGGTATACTATTGTAAGCCAGATATCACAGGAAGTTCTATACTAAGTGTTCATTTAATCTTCACACTCTTATCTATCACAAAGCATTCTTTCCTTTTTTTTTTTTAAGTTTTTTTGTTGTTGTTGTTTGTTTATTTATTTGAGAGAGAAAGAGAAGAAGAGGGAGAGAAGAATTAGGGGAGGGACGGGGGCGGGGAGACAGAGGATCTAAAGTAGATTCTGCACTGTTACTACAGAGGCTGATGTGAGGCTCATAGCCACAAACCGTGAGATCATGACCTGAGCAGAAGTAGAATGCTTAACCGACTAAGCCACCCAGGCACCCCAGTTACTATTATTTCTGATGTTCCTTGAGATTAAATAATATGCTTATAATTATATAATAATAATTCATGAAGCTTAGTTGAAATCCCAGCTGTCACCAAATCCCCACAATCTTAAACACTGTAGTAAATTCTCAGGTGTTGGGTTTTCTAAAAATGTGTTTATTCTTCTTTCCCTGAAAGGGTAATTATTACTGGGCATAGACTTTTAGGGTGGTAGTTATTTTCTTTCACTCCATACAAAAATTGGTTACTGGGTTCTTGCTTCGACTACTGGGAAGTGAGGTGTCAGTCTTGGCTCTCTGAAGATAATGTGTCTTTGTTCTTTGGCTGCTTTTAAAATTTATTCTCCATCTTTCATATTCCCTGGAAGAGTTTTCTTTGTACTCATCCAATGTAGGTCTGGAGAGCTTTCTAAATCAGTGGTTACTTTCTTTGCTATTTTTAGACAATTCTCAGTAATTTCTCAAATAGTGCTTTGATTTAATCTCTCCCACTCCTCTTTTTTTGGTAATACAATTAAACATATTAATTCTTCACATTATTTCCCATAGTTTCTGTTTCCTTTTTGCCTTCTCTATCCTTTTTAATTTATGTACCTTAACCTGGATATTTACTTTTAATCCTCTCTGCTAAAATTTCTGATATTAAAATAATGGATTAAATTATTAAATTTCACTTATTGTTTTCATTTTTTAAAATTTTTAAATGCTTATTTTATTTTTAAGAAAGAGAGAGGGCCAGAGACAAGGGAGACACAGAATTCTAAGAATGTTTCAGGCTCTGAGCTGTCAGCACAGAGCCCCACACAGGGCTCAAACTCACGAATGTTGAGATCATGACCTGAGCCAAAGTCGGATGCTTAACTGACTGAGCCACCCAGGCGGACCTCAATTATTATTATATTCAAATGTGCGTTATTCCTGTTAACTCTATATATGCATTATTGTGCATTATATGTGCATTATTACTATGTAAATCTATTATATAAAGTTGCTAGTGGAATTCTGTATCCTACCTTGTATAGTTTTGAGCATATTAATCAGTTATTTTAAAATGTCTAATAAGCACAATATCTGGAGAGGCTATTTTTACTGTTTTTCTCTTGAGTTTTGACCATCAGCATTCCTTTATTTGTTTTTTTTTGTTTTTTATCAAATACCACTCTCTATCAAACACTGAAAAGCTCTAATGTTAACTTTCTCCAAAGACCACTTAATTTTCCCTGGCAGACAAATAGAATATGGATACATAACCTCATTGTCATTGAATGGAGTTTTAGCATGATCTGAGCTGGGATTTTTGCTGGTGTGCCCTTCCTTTTAGATAGTGGCCCTCTGAGGTGTCAAATGAAAGCCAGGAGTTTTTAGCAGGACCATTCCATCTTGCAGGCCCATACTCCTGCCTCTAGCTTCCCTGCACTATAAGATGACTAAATCTTTGTTGTTCACTTTCACTACTTTTGGCTTCCATTGGGGACAAGTGCCTCCAAAAGACTATTCATCAAAGTTTGGGCTCACTTTGCTCTTCTTTTCAGGGACATATGTCCTTGACAAAACTGAATACCAATATTTCCTTTCCATTTCAGGGAGATTGTGGCAAACTCCAACTACTTCTTTCTGCTTAGCTTCTATTTACCTGATTTTTTTTTTTACTGTATTCAGCTTTTATTTATTTTTTATTATTTATTTATTTATTTTTAAATTTACATCCAAGTTAGTTAGCATATATTGCAACGATGATTTCAAGAGTAGATTCCTTAATGCCTCTTACCTATTTAGCCCATCCCCCTCCCACAACCCCTCCAGCAACCCTGTTTGTTCTCCATATTTAAGAGTCTCTTATGTTTTGTCTCCCTCCCTGTTTTTATATTATTTTTGCTTCCCTTTCCTTATGTTCATCTGTTTTGTATCTTAAAGTCCTCATATGAGTGAAGTCATATGATATTTGTCTTTCTCTTACTGACTAATTTCGCTTGGCATAATACTCTCTATTTCCATCCACATAGTTGCGAATGGCGATTTCATTCTTTTTGATTGACAAGTAACTATTCTGTATATACACATTGTATATATAAACCATATCTTCTTCACCTGTTCATTCATTGAGGGACATTTGGGCTGTTTCCATACTTTGGCTATTGTTGACAGTGCCGCTATAAACATTGGAGTACATGTGCCCCTTTGAAGCAGTATACCTGTATCCCTTGGATAAATACGTAGTAGTGCAATTGCTGGTCACAGGGTAGTTCTATTTCTAATTTTTTGAGGAACCTCCATACTGTTTTCCAGAGTGGCTTCACCAGTTTGCATTCCCACCAGCAGTGCAAAAGAGATCCTCTTTCTCCCCATCCTTGCCAACATCCGTTGTTGCCTGAATTGTTAGTGTTAGCCATTCTGACAGGTGTGAGGTGGTATCTCATTGTGGTTTTGATTTGTATTTTCCTGATGATAAGTGATGTTAAGCATTTTTTCATGTGTCGGTTGGCCATCTGGATGTCTTCTTTGGAGAAGTGTCTATTCATGTCTTTTGCCCATTTCTTCACTGGATTATTTGGTTTTTGGCTGTTGAGTTTGATAAGTTCTTTATAGATTTTGGATACTAACCATTTATCAGATATGTCAATTGCAAATAGCTTCTCCCATTCCATCCGTTGCCTTTTAGTTTCGCTGATTGATTCCTTCACTGTGCAGAAGTTTTTATTTTGATGAGATCCCAATAGTTAATTTTTGCTTTTGTTTCCCTTGCCTCCAGAGACGTGTTGAGTAAGAAGTTGCTGTGACCAACATCAAAGAGGTTTTTGCCTGCTTTCTCCTCGAGGACTTTGATAGATTCTTACATTGCGGTCTTTCATCCGTTTTGAGTTTATTTTTGTGTATGGTGTAAGTAAGTGGTCCACATTCATTTTTCTGCATGGCACTGTCCAGTTTTCCTAGCACCACTTGCTGGAGAGACTGTCTTTATTCCATTGGATATTCTTTCCTGCTTTGTCAAAGATTAGTTGGCCATACGTTTGTGGGTCCATTTATGGTTTTTCTATTCTGTTCCATTGTTGAGTGTCTGTTTTTGTGCCAGTACCATACTGCATTGATGATTGTAGCTTTGTAATATAGCTTGAGGTCTGGGATTGTGATGCCTCCTGCTTTGGTTTTCTTTTTCAAGATTGCTTTGGCTATTTGGGGTCTTTTCTAGTTGCATATAAATTTTGGGATTGTTTGTTCTAGCTCTGTGAAGAATGCTGGTGTTGTTTTGATAGGGATTGCATTGAATATGTATAGATTGATTTGGGTAGTATTGACATTTTAACAATATATTTTCTTCCTATCCAGGAGCATGGAATATTTTTTTCCATTTTTTTTGTCTTCTTCAATTTCTTTCATAAGCTTGTTACAGTTTTCAGTGTATGGATTTTCACCTCTTTGGTTAGATTTATTCCTAGGTATTTTTTTTTTTGTGCAATTGTAAATGGGATCAATTCCTTGAGTTCTCTTTCTGTTGCTTCATGTTGGTGTATAGGAATGCAACTGATTTCTGTGCATCGATTTTATATCCTGAAACTTTGCTGAATTCATGGATCACTTCTAGCAGCTTTTTGGTGAAATCTTTAGAGTTTTCCACATAGAGTATCATGTCATCTGCCAAGAGTGAAAGTTTGACCTCCTCCTAGCCGATTTGGATGCATTTTATTTCTTTGTGTTGTCTAATTGCAGAGGCTAAGACTTCCAATACTATGTTGAATAACAGTGGCGAGAGTGGACATCCCTGTTTTGTTCCTGACCTTAGGGGGAAAGCTGTCAGTTTTTCCCCATTGAGGATGATATTAGCAGTGGGTCTTTCATACATGGCTTTTATGATCTCAAGGTATACTCCTTCTCTCCCTACTTTCTTGAGGGTTTTTATCAAGAAAGGTTGCTGTATTTTGTCAAATGCTTTCTCTGCATCTATTGAGAGGATCATATGGTTCCTGTCCTTTCTTTTATTGATGTGATGAACACGTTAATTCTTTGCGGATATTGAACCAGCCCTGCATCCCAGGTATAAATCCCAATTGGTCGTGGTGAATGATGTTTTTAATGTATTGTTGGATCCAGTTAGCTAATATCTTGTTGAGTTTTTTTGCACCCATGTTCATCAGAGAAATTGGTGTATAGTTCTCCTTTTTAGTGAGGTCTTTTGTCCGGTTTTGGAATCAAGGTAATGCTGGCTTCACAGAGAATTGGAAGTTTTCCTTCCATTTTTAATTTTTTGGAACAGCTTCAAGAGAATAGGTGTTAACTCTTCTTTAAATGTTTGGTAGAATTCCCCTGGAAATCCATCTGGCCCTGGACTCTTGTTTTTGGGAGATTTTTTATTACTAATTTGATTTCTTTACTGGTTATGCATCTATTTCTTCCTGTTTCAGTTTTGGTAGTTTATGTGTTTCTAAGAATTTGTCCATTTCTTCCAGATTGTCCATTTTACTGGCATATAATTGCCCATAATATTTTATTATTGTTTGTATTTCTTCAGTGTTGGTTGTGATCTCTCCTCTTTCATTCTTGATTTCATTTATTTAGGTCAGTTCCTTTTTCTTTTTGATCAAACTGGCTAGGGGTTTATCAATTTTGTTAATTCTTTCAAAGAACCAGGGGTGCCTGGGTGGCTCAGTCGGTTGAGCATCCGACTTCAGCTCAGGTCATGATCTCACAGTCTGAGTTTGAGCCCCACATCAGGCCCTGTGCTGACAGCTCATAGCCTGGAGCCTGAATTGGATTCTGTGTCTCCCTCTCTCTCTGCCCCTCCCCGCTCATGCTCTGTCTCTCTCTGTCAAAAATGAATAAACATTTAAAAAAATTAAAAAAAAAGAACCAGCTTTTGGTTTCACTGATGTGTTCTGCTAGGTTTTTTAGGTTTGGATAGCATTGATTTCTGCTCTAGTCTTTATTATTTCCTATCTTCTGCTAGTTTGGGGTTTTATTTGCTGTTCTTTTTCCAGCTGTTTAAGGCATAAGATTAGGTTGTATATCTGAGACCTTTCTTTCTTCTTTAGGAAGGCCTGGATTGCTATATACTTCCCTCTTATGACTGCCTTTGCTGCATCCCCGAGGTTTTGGGCTGTGGTGTTATTTTCATTGGCTTCCATGTACTTTTTAATTTCCTCTTTAATTTCTTGGTTAGCCCATTCATAACATCCTTGTTCCAGTGCCAGTGAATGTGGTTGTTTCCTGGGGTTTGCTGCGACCTTTCCTGTGAGGTGGCCACACAGCCTCTACCAAATGTCCTCCCAGCAAGGGAACCAACTCTCCCCGTGTGGCCCAAGGACTGCCTGGACCTCACTTTGCTCCTGGGAATTTGCCCTTCCCACCAGAGCACTGCCAGGTATCGAGCTGAGGAGTTTCAGACTCTGTGCTCCCTCTGTTTATAGATTCATAATGGAATTGAAACCCTCTCATTTCTCCTTTCTCCCTTTTTCGTTCAGTCCCTGCAGCTGTTTCCACTTTTCCACTTTTTGTCCAGCTGCTTTTGTGTGTGTGTGTATGTGTGTGTGTTGTTTTTAAATTTTTGATTTTATTTTTTTTACTTTATTAATTCTTTTTCTTCCTTCAAAATGATGAAATGAAAGAATTCACTCCAAAAGAATGAGCGGGAAGAAACGACAGCCAGGAACTTAATCAACACAGATATAAGCAAGCTGTCTTTTCCTGTACTCTCACCCCATCTCCGTCCTCTCTCTGCAAGCAAAAACAGCTCCCTGCCCTCTGTGGCTTCTCTCTCCCCCAGTTCATGTCTCCACGCTATGTACCTACTGAGTTCTGTGGTTCAGGTTGTGCAGATTGTTGCATTAATACTCAAATCAGTTTTCTAGGTTTTTAGGATGGTTTAATGTTGATCTGGCTATATTTCATGGATGCGAGACACACAAAAAAACTTCCATGCTGTTCTGTCATTTTGGCTTCTCCCTCTCTATTTACCTAATTTAAGTAGGTAAATGCCCTAGTATGGAAAGCCACTATTGTAATATATTATACACATATATTTGATATATATATATTTGATATATAGTTATTATACCTATCAAATTGGATCACTTTGTCTTTTGTCTCACTGGTTGTATTGTTCACTATGCTAGATACATATCATCTTCTATCATGTTACTGTCTTCCCTTTATCCTTCTTACGGGTGTATTTAAAATTTTTTTTTCAACATTTATTTATTTTTGGGACAGAGAGAGACAGAGCATGAACGGGGGAGGGGCAGAGAGAGAGGGAGACACAGAATCGGAAACAGGCTCCAGGCTCTGAGCCATCAGCCCAGAGCCCGACGCGGGGCTCGAACTCACGGACCGCGAGATCGTGACCTGGCTGAAGTCGGACGCTTAAATACGGGTGTATTTTAAAACTACAAAAAAGGGGCGCCTGGGTGGCGCAGTCGGTTAAGCGTCCGACTTCAGCCAGGTCACGATCTCGCGGTCCGGGAGTTCGAGCCCCGCGTTGGGCTCTGGGCTGATGGCTCAGAGCCTGGAGCCTGTTTCCGATTCTGTGTCTCCCTCTCTCTCTGCCCCTCCCCCGTTCATGCTCTGTCTCTCTCTGTCCCAAAAATAAATAAACGTTGAAAAAAAAAATTTAAAAAAAAAATAAATAAAAAAATAAAAAAAAATAAAAAAAAAAAAACTACAAAAAAATATTTTGTCTGGAAGGATAATGTCTACTTAATACTTTGTATTAAGTGATAAAAATGATGTGGCTCCAACTTCATAAACCATACAAACTTTTTTCTTCTTTAAAAATATTTTTTAATGTTTATTTTTGAGAGAGAGAGAGAGAGAAAGAGAGAGACAGAGTGTGAGTGGGGGAGGAGGAGAGAGAGGGAGACACAACATCCAAAGCAGGCTTCAGACTCTGAGCTGTCAGCACAGAGCTTGACGCAGGGCTTGAACCCACGAACCATGAGATCATGACCTGAGCCAAAGCCTGATGCTTAACTGACTGAGCCACCCAGGCGCCCCTCATACATTTATTCATTTTAGTAAACATCTTTAAATAAATTTCCTTCCTCAGCAAAACCAGTTCAAAACATTATTATTTGTTTAATGCCAAGACAATATGGCTTAAAAATAGTATTTCACCATTAAGTGCTATTTAAAATTACTGGAATTATTAATTTTGCAATGTTGAATGAGAAAGTGTTTTGTAGTAAGAGTGTCCAAATTCAGAAAAATGCTTCTGAACTAAGTATGCAACAGATTAATAGAAATATTTGAACTCTGTGTTATTTGAGTTAATATTCATTTCTGCTTCCTTAATAATGTATATTTTTAACATTAAATATTTAAAAATATATTTCTCTCATTTTTTATGTTTCCTCTATGTACAGATTATATCATATATGATTAGATCATTGCTGTAGTACCTGACACTTTAATGATAATTATACCATTACATTGATGATAATTTTCTTCTAATTATTAAATCGTCAAGAACACTGATAATTATTAGCTTTTATGGAACATATATCTTTAATGGGAAAGATATTTGATTGGTTTTTGACTCAATTACAAAATTACTTTCAAATTATTACTGTGATACCAAAAGAAAAACCAGCAGTAAACCTGTGCTTTTGTCTTTACAGAAATGATTCATACCTCTTAGAAAATGAACAGGGCACCTCATTTTTCCCACAGATTTCATGCACATGTTATCCATACCACTCTACCTTAATTTCCATCACTGAGTTGGGTAGTTTCTCCGATGTACCTACACCAGACGCTTGTCTTGCTTACTATAGAATTGCCTTTCAGATCAATATACTCACTACATCAATTTTCATGGAATTCTTTTTTTAATGCTGTCAAAAAAGGGAAGAAAAAATGAGCTAACTACATTAAGTGAAAACTCCATATATAACCAAAATCATTGAGAATGTTAACAATGTGGGGGCCACAATGCATGAGAAAATTACTGCCAAAATCCAGCTAACCAGGAATACTATTAATGAGTATGCTGGAGAATTAACACATATGTCAGGAATAAAACCCAGTGTTGATAACACGGTGGCTCTCATCCCTTTTTGCTTTTCAGTTGCTCTCAAGCCATAGCAGACCAATTGACCCTCTTAACCCAAAACAAAATATTCAGTGGCATTCAAATTATTGTAACCTAAATGCAAATACATGGAGCATGAATTTATGCTTGTTTGATTGTTGTTTGATTGTAACGTTCAAAAGAAATTTGCTATGTACCTCTAGCAAACATTAGAATCCTTTTGAAATCCATGTGGGTTGCTTCAGTTTTTATGTTACTTTTCCTGTCATATTTATTCTTTCTCATATGTTCAACCAACATGTATTAAGCATCTGTGAGGTGCCAGACCTCTTCAAGAAGCTGGAATGTGTATTACAGAACAAGTTCTTGAGTTTCAGAGAGCTCCTTTTCTGGTAGATGTAACTATGTAGACTTCTTAACTCTATTTGCAAGTAGAAGAACTATGTGGCCATAATTAGCTACCATAGCTCTGTCTAAGAGAAAAGTAATGAGACCGTGTGTGTGTGTGTGTGTGTGTGTGTGTGTGTGTATGTGTGTGTGTATGTGTGTGTGTGTTTTAAGTTTTCTAGAAGCCACATTAAAAAAGGCTAAAGGAAGCAGGTGAAATTAATGTTAATATGTTTTAACTCTATGTGCACATTATTATGATTATAGTATGTAAGTAATAAAATTATTAGTTATTTTACATTTCTTGAAAATTCAATGTGTATTTCGTACTTATGGTACATTTCATTTGAGGCCAGCCACATTGCAATGCTCTGTAACCACATGGGGCTAGTGGCTCCTGTATTGAAAAGTGAAGATCAAGAGAACAACTAACATTGATTTTAGTATTTTTCATTATTATAAATTTAGAATCTCTAAAGAGCCCAAATTCTGTGTTTTTTTTAACAAGAGTCCTGTTCTTTGAAAGTATTTTTAATATTTTAAATTATTGCCCCATGGTAATTTTGTTTGTTTTTCCAATCCTAGAAAACCAGTTTTACTTTTAGTATTTTGAATATTGTTATAGGACTACTCTATCTCTTAGCAAAATGATATTCAAAGTTTTTCAATTTCAATCGACCAACAATAGTGTACTGACATAGATTATTTATAAGTAGTACAGTAAATACATAATATAGTTATATATTTTTTTAATGAGTGAGCTAGTTGCTTAGTTGTATATTTAGTTAGTTTTACATACTTACCTTATTACTAATACATTATGTTTATATTAAGATATTTAACAAAACCAATAGTTCTGTGTGAGCATAATATATATTTATTTTTATTGAATTAGATACAAACACTGTTCACATAGTTTTTAAACTGTGGTAAAAGTAATTTTGGGGAAGTATTGACATTCTATAAAAATTGAAATAGTTATAAATTGACATAGATCAACATAGCCGAGAGTAATTGGATTATAGGCTTAATAGCAAGAAATAACCTAAAGGTTATATGATTTTCATATTCCCATAGAGTTACCAGTGTGTGTGCTTAGCTGGTTGGGAAGGAAGTTTTTGTGAACAAGAATCCAATGACTGCAAAATGAATCCTTGTAAGAATAATTCCACCTGTACTGACCTTTACAATAGCTATCGGTGAGTAATGTGTTTATAATTTTCTTCATGAAATCACTTGGAGTGTTCGTGTCTTTGGGATAATTCCAGAGATTATTTTCACTTTGTATCCATTAATTAAAAAAATGATCTCAAGATGATCAGCCATTTTCTGACAAGATAGCGTCAACGTTCATTTGAAATTTGTGTCAAAAGTCGTAAATAATATTAAACTTGGAAATGCAATGTCCAAATCTGACACATGTTACAAATGCCTTCACTTCTTCAAAACATGCCTTTGTCATCTCTATGTTGTTTTGGATCTCTCCGTGCAAAATGGTTGCCACAAATGACTTGTTAATGGGTCTACTGAATTAAAACTTTCAGTTTATTACCCAGAGATTATCATGAATTTGGATTACTTTAGTCAAATTATTGATGAATTTTACATTAATTACTCCACATATCCCATAATCCAATTGTATTAGTTTTAGATGAGAAACCTGAAGAAGCTCTAAGTAGAAATTCTGAGTAGTTATTACTATGATTTGAAACATTTAGTAACCAGATAATATTGGTAAAAAATAGCTTTTATCCTTTAACTTGTTAAGGTGTAGAGTGTAGAGAACTATACACAAGGTCTCTCAAGCAAAACCAGGTTTAGTGTAACTAGAATGATTTTCTTCTTGTCACAGAATCAGATTAATTGAATATATATATATTTAGGTGATCATTTTCTCAGGGAAAAATCAAAATGATTTCAGAGTGTCCTCTAAAATAACTTGTACTGGGGCGCCTGGGTGGCTCAGTCGGTTAAGCATCCGACTTCGGCTCAGATCATGTTCTCACGGTCCGTGGGTTCGAGCCCCGCGTCGGGCTCTGTGCTGACAGCTCAGAGCCTGGAGCCTGTTTCAGATTCTGTGTCTCCCTCTTTCTCTGACCCTCCCCTGTTCATGCTCTGTCTCTGTCTCAAAAATAAATAAATGTTAAAAAAATTTTTAAATAACTTGTACACTATTCCTCATTTTTGGTGACTGAAATGGGACATAAGATCCAGAGTGATCAACAATAGGCAGTTTATTTCCTTTAAAGGCAATTCTGAAATAATCTGGCAATAGTTTGATTTATATTTCAATGACAGTAAGAGAAAAAATTAACAATTTTATTAATGTAGAAAAACTCACAATGGTATCAGTTGACACTAGTTTAAAATATGTAAAAATGTAAAAAACCAGAGCTACTTTTTGTGACATTATCAATTTTTAAAATTGACATATCATCATAAATTAATATTAACTGGCTTTCCTTCTATATAGTAGGAGAAACAATCAACTTTTGTTGAACTAGGAAAGAAAAACTTCCCATAGTTTCTATGCTTATTTTACTTTTCTTAAATGATTCTTTTTATTATAACCTACAAGTTATGATATACTATATATACATATATATATAAACACATATATGTATCAAAATTCTGATATATGCTTTTTAGCATTCAGCTTTTTATGTAATTCCTAACGATAATTTGTTTACGCATTTGTGTATGTGTGTACTTACTGTCAATCACCTCCAGACAAACACCAGCAGGAACATACCTGTAGTTGAAAAAGTTGGGTTTATAACTCATTGCCATAAGGGAGAACACACACCATTTAAATCCATGTAGCATTTCAGTAAAAGGATGCTGGAAGGACTTATAGGTTTGAGTTTGTGAAATATAACTTTGAAGAGGGTTTACAAAAGTTGGCCTTTGGCCTGGATAAGGAGACTGTCAGGAAGTGGGAAGAATTACCTACATTCATAATAAATCTTACCTAGAAGAAATGAAGACTGGACAGAGTGAAAGCTAAAATTTATAGAGACAGCAACCATTTATATGAACCATGATAGGAGAATGCTTGGCCATTCCTGTGGTTTAGATGGTATTCAAGTTTTTGTCACCATTTAGATATGATTGTGGGGTAGGCTTGTCTTTGTAATGATTAATCAGGGTAGTGGAGTAACTTTGTCTCATTTTGATGTTCTGTGAAATTGTCTGTTGAAATGTTCACCAGGAGAACACCAATATCTACCTGTAAACCTGCTTATAGTGCCTGACTAGCTCCTGGGTACCCTGGATGTTAGTTTTTGCTTTCTCATTCCCAAAATACATTATCATATAGACGTGCAGAAAAAAATGTATATGTATGTGTGTATTTATATGAAATCTGTGACTTATGTTTGTCCACCTATTTGTCCAAAATACCAGAGTGAGAATAAATATTAATTATCCAACATGATAATACTTTTATTTAGGTAATTGCTATTTGCTATTTAAGATAGACATCTTGAAGATCTAAAACAAAACAAGCAACAAAGTTTATGAGGCTTAATTAAAATACATTTTAATATTCATGAGACACAATCAGTCTTTCTAGATAACTTTGACACCACTAATTGTGAACTCTTAATGACTTAAATTTATAAATGTATCAGAAGACATTGCCACTTAACACAAACTCATACAGTCATTTTATCATTCCTCAGATTTTGATAGATTATCCATTTGGGGTTTGGTTTTCTCTTCGTTTTCTAGTTTTAAGGTGAATGGTTCCATCATTGAATTGAGGTCTCTGTTCTTTTTTAATACAGGGTTTACAGCTGTAAATTTCACTCTAAGCATTGGTATCATTATATCTCATATTTTTTGACGTTTTGTGTCTCTCAAAATAATTTCCTAATTTCCCATGTGATTTATCCTTTGGCTCACTGGTTTTGTTAAACTTTCACTTATTTGTGAATTCCCTAGATTTCTCTTGATCTTGATTTCTACTTTTATTATGGTAAGAAAACTTATTTTGTGTGAGTTAAATCTTTTAAAATTTACTGAGGCATATATTATAACCTAACATATATTCTATAAGTACTTGAAAAAAGTGTGTATTCCACTTTAGCTGGAATGTTCTATAGGAGTCTTTTAGGCATAGCTGGTTTATATCTTAATCAAGTCTTCTATATCCTATATCTTATGCGATTTTTTTCTATTATAGAGTTAAAGTTTGCAATTGTTATTGTTTACCTGTTATTGGCTAATTTAATATTGTTTATCCATTTAATCTGCCATATTTTGCTTCATTTACCTAAGTTAGATCTTAAGGCTCTAGGATCTAATTGTTAGATCTTACTGATGGATTTAAATATTTATAAAATGTCCTTCTTTGTCTTGAGTAACATTTTTTTGTCTTAAAGTGTATTTTGCCTGATATTAGTATAGCTGCCTCAGCCCTTTGTTTATTATTGATGGAATAGTGTATATTTTCTGACTTTTTAGTTTTAACCTATTTGTGACTTTGAATATAAAGCTTGTCTTTTATAGGTAGGATATAATTTGACTGTTTTTAAAAATCCACTCTGTCAATCTCTACCCTTATTGGAATGTCTCCTTAGGTTACATTTAACATTACTAATGAAATAAAGTTTATATGTGTAGTTTCTTTTTTTTAATATGTTATATTTTTGTTGTTGGTGCT
This sequence comes from Prionailurus viverrinus, assembly GCF_022837055.1. Classification (NCBI taxonomy): domain Eukaryota; kingdom Metazoa; phylum Chordata; class Mammalia; order Carnivora; family Felidae; genus Prionailurus; species Prionailurus viverrinus. The sequence goes on along the minus strand of NC_062565.1, from coordinate 58,762,783 downwards.
GTTCCTCTTTCTCCATTATTGGCTACTCTTGCATTACTTCTTTTTCTGGTATTACACTTTAATTTCTTTTTATTTTTTACTTTGCATTTGTGCATAGTTTCTTAGTAGTTGTCCTATAGATCACAATTAACTTCTTCACTTAAAACAGTCTCCATAGTGTTAATACTGACTTAATTTCAATAGTATACAAAAACTTTGCTTCACTATAGCGTTATTCCTTCCCACATCCTTCAGGATTTTATTGATTATAAGCCCATCAACACAATGTTATAATATATTTTATGTACTGTTTTTTAAATCAGATAGGAAACAAAAAGAGGATAAGCAAAAATACATTTATACTGTTTTTATACTTGCCTATATAGTTACCATCACCAGTGCTCTGTATTTTTGTGTGTGAATTGAAATTACTGTCTAGTATCTTTTCATCTTAGCCTAAATGATTCTCTTTACTATTTCTTAAAGAGCAGATCTGCTATTGATGAATTTTCTGTTCTGTTTTATCTGGGAATGTCTTAATTTCTCCTTTAATTTAAAGGATAGCTTTAAGAGGTATAGAATTATTGGTTTACAGTCTTTTTCTTTCAGCATTTGAAGTACATCTGGACTGTATGGTTTCTGATAAGTCAACTGTTAATCTTATTGAGGATCCCTTGTGCGTAATGAATCATTTTCTCTTGATGCTGCCAAAATTCTCTCTGTCTTTTGAGGGTTGACTATCATGTGATTAGCATTATATGTCTTTAAGTTTATTTTCCCTGGAGTTCATTGATCTTCATGGGGGTGTGGATTAATAATTTTCATCAAATTTAGAAAGTTTGGGCCTTTATATCTTAAAATAGTTTATATGTCTTTTTTCTCTCTCTCTCTTCTGGTTCTAAAACTCTCACATGTGCATGTTAATGTTCTTAAGGTGTCCCACAGGTATCTGAGGCTCTTCATTTTTCCTCCTGATCTCCAGGATCAATAATCTTAATTGATTAACTTCAAATGCACTGCTTCCTTCTTCTACCAACTTAAATATGGTGATGTGCCCCTCTCATAATTTTTTTTAATTTCATTTTTTATACTTTTAACTCCAGAATTTCTATTGTGTTCTTGTTTATAATTGATATCTTTTTATATTCTCAGTTACACAAAACATCAATCTCATACATTCCTTAATCATTTAGATATGGCTTCAATTTTTCTTTGATCACAGTTATTTTGGCTAATTTAATATCTGTGTTAAGTAAATCCAATATTAAGGCTTCTTCAGGGATAATTTGTACTGGTTGCTTTATTCCTATAAATGGGTCATACTTTTCTTTCTCTGTATGACTCATCATTTTTTTATGAACACTTAACCTTTTAAATTGGCAAATCTGTAAATCACATCCTGCTTCTTCAGAGTTGTTACAGCATTTTTTATTGTATTTATTTTTTGTTTTTGCTGTTGTTTCGTGATTTTTCCAAAACAGTTAAATTTATAAATTATTTTGTCACGTGTGGCTATTCAAGTCTCAGCTTGGCTAATATAGCAGTCAATGAATGAGTTAGCAGAGACTTTTTTTATATATCCTCAAACTAGTAAGTTTTCTAGCTTTACTGAGGGACTCTGTGTGTATATGTTGAGGTATGCAGTCAACACTCAGCCAGGCATTTTCCAGTTCTGTCTTACTCTCCAGTATCTGCTTTCACGGAGGCTCAAGGTCAGTCAGAGATAAGAGATTAAGGTCTTTTCATGTGTTTCTTAGTCCTGTCCACACTTTCATTTCCCAAGAATAGGTCTACCTTTTCAAAGACCTCCATGAACATCTCATTCACCACTTTTTACCTTTAAGTATATTGGTCAGCCTCTTAGCCTTAACTGGAATCATCATTACAAGCAGCTGCAATGTTAGGCAATTACCACTGACTGTTATTAATGAATTCCCTTTATAAGGACTTTTTGAAAAGAGTAAGTTTTGAGTCAGATCAAATAAATTCTATTCCTGAAAATGGAACTTTTCCATTACCAGACCAATGAAACAGTGACATTCCTGGGAAGGATCTTTTGGGTGAGCTCTAAACCTGTAATGCCCTTCAGTGGCTGTTAGGCTGCTGATTTCACAGATGCCATAATTGCAGTGCTGTTTGTTTTCAAGTCTATTGAAGAGCTGGGGAAAGGAGGATGGGAATACTGGACGTAACCACACAAAGCTGACTAGGTTTATGAGAGTCAACCATTTTTCTTGTAGAAACACTCAGATTTTTGCAAGTCTTTTAGTTCATTTATAGAGTTCTGAGAGAGTTGATTTGATGTTATTGCCAGTGTTTTTGTTTCTTTTATGGAAGAGTAGATATTCAGAAGTCTTTCATCTATGATTACTCAAGTAATTATACCAAATTACATTTTATATTATTTATATGGGACAGAGAGAAGACAGAAACAGAGACAGAGACAGAGAAAGCATGGATTCTAGAGTTGCACTATCTAGATATAGGATATCAAGTCCTATCCTTAAAGATTAGTGTGAATTGGGTTAAGGAATTTTATTTATATCCCTAAGTTTTTTTTAATCTAGAAATTGTGAATAATAACAGTTATAATTCACAGAGTTATGATGTTAATTAAATACAATTCTGTATACAAAGTATTTAGCTCATTTATTGATGTATATTAAACTCTAAATATCATTAGCTTTTATTATTCCCAACATTGATCTTGTTTTCAAACTATATGTATGAATAAAACTAGAGCAGTATTTTATAAATGATGAATCTGTGGGATCATATTGATATCAACTCGTTTCATTTTATATATTCATGTGTAGAGCAAAGGAAGAACATTAAAAAGAGATTACATTATTCTTTGTAACTAAGGAAGAATTTAGTTAGAGTTTAGTGCTCTTTGAAGCTTTCTCACAAATTTCCACTGAACAAAAATTTCAGGGCTCTCGGTAAAAGATACAATGAATATCTTACTTCATTTTATGAAGAATCAGTCCAGAGAAAACTTAACAGAAATTGCAAGGAAGATGCTTAAATTTCATGCTTTTGAAGGAATTCACATTGTGTACCATAATGAGTGCTTAACATAGCAAATATTTTTAATAGGTCAAATGAAAATTGCATTTCATTGACTATATGCTTATATCCCTTGAGAACAAAAATGTTATGAAGATGAGTATTTGCCAGAATATCGAATCCCTTAGGTGATTTGTGTGTTCTGAGTTACTGAACTACCTATGTGTGCTCATCTCTAAACAACTGGAGTTAACATAGTTTAGTGTTTACACAGTTTCAAGACATTAAAAAGCAAAATGGGCTAGGGATGTAATTTGAATGCTGACTGCAACCTGCCTTCTGCTATTCCTGGCATGGTTTAGAATTTAACTGCCTTCTTTATTTCTGATTTTTCTTCCCCCAGAGCAGAGTCAACAGCTTTAGCTACAGATGGGGCTCTGTATGGCAGTTATTGGACCCAGATGCCACACTCTGGAACATGTTTTGCCAACAGCATCTGGCTCCTTTGCTGTCTGTGTAATTGGCATCCGTGTTGATGCTTTGGCCTGTTTTTCTTATGGACACTACAAAGTAGACTTTGAGACGACATGAAGGTTTGTTCCCAGTTGACCATATGATTTTTTTCTTTTTCTCAGTTTATAATTTGTGCAAATGCATCCTAGATGCCTTAAATTATGTAACACTATGTATTAGAACTTTTCATGCTTCTTATAAGGATATGTTTAAAAATTTTTGAATGGATATGACTAAATTTTTTTTGAAATTTAATGAGTAGAAATAAAAATCTATGTTGATCAATGTGTTTTTAACATACTGAGTGAAAATACACAAGTCTGTATATTAGATAAAGATCTGTGTTTTTTTCCTTCTTAAAAATTTTGTTTTTGTTTTGTTTACTTTGTGCAAGGAGCCCAAACTGCTAATATAAAAGTAAAATAATTACTAATATAAAAGTAAAACTGTAACAGAATTTTAATCCAGGCAATGGCAATACAATATCTGCCTTTAGCAGATGGAAGATTTTTCCGTAATGAAAAAAAAAAAGAATTTGGGGGCACCTGGCTGGCTCAGTCATTTAAGTGTCAGACTCTTGATTTCAGCTCAGGTCATAATCTCACAGTCATCAGATCTAGCCTGCGTCGGGCTCCATGCTGGTCATGGAACCCGCTTGGGATTCTCTCTCTCTCTCTCTCTCTCTCTCTCTCTCTCTCTCTCTCTCTTTCTTTCTGTCTCTCTCCCTCCCTCCCCCCACTCTGCCTCTCCCTCTCCCTCTCCTTCTCCCTGTCTCTCTCTCTTTCTGCTGCTTATGCCCTCTTTCTCTCAAAAAATCAAATCAAAACAAAACAAAAACTAGATTTTTGAACAAAATATATGTTGGTATGTAGATTTTCACCTTCTTTTTGGATAGCTGTGCCATATTTTATTTTGTGGATATAACACAGTGGCAGTTTTTAATTTTTTCCAGTATAAACTATTATTTGGGGAAATTAATTACATGTGCCTCTTTGCACACATATGTTTCTATATTTGGACATTAAATTCCTAGAATTGAAAATGCTGGATCAAAGTGTGTCAATCTTTAAGATTTAGACAGATTTTATCAAATTAATTTTATAAGCAGATTTAGTATTACATTCACATGAGCAATTAATGAAACTCTATGTACCATACACTTCTAGTTTGTATAAAATCTCTTAGTGAGGTTTTATATATGCCTGCTTTAAATATAAGAAAGCCAAGACTTGGATATTTTCAGTAGCATAAGCAAAATCACTGTGTTAGAAAAGTGCAAACCTAAATATACCAAGGTCTGTGTGACTCCAAATTCATGATTTCAGATGATTGCCAACTGGTCTTGCCTTTAATATAAAATCATACATATATTGTCACTGCCTACTCCTCAGTTTCCAAGGGAGAGCAGCCATCACTGTAGTTCCAATGAATTTATGAATGATTAAATAGTTCTCTTTCAGTGGAAAAGTTAGAAACTGACATAGTTCCAATTTCATCAAAAAAGAGTAACTCAAGGAGTAAGTAAGTGAAAGATGAATACATCTTATGAGCAATTATAACTTTACAAATAGGCTTTAGAATTTACTGATTAAGTAAAATTGCTTTCTGATAACAATAGTACAAAGGAAGGGAAGGGAAATCACTGTATTTTGTAGTTAAGGCTCTTAGGTTATATGTGGCATGGTATTATGTTATTTGAAGATAGTGATAAAGTGAAATCACATTCAAAAACCATTTTTGAATGAATAAATGAACTCTTTTATTCATTGAAGCTAGCTTGAAAGGTAAGAGGAAAGAGTTTTATTTGGCACCATGTTATTTTTCAGAATAAATCAAGTTCCTGGTTGTTTCCTACTTTCAAAAAGTCCCCCATATACACTTTGTATTATTAGTTTGTTAGGCTGGTAGTTAGTGTTCCTTACCTTCTGCTGTATCACCACAGTCTCCGCCTTCATCTTCTCATGGCATTCTTCCTATGTGCATGTCTCTGTGTTCATTTCTTCTTTTTGCTAAGACATCAGCCATACTGAATTAAGGCCCACTCTAATGACCTCACTTTAATTCGATTTCCAAAACAGGTCACTTTCTGAGGTACCGAGGGTTAACACTTTAAGATCTTAGGAAGACCCAAGGCAAATTATTATACCCTAATGTATTCTGACGACTACAGATATTAAAACATTTTATATAACCATAACCACCCAGAATTTTAAAATTTAGCATAGATATACATATAGTCTCTTGAATTTTATTTGCAAAGCTGTGTAGGAACATATTTAAAGATTATTTTTATTATATAAAACAATAGCTAGAGAAAGTATTTGCATTAGGTTATCTCATTATTTCATATAAACCTTAATAAAAGTCTAGATTAAAAATGATATCATAGGGCACCTGGGTGGCTCAGTTGGCTTAGCCGGTTAAGTGGTTAAGAATCTGACTCTTGATTTCAGTTCACATCATGATCTTATAGTTAGTGAGTTCAAGCCCCGCATCGGACTCTGCACTGACAACATGGAGTCTGCTTGGGATTCTCTCTCTTTCTCTGCCCCTACCCTACTCTCCCTCTCAAAATAAATAAGCATAAAAAATAAAATAAAATAAAATAAAATAAAATAAAATAAAATAAAATAAAATAAAATAAAATAAAATAAAATATAAAGTAAAAAGTAAAGTAAAATAAAATAAAAAAATAAAATATTATTGTCTTAGAATGGGTTTGTTGGCTTGTCTTTAACATTTGTTTTTAAAAAAAAATGTTAACGGGGTGCCTGGGTGGCTCAGTCGGTTGGGCATCTGACTTCCGCTCAGGTCATGATCTTGCAGTCTGTGAGTTCAAGCCCTATATCAGTCTCTGCACTAACAGCTCAGAGCCTGGAGCCTGTTTCAGATTATGTCTCCCTCTCTCTCTCTGTCACTCTCCTGTTCGTACTCTGCCTCTCTCTCAAAAATAAAACAAAAATAAAAAAAATAAAAAATCAATTTAAATGCTGAATTGTTTTATACAAAACCAGAGAAATCATAAAATTGAAGAAAAATGTAAAATAAAAGCAAAGCAACCCAAAAACACCCAGAAATGGTTCATTAGAAATTAATTGAGAACTACCATTGTTTGCTTCAGATGTGATGTTGCCTGTAAGAGTAATGACTATGATGGGCACAAAATGTTAAATTAAGGATTAAGGGTTTTGCTAATAAATTATTTTTTGTTGAACCATGGAAAAAAGATAGTTAACAATTGTACCAAAAGGGAAAGAATGTAAATGTTAGTCTTCTTTATGCAAAATCTGTATTTTCTTTTTTTCCTTGAATAGGTCATTAATTAGAATTTCAAGTCGTGTTCTTAAAAATAATAATAGAGTATAATCAAGTACACTAGTCCCCTGCATTTTTCTCATTTTTCTAAATAGCCTATATTCTCCTACTGTTTCTTTTTTTCACCATGGAGTAGACAGGGCAATCTTTTAAGAGAAACACCCTCTACATAAGTTACTCAATTGTTTTTAAGTTTTTTATTTTTTAATTAGAGCATAATTTACATGTAATATTATATAAATATCATACATACACAATTAAAAGAGTTTTTGCATTGTAATTACCCATGTAAAATACCACCAAAATCAAGATATAGAGCATATCCATCAATGCAGAAAATTTTCTGTCTCTTCATAGCTCATTTCTACCCTCCTTCCTCCTACTATTTATTGAACTTTCAAAAATTGTGCTTTTATAATCATCTCTGAGTAAACTATTCCAAATACCACTAATACATTTCTTTTAAGCAAAAAAAATAAACATATATTTATATGTTGTTTTTTAACAAAGGGTTTTTATAAATATTACTCATTTTCCTTTTACTATAACTATGTCCATATGATACATTGTTATTATTCCTTTTTCATTCTTGAGAAAACCAAAAGTTATATAACTCAACTGATTTTTCAATGAGATGTTATTAACAGCAGCAGTATAGAATTTAGGACCTCTCCAGAACTCAACACTTTCCATTATTTCTGATTGCCACCTGCGATTCTTCTCCCTCTCAGTGGTGAAATAACTGTTCAATGTTAGGTTTTTCCTATACTGAGGAGTCTCAATATAAATTTAATGATGAAAACTTGCATATCTATATTTATTATACAAAATTGTTTTATTCTCTATGAATTGATCATGCAGATAAATTGACAATTTTTTTCTAGTATATTGGAAACCTGTATTAGTTTTCTTCATGGTTATTTCTTTTCTTTTTAGAGGGTCATTTTCTTCAAATTAGCATAAATATCAAAGTGGCTTTGATTAGAAGTAATCCTGAACTCTCTAAAACACTATTATTTTAGTGACACTATATTGTCATTCAAAATATAGAAAAAAGACATCTTTAAGACAATATGCACTTTTACTGAATATACCTTATAATATTAAACATGCAGACATTTTACTCTGAAAATAAGATCTTTAGCAGGTTACCTAAGGTACATAATGAAAACACACCTTCATATTCCTAGATGCTTATGAGAACATTCAAATATTTAATATTATTATATTAATTATATAATTAATAATTAATTAATTAATCAATTAAAATTAATAAATAATTAAAATTTGCTGATATTTCAAATGCATGCCAGGATTCAGTAGTTTCCAAAGTAAGGAGACAGCTGATATGTAGCAAAGGCCTAAACAAAAGTTAGAAATCCATTCCATGATTTTTCTCCTAGGTCTTTGTCTAGAGCCCATTAAGTGAGCTAGTCAAAAAAAATTTTTTTTCACAAAGTTACCATGTTACCTTATGCTTTCAAAGTGCATACAGAATCAGTTTAAGAAATGTTCATTTGAACATTTCTTTATCTCCAGCAAAGCCATACTTGAAGATATGGCACATTATGTTTCCCAGTGTCCCACGTTAGAGTGAAGCATACCTTTTTTCTTTGACTTCTATATGAAAAAATATCTCTCTTCAGAGGAAAACATATGCTTTGTTTTATCAGAATTTATAATTGCCTAAATATTCTACCTATTTAGTCTTGATTTTTATTTTATTCTATTTTTTGTTTTATTTTTAATTTATTTTTATAAGCCTATTTTTTATTATTATTTTTTTCAATATATGAAATTTATTGTCAAATTGGTTTCCATACAATACCCGTGCTAATCCCAAAAGGTGCCCTCCTCAATGCCCATCACCCACCCTCCCCTCCCTCCCATCCCCCATCAACCCTCAGTTTGTTCTCAGTTTTTAAGAGTCTCTTATCCTTTGGCTCTCTCCCACTCTAACCTCTTTTTTTTTTTTTCCTTCCCCTACCCTATGGGTTTCTGTTATGTTTCTCAAGATCCACATAAGAGTGAAACCATATGATATCTGTCTTTCTCTGTATGGCTTATTTCACTTAGCATCACACTCTCCAGTTCCATCCACGTTGCTACAAAAGGCCAGATTTCATTTTTTCTCATTGCCACGTAATATTCCATTGTGTATATAAACCACAATTTCTTTATCCATTCATCAGTTGATGGACATTTAGGCTCTTTCCATAATTTGGCTATTGTTGAGAGTGCTGCATTAACATTGGGGTACAAGTGCCCCTATGCATCAGTACTCCTGTATCCCTTGGGTAAATTCCTAGCAGTGCTACTGCTGGGTCATAGGGTAGGTCTATTTTTAATTTTTTGAGGAACCTCCACACTGTTTTCCAGAGTGGCAGCACCAATTTGCATTCCCACCAACAGTGCAAGAGGGTTCCCGTTTCTCCACATCCTCGCCAGCATCTATAGTCTCCTGATTTCTTCATTTTGGCCACTCTGACTGGCGTGAGGTGATATCTGAGCATGGTTTTGATTTGTATTTCCCTGATGAGGAGCGACATTGAGCATCTTTTCATGTGCCTGTTGGCCATCCGGATGTCTTCTTTAGAGAAGTGTCTATTCATGTTTTCTACCCATTTCTTCACTGGGTTATTTGTTTTTTGGGTGTGGAGTTTGGTGAGCTCTTTATAGATTTTGGATACTAGCCCTTTGTCCGATATGTCATTTGCAAATATCTTTTCCCATTCTGTTGGTTGCCTTTTAGTTTTGTTGGTTGTTTCCTTTGCTGTGCAGAAGCTTTTTATCTTCATGAGGTCCCAGTAGTTCATTTTTGCTTTTAATTCCCTTGCCTTTGGGGATGTGTCGAGTAAGAGATTGCTACGGCTGAGGTCAGAGAGGTCTTTTCCTGCTTTCTCCTCTAGGGTTTTGATGGTTTCCTGTCTCACATTCAGGTCCTTTATCCATTTTGAGTTTATTTTTGTGAATGGTGTGAGAAAGTGGTCTAGTTTCAACCTTCTGCATGTTGCTGTCCAGTTCTCCCAGCACCATTTGTTAAAGAGGCTGTCTTTTTTCCATTGGATGTTCTTTCCTGCTTTATCAAAGATGAGTTGGCCATACGTTTGTGGGTCTAGTTCTGGGGTTTCTATTCTATTCCATTAGTCTATGTGTCTGTTTTTGTGCCAATACCATGCTGTCTTGATGGTTACAGCTTTGTAGTAGAGGCTAAAGTCTGGGATTGTGATGCCTCCTGCTTTGGTCTTCTTCTTCAAAATCACTTTGGCTATTCGGGGCCTTTTGTGGTTCCATATGAATTTTAGGATTGCTTGTTCTAGCTTCAAGAGGAATGCTGGTGCAATTTTGATAGGGATTGCATTGAATGTGTAGATAGCTTTGGGTAGTATTGACACTTTGACAATATTTATTCTTCCAATCCATGAGCACGGAATGTTTTTCCATTTCTTTATGTCTTCTTCACTTTCCTTCATAAGCTTTCTATAGTTTTCAGCATACAGATCTTTGACATCTTTGGTTAGATTTACCCCTAGGTATTTTATGCTTTTTGGTGCAATTGTGAACGGGATCAGTTTCTTTACTTGTCTTTCTGTTGCTCATTATTAGTATATAAGGACACAACTGGTTTGTGTACATTGATTTTGTATCCTGCAACTTTGCTAAATTCATGTATCAGTTCTAGCAGACTTCTGGTGGAGTCTATCAGATTTTCCATGTATAATATCATGTCATCTGCGAAAAGTGAAAGCTTGACTTCATCTTGGCCAATTTTGATGCCTTTGATTTCCTTTTGTTTTCTGATTGCTGATGCTAGAACTTCCAACACTTTGACAAACAACAGCGGTGAGAGTGGACATCCCTGTCGTGTTCCTGATCTCAGGGAGAAAGCTCTAAGTTTTTCCCCATTGAAGATGATGTTAGCTGTGGGCTTTTCATAAATGGCTTTTATGATGTTTAAGTATGTTCCTTCTATCCTGACTTTCTCGAGGGTTTTTATTAAGATAGGATGCTGAATTTTGCCAAAGGCCTTTTCTGCATCGATTGACAGGATCATATGGTTCTTATCTTTTCTTTTATTAATATGATGTATCATGTTGATTGATTTGCGAATGTTGAACCAGCCCTGCATCCCAGGAATGAATCCCACTTGATCATGATGAATAATTCTTTTTATATGCTGTTGAATTCTATTTTCTAGTATCTTGAGAATTTTTGCATCCATATTCATCAGGGATATTGGCCTGTAGTTCTTTATTTTTACTGGGTCTCTGTCTGGTTTAGGAATCAAAGTAATACTGGCTTCATAGAATGGGTCTGGAAGTTTTCCCTCCCTTTCTATATTTCGGAATTCCTTGAGAAGGATAGGTATTATCTCTGCTTTAAACATCTGGTAGAACTCCCCTGGGAAGCCTGGACTGGACTCTTATTTGTTGGGAGATTTTTGATAACCGATTCAATTTCCTCGCTGGTTATGGGTCTGTTCAAGCTTTCTATTTCCTCCTGATTGAGTTTTGGAAGTGTGTGGGTGTTAGGAATTTGTCCATTTCTTCCAGGTTGTCCACTTTGTTCACATATAATTTTTCATTGTATTCCCTGATAATTGCTTGTATGTCTCAGGGATTGGTTTCAATAATTCCATTTTCATTCATGATTTTGTCTATTTGGGTCATCTCCCTTTTCTTTTTGAGAAGCCTGGCTAGAGGTTTGTCAATTTTGTTTATTTTTTCAAAAAACCAACTCTTTGTTTCATTGATCTGCTCTACAGTTTATTTAGATTCTATATTGTTTATTTCTGCTCTGATCTTTATGATTTCTCTTCTTCTGCTGTGCTTAGGCTGTCTTTGCTGTTCTGCTTCTATTTCCTTTAGTTGTGCTGTTAGATTTTGTATTTGGGATTTTTCTTGTTTCTTGAGATAGGCCTGGATTGCAATGTATTTTCCTCTCAGGACTGTCTTTGCTGCATCCCAAAGCGTTTGGATTGTTGTATCTTCATTTTCGTTTGTTTTCATATATTTTTTTAAATTTCTTCTCTAATTGCCTGGTTGACCCACTCATTCTTTAGTAGGGTGTTCTTTAACCTCCATGCTTTTGGAGGTTTTCCAGACTTTTTTCTGTGGTTGATTTCAAGCTTCATAGCATTGTGGTCTGAAAGTATGCATGGTATGATCTCAATTCTTGTATACTTATGAAGGGCTGTTTTGTGATCCAGTATGTGATCTACCTTGGAGAATGTTCCATATGCACTCGAGAAGACAGTATATTCTGTTGCTTTGGGATGCAGAGTTCTAAATATATCTGTCAAGTCCATCTGATCCAATGTATCATTCAGGACCCTTGTGTCTTTACTGACCATGTGTCTAGATGATCTATCCATTTCTGTAAGTGGAGTGTTAAAGTCCCAAGCAATTACCACATTCTTATCAATAAGGTTGTTTATGTTTGTGAGTAATTGTTTTATATATTTGGGGGCTCCTGTATTCAGCGCATAGACATTTATAATTGTTAGCTGTTCCTCATGGATAGACCCTGTGATTATTATATAATGCCCTTCTTCATCTCTTGTTACAGCCTTTAATTTAAAGTCTAGTTTGTCTGATATAAGTATGGCTACTCCAGCTTTCTTTTGGCTTCCAGTCGCATGATAAATAGTTCTCCATCCCCTCACTTTCAATCTGAAGGTGTCCTCAAGTCTAAAATGAGTTTCTTGTAGACAGCAAATAGATGGGTCTTATTTTTTTAATCCATTCTGATACCCTGTGTCTTTGGGTTGGCGCATTTAGTCCATTTACATTCAGTGTTATTATAGAAAGATATGGGTTTAGAGTCATTGAGATGTCTGTAGGTTTCATGCTTGTTGCGAGGTCTCTGGTACTTTGTCTCACAGGATCCCCCTTAGGATCTCTTGTAGGGCTGATTTAGTGGTGACGAATTCCTTCAGTTTTTGTTTGTTTGGGAAGACCTTTATCTCTCCTTATATTCTAAATGACAGACTTGCTGGATAAAGGATTCCCAGCTGCATATTTTTTCTGTTCATCACATTGAAGATTTCCTGCCATTGCTTTCTGGCCTGCTAAGTTTCAGTACGGAGATCGGTCACGAGTCTTATCGGTCTCCCTTTATATGTTAGAGCACGTTTATCCCTAGCTGCTTTCAGAATTTTCTCCTCATCCTTGTATTTTGCCAGTTTCACTATGATATGTCATGCAGAAGATCGATTCAAGTTACGTCTGAAGGGAGTTCTCTGTGCCTCTTGGATTTCAATGCCTTTTTTCTTCCCCAGATCAGGGAAGTTCTCAGCTATTATTTCTTCAAGTACACATTCAGCACCTTCCCTCTCTCTTCCTCCTCTGGAATACCAATTATGCGTAGATTATTTCTCTTTAGTACATCACTTAGTTCTCTCATTTTCCCCTCATACTCCTGAATTTTTTTCTCTTTTTCTCAGCTTCCTCTTTTTCCATAATTTTATCTTCTAGTTCCCCTATTCTCTCCTCTGCCTCTTCAATCCGAGCCATGGTTGTTTCCATTTTATTTTGAAGCTCATTTATAGCATTTTTTAGCTCCTCCTGGCTGTTCCTTAGTCCCTTGATCTCTGTAGCAAGAGATTCTCTGCTGTCCTCTATACTGTTTTCAAGCCCAGCGATTAATTTTATGACTATTATTCTAAATTCACTTTCTGTTATATTTTTTAAATAATGTTTGATCAGTTCTTTAGCTGTCGTTATGTCCTAGAGATTCTTTTGAGGGGAATTCTTCTGTTTCATCATTTTAGATAGAATTGCAGGTCATTTCCCCTGTGCTGTCTTGAATAACTTGAATTGGTGGGCGGGGCCACAGTTAGACCTGATGTCTGCCCCTAGCCCACCGTTGGGGCCACAGTCAGACGGGTGTGTGCCTTCTCTTCCCCTCTCCTAAGAGCGGGATTCACTTTGGGACGGCATGGCCTGTCTGGGCTACTTGCACACTGCCAGGCTTGTGGTGCTGGGGACCTGGCGTATTAGCTGGGGTGGATGGGCAAGGTGCATGGGCGCAGGACGGGGCAGGCTCAGCTTGCTTTTCCTTCAGTGATCTGCTTTGGGAAGGGCCCTATGGCACCGGGAGGGAGTCAGACCCACCACCGCCAGGAGGGATGGATCCGCAGAAGCTCAGCGTTGGGTGTGTGTGCTGTACAAGCAATTTCCCTCACAGGAACTGGTTCCCTTTGGGATTTTGGCTGGGGGATGGTTGAGGGAGGTGGTGCTGGTGAGTGCCTTTGTTCCCCGCCAACCTGCGCTCTGTTGTCCAGGGCTCAACAACTCTCCCTCCCATTGTCCTCCAGCCCTCCTGCTCTCTGAGCAGAGCTGTTAACTTATAACATTCCAGATGTTAAGTCCCACTTGCTGTCAGAATACACTCCATCCTGCCCCTCTGCTTTTGCAAGTGGACTCGCGACCTCTGCTTGGCCTGTGGGCTGCCCTTCTGCCCTGGGTCCCTCTTGCCAGTCCCTATAGTGAGCACCGCCTCTCTGCCCTTCCTACCCTCTTCTTTGGGTTCATTGCGCTTGGCTCCATAGAATCTGTTCTGCTAGTTTTCAGGGTTATTTAGGCAGGTGTAGGTGGAATCTAAGTGATGAGCAGGACGCGGTGAGCCCAGCGTTCTCCTACGCCCCCATCTTCGCCCTCCCCTCTATAAGCCTATTTTTTAAAGAAAAGCATGTATAGATATCACTGTGGTATATATTAAATTTGACTTTGATCTTTCTGGCAGCCTCTCTCCTGCTCTTCCGCCTGCAAGCAGATGGGGATATTATTTTTCCAGCCCAGCATGGTGTCTGCTCCCTGCGCTGGCTCTGTGGCTCGCTCTTCCTCTCTCACTGGCCGCCTCTCTGGGGCTCGCCGCGCCTCCTCGCTCGCCCTCTTGGGCTGGCTGCTGTGCGCTGGGGGCTGCTCAGCAGGGCTGGGGTGCCGAGGCCGGTCCCGGGCACATCGAGGCAGAGCCGAGAGCCCCACACCCGCCTCAAACTCGCTGGCGGCTCCAGGTGGCAGCGGCCAGGCCGGGCAGGCCGGGCAGGCCGGGCTGCCGGGGCTGCAGAAGCAGCCACGGCGGCTGCGTGGACCTGAGGCCGGGCCTGGCCAGGGGCGGGACGCGTGCAGGCTGAGAGCTGGGGACTGCGGAGCCCCCGAGGGGGGTGGGCGCCGGAGGGAGGAGTGGGCTCCTGCCACTGCCTGGTCTTGATTTTTAAAGTAATCACAATGTGTAGCAATTGTTTACAAATATCAATTTTTAGAGTCTGTCTCTTTTTTCAAGAGTTTTAAACATTATGTTTGCACTTCAATTTTTCCTGAAAGACCCTGTATTTATGGGTTAAAGCCACTTGAAATATTTTGAGCATGTGAATAAAAGTCCTATGAAATGTGATTTGGGGGGTTTACCTCACATAAAATATACTAGGATTGTAAACATTTCTCTGTATTCCTTTACAATACACTGGAGATTAGGACTTAAATGGTATTGTGGCAGGCTGTTAATCCTTGATTTATAAAGTGATTAAGAATACAGCTATTGTTTTGCCCTGAACCAAAAACGTAGAATAAAAATTGAACCTAAATGGCTCTCAAAATACTTTTCAATTAAACATAATTAAGGGAGAAAAACATCTGTGTATGTATACACACATATATAACCCGTGTGTGTGTGTGTGTGTGTGTGTGTGTGTGTGTGTGTAAATTATCTAATTTCTAGCACCAAACCTTGCACCATTGTTCCTTCAGTGTTTCAAACACACTGAAGGTTGTTTTGTTGTTTTGTTTCGTTTTTGGTTGTTTTACTATTCTTTCTGCCTGATATACTACATCTTTTTCTATCTCTCATCCCTTCTCCCAAAGCCTTTAAGACTTAAATATCACCTTAATATGGTCTATAATAAACTTCTCTTATTTCCAGTCCAGTATCCTATATTCTTTTCTTACTAGAATTACCACACTTTGTAATTTTGATGTTTTTTAAATCTATTTCTTTACTTTATGTCCCTGTCCTTTACTAGACTTATGCTAAAGTGCTTTATTTCATTAAAAAACTACACTACATTGGGGCGCCTGGGTGGCGCAGTCGGTTAAGCGTCCGACTTCAGCCAGGTCACGATCTCGCGGTCCGTGAGTTCAAGCCCCGCGTCGGGCTCTGGGCTGATGGCTCAGAGCCTGGAGCCTGTTTCCGATTCTGTGTCTCCCTCTCTCTCTGCCCCTCCCCCGTTCATGCTCTGTCTCTCTCTGTCCCAAAAATAAATAAACGTTGAAAAAAAAAAATTTAAAAAAAAAAAAAAAAACTACACTACACCAAGCATCCTGCATGCTTCAAGAACCTGATGAAGGCTGTAAATAAATAAATTAATGACTATACATTCAATTAATGTTATAATGAATAAATGTGCACATACCTAGGCATTAAACAAATTCTGGTTTGAAATGTATTTTTTTGATAACTACTAAATATTCTTGTCCTGATTACCGCATTCTTGCTTATGGTTTAAGCTCTATTGGACCTTTAACATTATTATTATTTTTAGTCAGTATGTCTGTCCTCTAGCACCAACTTTTAAGGATAGACACATATATTTATTCATTTCATTTAAATCATGTACTTGATACAAGTTTTTTTCCTTTCTTTCTTTTTGTTTGAGTTTATTTATTTGGGGGGGGGGGCTCTGAAAGAGAGGGAGGGAGAGAGAATACTAAGCAGGCTCCACACTATCAGTGCAGAGACTGACACAGGGCTCGAACTCACAAACTTTGAGATCATGACGTAAGCCAACATCAAGAGTCAGACGTTCAACTAGGCACCCCATGAAATTGTGCTATATGCTTTTTTTTTAAAGTTTATTTATTTATTTTGAGAGAAAAGAGAGAACATCAGCAGGGGAGGGGCAGAAAGAGAGGGAGAGAGAGTATCCCAGATGCGACTTGATCCTACAAACTGTGAGATCATGACCTGAGTGGAGATCACGATCAAGAGTCCAGATGCATAACCAACTGATCCCCAGCAAGATATATTTTTTTAAAGAAACAGATCTCTTGAAAAGGATAATTTCCTTGTCTAGCCTTCCTTAATTATTGAAATCAAGGTGAAATTGCTTTCTTCAGAATCTGGGTTTCTATTTTTTCTGAGAATTTCACATTCTTTTGGATACATTACATCTTCTGTAAGTGCTTCTGAAAGTGCTTCACACTTTCTTATTTTAATGTATCCTTAGTGAATTGATTATTTCTTCTCTGTTCTCATTCAATTTCAGATTTTGTCTTCTCAATGACCATATATTGATCTGGCTCAAACTCCAGCCAGGCCATTTTTTTCTGAATACATCTGTATACAGACTTAATTTTTTTAGAGCAGTTTTAGGAGTACAGAAAAATGGTGCAGAAAATACAACATTCCCATATAACTTCCTGCCCCCTTCATACACACAGTGTCTCCTATTAGGCAAATTTTAATGGTATCTCCTATTTTTAACATCTTATATTACTTTTATTGTTTATTAAAACTGATAAACTGATATTAACATGTTATTGCTAGCTATAGTTCATGGTTTGCATTAGGCTACATTTTTTTGTGTTTTACAGTTTTATAGGTTTTGACCAACGCATTCAACATTATACTTGCATACATACAGAATGGTTTCACTGCCCTAAAAATCTCTGTGCTCCACCTATTCATCTTCCCCTCCCCTAATTCTCTGGCAACACTGATATTTTTACTGTATTTATGAGTTCTCCCTTCCCAGAATGTCATATGGATAGAATCATAGTAGGTAGCTTTTTGAGACTCATTTCTTTCACTTAGCAGTATGCATTTAAATTTCCTCTATACCTTTTTATATCTTGATAGCTCATTTCTTTTTATAGCTGAATACTACTCCATTGTATAGGTAATACTATTAGTGTTTTGTTTTTTTTTTATCTGTTTACCTACTGAAGGACAACTTGGTTGATTCCAATTTGGGGAAATTATTAATAGGCTACTATAAATGTCCATATGCAGGTTTTATGTGTATACATGGATTTCCAACTTATTTAGATAAATGTCTAGATCTAGGAGTATGCTGAATTTTATGGTAAGCCTAGGTATGTTTACCTATGTAAGAAACTGTGAGGCTGTCTTCCAAAGTGGTTGAGCCATTTTGCATTCTCACCAGCAATCAGTGAGAGTTCCTGTTGTCTCCAGTCCCTAGTATCATTAGGTATTATCAGGGTTTTGGATTTTAGTCATTCCAGTAGGTATGCAGTGATATCTCATTGTTGTCTTACTTGGAATTCCCAGGAATATATGGTGCTAAGCATCACTACATATGTATATTTCTCATTTATATTTTCTTTGATAAAGTATATATTTAAATATTTTCTCTATTTTGAAATTGTTGAGTTTTAAGAGTTCTCTGTATATTCTAGAAACGAGTCCTTTTTCAGATATATAGCCTACAATTATTTTCTCTTAGTAAGTGCTTTATCTTTTGATACTTTTAACCATGTCTTTTTCAGAGCAGAATTTTTAGTTTTAATGAAGTTGTAGGAGCTGAGGGCCCACCACACCAAGATGGGCCACAGAGGCATGAAGGTTATTCTGAGCTGAAGGCAAGTGAGAGCCTGTGGACCCAAGAGAAACTTTTGCCCCTCCCTCAACTGCAAAGAAGAATTTCAATGGGGTATCTTTCCCAGAAAAAGTGTTGTTAGCAGAGATAAATTTTATCTGAGTGACTCATCTGTTTGGGAGGACAGGCATCTAATTACCACACATCTTCCTATCACCCTGTGAAGTGCATTCCTTTCCTCTAAAGTCCCAGACACCTACATCATTTTCCTTAGTTCAGAATGACATATAAACCTCATTTTGCCTGTATTTGGATTTCTATGTCTGTGTGTATTCCCCATACAGACACTATTAAATTTTATTTTCTCCTGTTAATATGTCTTATATGAATTTGATCCTTAGTCTAGCTAGAAGAACCCTTAAAGTGGAGAGGAATTATTGCTCATTGACAAAGTCCAACTTGTCATTTTTTTTTCTTTTATAAATTGTGCTTGTGGTGTTGCATCTAAATCCCCAAACCCAAGATTATGATTTTCTCCAATGTTATCTCTTAGAAGTTGTACAATTTTGAATTTTATATTTAAGTCTATGATCCATTTTGAATTCTGTGTTTTAGCCCTGTGTTCTTGAGCAATTTGGGGACTTAACAAGAATAGTGCTTATTTTTCAGTCTTGTTGAAATAGCATGTATATGGACTCAAATACAGTGTTTTGAACATAGGAGGAATTCACAAATATTAATTTCCTCTGTTTCATATTCCTATTTCTAATTTTACTCCTCAGCATTTCCAAAAGCTCTATTTTCCTTAGAACTTTTCAACCAGATTTAGGGATCTATAGAACCCTCTAATAACATTTATACTATCCCTTGTCAGCAGACCATAGTTTATCTTCAGACATTATTTGCCTAGATTATTGTTATATATGCTGGAATTAAAGTTCAATCTTACTTGCTAATGCTAGTATATTAACATATCAAAATGTCAAAATTTATCAAGATTTTGGCAGATATTGAAAATGAGTATTTTTTTTAAAGATACCAAAGAAAGAATGTCTATGACTTTATATATCTTGAGATATTTATCAAAAAGCAAATTCAAAATAATGCAAGGAACTATGAAGAAGAGTTTAAAGAACATATATAATGACATTAAAAAAAACCAGAACTGTATGTTATTTAAAGATACATACGTAGGGGTGCCTGAGTGGCTCAGTCAGTTAAGTGTTTGACTCTTAATATTGGCTCAGGATATGATCTCATGGTACGTGAGACCTAGCTCTGCATCACACTGCACTGTCAGTGCAGAGTCTGCTGGGATTCTCTCTCTACCTCTCTCTCTGTCCCCCGCCTCCTCGCAAGTGCACGTTCTTTTTCTCTGTCTCTCACAATAAATAAATAAATAAACTTAAGAAAAAGATATATACATAGATAACATTGTGAAGAAGTATTTGGAAATGATAAATCTCATTTAGAGGCAGTGGTTCTTTTTGAAGGAACAATGGAAAAAATATGATTGGACAGGGATTCATAAAGAGCTTCAAATAACTTGGGAATACCTTATTTCTTAATAATAGTGGGATATAACTGGCTTATAAAATTATTAAAGTAAAAAAAAGACTCATTTAATCAATATTATACCTTGTAGCACCTGAACTATAGAACAAAATAATTAAATAAAACTTAAGATTGTGGACTTATTTTAGATATTGAAATGTCAATAGAGGCACCAGATGTAAATAATCTCCATTATGGATCTATTGTGGATCCATAGATTTTTTTTTTCTTTTGGTCTATACATGGCATTGATTTTAAAGTCCTACTTTCATTCCTTCAGATAAACTAACCCCATTTTGTATTTCAATCAGTGATCTTTAAAAAACTGAAAACTTTAAGCTAGTTGCTGAAATTTTTGCTATATTCATTAAACTATTAAAATAGGTTTTTTTAATGTTTATTTTTGAGAGAGAGCAACAGAGAGTGAGTAGGGGAAGGGCAGAGAAAAAGAGACACAGAATCCAAAGCAGGCTCCAGGCTCTGAGCTGTTAGCATAGACCCAACATGCGACTGAACCTCACAGACCATGAGATCATGACCTGAGCTGAAGTCGGACACTTAACCGACTGAGCCACCCAGGTGTCCCAAATATTAAAATAGTTTTAATGAGTTTTCCTTGACCTAATTATCCAACACATGCAAAAAAATGCAACGTTACTATGAATTAAAATTAATGAAAAATATCAAGTGTTTGTAAATATTATTTTTACCAGAATTACATAATTCTTAGATATATATTAGAGAAAAAGGGTTTCAACTGTAAGTATGAGAAAATATGATTCAAAGTGGTTTCACTGATAACAAAATCACAAGCTCATTTATCTAAAAGTCCAGAGATAAGGTGATCCACATGAGTAGGAAATCACCCTATTTCTCTGAGATTAACTTGTCTGAGCCATATTATGCATGCTGAATGTATTGTTGGGGAGTAAAAATTTACTCTGCCCTTCAAGGTCCTAGCTGGACTAAGACAAATTGGCATGAGACAGAGTAACTGGAGAAAATCAAGTTTAGTTTTCTACATATGGAGAATCAACACAGACATGGAATTTCCAAAGACAGTCGTGCATCCAGACACTTATATGAGCTAAGGAGAGGGATAGGATCTGGAGACACAAAGCGGAGAAAGACTATTAGCAGGAAGGCCAAAGAGATGTTTGGAAAACAAAGATTGCCCTATTATGCAGGTAAGTTTCTTAGGTAAAGAGGAAATTCTGTTAATAGCTTTTTACCTGGTACTGGCAGTCAGTTGAGAAGGAGGTAAAGAGCTTTTCTTGAATCTACTGGATTTTGATCGCATCTTAACCAAGGTCACCCATCTTGGGACAACGTGTCCTTGGCTCCTACAGTGTCAATAAAAGTATTCCTTCATGGTGGCAAAGTGACAGGTATTAGCCATCCTAGTTTCACATATATACCTCATGGCATCAAATGAAAGAGAGAGAGCATAATTTCTGGAGGCTCCCTCATTAGAGGGAGAAAACATATTTCTCACAAGACCTTAGCATACATCATGCCTCTTATGCATTGTGTCAAATAACCCATGCTAAATCAATGTTAATTAGTTTATACCTGAGTTCCTAAACAAGTTACTTCAGAAGTTGACTAAACTTGGCTGCACATTAGAACCACTTAAAGAATGCGAAGACCTGCATTGCACCCAGAGAGATTTTGATTTATTCAGCTTTTGATGCAATCTGAACTTTAGCATTTTCAAAAACTAGTGTGTAATTCTAACGTGTAGTCAAAGTTGAAATTCACTGTCTTAGAGCAATCATATTCACCCTTGACATGAGGTTTGGGCATAGAATCAACTTCCCATTTATCATGCGAAATACAAAGGAAGGAGTAGATACCTGAATAGAATCAATTACAGGAAGAAAAAGGCAAGAGAGAATGGGTGTCATACATAACTGATAATCTCCACACTACTTTCCCAGCTCTATATTACAGTATCTATAATCTGAAATTAAAAATAAAAAGCCTTTGGCATAGGAAAATCAGTTATATATTTATAGAGTTAAGGAGGAAACAGATTAACATAAATTATGTTAAATCTGACTCAAAAATGAATAGATTTATGTATAAAAATAACAAAACTAAGAAAAACAAGCAAACATTAAAAAATTCTAACATATATGTATTCCTTATTAATAAAAACTTTATAGGCATAATAAAAATGAAAAAAATAAGCTAAATTTGTCATAAATGTTAGAGGATGTATTTAAATTAAAATGAATATAATTCTTGGTGTTGAACAGTTATTATCCTTAAAAACATTAACATATTGTCTGGTTTTAATGGTAGATGTTGCAACCTACTTTCAATGGAGACATTGAAGGATTTTATTAAACTGAAAATATGTGGGAAAGGGATAAACATTTTATTCCATTCATTGATAAAAATAGTATATTAATTAGTTGCTGAATAAATTACTAAGGACATGGGGTGCAGACAGATAAGATTTGATGGAGAGAGAACAGGAAATCTCTTAAAACAGAATAGGATGGGACCTTAATCTGATGGTCAATTGGACAACAACATAAATGCCTTGGGCAACTGGAGAATGGATCTGAGAGAGTCAACTGGTAGAGCTTCATATCTTAGAATTTTACATACCTCACAATTGCATCATCTAGTAGCACTGGAATTAATATATTAACAAATATTCTGAAGTATAACACTAGATGTAATATAGACATAAATAAAGTGGTGTTTATATATTCAAAACTTTTGAATTTCAAACATTTTCTTTAGAAAATCTCAAAGAAAAAATTAAACTCAACAATATACTACTCAAATTAGAATATATTTTCATATTTGGAGCAAAACGAATACATGCATATTGATTGATAGCTTATACATGTCTGCACTCAAAACAAAACACTAAAAGATCATTTATTTTTATTTACTCACAATCAAGCCCTGGAAAGCAATATATTCTTTCAGCAACTTGATATGTTCAATTTTCCAGATTTCAATCCCACATGTGTCAAATTTGGACTATTATTTTCACTGTACAACTTTTCTATTATGATTAGTCAACTTGACTTGGCATTTACTCACTGCTAAAGGCATCCCAAAAGGAAATGAAATCATTAGTGTCACTACAAAATATTTAGAGAAGACAATCTCTGCATCACTAAATAAGTCAGATATTTTACTGTTGAGCATATGTGAAGAAATAATAAACTTTCTTTCAATAAATGCTTCAAATTCTTCATATGACAAAAATGTATGTTTGTGGTACCTCTAATGACATGGTAGTCTGAAAACTCTTACTAAGATGTCAAATTCATCATAACTATCTAAGTTGGCACTCCCTACATCCTTTCTAAGTGAACAATGCCAAATTAAGAAGGAAGATAGCATCAGCCCTGGTGACAAGAGAGTAGCATCGTGCACTTGCCAGAAATATTAGGGATGTTAGCAACATATAGTGTGATAGGATCAGAGTAAAAAAAAAAAAAAACAACAACAAATAAATAAAATTGCAGAGCTGTGTTCTAACAATCTTTCCAGCATAATTGTGAGGAATCTGGAGAAGGGCTAGTCTTATCTTCTATTTTAGAAATGTGAGGGCTAGAGGCAATCATCTCTTCTACCATTATAGGCCAACTGAATTCAGAAGTTGCTCTTCTGGGGGGCTTCAGGATTTGTAGAAAGCCTATTGCAGCAGAAACCAGGCAGGGCAAAGAGGCTTCTCTCTGGTACAGCAGCACTCTTCTACCCAAGGAGAAAGGAAGTACCAGCAAGGAAAGTGGACACATCCACATCAACACTTTGGCAACTATGCTAAGCTAAGCAGAAAGTTAATTGATGGATGATGACTTCTGGTGCTGTCACCCAATAACAGAGATGTCCTGCAAAGAAAAAGTGAAATGTGTCTTAATCAGATTTCCAAAGAATGATGTTAAAAGGATTGAGCAGCCACCAGGTTGACAACGAGGGGATCCAAAGGGAATGCATTCACCTTTATGGGCAAATACTACACACAGATCTCTATATGTAAAAGGTAAAATAGAACACATAAAAGAAAAAGCATGGGTTAGCAGCCCATGCAATAGAATGAAAGTAGGCTTCATAATTTAGATAAAAAGCAAGCCACTGAAAATAGAAGTCGTTTTATTCTAAGAATATCACATGATCTAAGTGAAAAAGTTATTGGTACAGAATTATATTAAGGAAAAAAATTTTCATCTCCTACTCAACACATTGTTCAATATGTTATATTTAATAATAATAGTCTTAAAGAGTTGATTTCAGGTTCATATAAAGAGTTCATGTATTTCAGGTACTTCTCAATATTTTATGAGTAGTGGCTAATATAGTCCCTACCTGAGAATTATATTTTATTGTTCCAGTTTTTAGATAATGGATTCTCTGAGGTATAATCTATCCAAGCTTACACAGCTGCTATATAGCATTTGACTCCAGAACACATGACCCTCTGATGACATGTTTTTACTCTGTATGCTTTACTGTCTCTTATAAGCTTCTAAAATTTTTCTATAATTCCAGAAGCATATACATTCAAACATTATGTCACATATAATAGGAATTAAAATTTTACATTAGAATTTAAGTGGTATTTATTTAATGACAATTTAAAAGGATATCTTTATAACTCATTACTTGCAAAAGTATATCATTTTATTTAATTATTCCAGATAATATAACCAGTACCCTCTTAATGTCATTTATATTATTCTGATGTTTTGCTATTATAAACAATGAAACAAAAAAGAACATAAAACATATTTTTGTGCCCATGCATGTGTATATTTCTAGAAGTAGAGTGAAAGCATTTGGCACTCACTCATAGTGAATGCATCACAGGTTGCATCCTGTGAATCCTCAGGAATCAAACTCTGAGATGGAAATTTATGTTGGAAGTTTATTGTGGAGTACCCTTGATGTATGTGCAAAGTTTTTATACATCATTTACATCATGATAAAGTTTTTTTTTGAAATAGAATACTTGGGGGCATAATAAAGATCCATAATTGGGCAGAAGCAGAGGATGAATTGCAATGGAAAGACATCAGAGGCTCCCAAATTCCACCAGGAGCTCCAGAACAGGGATGACCCAATAGAGTTGTCCCATATGGAGGCATGGGGGTTTAGTCTTTTGCTCTAACCATAGGGATCTGTGTAATAATTCATCTACTGGGGTTTGCCATCACTAATACCACTAATAACTCTAATACTACAGAGCCTGTTGAGTTTCCTAGTGCAAAAGACAAATCTACTAGCATTTTGGCCTGAACCATTTACCAAGTCTTCTCCTGGTCTGGGACTCATGTAAAGTGTCCAGACATCTATATCCTTATGTGAGTAGGTTGGAACAATGTTTCTGCCATTAGAACCAAAGAGGCCTTCCAAGTGTTGTGCTTCCCTTTTGGTGGTGTGTAGTATAAGATGCACTAATTTGTATTTAGTGTGTGAGGTAGAAGATGAAATAATCTGTCTTTATATTTGAAGAGATATCTCAGGATGCTCTATAATATTGGATCTCTAACAACTTAATTTTTGTGATGGGAGCTTGAGTCTTCATAAATTTTATCAGTCACTGCCTGGACCATGTGTATCTTCACAAAGTTTTCATCGTATTTACCATTTATTGCTCTTCCAGTTTGATTAACATAATAATGAATAATGTCATAAATATTGTGGATCAGTGTGACAGTCTGAAGAATGTCTGGACAGTCCAGTTACCTTCAGATTATAATACAGTGGGAGAGATAATGTAGCCTTAGGACATTAGATGTATACTGTTTTCTGTTCCAAATGATATACACTGTTTCTGAGCCTTCTGCCTGATAGGAAGAGAAAAGAAAAGACTTCTGCATTCTTGGCCACATACTGTGTATCTGAGGCAGTGTTACTCTGCTTCGTCAAATGTGCCATCTAGGACAATGGAAGCAAATAAACTACTACTTGGTTGAGCTTGACTTGTCTGTTGTCATCTTCAAAGTGATATGTATTTTTTGTAGGGGCCAATCTGGTGAATGGAGTGGAGAAATAATAGTGGATCTGCTTTTTGCCTCAATGATGGCACCGTTTATGCTTTTCCCATAGGGTGATATCTTGTTTTTTAATCATGTTACTGGCTGGAGGGTGGGAGTTTAGTGGGGAGACAGGTTTAATGGCTTCCAGTTAGCATTCATTATGATTATAATTTCCAGACAAAGAAATGGTGTGAAAGTTCTACCAACTTAAAAGTCCATTCCAGGTATATATATTCAGGGTCTGGAAAACAGACCTGTGAAACTAGCTGTGAGCTACACCTGGGCCAGGTGCATTTATTACCTTGCTTCCATATTCCTTCATTCTAAAACTAGGGCAATGAAGCTTCTGAAACCTAGATTTCAATGTCACGTTGAACTCAAGTCCAGTATCCTTGAAATGTTTGCCATTCTTTCTCCTAAATGTAGTTACAAAAGTAAATGGCCATAGATCCTGCTGGTGGAATCATTACTATATCTTGTAGTGATATGGTGTGTTTTCTCCAGGGCACCTGGCCTCTCTTTCAATCAAGTGGGTTTGAGGTCTGAAAACTGGGAAAGGATCATCATTTTTAACTGGAGAGGCTACCCTCAGCCTCCTAATTATCCAGTCTTGATTTATTTTGATTACATAAATTGGAGAATATCCTTATCTACTCATCTATCCTGCCCCTACAGACAATGTGTTTTATTAAATGTCTCCATGGTTCTCTGAGGATCAGGGCCCCCCTTACTACCCCACTAGCCTTGGTGATCATTATGATTGTGCCCTACTTGTTCTGAAGATTATGTGTCACCACCTGGTTCTTTTAAATTCTCCAATCCGATCATCTCTATTTCTTACAGGAGCTAATTTTGGTAATAGTATCTCCTATAATCAGTTCTATCATTCAAGGGACGACTGACACTAAGATTCTCAGTGAAGCTGATGCTCCTCTGAAAAGCATATGTGTTAACCACTTTAATAAAAAGAGTGGTCTCCACATCCTCCAGTAGAACGAGATCTGTTTTGTGCCCTTACATAAAATACTTAGTTTAGCATGCTTATTTTTATGAACTTTTGATTTCTTTTTCCACTGTTTAATAATTCTGGAATCTCTTCCATAGTTAATATGGACCACCAAGTTATGAAAGTTTCTTAGGATTGACTAGCCAAGTTCCAAGAAGGAGCCAGTCGAGAAATAGGATCATACATATAAATACCTTCCACATAGCTCCTATGAGACAGATGACCCTTGAATGAGATTTCTCTGCTTCTTCCCTTGTCCCTTTTCCTCTTTTCTCATCTCTGTTTTCCTTATTTATTTCTATAATCGAATACTTCCTTTAAAAAGAAATAAAAGGCAGTTTGGAATATTATCTAGATCATTTTAAAGGGGGTAATTTTAAATTTTAATGAAAAAATAAGCCCATAGTAATTTTTATGTCTCTAAATACTTATTAGCTTTCCTCTTAAGTATTTTTATTTCACGTATTTTTGACATTAGTTAACCAAAATTGTGCTATAGTTCATAAACAATTGTATGTATTATGTGCATACAGCCTAGAACTAAGAAGGTACAATTAGTAATTAGTATAAATTCCTGATACATATGTATGTCAAACACACACACAGTTTCTAACAGTTATAGCATTTATTATACTGCTAGTCCCAACAACAAACCAAAGATTTGTTTCATTTCCTATTTGCTTATAATACATTTTCAAAATGTATGAAAGTACTTAGGCTTTTGCTTGCTCAGTTGATTTTCTTTTGCAACTTAAAGTCTGACGTTTATTAAATTTGGACTTTAAAATGTTTCTCCCTGTAAAACTTCTGACATACTGCACATTTATGAATTATTTTTCAAAATGTTCATAAATTTAAGTTCCATATCTCAGTACTTTCATTCCTTTAAATAACACTCTGCCTCTTATTTTGTATTCTAAATGTCTGTCTCCTACTCAAATTGTACTTAAAAGAAAAAATATGTATGTAGAGATTTTATATATTCTCAAACTGTATTTAAATGCTATATATATATATATATATATGTATGTATATGTATATGTATGTATTTTTAAATGCAGTTTGAACACTGTGTTTGAACACGTTGTATATACTTTATAATCTACATTCTCATTCACATGCATGCATATACTTAGATAAACACTTAAAGAATAAAAACTGTAAATTTATCTGAATATTTAGAAAATAATATGTAAAAGCAGACTTACTTTGACTTGTCCAAAGGACCCATTTTGAGAAAAACCAAGAGCCAGAAAAAATACTTACTTGCTCAGGAAAACTGACACACCATCAATTTGTTTTCTTTACACACACGCACACACACACAAACATACACACACCCTGTCAAAACACAAAAATGAAATATAGTGTATAAGAATTTAAGGATATTAAATTCATGGGGTGCCTGGGTGGCTCAGTCGGTTGAGTATCCAACTTCAGCTCAGGTCATGATCTCTCGGTGCATGGGTTTGAGCCCTGCATCAGGCTCTGTGCTGACAACTCAGAACCTGGAGCCTGCTTCAGATTCTGTGTCTCCCTCTATCTCTGCCCCTCCCCCACTCATGCTGTCTCACTCATGCGTGTGCTCTCTCTCTTTCTCTCAAAAATAAACATTAAAAAAACTTAAAAAGATACTAAATTCATGTATTTTATATATAAACTAAGGTTTTGATTGAAGTTGAGTCATGTAATTATTCATGTTCCTCATATTTATAGCATTAAGCCATATCCCTATATCAATAGGTAAACCCAAAGGATGGTATATTCAGCCTTTCTTTGTAAGCGTTTTATTTCACCTTATTTAGATTGTCATTAAAAAAATCCACTTTCTTTTTTTTTAAATTTAACTTTGAAGATTATTTTCTTATGTTTATTGTAGCTTTAAAAACCCTAGTAAAATCTGACCATCTGTCTCAGTGATCAAATATCACATTCTTACAGTTTCCATATTATGATCATTATGGCAAAAATGTTCATCTGCTTTTACTGTCCAATATTTAGTTGGATCTATGTTATAGTCCCAGATTTAAATGTGTAAATTTTGGGTTTTCTCCCAAATGCAACATGCATTTCACCGGATTCTTAGGTTTTAAATGTAAATCTACTAGAGGTTTGACCCAATGCATTTTGTGTTTCTGCTTGGCTGGAACATCAACTTCTCGCTATGAAATGAGGAATCCTTTGAATCTTGAAAAAGCCTAGAATTATTTTTGGAGATGCTGATCAACAACTTGAATTCCACAACTGTGAAAAAGCCTGTTGATCAACTGTCTTTTCACACAGCACAGGAGATTAAATCATGTAGAATATTGGAAATGTACAGATAATTTAAATAGAATTATTCCAAGGAAATATCCAAATAGTTCATTTGCATCAAATGTGCATTGCTTAAAATTAAGTATAGAAAATAATTTTTTTCAGTATATATAAATGATTTATATATTCTGTCTATAAATAGATTAATAGTATGTATCCCAAATTATGAAGAGTGGATCTCTGTCTCTTTCCCTCCCTCCACCTACCCTCACTTCACCCTTAAAAAAACATAAAAGAAAGACTTGTTTTCACCAGTCAAGTGCTTGTAGGTAATCTGACTAGTATGATCCTTTCCTACTTATTCTGTGCCATATAAATATTTTATAAAATATAGGTCCAATAGAAAACATTTAAGATCATATCACATAATACAGAGGTGCTATTCTATATTTTTAATAAATTAGCTTTATATTTTTGTTAAAAGTGGTCAATGTTAAAATTATTTGATACTAACTTATTCCTGATAATGCTTGTTAGAATGGCCCTTGAATTTTTATCACAAGCTTTAACTTTTCCAGAGTACCATATTTGAATATCTTACTACATATAGGACAGTGTCTTAAATCATGCGGTTAATTTAAGTAACTATATATTAAACATCAGTAGCCTCTCATCTTCTGCCATCCTCTGTATTATTTCCTATTTCACCTAAAGGTAATCACCATTACCTTTCTAAAATAATATAAATAAGCTAAAATCAACCAAGAACCCCCCATTACTCCCTCTGCTTCATTAACTTACACTAATCATTGTCCAAATTTTCTCAAACCTACATCAGAAATGTACTTTAAATATGGTATAACTAATTAACGTCTTGGCTTAGATCCTCATAATCTCTTATCAACAATAAAACAATAGCTTCCTAAATGATATTCATGCTACCAAACTCTCCCCATTTATCCATCTTCTACTCTATAGCAATCTGATTGTGTCACTACTATACTTAAAAACAAAAAGAAAGTGTTAAATATCTTCAAGGGTAGAATGTAAAATAACTTAGTTTCACTGTCGTTGCTGTTGTTCAGTCTTGCCTTGCTATAACTTTTTAGGCCGTTCCAGTTGTTCATTCCACCCATATACAATCTTCTTATGTTTTACATCTTTACACTTGCATGATGCTCTTCAGAATGGTTTTTGAACCCGTTTTCTTGTTTTTTATTGTTACTAATAAAATAGTTTATTTGACACAAATTTTACCAGTCTAAGTGAGCTAAATGGTTTTCCACATTTTATTGCAAGAGGATTGCAGTGGCTAAAAGTATAGTAGTGAATATCTTAGAGTTCATTATTAATGTAGTTT
The DNA here is from genome assembly GCF_022837055.1 of Prionailurus viverrinus. Lineage (NCBI taxonomy): Eukaryota > Metazoa > Chordata > Mammalia > Carnivora > Felidae > Prionailurus > Prionailurus viverrinus. The sequence goes on along the minus strand of NC_062565.1, from coordinate 58,732,223 downwards.
TGTTAAGGTATACCTGATGAGATAACTACATATGAACAACAGGTGAATGGATAAAACAATAAAATACAAAGTGAATGACTTAGCTGATAGCCTGTATTTTTTAAATTTCTTCCTTTTTATGTGCCCTCAACGTTTTAAGACATTAACAAAGATAACAATTCTATTTTATTACTTATAGTATTACTATTTCTTTTTCACCTGCTAGTTTCAATTGGGATTTTATTTTGCATCAAAATAATGGCCGCAACAAAGAATAAGTGGATTAATTCATGTAAGAAGACTCTTTTAAGTTATGTATACTGTTAGATTTGTATTTATAAGTTTACAGCCAGAAAAGCTGGTATACTTATACAAAACAAACATACATAAATATTGCCAAATATTATTGAATCATTGGATATCAATATTTCTGATAAGGTGAGCATATAGAATGGTTAATATTTAGAAATGGGAATCTACTAAGATTATTTAAGCTAATGATATTTTTCATGACTATTCCTTTGTCCTGTTTTATAACAATGACATCTACTTTATTTTCTATTCTTAGCTTCGGTAGTTTAAATCAACATTTAAGAATTGAAATGTTGTTCTTACTTAGAAGGAATTCAGTGTATTTTATGCCAGTGAATTTTTGGTTATCTCACTAAGGAAGACAGCAAATTAGAACATATTAATCTACTTTTAAGTATACACTAAATTAGTTTTTGAGTATTTATTACTAGAAATCATATCCTCAAAAAGTCATAGAGTGCGTGTTTTTGCTTGTTTGGTTTTTCAATCCATAAAAATCCTGCTTCTAGCTGTGAGTTTGGAGAATCCTGCCAGTTCATACTGAATCCAGAAATTATTTCATAGTACAAGCTAAAAACCAGACTGAAGCTCTCACATAAAACATGTTTTTCCATTCATCAGACTAGTTTATCTGATATGTATAAAAGCAGACTCAAATATATAAATGTATAGGTCTGTTAGTTGTAAATAGTGACTTTGTTCTTTAGAACTTTATTTTCTGCAAATATCCATTCATCTCCAGAGGCCTCACCTTGGCATCATCAGTCCTGTTGACATATGGCCAGATGCTTTCCTGAGGATTTGATCCTTGTAAGGACACCACATGAAATTTTGAGCCACCTGTTATGTGAGAAGATAAAACAAACAGTCAGCACATATGTTAAATATTCAAACATTATTGGTTACTCACAGGGAACTCTTTTAGTCAAGTTGAAATTATGTACTCATGAAGGAATACAAGAAAAAGAAAAAGATAAATATTTATGCAAGAGCACTTTAGAAGTAAAGCTACTTTAAATAAATTCACTGAAGCTATTGTATTGGGATTTGATTATACTTAATTTTAATATTATTACACAACATCTTGGATATTCTTATAATGGATTTGAAACCTGCAAGAAAGAAAAAAAGAAAAGAGGGAACCTTGAAGGAAGAGGTCTGGGCTTCAGATCTCAAGTTGCCAACCAGGTGATTTTGGATAAGTCACTTTTATCCTTCGCACTTCTGACTGTCTCATCTATAAAGTGAGAATAAAAAAATACATTTTTCTACCTATTTCAAAGCTTTATTGGAGATATCAAATTGAATACGATATTTGGCCATTTTAAAATAAGATGTGGTTGACAAATAAGTGAAAAGTACCACTAGAAATTGAAGCACTTCTCATTGTTGAGATGCATATTTTATTTAAGCATAAATAGGATAACAGATATATATATATACATATATATATACATATTTTATATATGTAATATAAATATATAATATAAATATGTAATATAAATATAAATATAAATATATATATATATATATATATATTTTTTTTTTTTAATTCTGTGACAGCACCTAGAGGCCACCATAGGTGGGTAGGCAATATTTATGTCAGGCATCATGTATGCTTTTTACTCATTATATTTTTTAATCTTTATAATAATTCTTGGAGATTACCAATTTCAATAAACTCTCTGATCCTCAATTTCCCAAGTGAAAGAATTCAGATAACTCTGTATGATTCCAACTGAAGACCATATATCCATCAATATTTATAATATTTTCAACATATGTACATGAGAATATAGAGATTCAGAATCACAATGAGGAGCCAGAAGTTTAATTAATGGAGGCTAGTCATGGAAATGTTTATAATATGAGGTCGTATATGGGATACATTTTTCAAAGGTATGACAGACAAATTTTAGAGCAAGATGAAATCATGGATTAGAAAATAACTGAGAGTATAGTCTTTTTGGGAAAACATTCATTTTTCTTAATAATATAATCAAAAATGAAGACAATAGCACTTTAGACACTGTTGTTAAATCAAAGGGTACCATGTAAATCATTGTACTGGAACAATAGGCCTAAGCCAGGACTATCTAGGCAAACCAGGATGTATAGTCAAGAAAATAATGTCATTTCCTTTTAGAAGAGAAAGTAAAACATCCACATTTTTTACTCATTCTAAGGAAACAGCATATTCATAGATATATTTTTACATTTCAGAGTTACAGATTGTTTCAGTTGTGGTTTGCCTTGTAAACATACCTTACAAATAAATACTCAATTTTCATTGTAGCAGTAACTTTCTGCACACTACCAACTTAAAAAACAGCTGTAAATTCCACTTTTTTTTAGTTTGTATTCAATCTTATTAAACTAGTAAACATATTATTAGTCAATTATGCCTAAAGCTATCTTTCCCCCTATTCATTTTAGTATTTATTTCAATGAGTATTATATCTATTTAGAATTCATTTTCAATTCATTTCAAATGGTACAAGCCAATCATTCAACTATTTCCTCTCACTATATTGGTATATTCTGTATTTATTAACATAGTGCAAATGAGATAACTTATTCTTTCTTTTCTTCCTTCTCCCCTTTCCCTTCCTTGTTTCCTTGTCCTCTTTTTTTCCCCTATTCTATCTCTCTTTTTTAGCAGGATGTTGTTTATCATGAAGCAAGTTAAATATTTCAGGAATATAATATTCTTTTCAAGTTATTTTAAATATTTAATATATCAGTAAAAAATGTTTTTCTGAAAATAATTCTTCTAATATCCTCGATGCCTTTTCTCATGATTTGTCACTTACCAAATAACACATTTACTTTAGATTTAGAGCTCTACCTTGCCCATAGACTGACATGAGTGCTCTCGCTCTCTGAACAGGCACACAGTTTTTGATTGACTTCCACTCAACCTGTTGGTGGACAATCCTCCCTTTCATTCCATATTGGCAGGTTTCAGTATTACTCCATTCATTTCCTGTCCATTTCCCTTGTTTGAATAATACATTACATGGACAAACATTTTTTCTGCTCTGTTAGAATCCTCCTCCTCTTAGGAAAAGAATTAGCCTAGTTTGATGGAAGATGTTTGGTTAAATTGCTATTTGAACTCAAAAGTTTCTGAGAGAATGACAGATGCCAGATGGTTGAGGGTTAGACCTAGCTAGAGTCTGTAAGGTACAGATAAGATCCAAATGCTTCACTTTTTAGTGATTTGCTTTCTCTTCAATTTTCCCACATTATTCAAATATTAGTAGGAAAGATGTTCTTAAAAGCACGCAAAAGTGAAATGAAAAACTTGCTTAGCATAAAGGAACACCTTGTTATAAATACTCTGGTGATTATAAGAATCACATGTTGCTAAAGACATTGCATAAATATCATCTCAGGCTTATAAACAGTGAAAATTATTTTGCATAAAAGAAATAATTGAGGAAATTTTGTCAATTGGTAATTAAACTCAATAGTTGCCAAAATTGAAATTGGTAGCGCTGTTGTTCTCTGATCTGTGTCAGTGGCCTACCACGTTAGAAAATGCTTCTTAAATCTTATCTTTGCCATTGCAGTCAGTTTTGCCGTATTATACATTGAATTGTCTCAGGAAATTAGGTAAACGATGTTTCTAAACTATGCTTATTAATCTTGTTATAAATAAAAATACTACAAATTAGTTCAATGTAGTAATACATTCAAAATTCAAAGAATACATTTGAAACAGCAGTGTTCATACTTGTTAAAATTTTATTTCAGCTGTGACTGTACACCTGGATGGACTGGACAAAACTGTAGTGAAGAAATAAATGAATGCGACTCTGACCCATGCATGAATGGAGCTCTTTGTCATGAGTCTTCCATTCCTGGGCACTTTGTATGCCTGTGCCCACCCTTTTATACCGGAAAATTTTGCCATCAACACTATGACCCTTGTGATCCACTCAGTGACCCTTGCAGAAACAACTCAACGTGCTTGACTTTGGTTGATGGAAATCATTATTGTGTGTGTAGAGAAGGTAAGAGCCTATATTTGTTTTAATGTTATATTTCACTTTTTTGTCTGTTTGGTTTATTTTGTTTTTATGGTATTATGACTCCCTAAAAATGGGTGAGAGAAAACTTACATATATACATTGGAGATGGGGGAGTATTTGACTCCAAATATAGGTATATAAACAGACCACAGAAATAATCTAAAAAGTTAACCTAAATAGCATGATGTTGGGGGCCAGGGGGAGTGGGTGAGGGAAAGGCAAAACTTCATAGATTTGGGCTCTTTTTGTTTGTTTGTTTTTTAAGAAATCTTCTCCTATTGTTAATAGCTTCTTTTTCTTGAATTTTGTCCATGTAGTGTTCCTTACAATAGCAGTTAGTTAGAAATGAGCATAGATAGAATCTAGGGTAATCAAATGCTTCACTGTAACTTCCCTCCTGGAGGGATCTATGAACACCATTTATGTCTGCTGTGGTTGCTAAGCCAGTATCATGTGACTCTTGTGGCTACTTTGTGCCCTAAAATAGAGCCTATGAAAGGGATAGAGGACGGGCAGATCACAAAAGACATTATTGGAGCTCCCAATCCAGCTATTCCTGAAGTGAGTAACTTCCGGCTTTCTGGGTCATATCAAGTTATTCAAGGTGCTTGATTGGGATCTCTTCAGATGTAACTGAAAGAAATCTGATTAGTGATCTGATTAGGTGATCTGCATAAATGTTTACTGCTCATGTATTGCTGACTACTCAAGAGCTATTACTATCTTCAGCAGGAATGCTTCTATCATAAAACTAGCACATTTTCATTATAACTGGAATGTGTTTGTCATAAGCACAATATAAAAACCATGTTGTGTATAAAAGCCTACAACTGTTAGTTATTTTCTAATGCCAACTTATGGGTTCATGTCTCTTTCCTTGTTACTGATTCTACTAGAATAGATGTTTATTAAAAATAAGGATAGTGCTTCTTTACTCTTCTGTCCCAAAAGGTCAGCTTAGACTGTACCAATTAATTGGTATCTTAGTCAAAGCTGTTTTTGTTTGTTTTTATGAAATCTCTAGAAATTCCTGATGTATAAGAAAATCTATTGTAAGGATATAGAGGCAAGTCCTTGAATGTACATACATGACAGAAACTTCTGGACCTTAGGAGGGATTGGAACTACAAAATGGAAAGCCATTAGCAATTGTTTTTGCAAAAATGACATGGGCTGTATAAAACAAATAATATGGGCATATAAGGTATATGGATAAATGTTTGCAGGAATGAGTCAGGAAAAGCAAGATAGGAAAAAATGTGAGGGGAACACCTAATACCCTGAAACCCTCAGTAATTATAAAGTAAATAATTTAAATGAAGAATTTTCCTTTTAATAAATGTTGAGAGTGAAACTTTATGAAATATTATTCAGTAGCAAGGGAGGAGCTGATTTATTTAGCAGGATTACTCTGTGATGCTTTACTTAGCCTACTAATATATTCTCAGAATAGAAGTAATGGATAATATTTATTGAGAGGCAGTAGCCTATTTCCTCTATTAAAATAAAACCTCCCCTATTTTTGCCAAAGATAGTTTTCTAGAAGACAGGTATATTTTGGGGGCATGTTATTTTTTTCCATATAATTTTTTTGACAATTTATTTGTAATTCACAGATGTACTTAATGAATTCATATAATCTAGTGAGATTCCTTTCCTGTTGAGGGATGAAGGAAAAATAAGTTCAGAGATATCATAAAACCTTATCAACTATCATATTAGTAATAATATTTTCTAGCCTCATGAACATCACAAAAATATCTTGAGGACAATTTAGATTTATTTCATCTTGTATATTAGTAAAATCTTGTTGGTTTATTTTTTTTTCTTCTAAATTCATCGTTCTACTTAAGGGTTTAAGAGAGATATGAGCACTGAAATCAATGCTTTGGACAGAGTAGTGGGCGGGCACAATGAATCATGTGTTTCTAACTGTGATTCAGCACAGAGATATTTGAAGTGTACATCGTTTCTAAACTATTTTGCTTCATATATATACTTATGTATACATGTATATGTGTGTGTATATATATATATACATATATATATACATATATATATACATATATATATTTGAAATTGAAATTTTTTTCGAAACCTAAGGAAATGTAGGAGTAAGTTTATGTAAATGAGATCTAACTACTGTAAAAAATGTTTACTCACTATTGCCTTTAATACTTCAACCTCTGTAGCAGATCAAACTGAAGCCTGTGACATTGCTTTAAAAAACTACCTCAGAATATTAAAAAGAGGGTGACTGTGGAATAGCTTAGACACTATGCCCTGAGTTACTTTAATACTTGTTGTTCGAAAAAGTATCTACGTCAAAGGCATCATATTATTTTTTTAAAGAAAATATTCTGATCAAATTCAATTTTGAAAATACTGAAATTTAAGGGCCACCTGGGTACCTCAGTCTGTTAAGCATCCAACTCTTGATTTCAGCTCAGGTCATGATCTCACAGTTCTTGAGAGATTGAGCCCCATGTTGGGCTTTGGACTGATAGAGCAGGATTAGGATTCTCTTAGAATTCTGTCTCCTTTCTCTCACCTCTCCTGCTTGCACACACTCTCTCTCTTTCTCTCAAAATAAATAAACTTAAAACAAACAAAATAATAAAAGTACTGAAATTTAAAACCATGAAGAATTCCAAGACTTAACCTCATATATAGATACAGGATTTCGAAGCTCCACTGGAATTCTTTGCAAGCTGTTAGTGTTTGCTAAGTGCCTAGGATATAGGGTATCATGAGGAAAGAGATTTAAGGCTTAAGGTCTTGGAGTTCAGCATATGCGTTTTTGAAATTCTGTTCACAGTTTTTACTCAGTCTGTATGGTCTATCACAATTTAAATATGAATATAAATAAAACCTCAAAGCCAGAGTAGTAATGTGACTAGGTACTAGATAACTAAATTATAAATGGCATTAAAATTCACTCTGAAGAACAGCAACTAGAATAACTGATACTATGATTCATCCCAAATAGAATGCTTACCAGGTAAACTACTTTGGTTAGTGTGATTGAAACTTTGAGTCAAAACAATCTAATCCATTTGGGTACAATATGAGCAACTTAAAAATTATAGGTGTAGGTAAAACACCAGAACTATGGTGATCATGTTTTGCAAGAGAAAGTAAAGGCAGTGCTTTTGTTTTCTGTTTAGAACTGAGGTAAGTTAACTTTATCCCTATGAACATTCACCATTTTCTAGTGGAAAATAGGTAGATAGAAAGGTGTCTACCAGTAACAATTCAATATAGGTTTGTTTTGTATCTAATCCTATTTGTTTAAATAATTTCTGTGGTAAAAAAAAATAAGTGCTTTAATAAATATAAAAATAGCACATAGAAAGACAAATATGATTCTTCAAGATTCCTGGAAACAAATGGGTTACTTTAGGTACCTTATATAAAGTGTTAGGTTTTGGTGATTAGTATGCAATCAATTAGCTTACCTCAACATTTATGCTATAAATAAATATATATATATATATATGTATATATATATATATATATATATATATTTTTTTTTTTTTTTTTTTGTCTCTCTGAACTATGCTCTGCCCAATCTTGCAAACAGATGTTGGTAGGGTTCTAGAAATCTAAAAATTGTATTCTTTATTAACTGATTCAACAAACACATATTGATTTCCTACCATGTGTCAAGTCTTGAAACAGGTTCTGGGGAAATTAAGCATGGCAAAGACACACCCTCAAGGAACTTAAGTTCAAGGAAAGACACATAAATTAACTAACCAGTAAAGTGCCACGTTCCTACTTTGTAGATGCAAAGTTTGTTATGGAGTGTGAGAGCTCTGAGTTATGTTCCGCATGATTCATAAGAGGATCCCCAGCAGCCTTGGAGCCTTCATTGCCCGTCGCAGTAGCCTACTCATTAAGCCCCTCTCTCCCCTGTTTTATCTCCCCACTCCCTTGCAGGAATTCCTGGGATCACCTCTCAAATAAGCTACCTGAGTACATATTATTATCTCATATTCTTATTTTGGAAGAGCTCAAGCTAAGAGAGATAGAAAACTCCATCTCTCTGGCAATTATGATTGATCCACATCAGCATGGGACTGGAATATTGGCACTGAGAGCCCTTCCTTGGAATTGACACTAAGGAAAGAGGCTTCTTCTTTTTTCCAGAGTTTTTCACTGGATGCAGCCAACTCCATGTTCTCTTCACATGGAGATCTGAATTCACTAGGAGAGAAGTGTTTGTGAAAGAATAACTCATCCTGGTAGTTCCTATGGTTCTTTTATAAATTCTACAGACTATGGGGCATCCTTCCAACTAGGCTACCCAATAAATGCCATTCCTTCTATCTAGCTTAGTATTTTTGTTTATATGGTATGTGATCAAAAGAGTGATTTCTAATGCATATAGTAAAGGGAAAGAGCTAATAAAGTTCAAGAGGTTGAACAAACGCAGTTCAACTTCAGACTGGTAGAAATGAAATATAAGAATGGCATGAGGGTTACGATACAGAGGTAGAGATGACTATAGATAAAATGCATGTGGATAAAATGCATACAGCATACAGTGGAGTTATTAGTATGTGTGTGTACAGTGGGAGACCTAAAATCATTTCAGCTTAAAGTATATTTTGTTTCTCATACTCTCTTTAGGAAAGCTTCTTTGTCTTTCTACTTTGAATTATATCTTGGTTTGTAGGCAAGAACACCACCTTATCCACTCCTTTTAATTTACAGGGCTTAGTTTCCAAATGTACCCACTTCATCCATATGTCTCCAAGGTGAAAGGAGCAAAAGTTCTTTTTTTTTTTAATTTTTTAATGTTTATTGATTTTTGAAATACAAAGACAGAGAGTGTGTGAACTGGGGAGGGGCAGAGAGAGGGAGACACAGAATCCAAAGCAGATTTCAGGCTCTGAGCTGTCAGCACAGAGCCTGATGTGGGGCTCAAATTCACCAACTGAGATCATGTCCTGAGCTGAAGTCAGAGGCTTAACCAACTGAGCCACCCAGGTGCCCCAGAGCAAAAGTTTTTTTTTAAAATGACACTTTACAAAGGATTAGAATGTGGCAAAGAGTACTTGTAAAATGTCACAGTGGAAGGAAGAATCAAATCATTTACATGTGCTGTCGATTTACAATTGGGATTCTAAGCATGATGGATTTGTAGTACCAGAGGAAGCAAGTAGTTGCATTCAAATGTGTCTATTACTCCAACACATATATAATTACTACGGTAATGCCATGTTACCTGAGGTGTATAATTCCAAGCACCAAATAAATGTGTCACTTGACAATATAGTTTGTCTAAATTAAAAATTACTCTTTTTGAGAATTAAAAATATGCGCTTATGTTGGTAGCATGTATCTATTAGGTTTAAAGAGCTGTAGATATTTATATTGGGGAAATTCTTCAGAGAAAATATATATTGTTGCTAGTTAACTTTAAAAACATGTCAATAATTTATTGTATTTTAAAATATTAGCTTTAAGAGGTGCCTGGGTGGCTCAGTCGGTTGAGAATCTAAGTTCAGCTCAGGTCATGATCTCATGGCTCATGAATTCGAGCCCCGTGTTGGGGCTCTGTGTTGACAGCTCAGAGCCTGGAGCCTGTTTCAGATTCTGTGTCTCCCTCTCCCTCTGCCCCTCTCCAACTCTCTCTGTCTCTCTCTCAAAAATAAATTAAAACATCAAAAATTTTTAAAGAAAATGTCAGCTTTTATACTCATTTTTTTAAATTTTCTTAAAATCAGTGTTAAAACCATATTAAGCCTACTAGAAATTAGTTCTGTATTTTCTATTTCATAGAAGTAAATGCAACTGTTTTGTAATAGTTGGTTAATTTTTCAAGACAATGCTAGTATTTGTATTGTTTTAAAATAAAAATAAAACAATATTTAAAAAAAATTCTGACTTGCCAAGAGAAAGATATCTTTTTTGTTGTAGTTGTTTTCATAAAGTTTTAAAATCTAGATAAATTAAAATTTTTAAATAAAAATATAGGGACACCTGTGTAGCTCTGGTGGTTGAGTGTCAGACTCTTGATTTTGGCTCGGGTCATGGGTCGAGCCCCACATAGGGTTTAGTGCTGAAAATGGAACCTGCTTAAGATTCTCTCTCTCTTTCTCTTTGCTTCTCTTTCTCTCTCTCACTGTCTCTCTCTCTCTGCTGCCTCTCTCCCCCACTTATATGCCCTCTCTCTCTCTCTCGGAAAAAGAAAGAAAAAAGAAAAATAATGCCTTTCTAATGCTTTTGAAAATCATTCACTTTTAATATTTTTAGTTTTTATTTTAAAATGTATGATTTTAACACTAACTTATTGAATACATAAAAAATATGCTCTAGTTTTTCCCCTATTTACTTTCATTCCTAGTTCCAAGTGGTATTACTTCTAATGGGAGAGTTGTCAAGGTATAGCCCTGAATAACAAAATGTTTCTTAGTCAAGTTTCATGAAAATCGAACTATTGTTAATGGACTTTAGTCTGTGATATCCCTGGGGCGCCTGGGTGGCTCAGTCGGTTAAGCGTCCGACTTCAGCTCAGGTCATGATCTCACAGTCGTGAGTTTGAGCCCCGCGTGGGCTCTGGGCTGATGGCTCAGAGCCTGGAGCCTGCTTGGGATTCTGTGTCTCCCTCTCTCTCTGCCCCTCCCTCGTTCATGCTCTGTCTCAAAAATAAATAAACGTTAAAAAAAATTTAAAAAAATAATCTATGATATCCCCTCTAAAGAATCATGTGAAAACGATTTTTTTTTAGAAATGAGAAAATATTAAGTGATTTTAAAGATTATGCCTATAGTTGACACCGATTTGATTCATGAACAGTAAGTTTAGTAACTTACCATTATGCTTTAGAGGATGAGAAAATGTAAAAATATTTATTGATTAGTCACATGCGTTCTCTATGACAATGTATAGGCAAGACATTATAAGAAAATTAGTTTGTGTATAAAAAACCCTATTGCAGTTAATAGAGACAGCTTAATAGTCTGGATAGGGATAAATAACTGGAGAGTAGCATGGAATGAATTAACTGTACTTATAAAGTTTTGACAGACTTTTAGTTGTCACTGCATATATTCAAAACAAATACCCTTCACATGAATGAATATCTGCTTCTAACACCAAGGGCTATGGAAAGTATAGTTTAGGACTAAGTATATATACATTTTTCTCCTTTAAACCCCACAAACACAAGCTTTCTTAGCAAAGCTTCAGTTTATTTTAAATGCACTCTGTGTCTACTTTATTTCTTTCTCCCAATGTCTATTGAGTTGTAGCAATCTAATTTCCTCAACCCATTGACATGTTGCTGGTTGGTAACAAAGCTCCATCTCAGAAATGTCAAACTAAATGAATAAGGCAAAATCACAAACACAAGGTTATTCTGTGAGCTGCCTGAGTTTCCAGGTTCTGAATGTTCTTCTGATTTATCAGCCCAGCTGAACTCGGGGAGGTACACTGGCATTACTTCTCTAGCTAGCCAATGCCTCTGAGTTCCAGTGCCTCAAACGAACACTTCTAAGAAACAGCTTAGTGTCAGAAGACTCTACCTCCTAGAGAAAGCTAGTCATGCTTGAAGTAGGAATAGTGTAATGCATCCACTGTTCTAAATCTTTAACTTTTTTTTACATATATATATACATAAAAAAAGCTTATTATGTTATTTATAACTATGCTGTAACAGTTACAATTTAAATAGGATAGCATTATTGGATTGATGAATGGTGAAATGTGTTGGAATGATACCCTTGCTTACCTAAAATTAGGAGAACCGTATTAACTTGGAAATAACTCTTTTTAATTTTATTTTTAATACTGACAATACAAACCTAGTACATGAATGAAATTGTAAGCATGAAACTTCAGAACTTAACTTGCAGGCTTTGATAATTGAGTAAGAAAAAAATAGGACAAATTAATAATGATGCTTGTCCTAAAGACTACCTAATCTGCTAGACACATAGGCACTGTAGGTTTCTTCTGATAAGTGTTTCATAGTGCATCTTTATTCCGTCTTTCTACTTCTAACCTATCGTCATCTCTATATTTAAAGTGAATTTCTTTTAGAAATCATGTGGTTGGTTCTGTTGTTTTATTTAGCCTGGCTGTCACTGCCTTTTACTGAAGTATTTTTTTTAAAACCACGTTTGATATAAATATTGGTGTATAATGGCTCTAAATGAATCATCTTGCTATTTGTTTTCTACTTTCTAGAGTACCATATCTCTACTTTGTTCCTTTTTACTCTTGCCTTCTTTTGGATTAAGTAATGTTTAAGTTTCCATATTATCTCCCACCTAAAAGCAGCCAGATTTTATAAGAGGTAATACCAACTTGCCAAACTCCCAAGTAGAAGCAGGTTTGCCACCTGACTTGGTGGTAGACACCACAGAGAATGGCAATGGCTAATAGCACGACGTGAAAGGATAAAGTAGGACAAGCCCATGTTCTCTCCTGGGACTGTAAATGAGGAAGTATAGAGGACATTCCACTCAGCAGTAGATGCTGAAGCTAAAAGATCATGATAATAGAAATAGAGACCAAAGGAGCAGTGCTATATCATCTCCATGCTGATATTACAAATGATTTGAAACTTTCAACGTGAAGAGATATTTGAAGATAGAAAGAGGAGGAGAAACTTTATGAGATAGAACTGTGGTAGGAAGATGGCCCTTCATGGGTCCCTAGATCACGCTCTTTCAGATCCTAGCCTATATGCCAATAAAAATTACAGGTTTAATAGAACAACTTGAATGACTAAAAAATCTGAGTAGATATTGTCATTTGTAATGTCAGAAATTTGCAATTATTTGGCACTTAGTTATAGCACTGGAAAAGTAAGATAAAGGAAAATCCTCTTGTTTCATACATTCTCTAACTAGTATTACAAAAATATTAGCAAGAAAAATGAGTATAAGACTATATTTCAATTTACCTAGTTAATATAGAAATATGGAAAAAATTATTTAAATTGTCATCATAAATATTAAAATATTAAATTTTAAAAAGTGATATACTGATTTTTTTTCTGACACAAGTGTTGAAATAATTACAAGTGCCTCTCATAATTCTGTACATTTTTTTTCATGTTCTTTGTTTTTTAAAAAAATAACTGGCATGTGTTTAAATGGATGACTGATTATGTAGTTATGGATCAAAATAATTTGTTTTCTTTGAATCACTTGGATATGGAAAGTAATTAAATAATTTGCCTCATCTGCTAACTGCCTTGAATAAATTTGATTGCTCAAGCTCAATTTTATGTTAAGATCAGCCGTCACATTAATTCATTTCCTTTCCAGATTGTTTCAGTTCTTCTTGTTCAAACATTTAAATACCTTAAAACAACAGCAACATTAGCAACGACCCCACTTTCCCAAAGGATTGAGTAAAATATTCCTCCCCTGATTCTTTCATTTGAACTCATTAATTAGAAACTAACATAATTTTATTCATATGTTATGTGAAATAGAGTTATATGAGAGGCCATAGATGAGGTGTTTTCTCTTTCTTTATTTAATTTTTTTCCCATAAACTTCCTCTAAGAGCATATTCTCCAGACTCTTTACCACTGACTGATTTTCACACTCTAAAGTGAGGATTGCTCATCTATATCCATCTCATCTTTCCGCAGGATTTGAGGGTGAACATTGTGAAATTAATGTGAATGAGTGCTTCTCTCTTCCCTGCCAGAATTATGGTGACTGCGAAGATGGAGTCAACAATTTCAGGTACAGAAAACCCAAAAATATCTGGATTCAAGTTTATGCATCTAGATGTATCTAAATATATCCATGTTTATAATTTCAGTTGACAAATTAAACAACATTTCTGGTTATTAACAATTTGCCATGCTACAATTATTTGAAGCTTTGACTTTGTATGTTTATATTAATGGAGTCATTAAATGTCTTGTTTAAAAGATGTATTTGCAGACCTGGGTTTTCTGGACCTCTATGTGATCTTGATACAGATGAGTGTTCTTCTAGACCTTGCAAAAATAATGGAACCTGCGTGGATCTGTCAAACAGGTTAGAGACTACATTTACTGATTCAGTTATTTTATATACATGATATTTAAATAGTAAAGTGAACATATATGCACCCATCATTCAACTTAAGCAGAATATTCCCAGTCTCCTTAACCCAAGTACTTACTTGCTTAAACCCAATTACTCCTCTACTCTTCCATACAATTGTATTGAATATCATGATTTTTGTAGTTGTTCAACCAAGATTTTATTTTGTGTTTGTTTTTTAAGTTTTATTAAAATTTCAGTTAGTTAACATACAGGGTAATATTAGTTTCAGGTATACAATATAGTGATTCAACACTTCCATACATCACCTGATGCTCATCACAAGTGCTCTCCTTAATCCCCATCACCTATTTAACCCATTACCTTGCCTTTAACATACACTATCAAGTTGGGGCACATGAGTGGCTCAGTCAGTTGAGCACCGGACTTCAGCCCAGGTCATGATCAACTTCAGCCCAGTTCACAGGTTCGTGAACCTGTGGGGCCCTGTGCTGATGGCTCAGAGCCTGGAGCCTGCTTCGGATTCTGCACATCCCTCCCTTTCTGCCTTTCCCCCACCCATGTTCTCTTTCTCTGTCTCTCTCTCTCAAAAAATGAGTAAACACTTAAAAAATATACAGCATTAACCATTTCATTTGTATGCCTGCCTCAATAAAACACTTAGCTTGCATATTAATATAAGTGAAATAATATTGTGTATCATCTTCAGAAACAATTCATTTTGTTAAATATTTCTGCATTATTCATGTATCAGTTGCTCAGTTTTAACTGTTGTAGAATATTCCATTTAAACATTTCCAACATTTGTTTATCATTCTTCTGATCATAGATATCTGGTTTATTTGACTCTTCTTTCTTAGACATAATAATATCATTTCGGTTTTCAAATATTTCCCCAATACACAAGTACTAATGTTACCTTAGTTTGGTATCTAAAAATGGAATAATTGCACTATTGAGTAGATGTTTTCACATGTATTATATCATTTTTTTTCAATTCACTTTGAAAATGGAATATTCACACTCTTAACAAAAGTGAAAAAATGTCCCTATTTACATTCTTACATATTTCATTTGGGCTTATCTGCTGTGTGCAAAATTGTATCTCCTTGTGTGTGTGTTTTTTTTTCTATACTCCTATCATAACTTATGACTTTAAGCATTTCTTCAGCCATTTCAAAATATTTAATTTTTCCATCCTAATGCAATTTTTAAGTTTATTTATTTATTTTGAGATAGAGACAGCCTGAGTCGGGGAGGGGCAGAGAGAGAGGAAGAGAGAGAATCCCAAGCAGGGTCCATATCCTCAGCATGATGCCGCAGACGGGGCTCAGACTCACAAATCCATGAGATCATGACCCAAGCCAAAACTAAGAGTCAGATGCTCAACCAACAGAGCCACCCAGGAGTCCCTAATTTTTCCTTTCTAGAAATGCCTATTTATGGCATCTTCCCATTTATGTCTTCTTCTTCTTGATTTGTAAGAATCTTTATGTGTTTTAATTATTACTGTTTTCATTAGTTGTACTGTATGTACTAAAAATATTCTATTGATTGTGGCTTGACATTTCACCATCTTTATGATGTTTTGAGTGCTAAAATTTAATTTTAATCTAACCAAATTAATGTGTGTTTATGGGTTGCATTTTTCATCTTGTTTAAAATGTTTACACTGCTTAAAGAAGAGCTAATAGCTATTCTTCTCAAATTATTCCAAAAAATAGAAGAGATAAGAAAACTTCCAAATGCATTCTATGAGGCCAGCATTACCCTCATAAAAAAAGAAAAAAACAGATGAAGACACAACAAAAAAGAAAAGGAAAAACCGAAAATATTAGCAACTCAATTCAGTAATAGATTTTTAAAAAACTGTTGGCCATGATCAAGTAAGATTTGATCCAGGGATTCAAAACTGGTTCAATATTTTTAAAAAAGTTTATTCTATGACAAAAAGATGTTGCTTAGATTTCCTTTTAAAATATTTAAGGTTTCAGGTAACTGGGTGGCTCACTTGGTTAAACATCCAACTTCTGCTCAGGTCATGATCTCATGGTTCATGAGTTCAAGCCCCAAGCCCCTCATGGAGCTCTGTGCTGACAGTTTGGAGCCTGGATCCTGCTTTGGATTCTGTGTTTCTCTGGCTCTCTGCCCCTCCCCCACTCACTCTCTGTCTCTGTTTCACTCAAAAATGAATAAACTTCAAAAAAAATTTTTTAAATAAAATAAAGTTTCACCCTTCACATTTAAATCAATTTATCTGGAAAGTATGTGTGTGTGTGTGTGTGTGTGTGTGTGTGTGTGTGTGTGTGTGGTATGTTGTGCGTGTATAAGGTAGGAATCTTACATTCATTTTTCCATATGCTATACCAATTGTGCCTGCTATATGTATTGCATAAGGTCATCTGTTACTTACTGCTTGGCCTGACCTACAACACCTTCTTGGTTGCAGATCAAATCCCTATAAATGAATATGTTTATTTCTTTGCCTCTATTCTGTTTCCTTATTTCAGTTAGCTATCTATGTGCCAGTACCATAAATCTTAATTACTTAACTTTGAAATATCTCAATATTGGTAATGCAATATTTTTAATCTTCTTCCAGAAGCTTTAGTTATTTTGGACAGTTTCTTCTGTTACAATCAACATATTCCACATAAATCCCTACATTCAAACAAGCAAACAAAGACTGGGTAGAATTTTTATTGGGATTTCATTGAATTTGTAGATCAATTTGAAAAGAATTGCTATGTCTTTATTTAGGTCTTTTAAAATATCTTTCAAAAAAACAGTTGGACAAATTCAACCGGACACACATTGATTAGGATAAATAAGACTCATTTGCCGGATCACTATTGCTCTCCAGGCACCAAGGGCTACATTTGTTTATCTTAATAGAGATCTAACATCTAGAATTGCTCTCAAAATTTATATCACAACCTTCTTGAGTTTCTGATAATCCTCTATTATTTCTACTATTCTGTATGGCCATCTGGCTTTTGCACTGTCTAATCTAGTGAAGTAAATAGAAACATGCTTTGAATCACCACTCCTGTAACTCACAAGGCTTGAAGGGGACACTAATCACTACAACTCCCATAGGGATACAGAATTGCTTTTGGTTTGAAACCTTGATAAGTCTAAAGGGGCATTTCAAGACCTTCCAGTTGGGCTTTCCTGCGTAACAGTTCTTATTCCAATGTGGAAATTCTATTACTAAGTGTATTGACTACACTATATATTCAGAGACTCTGGGGGAAAATAAAACGACAAAACAAAAGATGGATTTGTGATCCATCTATCAGACCTAAATAAATGTGCACTCCTACTGGTGGAAAGAGTATTTCAAAGATAAGCATAAGTTTAGGGCCATTCGTTTCCCAGGAACTTAGAAGGCCTGAATATCTTTCTTTCATCAATGCTCAATCATACTGGTAAATGGCCTCAGAATCCTCTGTGGAAACCTTCAGGAAGATACATGAAACACCTGCGACTATATGACAAGATCCTTCTTCAAAGGGACTTACTGTCCTTCAGTTGAGACCCTGAGTCCATGACATAGCATAAGTCTGTAATTGTGTAAGAGGCTAGGAATCCCTACATAGGCAAATTGAATTGTGTTTCTGTCCTGCAGACCTACATACTTAATTCTATTTATGTTTCTCTGATTTATGTGGCTATTTCCTCATTTTTAAATGTTATAGTCAAGCATATCCAACAGTTTTTATCCATTCTTGGATCCCATTATTCTAATTTATACTGGGGAACCCAATTTTACTTTAACATCCCACATTCACTCCAGCCTATAAAGGAAAATCACCACAAACTTCATTAAGACACTGGTGCTCCCTCACCAACCCTGTTCTTCATTTTGGTGAATAAAATGCCCTCCTGGGTGAATGCAGTTTCTTCCTAGGAGATAGGAATGCCTTCCTTTATTCTCTTGGGATAGAAATTAAGGGGCAACTGAACAGCTGACACATGATAGATCCATTCAAGCAATTTCCATAACAATAAGCCTGTGAACTTCTCCTAATATATACCAAGAATACCCTGGCACTTCTACATCACTAATCTAAGCTGAAATTAACTCCTGTTTTTGATTAGCCAATTTATCTAACACCATACCCAGGATGCTAATATTAGCACACTGAATCTTCTCTTCCCATCCATGTTAACACATTTAGCTCATTAAATTTTATATTTATTCTCCTTTGGTCTGACTACCTTAGATTCAATCCCACATATGCTCCCCAACTTTGTGACAAAACAGATTGGTGGGGTTATGCATCTCTTCTTGGGTATATAGCATAGCTGTTCCCAGTTAAGTGTTTCCATGTCTCATCAGCAAAGTTGGAATCTAACCCTCTTTATGGGCTGGAACCAATGAGAAATGATGGGGCATGAGCAAGTGAAAACTGGCAACATTTTGTAACTCAACTCCTTCAGCAGAATATAGAGGAGGGCCCATATGCAAAAACGCACAGATTCCATAAGACACAGGAGAGGTTTAGCCTCTACCACTAATAGAGCTTAAAGTGAATTCAAAGGTTTAAGTTCCTTAGCCATATCTATCCTTTGTCTACAGGGTATATGAACTCCTTCAAAGTTACTATACAGACTATACAGGTTTGTTGTTGCTTATCAGCAACTGAAAACTCTGCTTAAAAAATAAATAGTATTAATAGTTTCACATCTGTGGTTTACAGGTATTTGGCTATCATATAGGCTGGGTTCATCTAAATTTCTCTGGGACCTAGCTGAGGAGGGAGAAGAGTTTGCCAGTCTGTTGCTCCTAATGTCTCTCATTTTTATTGGACTAGTATGTTCTTCTCACAGAGTGGCAGAAATTCAAGAGAACAAGCAGAAAACATGCAAACCCTCTTAAGCCCTAGGCTCTGAAATAGTGCCCTTTATCCTTACCTGTATGTAGATCACTGCGCAAAAACGTAATTGTAGCCATGCCTGAAAGTGTGGGGCAAACACTCTTCCCATGATGAAGCTGTGGCCAGGAAGAAGAGTGGTAAAAAATTAAGATTAAAAAAACAAAGAAAACAAAAAACAAAAAAACTCTGTCAACAAACAGAAGATAGGATCAGTAAATGGAAAATAAACTCACAGAAAATATGCAAACTGAAGCCTGGGTCACAAACTGCGTAGCATTCCCAATTTTCCCTGTGAGACTTAGGAGACAGCTCTGAGTCAGAGAGAATGAAATGAATGAAATGAATGGTAGAATCAAAATGATCTTACAAGTCTAAATGAAGGTGCTTCACATCAATTAATTTTACGGCTTTTGAAGACCACTCTTCCAAGTTCCAATATGAGATCTCAAAAGAGTTAGAGGAAGAAGTCAGACAAAATGCCCTCTGTTTAAAAGAGAACCCTGTGGTAGATTCATGAACATAAAAACTGTAAGTTCATTTACAGAGAACCAAATTGATTATAAAGTTGATGTTGACTCTGCAATGTAGCTGATAAAATCAAAGTGTTTATCAAACTTAGAATATCCTAAAAAGCTTGATGGAAAATAGCCAACTACTAATGGTGAGCAGTCTGGCAACCAATATGCAGAATGCTGAAGAGTTTTTGTAAATCTTAATCTTCAAGCTTGGCTCATATATAGGAAAAACTGCTGCCAATACAATATACTGCCTGAAACAGCCTCTTCCTGACATGAAACAGATGTTGGAGGTTTCTGGATATGACATTTGACCACCTGATTACTGTTGAACTGCCTAGTACCATTATCTTTTTCCAAAGGCCCTTCCCAGTAATTGGAAATGTAAGAAAGGAAATGGAGGTGTCATGGCCTCTATTCACAGGCATCCTTCAAAGATGATTATATAATAAACAGGAAATATTTGGAACCCCAAGGCGATTTTCCTCTGAAAGTGTATATAACATTATTTAGTAAAATATTATGTAAGAAAATGCCAAATCATTTTCTCAATTGGCTGTACTATTTTGCATTCCCATCACTAGTGAATGAGAGTTCCTGTTGCTTCACATTTTTATGAGGATTTGGTATTGTCAGTGTTCTGGATTTTGGCTATTCTAAAAGGTGTGTATTGTATTTTATTGTTGTTTTGATTTGCATTTCCCTCATGACATATGATATGGAGCATCTTTTCATATGCTTATTTGACATCAATAGGTCTTCTTTGGTGAGGTATCTGTTAAGATTATGGGCCCATGTTTTATTTGGATTGTTTTTCTTATTGTTGAATTTTTAGTATTTGTATATTTTGGATAATAATCCTTTATTAGATATGTCTTTTGCAAATATCTTCGTCCAGTCTGTGGCTTTTATTGTTATTCTCCTGACATTGTCTTTCACAGAATACATTTTTTTCATTTGAATTAAGCCCATCTTATCAATTCTTTCTTTGTCATATTTAAAAGACAACCAAACCCAAGATCATTGAGATTTTGTCCTTTATTTGAGTTTTTATAATTTTGCATTTTTCATTGAGTATTTGATCCATTTTGAGTTAACTTATACAAGGATTTTAAGGTCTGTGTCTAGTTTTTTTAAATTTTCAGTGTGGATGTCCAGTTGTTCCAACACCATATGTTGAAAAGAAAAAAAAAAAAACATCATCTTTTCTCCATTGAATTGCCTTTGTCTTTTGTCAAAGGTTAGTTCACAGTAGTCATGTAGGTATATTTCTGAGTTCTGTATTCTGTTCCATTGATCTATTTTTCTGTTCTTTTGATAATACCACACTATCTTGATTACTATAGGTTTATAATAAGTCTTAAAGTCAGGCAGTTTCAGTTCTTCAACTTTGTTCTCCTCAACATTGAGTCGTTAGCTTCTCTCTATAATTGTTAGAATTGTTTTATTAATATCTACAGAATAACCTGCTTGATTTTTTATGGCGGTTTCATCAAATCTAGAGATCAAGTTGGGCAGAACTAACATCTTGACAATATTGTCTTCTTATGCATGAACATGTAGTATCTCTCCATTTAATTTTCTTTGATTTCATTTATCAGAGTTTTGTAATTTTCCTCATATGAATCATGCACATATATTATTAGATTTATACATAAATATTTATTTTGGAGGTACTAATATAATATTTAGTGAAATTTTAGAACATATTTGGAAGAATGCATATCAACCTAAGAATAGTGATTTCTTCCCAGTAGAAAGGAATGAAAAATGAATAGGGATGTATCCAAAGGGTTTTCAAATATACATTAAATACATTTTCCTTAAAATCATTCAGCAACTTGGAAAAAGATTGAGATGTGTTAAATATAGATGATGGGTATATGGGATTGATTATTCTAGTCTCAGAAAATTGCTTTGTTTACATTGTTATAATAAAGGCCATTTTCAATGCATTAAAATCTTTCAAAGACAAAAAAAATCATCAACAGCTGAAAAATAGGTAATCACATTCTGTTTTCCAAGAATATGTTTTTTGATACAGGACTTTCTTTTGGTGTTTTTTAGCATGTTGATATTAACTTACCATTACATTTTTTTGAAATAATATAACAAGTCATTTAAAACCAATCATTGTATGTTTAGTAGAAATTAAACTATAGAGGCACAAATAATTAAAAATATTAATTATTATATAATGTACTTTGTTATTGCATCTATATTTTTAATCTGTTCCATTCTCTCTTTTGATTATTGAAGCTGAGGCCTGCAACAATTAATGACTAATTATTTAAAGATGAATTCCTAGAGATATGACAGCCCCAATTCAACTACAAACTATTGCAAACTGAACATTAGAATTGACATTTTCTGACTTTATTACATATGTTATCCATTAGAATTGTCTATTTAAGCCACAGTCATCAGTTTACTTAGATAACTGACAGTAATATTTAGCTACTGAAAATGGACTGCTAAAGAAAGAATTCACCCTAACAATTACTATAACAGTGTTTTGTCCATTCAAAGGATATGGAATAAGGAAAATTTCCAAATGGCTTATGTGATTATCACACAGAAATCATCAACAAGAATATTTTGACCAATCAGCGTGTGATATTCATGAGTTCAGCAATTCTTTGCTGTACAAAGTTGAAAATGACTGGTTAATGTATATTTAAGAGATAAAAATTAATAGATTGTTCAATAAATTGGTTGCCTAAAAACCAGTTATTAATCTAAATGACTTATAATCTGCTGAAAATGTTTCCATCACACCATTGTTTCCACACCCATGTGTGGTAAAATTATAATGACATATAAAGACTATTTTAAAAGTAATCACTCCATTAAGCAAATATATTGGGTAGAAAAAAGTTGGTTTATTTTTTCTTCTTCCTTTTCCTTGAGATACACAGAATGTACAGTACCTTAAAGTAAAGCATCTTAAAGATGCTAAGTTAAAACAAAACAAAAAGTAAACTGTGCATGTCAAACATAGCATGTCTATTATTCTCTTAGATTAATATTAAATTTGATAGTTTTTCCATGTGCAAATTTTACAAGCATTGTATTTTATTATTATATATGTTTTTATACTTAAATATGCTTTTATTCATTAAAAATTATAACACAGATTAAACTTACTAAAATTTTTAAATATTATTTAAAAGACTTATTTAACTTTTGTCATAAAATTTTAGTATAATAATCCTTCCCCATGTCACAAATATAAATAGCTTGTTCATTTTAAGATTAAGAAATGTCATTAAGTATAATGAACTATGGTTCAGGAATGCAATATAGAATTACAAGAAAGAGCTATAAATTGCTTTAAAATGAATTATAAATTCTCTCAAAATTGTAATAGCTGTGACATAGGCTAAGTTTTCTTAATATTTATTTATTTTTGAGAGAGAGAGAGAGAGAGAGAGAGAGAGAGAGAGAGAACAAGTCGGGGGAAGGGCAGAGAGAGAGAGAGGGACAGAGGATCTGAAGCAGACTCTGCACTGACAGAGCCCAATGCAAGGCTCCAACTCACAAGCCCTGAGATCATGACTGGAGCCAAAATCAGATACTCAACAAACTGAGCCACCCAGGGGCCCCAAGGCTAACACATTTTAATCATAAAGTTTTACCTGCAACAGTTTTTGTAGTTTATTTTTGTCTTTGAACTCTATTTTTTATAATATGATCTATTAGAATAAATATATATTAAATCTTAATATTACAAATGCATTTTATTTTTATTTTTTTAATATTTTTAATGTTTATTTTTTTGAGAGAGAGCAAGAGACAGAGCTTGAGAGGGGAAGGGCAGAGAGAGAGGCAGACACAGAATCTGAAGCAGGCTCCAGGCTCCGAGCTGTCAGCACAGAGCCCGATGCGGGGCTCAAACTCACGGACTGTGAGATCATGACCTGAGCCGAAGTCGTACACTTAACTGGCTGAGCCACCCAGGCACCCCCAAATGCATTTTAAAATTAAAACTCATTAAAATCTATATTTTGGATCTCATAATATGACTTAATTTAACGTTATATTTTAAAGTATCTCAGCTTTCTAGAAACATAAAAACAATTTCTTTACTTATTAACTAGTTTCTCATCTGAAATAAGATGAAAACAAGATAAAGGAAGAATTTAAGGCAGGAACACATTTTAGAGCTACAAGCCCATGTGATTATCTTACATTTTCCCTCTCCTTTCATTATGGCAATATCACTTTATGTAAAATGAAGTTACTGCTCTTTACCCCTACATTTTTTTCAATGTATTGAATTTTCTTTAGAAGTCACCTGTTAAAATTCATTTTAGTTTTGGAAAAGTATGGTGAAATCCTATCTGGAAAATTTAAGGTCACTATCAAATTAAAGGAAATTTGAGCAAAAATTGTTCCATACCTTGGCAACCTATTTAAGCTTAATTCCACTAAAACTTATGAAATAAAGCCTTGAATTTAAGTTAGAAATTTCCATGTTATCAAAAATATGTTATTAATTTCATGGCCTTAATTGTTGCTTTGGGACAGGCGATTTTAATATACGCATATTTGTGTTTTAAAAGTTGTTAGAATAGGGTTTCTTCAAAAGAATAAAATGTTTTAGAGACTTTTAATGTATAATTCAATACTACCATAAGACTAACTGGGTCACTTAAGACATTAATAAAAATCAAGGTTCACTTTTATTTTTTCCTCTCAGCCTAGGTAGTTGTGGTCTGAATACTGTAGGGATGAGGGTCTCAGCAAGTAATGATGGAAGGAAACATACACCAAAGCTGAATAATTGTATATTTTAGCTGGAGGCCAATAGGAGGAGGAATCTGGTGGCATTCCTTTCAGACACTCCTTATGCAGTTTCATTTGAAGGGCCAAGGTAGGTGTGGAGAACAAGTTGGCAATGTGCTACACTTTGCCTATCTCTCCTATTTGGGAGAGGAGGTGTGGGGGCAAGAGCAGGGAAGAGACAGAAGGAGGTAGGAGGTGGGGGGTAAGGAAGGGAGAGAGTACATGTATACATTTCAATTCTTCTGGGAAAGACGAGGTAGGCACAGAGATTCAAGGCAGATGCTCTATTCTGAAATAAAGATTTGACTTTCATGGAAATTTGCCCTATTATTATATAATAAATGAATAACTTTTAGTAAAATCTATAAAAGAATCCAGGAAGCTAAAGTTCAGAAGGTAACAAAACTTGAAAAATGAGCAAAAGAGAATTCTAGGTAGTTGAGAAAATCTGAATCTTCTCATACTTCCTCAAAATGATACAAACAAAAGAATAAAACCAAAAAGAGTCTCATATCTTCACCATACAAGAAGACGAACATGAAAAGTATTTCACATTAACTAATGGAGGAAGTAAATATGTTTAAAATAATAACAAGGTTTCTCATTGTTAGAAAAAGAACGGCAAATACAGAAATCAGCTAGACTAAAATGAACCCTATTATGTTAAATTAGAATTGGGAAATTAGTATGAACTCATACTTTTATATGTATGTGTTTATAATATACATATATACATATTAACACACACAATAAATATAAATATGGCAATATATGTGCCATATGTATGTACATATAGTTATATACACATAACTATATGTATACATAAACATAAATACACATACACATAGAAATTATCTTGGTTTCTAAATAACATGGTTCTAAATAACTTGGTTTCTAGGACTTCTAGAATAAATGGCTTATTCTAGATCTGGAAAAGGAAACGTATAAGATAAACCTGGAATATCTTATGTTAGAAAGTAAGAAACTGTTCAAAGAATGATGGAGATGTCAAAAGGATAGAGGAGAAAACTTGAAGAGGTCCTTACTATCCAACTCTCAGACGAAGTGAGCATCAAATAAATAAAAAATAGTTATATATTTGACCCACTGAATAAAATAAAAAGTCTTGACTCCATTTAGATACAAATCCATAATTGAATGAATGGATGGATGGAGGGAGGGACGGATGGATGGATGGATGGATGAATGAATGAAGTAATTAATGAAAAGGAAAAGCCCATCTTAACAGTCAAATGTCATCTAGTAAATGTGAAATAAATGAGGAGTTAGAAAAGCACTATTGGGGGACGCCTGGGTGGCTCAGTCAGCTAAGCTTATGACTTCTGTTCAGGTCACTATCTCATGGTTCATAAATTCGAGCTCCACATCCCTGCTGTCAGCCCAGACCCCATTTCAGATCCTCTGTCCCCCTGTGTTTCTGCACCTTCCTGCTCACGCTCTCTTTCTTAAAAATAAACAAACAAAAATAGATTAAAAAATAAACATTTTTTTAAAGTACTGTTTGGCAAAGAGTATAGAGACAACTGATTCAATTTAGAAGCATCAATGGAGAATATCTCCTATTTTAAGTTGGTTGAAATCTCCAGATTCTAGGGTACATGATCATGATAGTGAAGCCATTCAGGAACCTTTTTGTAATCACAGAAAATAAAATTCGTGTGGCAAAAGGCAAGGGATGGGTATTTCCAGATTTTCAAAAAGAAAGAGGGGGAAAAGAGAAACATATATATACATAAACACAGAGTGAGAGAATTCTGTACATTTAATGAATACATGTTTATAATAGATTGAGAAAATCAGTGATAATTATTATAAGTCCATCACTGACAGGAAAGATGTCCGAAAATATTTTTCTAATATTCATTCTTCTAGAGTAAAGAATAGATTCAGTAATTTCTGGAACTATGATAGAACTGTCCTAAATACTTGCAACAGATGTATAAATTGAGTTGAAAGTCATTATCTGATACATTTTGTTTTAATACACCATTTTCAAATATATCAGTGTGAAAAAATTATTTCCCGGATGTACCTTTTACTGCTACAACTGAAAACACTGTCAAACTCCTACCTACTCTGTGATCCCTCGGAATCATCATTGATTCACTGGGAACACACGACAGCAATCAATGAGAGTATCATTAATGAACATATCTTGATTTTAGTAAAGTATTTAAAAGATTCATTACATCTTCTGGACTATATTGAGCAAAATATTTGATGAAAAAATTTTTTCTATTTGAACACAAATGCAAGAGTCATAGTAATTGGATCACTCTAAAAAGTGATTTTGGTCAAAATCTTAGTTACATGGAGTGCTCTTGATAAATACAAATCTTTTTTACACAATCATGACATTGCACATGGAATTTTAATGTCTTCTGTCCAACTGGTACAAAAACTCCACTCTTTATTGACTAAACAGTAAAACCTTTCCTGTCACCTTCTCTAACAGCTCTGTCTTTATAGGACTTCACACTTTTCTCTATTGGCATGTGTTTCCTGTAATGTTTACATATCACTGCTCCTAACTTCTCTATGAGAATTTAAAAAATAAGCCCAAGCCTTATCCAAGCACTTGGATCTGGGTACATGACTACTGTCTGACACTCAATTAGTTAATGTATGATGAATGAGCAAAAGAGGAGCATAGGCATGTTAAATTTCTGGTGGTTGTTTTTGTAATTACAATTATGTTGAAACAAGTTAATTAGGAAGAGTTCCCTTGAAAAATCAGAATAAAAATCTGTTTCAAAAACATTACAAGAAAACTTGGGAGAGCACTTTTATCTAGACTTCTACAAAAGGAGAAAGAAAAAGAAAAACTATATACAGCTTGTTTTTCTAAGTGTATTTTTCTCTCAATTTAATTTTATCTATGGAAATTATTCATGTTCTCATGAATGTTTTTCTCTATGAATATACAAGTTAAAAGATTAAATTATTGCTTTCTCTTAACATTATTTATTGGTTTATCATACACACACACACACACACACACACACAAGACTAAAACTAGTCACAATTCCATTTCAGAAGAATTGGTCTTCTATCATCTGGCAAATAGATACAGATTGACTAAATATTGAAACAAACATATGTTCAGCACAATATCCGGAAATAGACTAAAAATAAATTCAGGGTGACTCTGCCACATATAGTTATAACCATTCTCAATGGCAAGGCTTTTGAAAGACCCTTCCTCTATTAAATGCATGATACTTTGAACCTGGCATCTAATCATTGAAATGCATCCAATTTCTTCAACATCTGTCCATTGAATTAAGCAGTAATGAGATTGTTTTTGCTAAAATGATTTTTTAAATTTAGCCAGAGTGCTTCTATATCAAAAATATCATTCAATAAATGGGCAGAATAATACCCAGTTGTTAACATAGGATAAAGTTTTATGATTACAATTTATAAAATGAATACAGTACAGAATTAAGGTCAATAGTATTTATCAAAGTTTTATTAATTATTTTCCCCAATACATTCATTTTTTTAAAAAAATTCCCCACATAAAGAACATTTAAGGGGAAGTATAGGTAGAAGTTTGTTAAAGGAAGTCATTGAGACGATATGACCTTGTGTTGACCTGAAAACTGGATCCTGGCAATTAGGAAGCAACTCACTTCTTCTGCTTGTCCTTGGCATGTATGTTCTGTCCACTAGACAAAGTTTTGAGAGAGTAATGCATTATTGAGACCATCTGGACTTGATACATGACAACCTCATTAATGCTTTTATATAAACTTTTAAGATTTAGGGAGTGTGTGTGAAGATCTTCTTGTCTTGTGGATGCCCAAGACATGCCTGGAATGTAAGTTCCCTTGCATATTAAACCTGTCCCCCACCAATTTGGAGTGGTTTGCCTCTTTCTTCTGGCTCTCATTGCTTTGAATCTGTGAGGACCAGTTTCGAATTTCACTTGAGGAACTTCCCAGGGTGTGAACCAACAAAGGTAATTTGTATTTTCTCCAGAGGAAAAAAAAATGAAAAGAAAATACTACCACTTATTTAAATTAAAAGGCCAAAATTTAAAATATACATACACATTATGTATATATGAAATGCTTTTTCTTATTACATACAACTTCTCATTTTCCTGCTTTTCTCTAGAATTATGTGCATTTGTGAGCCAGGTTACCATGGATCTCTCTGTGAATTGGATATGAATGAATGTGAAATCTCACCTTGTCTAGATGGAGAAGATTGTGTCAGCAGGACTGGTGGATACAACTGCCTCTGTGCTCCTGGTTATACAGGTAAACCTCTATCTGCCCTGTCTGTATCAACATATGGCTATCTGTAAAAAATTGGCAATCTTATATTTATTCTCCAAAACCTGAATCAACCTGACACATGCAGGTAGCACAGGAAGTGCAAGAGACTTTAGTAAAAGAAATCAGTAAAAACAAAAATTATGCTTTTTAGTGTATCATTTGCTAACAACTAAGAAATATATGAATAATATTTCAAGGTATTTTACACATTTATGGTTTTTGAATTGAGATGTATCTGAATTATATTTCTATTTTTATAATACAGAGAAGTATCAGTGTATGAATAAACTAAGAAATAATACTATCATATCAATTACACAAATGTCATCTAAAAATATAGTAAGGTTAGCTCTTTTAAATATACTTATATGCCAGAAATCAAGGAACCATTGTGAACTTAACCTTCTAGCAGAAAAATATGATTTGTCTTAATATCAATTATTCCACAACACAAATGCTATCCAAATATAAAGACAACAGTCATCAAGGAACTAAGGAAAGAAAAACATATTAGCCTTCTAAACTTTGGCTGAGAAACTTTATGAAATACAAAAAGCTTTATTATTTTTATTACCAATATTAATTATGTGAATCCAGAAAAAATGTATTGAAATCTCAAGTTCCAATTTATTACTGTCTGATTTTTATACCACTGGGATCTCTTGGGTTCCTTTCCTGAGGGAAACTAATTAAGTGTATCTAATATTACATTCTATTCTCTCAGGCATAAAATACACTAGAAAAATAGAAATAAGATTGGAAAGCAAACTGATAAAAAAAATTAGAGGTATTTCTATTGGATAAGTGATCAAAAGGCAAGAAAAATTTAAGTGACATGAGCAAAGAACACACAGGTACTTTCCTAAGGAATCCTGATGGCGTCAGAGAAGGTTACATTGGTAACAATTGTTATATGCACAGAAGTTTCTGCTTAAATTAAAAAAAAAGGCTTAAACTCATATCTACAGATTTTATTACATAAGGAAGAGGCATTAAATTTTGACTATAAAATAGGATCCTTTCTAAATGCCATGTCACTCATCAAATCCCAAATTATTAGAATTTTTATTTGGGACCATAGATACCACCCAGCAATATCATTTCCCATGGCCATTGTTTTCTGCTGCTTACTGCTTGTAACAGTGTTAAAATAAGAAATGACACACTGAGTTCAATGTGAGAAACACATTTTGTAATATTATTTGATGTAACACATTGTTCTGATATTTTAAATTCATTGTAAAATTTGAAGGTTTAGCATTTTTTTCACAACCTCTCTATTTTTATTGAAAGCTGATGTGCTCAGTGTTGTTTCAAAATTTAATATTGGGGGCACCTGGGTGGCTCAGCGGGTTGAGCATCCCACTCTTGATTTTGGCTCAGGTGATGATCCCAGGGTCTTGAGATCAAGCCCTGTATAGGGTCCACACAGGGAGTGGAGACTGCTTGAGATTCTCTCTCTCTCTCTCTCTCTCTCTCTCTCTCTCTCTCTCTCTCTCTCTCTCTCTGTCTCCCTCTCCCTCTCTCCCCCCCCACCTGCCGCTTTCCCTGCTCATGCATGTGTGCTCTTTCTCTCTCCAAAAAACCAAACAACAACAACAACAACAACAACAACAAAATAAGATTGATTTGCCAATTAGACACCACAGTGGAGAAGTTGAGTACACAGTCAGCTGTATGAGATAGTCTAGAATGAAAACATAAATTGTGAGAGTCTTCAGATACAACTATAATACTAGATAAGATCACACAAAAGTGAATGAGAGAAGAGGACTAAGGACTGAGCCCAGGAGCACTGTAATATTTAGCAGTCCATGAGAGGAAGAAGAATCAATACAGGAAATTGAAAAGAGAAGTCAAAGATACAGTAAGAAAAGCAAAGGAAGACGAAGTGCAGAAAGCCATGTAAATTCTTTCAAGTATAGAAAATGATCAACATTGTCGAATGTTACTATTAGGTCACATAAAATAAGGACTAAGTACTGAGCATTGGAGAAGCAGTGGCAATGTCATTGGTGACATTATCAAGGAAGCAGTATGGTTGGAGTGGAGGGTGCAAAAGTCTATTTGAAGTGGATTTAAGAGATATGTGAGAAAATTAGATTGTTGAGAGTGAACATGCAAAATTTATTAAAGGAGGGTTTGCACTTTTTAAGATGGAAGCAAGAAATGGGGCAGTAGCTTGAGGAGGGAGAGAGATTTAAAATAAAAGTTTTTTCTCACATACGTAAAAAATAACTCTGACTCCTATGTGGAGAATAGACTGCAGAGTTTCAATAGAAGCAGAGAGACAAATCAGAAGGCTTTGGAATTACAGTTGACCTTGAACAAGGGTTAGGGGCACCAACCCCCATGCAGTCAAAAATCCATGTATAATTTTTGACTCTCCCAAAACATTACTAATAGCCTACTGTTGACTGGAAGTCTTACCAATAACATAAATTGTTGGTTAATATGCATTTTGTATATCACATGCATTATATACTGTATTTTTACAATAAAGTAAGCTAGAGAAAAGAAAAGTATCAAGAAAATCAAAAAGAAAATACACTTATATACTGTACTTTTTAAAATATCCATGCATAAGTGCACCCATGCATTTTAAAACCATGCTGTTCAAGGGTCAGCTGTACTTTAAGTGATAGATTAGATCATAGTAGAGATGGTGAGACATGCCTAAATGTAGCATATTATGCATGCTCAAAATATTAATGAATAGATGAATATTAATAATATACAAATATTAAGGTTACCACTCAACTAATCGTTGATTAATCAAACTATGTTCTCTTTCTATCTTTGAAGAAAAATTATTTAACTCCCTCTCACTGATTCATTGGGTTCTGAAACACTTTTTATTTACTTTTACTTTGGGGACTCAAGCTGTTCTGGAATGATGCTCTCATAAATATACATCAACAAGGCATACACCACGTAATTGGTTAGTGGGAAGGCCACTTATGATTCCTTGGGCTTCCATTCAATCTCTAAATCTGAATTTGTTTGGCCTCTTTTCCTAGGAAAATTTAAATGTCAAACTCAGGAAATTATGCTTGTGTTGGGGTTAATTATTGTAGGCTTCTCATATGAAAACAAATGAGCTTTCTTCTTAATTTCAAGATTTATTGGAAAGTTACAAATGCCCAGCTTACTTCCCATTGTAAAAGTGGATTTTCATACCTGGTTCAATGGATTAGTACGAGCCCTCAGATGAATTTACTGTGGAGTAATTGGGGGTAGTCCAAGTGTCTCTGTTAGGCACAGTCATTTCTGAGATGATTTAGCTGTCATTTCAGGCCGGTGTATCAGAGACTGGCAGCTTGCTACATGGCTTCCTGGAAGGGTGGGAGGATTAAATTCTCAGACTTCTACTAGATAGCTATGACCATAAAAAGAAATCATTCATATTTACTCTCTCCCTAATATAGATATATCTGAGAGAGATTATAACCTGATATACCCCAAATGGTATTAATTGCTATGGTGAAAGATTGTGTAGGAAAATGATTACACGGGGCTGGAATAAGGTTAGGAGTTGTGGAGGCAAATTTTTTTTTTTTGCAGTTTTTATTTATTTATTTATTTTTTTATATATGAAATTTATTGTCAAATTGGTTTCCATACAACACCCAGTGCTCATCCCAAAAGGTGCCCTCCTCAATACCCATCACCCACCCTCTCCTCCCTCCCACCCCCCATCAACCCTCAGTTTGTTCTCAGTTTTTAACAGTCTCTTATGCTTTGGCTGTCTCCCACTCTAACCTCTTTTTTTTTTCCTTCCCCTCCCCCATGGGTTCCTGTTAAGTTTCTCAGGATCCACATAAGAGTGAAACCATATGGTATCTGTCTTTCTCTGTATGGCTTATTTCACTTAGCATCACACTCTCCAGTTCCATCCACGTTGCTACAAAAGGCCAGATTTCATTTTTTCTCATTGCCACGTAATATTCCATTGTGTATATAAACCACAATTTCTTTATCCATTCATCAGTTGATGGACATTTAGGCTCTTTCCATAATTTGGCTATTGTTGAGAGTGCTGCTATGAACATTGGGGTACAAGTGGCCCTATGCATCAGTACTCCTGTATCCCTTGGATAAATTCCTAGCAGTGCTATTGCTGGGTCATAGGGTAGGTCTATTTTTAATTTTCTGAGGAACCTCCACACTGCTTTCCAGAGCGGCTGCACCAGTTTGCATTCCCACCAACAGTGCAAGAGGGTTCCCGTTTCTCCACATCCTCTCCAGCATCTATAGTCTCCTGATTTGTTCATTTTGACCACTCTGACTGGCGTGAGGTGATACCTGAGTGTGGTTTTGATTTGTATTTCCCTCATAAGGAGCGACGCTGAACATCTTTTCATGTGCCTGTTGGCCATCCGGATGTCTTCTTTAGAGAAGTGTCTATTCATGTTTTCTGCCCATTTCTTCACTGGGTTATTTGTTTCTCGGGTGTGGAGTTTGGTGAGCTCTTTATAGAATTTGGATACTAGCCCTTTGTCCAATATGTCATTTGCAGGTATCTTTTCCCATTCCGTTGGTTGCCTTTTAGTTTTGTTGGTTGTTTCCTTTGCTGTGCAGAAGCTTTTTATCTTCATAAGGTCCCAGTAATTCACTTTTGCTTTTAATTCCCTTGCCTTTGGGGATGTGTCGAGTAAGAGATTGCTACGGCTGAGGTCAGAGAGGTCTTTTCCTGCTTTCTCCTCTAAGGTTTTGATGGTTTCCTGTCTCACATTCAGGTCCTTTATCCATTTTCAGTTTATTTTTGTGAATGGTGTGAGAAAGTGGTCTAGTTTCAACCTTCTGCATGTTGCTGTCCAGTTCTCCCAGCACCATTTGTTAAAGAGGCTGTCTTTTTTCCATTGGATGTTCTTTCCTGCTTTGTCAAAGATGAGTTGGCCATACGTTTGTGGGTCTAGTTCTGGGGTTTCTATTCTATTCCATTGGTCTATGTGTCTGTTTTTGTGCCAATACCATGCTGTCTTCATGATGACAGCTTTGTAGTAGAGGCTAAAGTCTGGGATTGTGATGCCTCCTGCTTTGGTCTTCTTCTTCAAAATCACTTTGGCTATTCGGGGCCTTTTGTGGTTCCATATGAATTTTAGGATTGCTTGTTCTAGTTTCGAGAGGAATGCTGGTGCAATTTTGATAGGGATTGCATTGAATGTTTAGATAGCTTTGGGTAGTATTGACATTTTGACAATATTTATTCTTCCAATCCATGAGCAGGGAATGTCTTTCCATTTCCTTAAATATTCTTCAATTACCTTCATAAGCTTTCTATAGTTTTCAGCATACATATCCTTTACATCTTTGGTTAGATTTACCCCTAGGTATTTTATGCTTCTTGGTGCAATTGTGAATGGGATCAGTTTCTTTGTTTGTCTTTCTGTTGCTTCATTGTTAGGTTATAAGAATGCAACTGATTTCTGTACATTGATTTTGTATCCTGCAACTTTGCTGAATTCCTGTATCAGTTCTAGCAGACTTTTGGTGGAGTCTATCGGATTTTCCATGTATAATATCATGCCATCTGCAAAAAGCGAAAGCTTGACTTCATCTTTGCCAATTTTGATGCCTTTGATTTCCTTTTGTTGTCTGATTGCTGATGCTAGAACTTCCAGCACTATGTTAAACAACAGCGGTGAGAGTGGGCATCCCTGTCGTGTTCCTGGTCTCAGGGAAAAAGCTCTCAGTTTTTCCCTGTTGAGGGTGATGTTACCTGTGGGCTTTTCATAAATGGCTTTTATGATCTTTAAGTATGTTCCTTCTATCCCAACTTTCTCAAGGGTTTTTATTAAGAAAGGGTGCTGGATTTTGTCAAAAGCCTTTTCTGCATCAATTGACAGGATCATATGGTTCTTCTCTTTTTTTTTGTTAATGTGATGTATCACGTTGATTGATTTGCGAATGTTGAACCAGCCCTGCATCCCAGGAATGAATCCCACTTGATTTGGTGAATAATTCTTTTTATATGCCATTGAATTCGATTTGCTAGTATCTTATTGAGAATTTTTGCATCCATATTCATCAGGGATATTGGCCTGTAGTTCTCTTTTTTTACTGGGTCTCTGTCTGGTTTAGGAATCAAAGTAATACTGGCTTCATAGAATGAGTCTGGAAGTTTTCCTTCCCTTTCTATTTCTTGGAATAAGTTGAGAAGGAGAGGTATTATCTCTGCTTTAAACGTCTGGTAGAACTCCCCTGGGAAGCCATCTGGTCCTGGACTCTGATTTGTTGGGAGATTTTTGATAACCGATTCAATTTCCTCGCTGGTTATGGGTCTGTTCAAGCTTTCTATTTCCTCCTGATTGAGTTTTGGAAGCGTGTGGGTGTTCAGGAATTCGTCCATTTCTTCCAGGTTGTCCAATTTGTTGGCATATAATTTTTCATAGTATTCCCTGATAATTGTTTGTATCTCTGAGGGATTGGTTGTAATAATTCCATTTTCGTTCATGATTTTATCTGTTTGGGTCATCTCCCTTTTCTTTTTGAGAAGCCTGGCTAGAGGTTTCTCAATTTTGTTTATTTTTTCAAAAAACCAACTCTTGGTTTCGTTGATCTGCTCTACATTTTTTTTTAGATTCTATATTGTTTATTTCTGCTCTGATCTTTATTATTTCTCTTCTTCTGCTGGGTTTAGGCTGCCTTTGCTGTTCTGCTTCTAGTTCCTTTAGGTGTGCTGTTAGATTTTGTATTTGGGATTTTTCTTGTTTCTTGAGATAGGCCTGATTTCAATGTATTTTCCTCTCAGGACTGCCTTCGCTGCGTCCCAAAGCATTTGGATTGTTGTATTTTCATTTTCATTTGTTTCCATATATTTTTTAATTTCTTCTCTAATTGCCTGGTTGACCCACTCATTTGTTAGTAGGGTGTTCTTTAACCTCCATGCTTTTGGAGGTTTTCCAGACTTTTTCCTGTGGTTGATTTCAAGCTTCATAGCATTGTGGTCTGAAAGTATGCATGGTATAATTTCAATTCTGGTAAACTTATGAAGGGCTGTTTTGTGACCCAGTATATGATCTATCTTGGAGAATGTTCCATGTGCACTCGAGAAGAAAGTATATTCTGTTGCTTTGGGATGCAGAGTTCTAAATATATCTGTCAAGTCCATCTGATCCAATGGATCATTCAGGGCCCTTGTTTCTTTATTGACCGTGTGTCTAGATGATCTATCCATTTCTGTAAGTGGAGTGTTAAAGTCCCCTGCAGTTACCACATTCTTATCAATAAGGTTGCTTATGTTTATGAGTAATTGTTTTATATATTTGGGGGCTCCAGTATTCGGCGCATAGACATTTATAATTGTTAGCTCTTCCTGATGGATAGACCCTGTAACTATTATATAATGTTCTTCTTCATCTCTTGTTTCAGCCTTTATTTTAAAGTCTAGTTTGTCTGATATAAGTATGGCTACTCCAGCTTTCTTTTGGCTTCCAGTCGCATGATAAATAGTTCTCCATCCCCTCACTCTCAATCTAAAGGTGTCCTCAGGTCTAAAATGAGTCTCTTGTAGACAGCAAATAGATGGGTCTTGTTTTTTTAATCCATTCTGATACCCTATGTCTTTTGGTTGGCGCATTTAATCCATTTACATTCAGTGTTATTATAGAAAGATACGGGTTTAGAGTCATTGTGATGTCTGTATGTTTTATGCTTGTAGTGATGTCTCTGGGACTTTGTCTCACAGGGTCCCCCTTAGGATCTCTTGTAGGGCTGGTTTAGTGGTGACAAATTCCTTCAGTTTTTGTTTGTTTGGGAAGACCTTTATCTCTCCTTCTATTCTAAATGACAGACTTGCTGGATAAAGGATTCTCGGCTGCATATTTTTTCTGTCTAGCACCCTGAAAATCTCGTGCCAATTCTCTCTGGCCTGCCAAGTTTCAAAAGAGAGATCAGTCACGAGTTTTATAGGTCTCCCTTTATATGTGAGGGCACGTTTACCCCTTGCTGCTTTCAGAATTTTCTCTTTATCCTTGTATTTTGCCAGTTTCACTATGATATGTCGTGCAGAAGATCGATTCAAGTGACGTCTGAAGGGAGTTCTCTGTGCCTCTTGGATTTCAATGCCTTTTTCCTTCCCCAGTTCAGGGAAGTTCTCAGCTTTTATTTCTTCAAGTACCCCTTCAGCCCCTTTCCCTCTCTCTTCCTCCTCTGGGATACCAATTTTGCGTATATTATTTCTTTTTAGTGTATCACTTAGTTCTCTAATTTTCCCCTCATACTCCTGAATTTTTTTATCTCTCTTTTTCTCAGCTTCCTCTTTTTCCATAACTTTATCTTCTAGTTCACCTATTCTCTCCTCTGCCTCTTCCATCCGAGCCGTGGTGGTTTCCATTTTGTTATGCATTTCGTTTAAAGCGTTTTTCAGCTCCTCGTGACTGTTCCTTAGTCCCTTGATCTCTGTAGCAAGAGATTCTCTGCTGTCCTCTATACTGTTTTCAAGCCCAGCGATTAATTTTATGACTACTATTCTAAGTTCACTTTCTGTTATACTATTTAAATCCTTTTTGATCAGCTCATTAGCTGTTGTTATTTCCTGGAGATTCTTCTGAGGGGAATTCTTCCTTTTGGTCATTTTGGATAGTCCCTGGAGTGGTGAGGACCTGCAGGGCACTTCCCCTGTGCTGTGGTGTATACCTGGAGTTGGTGGGCGGGGCCGCAGTCAGACCTGATGTCTGCCCCCAGCCCACAGCTGGGGCCACAGTCAGACTGGTGTGTGCCTTCTCTTCCCTTCTCCTAGGACGGGATTCACTTTGGGGTGGTGTGGCTCGTCTGGGCTACTTGCACACTGCCAGGCTTGTGATGCTGGGGATCTGGTGTATTAGCTGGGATGGGTAGGCAAGGTGCACAGGGTCAGGAGGGGCAGGCTTAGCTCGCTTCTCCTTAGGTGATCCACTTCAGGAGGGGCCCTGTGGCAGCGGGAGGGAGTCAGATCCGCTGCCGAGGTTTGGCTCCGCAGAAGCGCAGAGTTGGGTGTTTGCGCGGAGCGAGCAAGTTCCCTGGCAGGAACTGGTTCTCTTTGGGATTTGGTTGGGGGATGGGCGGGGGAGCTGGCGAGCGCCTTTGTTCCCCACCAAACTGAGCTCTGTCATCCGGGGGCTCAGCAGCTCTCCCTCCCTTTGTGTGGAGGCAAATTTAAACACAGCAGTTAGGGAAGGCCATGGAAAGACTGATTTTATTTAAGATTGACATACCATTTGTTACACACATCCATATTGTATAGTTAAAGTGGTAGACTGAGAGAGAGTAAGACATCAAGAACCAAAAGTATACTTAATAACCTATAAAAACGAGAATATTTGTCTAATAACAGGTTTTTATATTTTTATATAACAGGACCATTAAGGGAAGAGGTTAAAACAACAAAGAAGTTTTTATATTTCAAGAGGATATTAGAATATTCATAGTGTGTATATATAAAATTATATTTAAAAAATCATTATCACATCACAAATCAAGTAAGAGAAACACTTAAAATTTTAGTTGTAGTTGGCAGTCTAGCTAGTGTCTGCGAACTAGGAAAAAAAATAGGAACTGCACAAGGACGAATCTAATTTTAAATTTTCAAAGATTTGCATATTTCTCAGAATGCTTTCATTTCCATACCTGTGTGTAATGTGAACCCTGTCTTAGCAATGATTTAAGCTAAAGTAGGGTGAGGAGTGGGGCGATGATATTTTAGGGCAAATATAGAAAATATAACAAACCTGTGCTCAGAAGCAACTTCTTTCAGTATTTTAAAATATTTCTTCTGGTTTTGGGGCACCTGGGTGGCTCAGTCACTTAAGCGTCGACCTCAGCTCAGGTCGTGATCTCAGGGTTCGTGAGTTTGAGCCCCACGTGGGTTCAGTGCTGACAGCCCAGAACCTGAAGCCTGCTTCAAATTATGTCTCCCTCTCTCTCTGCCCCTCCTTTGCTCCCACTCTATCTCACTCTCAAAAATAAACAAACATTAAAAGATTATTTTTATCTTAAAATATTTCTTATGATTTTTACTTTCATATGTCCTTTTTTTTAGTTTATTTATTTATTTTGAGAGAGTGAGAGAGCACACACATGCAAGTGAGGGAGGGACAGAGAGAGAGGAAGAGAGAATCCTAATCTGTCTCCATGCTGTCAGCTCAGAGCCCAACTAGGGGCTTGATCATGAACCGTGAAACCATGACCTGGGCCAAAATCAAGAGCCAGAGTCTAAACCAACCGAGCCACCCAGGCAGCCTTACTTGCATATTTCTATATAGTATATTTATACTACTATTTCTGTATTTTTTCCAATTTTTTACATTATCTAAATAGTTTTTCCTATAGAAAATAAAGATTTTGCAGTGTTATCACCATTTCTATTCAACAATTTATACATGTTTTTCCCACTACTTTCTCCCAAAATGGTTATATCTAAAATCTTATTAGGAATAAATATTATTATTAATATTACTATAATATTATAACTATATCAGTTTTCCTTTTTTATTTTCATTTTATTTTTACTGATTTTGATAGACATATTTTCCAATGCCTTTATTATATTGTTAAAATCATTTGCCTCTCACTTTTAATTTCCAAAAGCTTTCTTCTTGTCTAATGTTTTTAGGTCATCCTGTAATTTTTGTTGCTAAGAAGTATTCTCTTTTCTCTATAATAGTATGTGTAGGGGTTCAATTATTTTATCCTTTGCATTATCTTAATTTGCAAATTTCATTTTTTTCCTCTGTGTATGTTTTCTTTTTTTCCATGTATCTCTTTATTTAGAGGTGTGTGTGTTTATGTGTTTTTAAAATCAGATACTCCCTGAGTATCAGCTAATATCTCAGAGAGAACCAGTAAAATGTTAATTGAATATTCTGAGTGAATGAAAAGTGCTCAACTGGGGACTTTTGTACTGTGTGTGAACATAAATACCACATATTTTATTGAAAAAATCTGAAATGTCATTACTGATGGGATTTTCCCTTTCACTGGCTTTCCTGGAAAGGCAGGTAAAGAAAATGGAGATACAGTTAGGGATTATTAGCAGGGAAGATGACACGATTTTGATAAGCCAGAATCTTAGAGCCAGTTAGATAGGTCTGTTTGTTAGAAACAGCCAACACATTTTTAGGAGAACAATGTTTAATAGTCTACTTTTTTTTCCCTAATTGCTTAAAATTATTACTTCAAATCTCTAGGGAATATATAATGTAAAAATTGTGTGTTAGTGGAACTATGGGAAAATAAACAGACCAATAAGGTCTCTAGCACAAGGCAAAGTGGTACAAAAAGAGGACAGAATAGGACTCCTGGGTGGTCCAGTCAGCTGAGCGTCAGACTTTGGCTCAAGTAATGATTTCGTGGCTCATGAGTTCGAACACCGCCTTGGGCTCTGTGCTGACAGCTCAGAACCCTGTCTTTCTCTGTCTCTCAAAAATAAATAAACATTGGGGCGCCTGGGTGGCTCAGTCGGTTAAGCGTCCAACTTCAGCTCAGGTCATGATCTCGCAGTCCGTGAGTTCAAGCCCCACGTCGGGCTCTGGGCTGATGGCTCAGAGCCTGGAGACTGTTTCAGATTCTATGTCTCCCTTTCTCTGACCCTCCCCGGTTCATGCTCTGTCTTTCTCTGTCTCAAAAATAAATAAACATTAAAAATTTAAAAATAAATAAAATAAATAAATAAATATATAAACATTAAAAAAAAAGAGGACAGAAGTCATTGGAGGAAAGGAGCAAAGTATTGGATAAGAGGTTGGCATAGCCTAGCTGAAGAAGTAAGTGGGAAACTCACGAGTCTTTCAAGAAATCTTGCTCATTAAGACCACTTCCAGATCATGTTTGCCACTGCCTCCACCAAGTCCTAATCTCCCCTGTCCCAGTCTAAATTCTATGGCTCACAGTTATAATCACTGCTTCACTTACTTCCATTATCCTACCCCTCTCCCATTCCATAATACTCACATTAAAAAACCTCACCTCTGATGTTAATCCCAACTTTCCATATATTTTTCACTCACATGGATTGTATAGGCCAAGAGAAACACACACACACACACACTTGGTGTTCTTCCCTTCTAAAGCGTGGACCTTAAGGAAGCCCTGGGTGTAGCATGACAATGTGCCTTATCTCTAATCAATTCAGTTTCCCAGTATCCTACCTATTATTTCTAGTTCTCTCTTCTCTTTTTAAATACCCATCACCCTTCCTCTACTTAAATTTCAACTTATAACTCTGTCTCATATTCCTGAGAAAATACAAGTGATCAGAAAAGATTTTTTTTTAATTTTTATTTATTTTTGAGAGACAGAGAGAGTGACAGAGTGTGAGCAAGGAAGAGAGAGGGAGACAAAGAATCTGAAGCAGGCTCCAGGCTCTGAGCTGTCAGCACAGAGCCGGACATGGGGCTCCAACTCACAAACTGCCATTCTGTGTGAATTTTCACTCATACACTGCATTTTTCCATTTTTCTCCATTCCTGTCCAAAATTAACCCTTCCCCCGGCAATTTGATTCTGTCCTTTATCACTTACTATTAAAGGATATTCATCCTGCAATTACTGTCTGTAACATAAATTATTCTCTCCATACTGTCACTACTACTAGCATGTAAATGTTAATATTTACCTCTTTCTCATCTCTTATATCTCTGTTAAACTAATACTAATTTCTCTCTTTTTAAATGCTTATTTTTTAGCGAAAAATTATTTTTATTAATAATATGCCAAAAATTTTGAAGAAGTGGTTTCATCTCAACACGGTTTTTTTTGTTTGTTTTTTTTTTGCTCTTCATCAGCTTTTTTTTAAATATGAAATTTATTGTCGTATTGGTTTCCATACAGCAACCAGTGCTCATCCCAACAGGTGACCTCCTCAATGCCCATCACCCACTTTCCCCTCCTCCCACCCCCCATCAACCCTCAGTTTATTTTCAGTTTTTAAGAGTCTCTTATGGTTTGTCTCCCTCCCTCTCTAACTTTCTTTTTTTCTTTTCCCTTCCCTTCCCCCATGGTCTTGTGTTAGGTTTCTCAGGATCCACATAAGAGTGAAAACATGATATCTGTCTTTCTCTGTATGACTTATTTCATTAGGCATAACACTCTCCAGTTCCATCCATGTTGCTACAAAAGGCCAGATTTCATTCTTTCTCATTGCCACACAGTATTCCATTGTGTATATAAACCACAATTTCTTTATCCATTCATCAGTCGATGGACATTTAGGCTCTTTCCATAATTTGGCTATTGTTAAAAGTGCTGCTATAAACATTGGGGTAAAAGTGCCCCTATGCAACAACACTCCTATATCTCTTGGGTAAATTCCAAGCAGTGCTATTGCTGGGTCATAGGGTAGATCTATTTTTAATTTTTTGAAGAACTTCCACACTGTTTTCCAGAGTGGCTGCACCAATTTGCATTCCCACCAACAGTGCAAGAGAGTTCCCATTTCTCTACATCCTCTCCAGCATCTGTAGTCTCCTGTTTTCTTCATTTTAGCCACTCTGACCAGCGTGAGGTGATATTTGAGTGTGGTTTTGATTTGTATTTCCCGCATGAGTGGTGACATTATGAGCATCTTTTCATGTGCCTGTTGGCCATCCAGATGTCTTCTTTACAAAAGTGTCTATTCATGTTTTCTGCCCATTTCTTCACTGGATTACTTGTTTTTCGGGTGTGGAGTTTGGTGAGCTCTTTATAGATTTTGGATACTAGCCCTTTGTCTGATATGTCATTTGCAAATATCTTTTCCCATTCCGTTGGTTGCCTTTTAGTTTTGTTGGTTGTTTCCTTTGCTGTGCAGAAGCTTTTTATCTTCATGAGGTCCCAATAGTTCATTTTTGCTTTTAATTCCCTTGCCTTTGGAGATGTGTCAAATCAGAAATTGCTGCGGCTGAGGTCAGAGAGGTCTTTTCCTGCTTTCTTCTCTAGGGTTTTGATGGCTTCCTGTCTCACATTTAGGTTCTTTATCCATTTTGAGTTTATTTTTGTGAATGGTGTGAGAAAGTGGTCTAGTTTCAACCTTCTGCATGTTGCTGTCCAGTTCTCCCAGCACCATTTGTTAAAGAGGCTGTCTTTTTTCATTGGATATTCTTTCCTGCTTTGCCAAAGTTTAATTGGTCATATTTTTGTGCTTAGGAATTTGTCCATTTCTTCCAGGTTGTCCAGTTTGTTGGCATATAATTTTTGATAGTTTTCCCTGATGATTGCTTGCATTTCTGAGGGATTGGTTGTAATAATTCCATTTTCATTCATGATTTTATCTATTTGTGTCCTCTCCCTTTTCTTTTTGAGAAGCCTGGCTAGAGGTTTCTTAATTTTGTTTTTTCATAAAACCAACTCTTGGTTTCATTCATATCCTCCACTGTTTTTTTTTAGAGTCTATATTATTTCTGCTCTGATCTTTATTATTTCTCTTCTTCTGCTGGGTTTGGGGTGTCTTTGGTGTTCTGCTTCTATTTCCTTTAGGTGTGCTGTTAGATTTTGTATTTGGGATTTTTCTTGTTTCTTGAGATAGGCCTGGATGGCAATGTATTTTCCTCTCAGGACTGCCTTCCCTGCATCCCAAAGCATTTGGATGGTTGCATTTTCATTTTCATTTCTTTCCATATATTTTTAAATTTCTTCTCTAATTGCCTGGTTGACCCATTCATTCTTTAGTAGGGTGTTCTTTAAACTCCATGCTTTTGGAGGCTTTCCAGACTTTTTCCTGTGGTTGATTTCAAGCTTCATAGCATTGTGGTCTGAAAGTATGCACGGTATGATCTCAATTCTATTATACTTATGAAGGGCTGTTTTGTGACCCAGTGTGTGATCTATCTTGGAGAATGTTCCATGTGCACTCGAGAAGAAAGTATATTCTGTTGCTTTGGGATGCAGAGTTCTAAATATATCTGTCAAGTCCATCTGATCCAATGTATCATTCAGGGCCCTTATTTCTTTATTGATCCTATGTCTAGATGATCTATCCATTGTTGTAAGAGGGGTATTACAGTCTCCTGTAATTACCACATTCTTATCAATAAGGTTGCTTATGTTTGTGAGTAATTGTTTTATATATTCGGGGGAACCCATATTCAGTGCATAGACATTTATAATGTTAGCTCTTCTTGATGGATAGACCCTGTAATTA
Organism: Prionailurus viverrinus; assembly: GCF_022837055.1. NCBI lineage: Eukaryota > Metazoa > Chordata > Mammalia > Carnivora > Felidae > Prionailurus > Prionailurus viverrinus. Next base: position 58,688,281 of record NC_062565.1, on the reverse strand, counting down.
TTATATAATGCCCTTCTTCATCTCTCGTTACCCTTTAATTTAAAGTCTAGTTTGTCTGATATAAGTATGGCTACTCCAGCTTTCTTTTGACTTTCACTAGCATGATAGATAGTTCTCCATTCCCTCACTTTCAATCCTAAGTGTCCTCAGGTCTAAAATGAGTGTCTTGTAGATAGGAAATAGACGGGTCTTGTTTTTTTATCCATTCTGATACCCTACGTCTTTTGGTTGGAGCATTAGTCCATTTACATTCAGTGTTATTACAGAAAGATATGGGTTTAGAGTCATTGTGATATCTGTAAGTTTCATGCTTGTAGTGGTGTCTCTGGTATTTTGTGGTCCTTGCAACATTTCACTCACAGAATCCCCCTTAGGATCTCTTGTAGGGCTGGTTTAGTGGTGATGAATTCCTTTGCTTTTTTTTGTTTGGGAAAACCTTTATCTCTCCTTGTATTCTGAATGACAGACTTGCTGGCTAAAGGATTCTTGGCTGCATATTTTTTCTGTTCATCACATTGAAGATTTCCTGCCACTCCTTTCTGGCCTGCCAAGTTTCAGTAGATAGGTCTGCTACTACACTTTTGTGTCTACCTTTGTATGTTAAGGCCCATTTATCCCTACCTGTTTCAAAATTCTCTCTTTATCCTTGTGTTTTGCCAGTTTCACTGTGATATATTGTGCAGAAGATCGATTCAAGTTACATCTGAAGGGAGTTCTCTTTGCCTCTTGGATGTCAACGCCTGTTTCTTTCCCCAGATCAGGGAAGTTCTCAGCTATGATTTGTTCAAGTACACCTTCAGCCCCTTTCTCTCTCTCTTCTTCTTCTGGAATTCTGGTGATACAGATATTGTTCTGTTTGATTGCATCACTTAGTTCTCCTATTCTCCCTTAGTACTCCTGGATTTTTTTCTCTCTCTGTTTTCAGCTTCCTCTTTTTCCATAATTTTATCTTCTAATTCACCTATTCTCTCTTTTGCCTCTTCAATCTGCACTGTAGACGCCTCCATTTTATTTTGCACCTCATTTATAGCATTTTTAGCTCCTCATTTTGCACCTCATTTATAGCATTTTTTTAGCTTCTCGTGACTATTTCTTAGTCCCTTGATATCTGTAGCAATAGATTGTCTGCTGTCCTCTATGCCTTTTTCAAGCCCAGCGATTAATTTTATGACTATTATTCTAAATTCTTGTTCCATTATATTGCTTGAATCGGTTTTGATCAATTCATTAGCTGTTGCTACTTCCTGGAGTTTCTTCTGAAGATAATTTTCCATTTCCTCATTATGGGTAGTCCCTGCAGTAGCCTCAAACTGCAGGGCACTTCCCCTGTGCTGTCTGGAGTAACTTGTGTTGGTGGGCAGGGCCGCAGTCAGAGCAAATGTCTGCCCCCACTGCTGGGGCCGCAGTCAGGCTGGTGTGTACCTTATTTCCCCTCTTGCAGAGGCAGAACTCACTGTGGAGTGGTTGTGGTCCCTGTCTGGTCTACTTGCACACTGCCAGGCTTGTGGTGCTGCTTTGATGGGATCTGGCCAAGGGCGAATTAGCTGGGGTGGATCTGCAAGGTGCACAGGGGCAGGAGGGGCAGGCCGAGGTAGCTTTGCCTTAGGTGGTCCCCTGAGGGAGGGTCCCTGCAGCACCAGGAGGGAGGCAGGCCCATCAGAGGGGTGGATCCACAGAAGCACAGCTTTGAGCATTTGTGTGGTGCAGGCAAGTTTGGTAAGGGGAACTGGTTCCCTTTGGAATTTCGGCTGGGGGATGGGAGAGAGAAATGGCACTTGCCAGTGCCTTTGTTCCCCCGCTGTGGAGTTGAGCTCTGTCCTCCAGGGCTCAACAACTCTCCCTCCTGGCGTCCTCTTGCCCTCCCCACTCTCCGAGAGCAGAGCTGTTGAGTTTTAACATTCCAAATGTTAAGTCCCGCTGGCTGTCAGAACTCACGGATTCTGGCTCCTCCACTTTTGCATGCCAGACTTTGGGGGCTCTGCCTTGCCTGCAGCGCTGCCCCTCCACCTCCCCAGCTCCTTCCCGCCAGTCCGTGTAGCATGCACCACCTCTCCGCCCTTTCTACCCTCTTCCGTGGCCCTCTCGTCTATGCTGGCTTCGGAGAGTCTGTTCTGCTAATCTTCTGGCAGTTTTCTGGGTGACTTAGGCAGATGTGGGTGGAATCTAAGCAATCAGCAGGACCAGGTGAGCCCAGCATCCTCCTAAGCCGCCATCTTATTCTCTCCTCTCCAATGTTTATTTATTTTTGAGAAAGAGAGAAAGAGAAAGAGCATGAGGTGAGAGAAAAAGACAGGATCTGAAGCAGACTCTGCACTATCAGCACAGAGCCTGAAGCAGGCCTCAAACCTAAGAACCATGACGTCATGACCTGAGCCAAAGTCAACGCTTAACCAAATGAGCACCGAGGCATCCCTCATTTCTCTCTTTTTAAAACAGTATTATCAAATCTGTTGTCTATATTGAATGTCTATTTCCTCACTTCTCTTTCTTTTTCAAGCCCATTTCCTAATAATGCTTTTAATCCTAAGACTAAAATCAAACTCTTCTTGTTGTAGGTACAAATTAGCCCCATATTGTAAGATTCAAATACAAATTATTTTTCCTCATGTTAGTCATATTATCAGTAGCATTTTATCCATTCTTTTTACAAAAACACTTTCTAATTTTGGACTACATGTTTCTGCCATCACTAATGTTTTCATTGTTTCCTTTGGTGGATCCTATAACTGTTTAAAATTTCATTTTTGCTCTCCCTTCATTAGATATATTTGGTAAGTGATTTCATCCATGTTTTTGTTTGTTTAAATACCATACATATATTGAAAATTACTGAATTTGTTCCATGAGTTCTGGCTTCTCTCCTGAACTCCCAACTCTTATATTCAAATAACAACTGAACATTTCCACTTGGATGTTCATAAAACATCTCAAATTGATTTCCCAGTTCTAAGGATTTATCTCTGCTCTGCACCAGTATTTTCCACTTCAGTGAATGGCATCATTGTTCACCAATTTCTCAGGCCAAAATCATGGAGTTATTCTTGACTGTTTATACTTCACCATGAAGTCCATCAGCACATCTTGGCTGATCTTCAAAATATATTTTAATTCAACTAGGTCTTACAATCTGTATTACAATCACTCTCATCCAAGCCAGCATCATCTCTTGCCTAGACTATAATCTCTTAACTTGGTTTTGTCTTTCACTCTTTTTGCATTAAAATATATCCCTCAGCCAGCACCCCGAGTGATCATTAAATATACATATAATCACTTCTCTCCCAGGCTAAAATCCTCCAGTGCTTCTTATAATACTTTGTAGGTGGCACATACTCTTTGCTTTGGCCTGTAAACCCTATATGAGGTATCAGGCTGGTCCCTGGCTCCCTCTCTGATTTCATTTCCTACTACATTCTCCCTCACTCCCGTAGTTAACCTACTACTCTGTCTGGGTACAAATCATGTCCCTCAGACATGAGCGTAGTTTTTCTCCTTCATTTCATCAGGTCTCAAACGTGAGTTCCTCTTATAGGCCTATCTACATTACATAAAAATAATACTATTTTCCTCCATCTACCTACTTCTTTTTTTCCTCCATAGCAATTATCACTGTCTAATAATTATACCACTTAATTATTAAATTATCTCTTCTGACTAGAATTGAATATCTTCAATAGCAGGATTTTTGCTGTCTTTTGTTCACCTTTGTATCTCATTGCCTAGAAAGGTGCCTAGGACATTAAAAGTATATATGTATATATATATATATGGATATATACCTGTGTATATATATATATATATATATATATATATATGGATATATACATATATATATACACACACATATACATATATATGTATATATACATACATATGTATATATATACATATACATACACATATACATATACATATACATATATATATATACACATATATATATATGGAAGGACATTATACACTAAAAGTAATTTGATTTCTTAATTGGATTTGATTTTAACTTTTTTATGTGTTAATGCACATAACTGCTTAGTGATTATAGATTTTTAAGTGTTTTCACTTTTCATTTACTTTCCGTAATGCCATTAAAATAAACTTTTTTAAATAGGAGATAAAATTCTCACTTTTATAATGTTGATTTATTGGTACTGTGGCAAACCATTCAGAGAAGATTTTACTGCCTGTATGCTGAAAAAGAAAACTGTGCATATCCGGCTCATTCTGAATTAAAAGCATATATATGTGAATCCATAACATCATAACACCAATTCTAAATTCAGGGGCAATATAATTTGATTTAATATTACTAAGTAAAATAGTTATATGAGATAAATCCAAAAGTGACCTCAGATGTAAAATTTAAACCTTTTCTATTACTCATTAACTCATAATAAATCTTTCTAAAAGGAAACCAATGGCAAATTAAGCCAAGTGACCTTATCTTTGATGATTCTTTATATAATATATAACAATCTTGAGGCAGTTCATATTTTATATCCTACAAAATAAGATGCTAAAAATAATGGTTGAGATAATGTACTACCTCATAAAAGTGTATCAATTATCAGATATTTATAGGTCATTATCCACGTGTATTTAGTTTTCTAGGGCAACACTATTTATATGTCGTAAATGTGTCCGTCAGATATGTTACAGAGTAATTGGGCCCAGAGAAATTCTATAGATACGTTATTAAAATATATTTTATATTCTATCACAAAAAAATACCTTATTATGCAAGCAAATTATTAATCAGAATGATGCTCAAGACCTTTGAGTACCCAAAATAATAATTATAGGACAATTCAAAGTGTTAGGTACTGAGGTGGTTTTGTTTCTTAAGTTTTCCTTCTTCCCACGTTCTAATCATGTATAAGCGCCCAAAACAAGAGTGGATCAAATTATGAGTTTTATTCATGAAGGTTCAATGACTTCTTTTTTTTTTTAACGTTTATTTTTGAGACAGAGAGAGGCAGAGCATGAATGGGGGAGGGTCAGAGAGAGGGAGACACAGAATCTGAAACAGGCTCCAGGCTCTGAGCCGTCAGCACAGAGCCTGATGCAGGGCTCGAACTCACAAACTGCGAGATCATGACCTGAGCCGAGGTTGGCTGCTTAACCAACTGAGCCACCCAGGCACCCCATGAGGGTTCAATAACTTCTAAAATACAGGGCTTTCTGATAAAGCCATTTTGAAGAATATACCTGTAACCTGTGTCCTGAAGTAAGAATATTGTAATTCTAACAATCTCTCCATCATAAACAGAGACTTTAGTACAAACTGAGAGAAGAGTAAGGTGTGAAGAGCAACTCCAAGTAAGATTTACAGGTTTCACATCTGATAGGTTTAAAGTCAACTGAATGATAAAGACCAAATGCACATAGAGTGTAGCAGGTCTACAGGTGTATTTCCAGAAAACAGGCCTTGAAATACTTTCTGAGGTAAACTTACCAAATACATCTGGTCCCCAGGTCACCCCCCTTTTGGCCAGCCTCTGATTTCAACTGCATTTAAAGGGGGTAGTTCTGAGTGCTCTCAGCTCACCTCATCATGACAGTTCCCCATGTCAAGTGCTTGTTAAATGTCTGTTCCATCTCTAGAGTCTTTTCCTATACCATGGAGCCAGTTTAGCCTCCACGCATGCATAACTCAAAATACAGGAGGTCAGCGCCCTCAAGGTATGCTTCAAACAATGAGAGATTGAAGACAGTTTATAAATAACCCAACCACTTTCCTTTCTTGCAACTAATCCTGGTTGTATATTATTCACTCAATATTTCTTTTTTTTTTTTAAGTTTATTTATTTTGAGAGGCATGGGAGGAGCAGAGAGAGAGGGAGACAGAGAATCCCAAGCAGGCTCCAAGCTGTCAGCACAGAGCCCAGTGCAGGGCTCTAACTCACAAACCCTGAGATCATGACCCAGGCCCAGATCAAGAGTTGGACACTTAACTGGCTGAGCCACCCAGGCACCCCAATATTATTCACTTCTTAGTCATTGTGCAGTCATGTCCTCTACAAAAGTATCTTTTTTTTTAATTTTTTTTTTCAACGTTTTATTTATTTTTTTGGGAGAGAGAGAGACAGAGCATGAATGGGGGAGGGGCAGAGAGAGAGGGAGACACAGAATCGGAAACAGGCTCCAGGGTCTGAGCCATCAGCCCAGAGCCCGACGCGGGGCTCGGACTCACGGACCGCGAGATCGTGACCTGGCTGAAGTCGGACGCTTAACCAACTGCGCCACCCAGGCGCCCCTACAAAAGTATCTTTAATGAAGCTTCTTCTGTTAACTTTTAATTTTTCTCTGGTCTCACTCTTCCCACTCCCTCATTCTCACTTCCTGAGAAACTACAGAATAAATTGAGTCATGATCTCACATTCTGATTTTAGCAGAATCCAAACTAAGACAGTAGGTTTATGACGTAAGAGCAGGAATCCAATGAAGCTTCCCAAAAACTGAGGCATAGAGCATATTTCCTACTTTTGGAACCATGGAAATGTTTGCCATCAGTCTGTGAGACACTGCTATTTGAAAATCAGCTTTTCCTTAATTGGCTAGAAAGGGAAGGAAAGAGAAATGATGAACTTACACCCATTCTACCCCTTTTGGCAAGTGGGTCTGAACCTATTCACCTATTGAAACTAGGCAAAAACATAACCCCACAACTATCAAAAATGAAATGTACTGCCTATAAGAGAAACAATATGCTTACTTTTGAGACTGAAGTAATCTCCTAGCATTTAAATGACTGTTGGTAGCAGCTCCAGAAAGTCAATGTTTTTCATTTGCAGTATAGTTCCTTCCCACACTGTCTTTATTTAACTGAAATGTTCTGTGATTATGTATAATATAACCATATTTAAAGAAACATTAAAGGCCTTCTAAAATCAAAGCATCAAAGCATTAACAGGCCAGTTAACTCTGGCTTTTAATCGGATAAATAATTAGAAATATAATCCATTGGAGAGCAAAGATCTTTGGAGACATTTGTGATTTGAAATCTTGACCCCCAATAACTCTAATGCATAGAGTAGAAAAATGCCTTCCATCTGGTGGAAGGCATTTAATGAGTGATTAATCCCACTGCTCTATTTTAGTTCCTTATCCTCTCTCTCTCTCTGAGACATTCTTTCACCTGGTTTTCTTGTCTTGAGTGTTTTTTTCTCTAAGTCCTTTTGGTAATAGTTACCAGCATTATCTGACTGAAAACACAGAACTAATCACGTGAAGCATCTTTATCAAGGCACGCTTTAGTAAGTGTGACTATTGACACCCCTGTGCCACTTATCCTTCCAGGTCCTTTCACTTAGCTCCTACCTTGTGTCAACTTGTCTGGGTGATGGAAAAGTGAAAAGGGCAGGTTAAACCCCTTGACTTTGTCATGCTTATATTCTCATGAGACCTTACAGAACTCAAGCTTTCCTATACTTACTCTCACAGTCATTTCAATGGAGACAACAGCAGGTGAGGATTGAGGAAAGATGAGATATTATCTTTTCATCTTGAAACACAGAAGAGCCAAGTAATTCTCCCTGGAGGCAGGGGACTCATAAGAGATAGACTTTTGCCTGACCTCTGCCACTTCCTCCTCAGGTTATAGTCAGACTTTTTCCTAAGCCCTGTGTCCTCAAGGAGACATCCCCAGTCAATCCATTCTCCTTCTATCTTCAAAAGATCAGAGTTTTGACTTTTTAAACCACAGCTTTCCACTGTTTAATTATTATGCATGCACCTTGCTAAATGCGACCCACAGGCTGAATCTAGTTTTGTTTGTTTAAGTGGTGTGATTTATAAACATAAGATTTTAAAATTATGACAAGTCATGGTACTCTTAATTTTCTCTTCTAATGAAAATTTAGAAGACCTAGAAACACTGGGCATATATAAATTTTTTTTCTTTAATTTTGGAAACAACAGGCTCTCTGCGAGGAGTGTCTGCTTCCTGGGGATAGGGCACATACTGTCCATTTTACCTGAGTTATCAACTGCACTTATTTATGCTGTTTACCTGACCACTGTATGCATTTGAGTTTGTCACCACCAAAATTTCAGAGGACCATAAAGACAAGATTCTCTATTCTCAATACCTCTACTCTCTTCATTTACTGTCCTTATCCAGAATTCTTTGTCTATTCTTGGATGAAAACTTCAGGTGGGCTGCTCATTTTATTGGCAAATTAATCATCCCTTTTCTTTCAGCTCTTTGCTCATCATCACTTGACTTGCTTATCCTTTAGAGGTATAATGGAAAGATACTTTGTGCCTTTAAACATTTGGGATTTAAATTTTCTAGGGGAAATTTCCATTTAGGAAAATGCTTATACTCATAAAAACTCACCTTCCCCAAAGAGGAGTAAAAGAAAGCTAAGATATATTTGCCACATTTGTGCAGAGTTTTTGAAATAGTGATTAGATTTTTGACATTGTATTGGTGTTTGCTTTTAGAGTAAATCTTGGCTCTGAGAATGTGAATGTAGTTATACCTTTATTTAGTCAACTCACAAGAGTTCTTTTATCTTTTTGCCTTCTCTGAGGAAGTGGAGGAAAGATAGCATTTTTTCTCCCTAATATATTATTTTAAATTTTATCTAAGGAGTTATATGAATATAATATTAATCTCAGGACTAAAAATATGTGTTGATTCTGATCACTTAAAAACATTTAACTTCAGTGCCATCGTGCCCACCTAATCTTTACACAAGATCAATTAAGTAGACATGCAGATGCTTTCTGCCCCAAGACCAAACGGGGCATTTTTGTGTATGTATGAAGCATTCTGGGAAAAGCTAGGGGAAAATAATCAAACCATGGTATGTTCTCAAAATATACATTAGAGTCTTTATAGACTCTAATGTTTAGAATCAGGAACATCACACTCAACTGTCCAATTAAAACAAAAATAAATGTCCCAGTTCCATTTCCCTAAATTTACTAAAACTATTCAACCCACTTTACCCAACATACATCAATTAAAATATGGAGCTGAGTTAACTGTGGTACAGAGCACTGAATAAGCACAGTAGTTTATGTCTAAAAGCACCTGAAACTCCTTTGATCAAAAGGCCAGTGATCAGTTGGGATGGGATTTTTGAGACAAAAATCTTGCCCTGCTTGTTTATTGTTCTCCATTATTTGGGGTATACGGACCATGAGTCCCCAGTATCCTAAGAGCCACCCTATGTCTTTTCTAGTAGTTATTTTTAGAAGATACTATCTGAGAATATTAAAAAAAGAAAATCAACTCACATCCATTCCTCTTCCTCATCATTTTTTTAACATTTATTTTTTGAGAAAGAGAGAGAGAGAATAAACAGGGGAGAGGCAGAGGGAGAGGGAGATACAGAATCCAAAGTAGGCTCCAGGCTGTCAGCACCTGATAAAGCCTGACGTGGGGCTCAAACTCGCAAGCTATGAGATCATGACCTGATCTGAAATCGGACACCTAACCGACTGAGCCACTGAAGCACCCTCATTTTTGCTTTCTGTTTGAAGAGATAAAGGATAAAGGCATGAGTTTCAGATTTTATATTGTTTTTTTGTGTTATATGAATAAATATGTTACTATATTTCTATTTGTAATTGTAACATGTTATGTTAATATTTTTATATTTGTTATTTATAAAATATATAACTATATTTTCAGACCTGCACATTTTAGGTATAGGATGTTAGTGTCCCTCAAGTGAGTTTCACAATTCCTTAAAATCCCCTTCAATTCTCCTCTCCTGGGTTACTGAATCTTTCTTAGACTAATTACTGAAGTGATGTTTTCAGTCAATATCCTTGCTTTCATTCTTGCAATTTAGCAATAAATTCTTTTTATAGAATGGCCTTATATAAAATTCAGATCTTATAACTCTATATGTAAAACACTTCACTGGATTCTTTTTTTTTTTTTTTTTTTTTTGGATAAGACCAAAACTCCCTAACCCAGCACTCAAGTCCTTATGCAATCTTTTCTCTCAGTTTTATAGCAAACCATCATCCCTTTTTTTTCTTGCATTTTCTTTATGCATTGTCTAGGTCAATAGTAGCCTAATGCTGCACCGTAATAACTATGTCATTCACCTCACTTCATCTCATCATGCAGGCATTTTGTCACCTCACATCATCACGAGAAGGATGAATACAGTATAATAAGATATTTTGAGAGACAAAGACCACATTTATTATTAGTTATACCTCTTACTTTAAATTTAAGTTTATCATAGGTAATATATATGTATAGGAAAACACACTGTATATATAGGATTTGGTACTATCCAGGCATCTCATGGGGTCTTGGAATATATCCACCATGGATAGGGGAGACCACTATAACATCAAAAAACTTAAAGTGATTTTTTAACTTAAAAATATGATTCAACAAAGATAAAAATGATAGTATCTACACATTCTAAACTAGGCAATCTTTCAACATTTTTTGAAATATTCTATTTTTTCTTTATATATAGTATGAGTATTGGAATGCTCTGTGATATTAGACTACTCCTATAATGTACACAAGGATTTTAATTAACCACAGGCTTTTATTAAATAAATGGAATCAAAATTAATGATGCTTTCAGTGAAGCTTATCTAATGATGGCAATTGTCTAATGAAAGTTCATTGTGTGACAAATATTAATTGAAGATAAAAGACCAGGAAATATACACAAGTAATTACAAACCACTTAGTCTGAATGCATGTTTTCAAAAGTAGGATCTCAATTATACAATTTCCTAACAAGGATTAGGAAATTTCTGGAAACTCAAAGGAAGTTTAAATGTCACGATTACAAAAAATTCAGAGATGAAAACAGCTCACTTCAGTAAGTGAATGTTAGACTACATAGTATAATAATGCAAATGACATCTAAAAAACAGCTCCTGCCTTCAAAGATAACAAAACCCTGCCAAGCAGAGAAGCCTTTATAGAGAACTCCACAGAACATAAATAAGAGAAGGAAGAGAAAGCCTTCAGATTTTGTTGGCAATCAAACACTTCTGTTGTTCTGAAGGCTGGGCAGAATTTGGGTTCACATGTCCTGAGGCATCCTGACTATTAGGTTGTGAAAAGCAGGAGGAAAGGGTTCCTCCTGTGGGCCATACTTAAAAACCCTTATCATATGCTATTTCAATAATCTGTGTTAGGCATTATTTCGGCTTACAAGTGAGAAGACAGGCCAACTTTAAACATGTTGTCTGAGGTCTAATGTCGCTTAGAAGATTTGGAACCATTATCCAGGTATGGCATTTTCTAAACTGTATAACTCAATCTGCAAACTTAAGGTAAAAACAAACTAAAAAAATAGTCTGTAAACTTAATTATAAATTTCTAGGATATCAGTCAACTAAAGCCAAAAATAAAGTATGACATATCTTCTCTTTGATATTTCTATGCTTCCACTTAACTATCTGGATTTGATTGACATTTATTGAATGATAGTTATATTCTAAATTATATTATTATATTGTATTTACTTTAAATATATTATTTATATTATATATTATATTATTTAATTATATTATTGTATTATTTTAATTTTTAATATGATCCATCTGCTGATTTTATTGAAATAGGAGCATTTACATTCTCAGTACAGTAGAGCCAATTTAAAATATTTATTATATAGTAGAATGTCATTGAAAAAAAGCAAGATTTTAATCTTTAAAGATATAATTTATACAACTATAATATCTTATTATAAAGTAAAACTGTAAATATGGCCTAATAGCATGACTTAATGATAGAAATCTAATATCAGAAAAATATAAGTAAAAATGGCAAACAGCTTTAGAAGCATGGGAATTATAGCTAACCATCCTTTTGAGCATATTTAACATTCCTTCATTTGAGGAAGGAAAATCCTATTGCTTTAAATATTTTAAAGGTTGCTGAATAAATAATAAACCATAGAGAAACATGGCCTATATAGGTATGTTAAAAGGAAATAAAAAACGGATGAGATATTCGCTTTCATATCTGTACTTCATAAAATGACTCTCAGACAATTTTGGTGGATGAAACAGATTCCAAAGTCTGAGAGAGACAATCACAATTTCTTGATGCCCTTAGTATGCAGTTAATCAACAAGAAAAGGATTGTGTTAAATGGTCCTCTAAAGAAGAAAGAGCTAAGTTTCCTTAAAGTGCCTACTTTATAAATAAATTCTAGATGTGCGTGAGAAAGATTTGATTAAATGTTATGGTATTGCCAGACTGATGTCATGTATTTTTAGGAGCATTCAAAGACTGTATAATAAGAGCAAGGCAGTTTGCTAAATGTGATATGATGATAAAAATAAGATTAAAATAAATAATTTAACAGAGGAACAAAACCGAATTATTTTCTGGTGGTACATCATAACCCCTGAATATCTTCAATTGACTACTTAAAACCTAAACTATATATATAAAAAGTATACACACATACACACACACACATATTTTATTATTTTTTTAAATCTTGTCTCATTTCTATCTCACCTCAGTAAAAGCCTTGAGCCACAAAACTGGGTGCCATGTATGATACAAATATCTCTTTCACACTAACATCCAGTCCATTATAAAGTCCTATTAGTTTGCACATCAAAATATTTCTCAGTTAGTCCACTTATTTCCCCTATTACAACCACATCAGTCTAAGCTACCATTATATATTATTGAGCCTTTAGATCTAGAATCTTAACTGGTATCTGTGCTTCTGAATCCTCACCCTCCTTTTTCATAATAGCAAAATAAACATGGTTTAAAATATGTATAATAATAAATTACTTTACACCTGCACTTGAACCCCTTAAAAATTTTCCCTTATGATTACAATAAAAGATAATTCCATAGGATGGTCTAAAGACCCATATGATTTGGACACGGATTTTTAAATATCTGCACTTCCTATTCCATCTGCATTAAACTTGGTTTATGTTTTGCTTGTTTGTGTCCTGAAACACATCTCCAAATCATTCTTTATACAGAAAACACTTACTTTTGTTTTTCTTGTCTGCCAAGAATGCTTTCCCATTTGATTTCACGTGACTGACTTCTTTAGATATTAACTCAAATATCACTTTCTCAGAAAGTTTTTCCTATAGAATTAACCTATCTCCAAACTAATATCTATTATGTAATCTTCTTATTTCTGTTACAGTGTTTACCATAGTTTGAATATTCTTAGCCTGTATATTTCTATATTTTCTATCTTCACATCTTGTAATATATGCTTCTGGAGAACAGAGAGATGTTTCTGTTCCCAACCTAGAAACATCCCTAGCATATGGTAGACTATCAATAACTGGATTTTGAACATATGAATACATTCTGATAAAGTAACCAACATTCTAAGATGGAAAAGATGGAGTCTTTAGAATATTTCTGTATCTTCAGATCACTTTATTAACCTGTCTAAATCAACTCAAACAAATTTCTCATCCTTAGAAGAGTTCATTGGAAGTTATAGCATTTCTGCACTTCTCCAAAATTATTTTTGTTTCCTTTTCAAAAGCTTTAGTGCCAATTTAGCTTTAAATTTTTCACATGAATGGGGCCACCTGGGTGGCTCAGTCGGTTAAGCATCCAACTTCAGCTCGGGTCATGATGTCACAGTTTGTAGGTTGGAGCCTCGCTTAGGGCTCTGTGCTGACTGCTCGGAGCCTGGAGCCTACTTCTGATTCTGTGTCTCCCTCTCTCTCTGTTCCTCCCCTGATCATGCTCTGTCTTTCTCTCAAAAATAAATAAACATTAACAAAATTTTTTTTAAATATTCACCTGAGTGGATAAATCCAGTATAAATCTGAAAAGATAATTTTGCCATTAGACAATGGGTGAAGTCATGAGAACTTGTCCTCCCATTTGGCAAAATCCCCTTTTGATTGACCTGTGATTAGTATTAAGAACTCTAAGGGGTGCCTGGGTAGCTCAGTTGGTTAAGCATCCGACTTGGGCTCAGATCATGATCTCATGGTTCGTGGGTTTGAGCCCTGCATCAGCCTCTGTGCTGATAGCTCAGACCCTGGAACCTGCTTCAGATTCTGTGTGTGTCTCTCATTCTCTGCCCCTCCCCCGCTCACCCTCTGTCTCTCTCTCTCTCTCTCTCTCTCTCTCTCTCTCTCTCTCTCTCAAACATAAGTAAACCTAAAAAATTAAAAAAAAAACAAACTCTGGGTTCCAGTTGAGAAATAAGGATTGGACCTACCCTTATGCTGTAAACCCATGTAAACCTTGCAAAATATGCAAAGCAACTCTTTTCCTTTGAACTACAGAGCATTCAGAGATATGAATTGTTTTCTTCCTGTTCAAGAAGATGATCTTCACATTCAAACCAACTTTCTACCTAGGGATAGTTTCTAAACTAAAGCCTAGAAGGTAAGACTCATATGGAGAGCAGTGGTGTTGTAGAACAGAGGAAATAAACTTCAGCATTTGGGGCTGCTATAGGGGATAAAATTTATATGGCAGGGTATTAGAAAGGAGGTGTCTGTTCCTTTGCATTCAACAATTCTAGTACAATATTCCAATACCCAAGAAGAATTCAAAACATATAAATGTCAGGATTCATGCTCACATTATTTTTTTTTATTTAAAAATTTTTTTTCCAATGTTTATTTATTTTTGGGACAGAGAGAGACAGAGCATGAACGGGGGAGGGGCAGAGAGAGAGGGAGACACAGAATCGGAAACAGGCTCCAGGCTCCGAGCCATCAGCCCAGAGCCTGACGCGGGGCTCGAACTCACGGACCGCGAGATCGTGACCTGGCTGAAGTCGGACGCTTAACCGACTGCACCACCCAGGCGCCCCTCATGCTCACATTATTTAATCAGAATCTCTAAGTTTGTAACCTAGGTGTCAGTCTTAAAAATCTCCCATGTGATTTTAATGGCTTGTAAGTTGATTGATACTAGAGAGAAATGCACTTTTTTTTAATAATGCATTTTTTATTTAATAATAACACATTCCTAGAAAGAGGCATACAGTCTAAGTCTGAGGTTAGAACAGGACACAGAAACCTCCATCCCCACCACAAATATAATAGCAAGTATACAATGGAGGAGGGAAAAGCGTGCATAGAAAGTCACCTGTGGTACAGACATGCAGAAATAACCAAAAGCTGATGATGGTATCTGTCATTGAGAAAAGTCCTCCACCCACCAATGCACCAACCCCTAAATAAGGCATGAGGCAGTGGAAGCCCAGTGCTAGACAAATGTGAAGTTTGTGGTAGAAGAACAAAAGCCACGTCAAGATCAACTTTTTTTTTTTTAATTTTTTTTTTCAACGTTTATTTATTTTTGGGACAGAGAGAGACAGAGCATGAATGGGGGAGGGGCAGAGAGAGAGGGAGACACAGAATCGGAAACAGGCTCCAGGCTCCGAGCCATCAGCCCAGAGCCCGACGCGGGGCTCGAACTCACGGACCGCGAGATCGTGACCTGGCTGAAGTCGGACGCTTAACCGACTGCGCCACCCAGGCGCCCCAAGATCAACTTTTAAGTAGATTACTCAACTGCTCCTACTAATGTCCTGACGAAAGAGGAGGCATGCCCATATCCAGTCATAAGTAGTATTTCACTTGGCCTCTATCACTCTATACCGATGTCTGTTATTCAATTAAAAAAAAGAAGACAAGGTACACAAAAAGATCAATTAGAAAAATTTGTCAAGAGGCAAAGTAATCAACAGAACCAGACTCAGAAATGACCTTATGTGCTGGAATTACAAGCAGTATATTTGATATTGATATTAAACTTTAGAACATTAAAATTTAGAGTATTATTAATATGTTAGAAGATCTAGTAGAAATGGAAACTAATATAAATGAGTAGATGGACAATTATAGCAGACATGTAAAAATAAGAAAAAGTTAAATGGAAGGTCTAGAATTATTAAGCAACTTCAGGAATTTTGGTATCTTCTCTGACATGTAGTGAGCTTGGAAGTCATCACTCCTATCTTTAAAACACCACCACCACCACCACCAACAACAACAACAACAACAAACTGAAAAACTGAAACATCACTCTTCTTATATACTGACTGTAGGAGTGGCACGGTGCTGGGAATGGGTGTTACAGCAAGAGAATGTCTTCTCTTTTCCTACTAGTTTTTATGTAGCTAGATTTTCACTTACCCAGGGTACAAGAACCTTTCAACTAGTTTCTGGATTTCTCACAAGATTGATCCAGGTGTTGATGTTAAATCAGTGTATCCATGGGAGGATAGAGAGTCTGAGGTTTCCTATTCTGCCATCCCATTTCAAATATTATTTGCAGTGTCTTTCTTATTGGTATTCTTTCAATATTTTCTTATCAGTAGTATGCAGCAATTGCCTTATGGTCTTCTTTGGTGTGATATTCCTTTTTGTTTATTCTTTGGATAGTGGTTTGATGAGCTCATAGGATCATTTTTGCATAGATTTAATCAAATTTTGAACAAATAATCTTATTATTTTTTCAACAGCATGTTTCTGTTTTCTGCTTTATTCTAGCAATCCTAATATGAGAGCGCATGTATTAGACACTTAATATTTCCCATAGGTTCCAAAAATGTGTTCTCTTTTTTATATTTTTCCCATGTGCTCATAGCTTTTCTCCACTCAGAATAGTTGCATAGTTCTTATTGCTATATCTTCAAGCTCAATGTCTACTTTTGTGGATGTTATATGTTCATTTGGAGGGAATGTATATTGTAATGTTGTTGGATATAATACTCTGTATAATTTCGATTGGAATGATTTGGTTGATAGATTGTTCAAATCTGCTCTACTCTTACTGATTTTAACACCTATGTTTCTTTCAATTTGAAAAAGAGGCTTTAAAATCTCCAATTGTGAATATATATATGCCTTTTAAGAAATTTTAGTTCTACCAACTTATTATGTTTCATGTTTATTTATTTTGAGAGAGAGACAGAGAGAGCACAAGCACAGGAGAGGCAGAGAGAAAGGGAGAGAGAGAGAGAGAAAGAGAGAGAGAGAGAGAGAGAATATCTCAAGCAGGCTCTGTGCTCTCTGTGCAAAGCCCTACGATGCGCTTGAACTCACAAACTGCGAGATCATGACCCGAGCTGAAATCAAGAGTCCAACACTTAACCGACTGGGCCACCCAGGCACTCCTTAATTCTTGTATTTTAAATTTATGACCCCAAACTGGAAAGACTGATAATGTTCAAGGAAAAATAATTAAAATTTGAAAAACTCTTTCTGGACGAGAAAACAGACTAGGCTAATTCAGACTAGGCTATTAACATAAATAAATGAACAGTTCTGCACTTAGATCCAAACCTAACTGCATACTCCATATATAAATAAATATGCATCTATTTTATATACATGAATTATGTAATATTTATTATATTATTTATATTCATATATATTATAATATATTGCATATATATGATATACAATATATATGTCTTATACTAGAAGCATACTTCTACATGAAGTAGAATTAGGAATTGAAATTGGACTATACATTTAAATATGGCATAATATAATGATACAGACTGAATTGTTTCCAGAAATTTAATAATTAGTTTTATGAGGGGGTCATGAGAGCCCCACCCTTATGAAGGACTTGGGCCCTTATAAGAGACACCAGCAAGCTTGATCTCTCTCTCTCTCTCTCTCTCTCTCTCTCTCTCTCTCTTTTTCTCTGCCATGTGAGGACACAGCAAAAAGGTGACCTTCTGCAAGCCTGGAAGAGAGCTTTTACCAGAACCCTACCATGCTGGTATCCTAATTTCACACTTACAAACTCCAAAATGTGGGAAAATAAATTTCTGTTGTTTAAGCCCCTCAATTTGTGGTATTTTGTTATGCCAGCCTGAACAGACAGACTTTGTCATGAAATAATATGGCTTCTTTATAAAGGCATTAGTAATAAAGGGAGATGTTTCAAAGGGAAGAATATTGTTTGTCAAAGAAAGAGGCTTAGTGACAGAGTCAAGTGCATCCAGAGTTTAAAAGTCAAGATAATGTGAGTACTTGAAAACATTATATGAGAGATTCTGTAGATTTACAAGGGATATAATACAGTCAGCTGAACTCGAGCACTGGTATAAAATACCTTTGCATCTCTCGTTCCAAATAATGTAAACAGGCAAGAAACAAAAATCCTTTCATTTGCCTCTACAGGTCTACTGTATCTTAAATCTGTGTTAACCTCCTAGAGCTGCTGTCACAGCACCACAGATTGCGTGATTTGAAAAAACAGACATTTTTTCCCCCTTATTGTTCTTGTAGCTAGAAATCTGAAAACAAGGTTTCAGGAAAGCTGTGCCTTCTGAACATTCTAGGGAAGAATCTGTTCCATGCCTCTCTCTTAGTTTCTGGTGATACCCAGCAATCTTTGGCTTCAACCACCATTTCTCTCATGAAACAGTTCTCCCAAATGTTAACCAATTTACCTCCTTCTGAAAAAAAGTTCTGAGTATTTTTAAATCTTCATCTTACTTGGTCATTTGACTCTTCCCTCTTTCTGGATTTTTTTTTCTTTTTACCTCGTTCTTACCTCTATTCCACTTTGCCATTTTCTGGATCTGTCTGCTCCTTTACAGGCTCAGTCACCTCTTCCCGGTTATTAATTCCTGAAGTCCCTTTAGGCATTAATTACCCTATGCCTGTTACCCTGCTCATTCATATCCATCCACAATTTCCATCTATGGAAACTGAGGAAATCACCTCAGTATCAACAAGTTAAAAACTATTGAGTTTTGAGCTCAAAACAGTGAAAGGCACAAAAATCATCCATTGTGTCAATCAGGAATCTTAAAGATATTCCTAACACCCTCTTCAGTCCCCGCCCCTCCCCCGACCATTTCCAATTCACAACAATGTTGTATTGGTTGATAACCTAGATATCTCAAAACCAACTATGTCTCTCCATCTCTGCCATCACCAGCCTAGTCTGATATTCTATTGTACGGACTTGGTCTTTTTAATTACTTTGGAGCTCATTTATCTTTTTCTGCATAGCAACTAGAGCAATTTTATTTGCACAGGTAGTCTCTATTATTTTATCTCTATACTCAAAAAACCTTAAAAGCTTTCAATTATTCTGTCTATCACAAATTCTACAATGGTTCTGAATACTTTTGCAATCTAATCTTCAGCATCTTTCCTCTGAATTTATGTCCTCCAACTATTTTCGTCTTATTTCTGTCTTTTATAGACCTATGCTTATTTCTGAAAAGCTCATTTATCTCCTGTTCAGCTTCTACCAGGTCTCATTTTAAGTTACTTCTTCAGGGAAGGCCCTCTCTTGACATCTAAGAATTACTCTAATAGTTGCTTTCATAGCATTAATTATCCTACCTTCATGGTATTTTTTTCATTATTTCAATTTTACATATATTTGTGTAATTCGTTGATGAATGTGTAACTCCCTGTTAGAATGTTATCTTAAAGAAGGCAGGGAGATACTGTTTTTGTTCACTAAATAGAGTGACTGCCATGGAATAAGGTTGCTATTATGCTGATTTGGTGTCACACAATGAATGAATATGGGTGGATATTTTCACATAATCTATTTCACTTCAAAAGTAGGGGTAAAGTTTAGGCAAATCGATTTTAGATTACTACAGAAAGAATGTTCTAACATATATTCTTGTTAATAAATGAAATATGCTTCCTTGAGAGTTGGATATTTGCTGAAATAAATATCAGGTGATTTTAAGTGTTAGCTCTTTTACTACTGGCAAAAACCATGCATGAGATATAAACTCAGTTTTTGCAGATTAAAAAAGCTCTTGTGCGATAGGAATAATTTTAGGAGTGACTTTCTAGAAATGCCTTAGTATAATCTCCTCCCCTTTGAATGTGAGTGAAACCAATGAAAATGATGCGATGTCAGTTCCATGACTGTGTTAAATTGTATGGAGAAAGGAAGATTATGTGGACAGACCTAATTTATTACATGAACATTTTAAGAGCAGAAAGTTTTCTCTAGCTGGTGAGTAAAATGAGAAGTCAAAGAGATTCAAAGCATGGAAAAGACTTAACTTGCCCTTATTGGCATTTAGGATGCAAGGGTCGAACCTTAGAAGTCATGTAGTTTACCTTATAAAGAAGGTCTGTGGCTGGGGCACCTGGAGGGCTCAGTTGGTTAACCATTAGACTCTTGATCTCAGCTCAGGTCATGATCTCTCAGTGAAATTGAACCCCATGTGGGCATAGCCTACTTGGGATTCTCTCTTTCCCTCTCACTCTGCCCCCCCCCAACCCAACACACATACAAACTCACACTCACTCGCTTACTTTCTCTTTCTCTCTCAATATAAATAAATAAAGTTTAAAAAAAAGAATGACCAAGGAAATGGAGATATTGGACCTACAGTGTAGGAAACCGAATTCTATCAATAACCTGAATGAGTTTAGAAGCCAGTTTCTCCCCAGGGCATCCAGATAAGAACCTAGTCTGGTCAGTACCTGATTTCAGTCTTTTGAGACCCTAAGGAGAAAAACTACTTAGCCTGCCCAGACTTTTATCCTATAGAACTGTGAACTAATAAATGTGTGATGCTTTAAGCTATTAAATTTGTGGTGATTTGTTATGCAGCAATAACAAACTAATATATCTACTGAAGGATAAATTATTACCCATACATCTTATATCTAAAATGTGGCAAAGGTAGGACTAAAGCCCAAAACATTTCTGATTTCTAATCTCTTAACAGCTTTTGCACTAAATGCCCACCTCACTATACAAATATATAAGGGGCAAGAGGCAAAAAAGACAATGCAGGTGGATCAGAAACTGTATATTCTTTCTTGTGTTGTAGACAGTGTAGTACCATTTTCAAAAGATGTTCAGGTGGCGATTAGGAGATCCAAGTTCTAATTCTGCCACCATCATTAGCTTTATTATTTTTCTATACCTGATTTTTTCTTAATTAAAAGGAGATCCCTTCAAATTCCAGTTCCTATTGATTCTGTTGCTTGTTTCTCTGGTCGTCAAACAAGGTAGCCTTAAAATATAGGAACTATCCTGACTTATTTTTTGTTATCCCAACAGTGTGTAGCATACATCTATCAGTGCATATCTCATCATTGTAGGTGGATGGTGGCTTTCCTACAGCTACCTTAGTAGTTCTTCCTTAGTAACTATGAAGCAGTGAACAGAACTTCTGAAATGTAAAAGTGATCCTTTTCTATATATGTCACTGTAAACCTTGAAGCTAACATTCGTCTAGGAAGCTCACGAGGAAAAAAAAATACATCCCTTGGACAGAATCCATTTCATCATCTACAAACCCCACTGTTAGATACTGAACCTAGATGTGTGATTACATCAGGAGCATTTCTTAGGATGAAATTAAATTGTGATAATTGTACTTAAGAGTACATTGCATACCTTAGTTAACAGTTCACAGCCACTGCCTGTATAATAAGGAAGATTATGAAAGATATATTCTTTACATGAAAGAGTTACTTGTTTTGTATCTTCAAGATTTTAACATGGCTTTTCTTTCTCACTGGTTCATCTTCCTGGCACACAGTGTCCTTGTATTGCTCTTAATCATTCCTTTTTGATGTTCTCAAGAGCAAGGTCTGAATCAGTAGCAGCATTATACTTGATAAATATGTTCTGTTTTTCACTCCATTTCCTCTGATTATAACCTGATATAATCTACTTTTGTCTATTTGAGTAGGAATGTATAACAATTGTATTCTTCTAAGGATTTCAGTAGTTTAAAAATAATATCAGTTTTAAAAATTATAAATACGGAAACATAAGTTAAGAGTAATTTGAACATTCTAAAGCAGGCTGGCTTTTATTGGCTATGTGAATGCCAGTGCATTACTGTTTAACATGTGTTTAAATGTATTGTGACTCCAGCTTGTCTAAATGATACTCAGTTTCTGTATATGTCTAATTTGAAGTGGATTACCATATTTTAATGGTAAATGAAATCGTTAAAACAAATAGTGGACAGGAATTGTTTTATAAGCCTGACTACCTTTATGTCCACCAATACTATTTGCAGATCCGCCAGAAAAATATATGACAAGAGTATTCAAACTGCATGATTCAAGATGTTCAATGATTACATATGGGACTGATACAGAAATTTATCACCTGATAAATAACATTGAATAAGTCACCTAGGCACAGTCTGTGAGCTTTCATCTTCTTTTTGAACATTAAATATTGGTTATTGCCATAGGAAGAATTTTACACTGGATGGACTCACACTATGATCCACAGTGGCAATCCCTAAATTTATCATCCTCTCCTTCACGTGTTTGTGTACCATTACCCAGGTCATGCTATTTACACCAGCTGTATTCTCTTGTACAGTGCAACTAAGACATTTATCCTCCAGCTCATACACCTGATCTCCTATACTCCCTCCCTCCATTCCCACTGGAAACAAGCTATTTGTCATAATTTTGTCTCCTGGGCCTGTTGATTGTTTGAAAACATCAACCCATCATTATAAATCTCTCTCTTCAATCTCCTAGCAATGTTGTTAACTGAAAAGACTTCCCCAGAAGTGCTTCTTGCTTTTACAACCTTTACTATAAAAGCAGTTTTAACTCCTCATATGCATTTTTCAAACCTCTGGGCCATTGCCATTTATCTCATCTACAACTCAAGATCAACTACTAAAATGTGTAAACAACTGCTTTTTCAATAATCAAGGCATAGCCACAGTCACTAAAAATTATTTTTAAATAATGATATAATCATTCTTAAAATTTATGAAGAAATAAAAAGTTTTAAAGAAAGTTACCTAAGAAATCACCCAATCATCTAATGAAAATTATTATAATAAAAATCATTTTGTCCATATACAGTAAGGTGAAAGTGACAAGCATTTGTATTAGGTACTAGAACTGCACGAATGAAGTTTTAACGAGCTCAGAGTCTTGCAAATAAATAATTAGCCTCATTGTGGCAACTATACATATTTATATGGTGATGAAGGAAGAAACTATCCACTCTAATGTATCAGAAAATTATCCAAAGATAATGTGGCATATGGATTTAGATTCAAAGGAAAATGCACCTTCACAATTGGAGAAGGTAGGAAAAGGAAATCTAAATTATTGCAGATGGAGCATCTCCAATGAGTGTCAAGGGGTATGATTAGAGTTCCATTCTATAAATGGTTCACAGTAAGGCCAAAAAGGTATAGAAAATGTGAAGGGTATTATATTTCAATAAGAATTTTTTTTCATGGAGAAATTATTGAAAGTTATCAAGCAGAAAACATATAAAATATTATTAGTGTTTAAAAAAATAAACTGATATGGTAGAAGTTAGTGTAAATCCAAAAAGGATGTTGTTGAAATAATGTCCTTTTTAGAAAAATAATGTCCTTAAAACACATTTGAGATGTAGTGAAACAGAGCCAAGGCAGTTGCCAGGGAAGTAGAAAATTTTTTATTATTAAAAAGCTGGGTATGGGATGGGGTGCCTGGGTGGCTCAGTTGGTTAAGTGTCCAGATTCAGCTCAGGTCATGATCTCATGGCTTGGCCCATGAGTTCGAGCCCCACATCGGGCTCTGTTCTGACAGCTCAGAGCCTGGAGCCCACTTCATATTCTGTGTCTTCCTCTCTCTCTCTCTGCCCTGCCTTGCTCATATTCTCTCTCTGTCTCTCTTTCTCTCTCAAATAAATAAATATTAAAAATAGTTTTTTAAAAAGTTGGGTATGGGACATAAGGAATTCATGGATGACTCAGACTTCTCTAATTTGTACTTCTGAATAGAAAAATGAAGAACACAAGATATAAGAGAATCAATAATAACTAAGGGAAACAGTTTCTTATCATTATAGTAATTTAAATATATTAATCATATTTGTTAGAATTCTTATAAATAAATAAATTTTTCTGAGCTGGAAATTTTTTTCCAGTTTTATTGAGATATAATTGTATGGCACTGTATAAGTCCAAGGTGTACAGCATAATGACTTATATACCTTATTAAATGGTTACCAAAATAAGTTTACTTAACATTTATCATCTAATTTGGTTGCCAAAAAGAAAAAAAAGAAAAAAATATGTGTGTTTTCCCCTGTGATGAGAACTCTTAAGATTTATTCCTTCAACAGTTTTCAAATGTACTACACAGCAGTATTAGCAATAGTCATCATGTACATTACATCCTCAGTATTTACTTATCTTATAACTGGTACTTTGTATATTTTGACCACATTAATCCAATTCTCCTAACCTGTACCTCCCCCCACACCTGGTAACCACAACTCTGATCTATTTTTCTATGAATTTTTTGTTATTGTTGTTTGGTTGGTTATTTCGTTTTTTAGATTCCACATGTAAGTAACAGATCATACAGTATTTGTCTTTAACTAGTTCACTAGAATAATACCCTTAAAGTCCATCTATATTGTTGCAAATGGCAAGATTTCCTACTTTTTTACGGCTGAACAATTGTCCATTTATATAGATATATAATATCTAAATATTACATAAATATTACTATATTTGTGTATAATAATATATAATTATAAATATATAGTTTATATCTATCCCACAACTTCTCTATCCATTCATTCATTGATGGGCACTTAAGTTGTATCCGTGTCTTGGCTCTTATAGATAATGTTGCTGTGAACATGGGAATGCAGATATCTCTGTGATGTGGTGCTTTTCTTTCCTTTGGATATATGCCCAGAAGTGGAATTGCTGGATCATATGATATTTTTAATTTTTTGTCTAATTTTTACTGTTTCCCATAATAAGTTAATTTTTGATTTGTATTAATGTTTGTATTATAATTTTTGAATAAAGTAATAGAAAACTGTAATACTAAATCACATTAGTTGCATACAGAAAATCTAATCCTTCCCTCAAATATACTGTATTACCACATTAAGTTAATATAATTATGTTAATGTCAAAATCAACAGTGACATCTCAGTTTAGATTTCAAAAATTCTTATCACTGAAATATTAACTATTGCTTTGATAAAATAGCGGGTAGTAAAGCTATGAAATGTCTCTGCATTTCTGTTGAGGATAACATTGTATCATCTTTTCATGTACAAACTAGAAATACAAACTGTGAAAGTCCTATAGGACTTAATTTTTCCATATACACTTGCAAAAGCCTGGCCCCAAATTGTTCTTCCCAATCCCTGTGGCTAAACTCCAAAATTGTCTAACCAACAACTACTAACCTATGACCCCAGACTGGCTGCTCAACATCCTGTTCTGTTACTAACACATCCTCATTTTCCCTACACCTTCTGAGAATGTGAATAGTGTTCAATACTAGGAACAACTTGAACTTTGAATAATTTTCATCAACCATTAATCTTCTTCCAGAACACATATATGAGAGCTGTTCTTTGATATTGCAGTGTTTTAATAAAAGTTTTGAGATAATAGTTCGTTTTTCTTATTTCTTCTTCCAGAGAGCTTCTTCCAGAGAGCTCATTGTTGGACAAGTTTTGATTTAATTCTTCAGTACTAGTCAAAAATAAGAAATAAGAAATATGGAATTTGTACTTTAAGTCTTGGTAACAGGTAGCCATTGAAAGTCTTAAAGCAAGAGTAGCAATACAGGAATTGCCTGTGTAAGACAATCAATTTAAATATTCTGTGAGCATAGATTAAGTTGAAAAGAAACAAATAATCTCTTACATGATTTTAAATATAAAGTAAACAGAGATCTGATTTAGACTTGTGGCAGTGGAAATGGAAAGGATAGATAATTCCTTAATGCAGCAGACTTATAAAACGATTAGAAATTGAATTACCTCACTGTTTTCCAGAGTGGCTGCACCAGTTTGCATTCCCACCAACAGTGCAAGAGAGTTTCCATTTCTCCACATCCTCTCCAGCATCTATAGTCTCTGATTTCTTTATTTTAGCCACTCTGAATGGCATGAGGTAGTATCTCAGTGTGGTTTTGATTTGCATTTCCCTGATGAGGAGTGACGTTGAGCATCTTTTCATGTGCCTGTTGGCCATCTGGATGTCTTCTTTACAAAAGTGTCTATTCATGTCTTCTGCCCATTTCTTCCCTGGATTATTTGTTTTATAGGTGTGGAGTTTGGTGAGTTCTTTATAGATTTTGGATACTAGCCCTATGTCTGATATGTCATTTGCAAATATCTTTTGCCATTCTGTTGGTTGCCTTTTAGGTTTGTTGATGGTTTCCTTTGCAGTGCAGAAGCTTTTTATCTTGATGAGGTCCCAATAGTTCATTTTTGCTTTTAATTCCCTTGCCTTTGGAGATGTGTCATATAAGAAATTGCTGTGGCTGAGGTGAGAGAGGTTTTTTCCTGCTTTCTCCTCTAGGGTTTTGATGGATTCCTGTCTCACATTCAGGTCCTTCATCCATTTTGAGTTTGTCTTGGTGAATGGTATAAGAAAGTGGTCTAGTTTCATTCTTCAGCGTGTTGCTGTCCAGTTCTCCCAGCACCATTTGTTAAAGAGTCTGTCTTATTTCCATTGGATATTCTTTCCCGCTTTGTCAAAGATTAGTTGGCCATACTTTTTTGGGTCCAATTCTGGAGTCTCTATTCTATTCCATTGGTCTATGTGTCTGTTTTTGTGTCAATACTATGCTGTCTTGATGATTACAGCTTTGTAGTAGAGGCTAAAGTGTGGGATTCTGATGCCTCCCGCTTTGGTTTTCTTCTTCAATATTACTTTGGCTATTTGGGGTCTTTGTGGTTCCATACAAATTTTAGGATTGCTTGTTCTAGCTTTGAGAAGAATGCTGGTGCAATTTTGATTGGGATTGCATTGAATGTGTAGATTGCTTTGGGTAGTATTGACATTTTAACAATATTTATTCTTCCAATCCATGAGCACGGAATGTTTTTCCATTTCTTTATATCTTCTTCAATTTCCTTCATAAAATTTCTATGGTTTTCAGCATACAGATCCTTTACATCTTTGTTTAGGTTTATTCCTAGGTATTTTATGCTTCTTGGTGCAATTGTGAATGGGATCAGTTTCTTTGTTTGTCTTTCTGTTGCTTCATTATTAGTGTATAAGAATGCAACTGATTTCTGTACATTGATTTTGTATCCTGCGACTTTTCAGAATTCATATATCAGTTGTAGCAGACTTTTGGTGGAGTCTGTTGGGTTTTCCATGTATACTATCATGTCATCTGCAAAAAGTGAAAGCTTGACTTCATCTTTGCCAATTTTGATGCCTTTGATTTCCTTTTGTTGTCTGATTGCTGATGCTAGAACTTCCAACTTTATGTTAAACAACAGCAGCAAGAATGGACATCACTGTTGTGTTCTTGATCTCAGGGGGAAAGCTCTCAGTTTTTCTCCCCTGATGATGGTATTCGCTGGGGCTTTTCGTAAATAGCTTTTATGATGTTTAAGTATGTTCCTTCTATCCCGACTTTCTCGAGGGTTTTTATTAAGAAAGAATGCTGAATTTTGTCAGTTGCTTTTTCTGCATTGACAGGATCATATAGTTCTTATCTTTTCTTTTATTAATGTGATGTATCACATTGACTGATTTGCAAATATTGAACCAGCCCTTCATCCCAGGAACGAATCCCACTTGATCATGGTGAATAATTCTTTTTATATGCTGTTGAATTCAATTTGCTAGTATCTTGTAGAGAATTTTTGCATCCATATTCATCAGGGATATTGGCCTGTAGTTCTCTCTCTCTCTCTCTCTCTCTCTCTCTTTTTTTTTTTTTTTTTTTTTTTGCTGGGTCTCTGTCTGGTTTTGGGAATCAAAGTAATGCTGGCTTCAGAGAATTCGTCTGGAAGTTTTCCTTCCCTCTCTATTTTTTGGAACAGCTTGAGAAGGATAGGTATTATCTCTGCTTTAAATGTCTGGTAGAATTCCCCAGGGAAACCATCTGGTCCTGGACTCTTATTTGTTGGAAGATTTTTGATAACTGATTCAATTTCTTCGATGGTTATGGGTCTGCTTAAATTTTCTATTTCTTCCTGTTTGAGTTTTGGAAGTGTATGGGTACTTAGGAATTTGTCCATTTCTTCCAGGTTGTCCAGTTTGTTGGCATATAATTTTTCATAGTATTCCCTGATAATTGCTTGTATTTCTGAGGGATTGGTTGTAATAATTCCATTTTCATTCATGATTTTATCTATTTGGGTCTCTCCCTTTTGTTTTTGGAAGCCTGCCTAGGGGTTTCTCAATTTTGTTTATTTCTTCAAAAAACCAACTCTTGGTTTCATTTATCTCCTCTACTGTTTTTTTTTTAGATTCTATATTGTTTATTTCTGCTCTGATCTTTATGATTTCTCTTCTGCTCGGTTTGGGGTGTCTTTAGTGTTCTGCTTCAATTTCCTTTAGGTGTGCTGTTAGATTTTGTAAGGGATTTTTCTTGTTTCTTGAGATAGGCCTGGATTGCAATGTATTTTCCTCTCAGGACTGCCTTCACTGCATCCCAAAGCATTTGGATGGTTGTGTTTTCATTTTCATTTGTTTCCATATATTTTTTAATTTCTTCCCTAATTGCCTAGTTGACCCATTCATTCTTTAGTAGGGTGTTCTTTAACCTCCATGCTTTTGGAGGTTTTCCAGACTTTTTCCTGTGGTTGATTTCAATTTTTTTAGCATTGTGGTCTGAAAGTGTGCATGGTATGATCTCAATTCTGTTATACTTAGAAGGGCTGTTTTGTGACCCAGTATGTGATCTATCTTGGAGAATGTTCCATGTGCACTCGAGAAGAAAGTCTATTCTGTTGCTTTGGAATGCAGAGCTCTAAATATATCTGTCAAGTCCATCTGGTCCAATGTATCATTCAGGGCCCTTGTTTCTTTATTGATCCCATGTCTAGATGATCTATCCATTGTTGTAAGAGGGGTATTAAAGTCCCCTAAATTACCACATTCTTATCAATAAGGTTGCTTATGTTTGTAATTAATTGTTTTATATATCCAGGGGATCCCATATTCAGCGCATAGACATTTATAATTGTTAGCTCTTCTTGATGGATAGACCCTGTGATTATTATATAATGCCCTTCTTCATCTCTTGTTACCCTTTAATTTAAGTCTAGTTTGGGGGCGCCTGGGTGGCACAGTTGGTTAAGCGTCTGACTTCAGCCAGGTCACGATCTCGCAGTCCGGGAGTTCGAGCCCCGCGTCAGGATCTGGGCTGATGGCTCGGAGCCTGGAGCCTGTTTCCGATTCTGTGTCTCCCTCTCTCTCTGCCCCTCCCCCGTTCATGCTCTGTCTCTCTCTGTTCCAAAAATAAATAAAAACGTTGGGAAAAAAAATAAAAATAAATAAAGTCTATTTTGTCTGATACAAGTATGGCTACTCCAGCTTTCTTTTGACTTTCACTAGTATGATAGATAGTTCCCCATCCCCTCACTTTCAATCCTAAGTGTCCTCAGGTCTAAAATGAGTGTCTTGTAGATAGCAAATAGATGGGTCTTGTTTTCTTATTCATTCTGATACCCCATGTCTTTTGGTTGGAGCATTAGTCCACTTACATTCAGTGTTATTATAGAAAGATATGGGTTTAGAGTTATTGTGATATCTGTAAGTTTCATGTTTGTAGTGGTGTCTCTGGTATTTTGTGGTCCTTGCAACATTTCACTCACAGAATCCCCCTTAGGACCTCTGGTAGGGCTGCTTTAGTGGTGATGAATTCCTTCGCTTTTTGTTTGTTTGGGAAAACCTTTATCTCTCCTTCTATTCTGAATGACAGACTTGATGGATAAAGGATTCTTGGCTGCATATTTTTTTCTGTTCATCACATTGAAGATTTCCTTTCTGCCATTCCTTTCTGGCCTGCCAATACTCAGTATAGGTCTGCTACTACCCTTATGTGTCTTCCTTTGTATGTTAGGGTCCGTTTATCCCTAGCTGCTTTCAGAATTCTTTCTTTGTCCTTGTATTTTGCCAGTTTCACTATGATATGTCATGCAGGAGATCGATTCAAGTTAAGTCTGAAGGGTATTCTCTTTGCCTCTTGGATTTCAATATCTTTTTCCTTCCCCAGACCAGGGAAGTTTTCAGCTATGATTTGTTCAAGTACACCTTCAGCTCCTTTCTCTCTCTCTTCTTCTTCTTCTGGAATTCCTATGATACAGATATTTTTCTGTTTGATTGCATCACTTAGTTCTCTAATTCTCCCCTAGTACTCCTGGATTTTTTTCTCTCTCTGTTTCCAGCTTCCTCTTTTTCCATAATTTTGTATTCTAATTCACCTATTCCCTCTTCTGCCTCTTCAATCTGCACCGTAGCTGCCTCCATTTTATTTTGTACCTCATTTATAGCATTTTAGCTCCTCATAACTATTTATTAGTCCCTTGCTCTCTGTAGCAATAGATTCTCTGTTATACTGTATGCTTTTTCAAGCCCAGAGATTCATTTTATGACTATTATTCTAAATTCTTGTTCCATTATATTGTTTAAACGATTTTTGATCAATTCATTAGCTGTTGCTACTTCCTGAAGTTTCTTTTGAGGAGAATTCTTCTGTTTCATCATTTTGGCTAGTTTTCTGTCCCTTATGCATTTTAAAAGCTGGCTGTGGTGGCGCCTGTGTGGCTCAGTTGTTAAGCATCCAACTTCGCCCCAGGTCATTATCTCACAGTTCATTAATTCAAGCCCCGCGCCAGGCTGTGTTCTGACAGCCTGAAGCCTGGAGCCTGTTTCAGATTCTGTGTCTCCCTCTATCTCTCTCTTCACCTCCCCAGCTCATGCTCACACTCTCTGTCAAAAATAAATAAACTTAAAATAAAATAATAAAAAAAAAAGCTTGGTGTGTGTTTTGCACCTGGGAGCACTGCTATATTAAAGGAGGGTCATACACTGTCCAGGGCCCTGCCCTTCAGGAGGTGTTTTTTCGGGGATTTTTACTTGCTCTCTGTTGTTGTGACTTTATTTTATTACCCTACTCCTAGTAATATTTTGGACCTTCCACCAGATGTGCTTTTTTTGTTCCTTGGAATAGCCCTGTAAAGGAAAACAGACAAACAGGAGACAAAAGCATGCAAACACACAAATAACACAAACAAACAAATAAACAAAAACAATAACCTAAAGACTAAAAAAAAAAACCCAAAACACCAACTATTTTTTTCTAGCTTCCCATTTTCTTCCTAGTAGATTCAGTCTCCTTTCCTCCCAGGCTCCGGTGTTCGAAGTCCTTTGGCTTCTACACTTCTTTGTTTGAGAGACACGGGAAGTATGGATTCCCCCTACTTCTCCACCATGTTGGCTCCCTGACTGCTCCTCAACATATTCACTTTAATTACAATTATTTGCATGTTCAGGAAGGTAAATAAATGGTTCATAGAATTTTTAAATGTGAATGAACACATGGAAAAATTCTGTTCTTCCTTTTATGGCATTAGTCTGTGGATTAATTCTTTTTCTTTCCATAAGTCTACATCATGCATTCTCAATGAAGTTGGAGGATCTTACTTTTTTATGTGTAAGACATAGTTGCATAAAACATATATCTCTGGCATTAAAATTTCACAGTATGGGTGATTGGGGGGAAAAAGTCTCAAAAGACTATAGGATTTTTTTTAAGTTGAGGAACACTGGTTTATAACAATGCTGTCTAATAGAACATTCTATGATGATGGGTATGGTCTATTCTGTGATGTATATGACTATAGTGACAAGATACATGTAGCTATTAAGCAGTTGAAATGTGCCCTGTCTGACTAAAGAACTGAATTTTAAATTAAATTTACCTTTAATTAAATTTAAATCACCACCTGTAGCTATTGCAATATTGGACAGTTCTGTATTCTAATGAAAAAACCTGATTTGAAGTCACATGTGTCAATTATAAAAACCAAATCATTTGAGCAATTATGTAACAGTTGCCACTAACTAGATTTTTTTCTTTACATGACAATATTTAATATCAGTTGTTTTATGATTCCATACATAACAATATTTAATATCAGTTGTTTTGTGATTCTATATCCTATAGATTTTCTTTCAGTTCTCAAAAGACAATAGGATCCTAACTAATCCCAAGAAATGAATCACAAATTTCAGGGCTATTCATTAGTCGGAAAGTCTCTTGCATTTTTCCTTTGGAAATTGAAAATATTCTGGATATGAAGGAATCCAAGATGCCTTCCTCCCATCAAGTGGCCCCCACCTAGGGGCGAACCCACTAATTCAAATATAGAGAAGGCTCAATTCTCAAAGCCCATATTATATTATTTACTTTCATAACATCTTCACTTAGAATTTCAAAACACAGTGAAATCAAAGACTGCAAATTACATTTTTTTTCAATTTGTAATGATTTATCTTATTGCATATGTCCCAAGATGGGAGGCAAATAATCTTTTATTACCCAGTTCCAACCTGATAATATTTAATAACATCCTACAATAATAACAATAAACTTGGAAATTTTTTCATCTTGTTAATTAATATTGTAGCAAAAATATTTATGGTAAATATTATGACAGGTTTATAGATAAGGTCTAGCAAAACTAAGGTCACATATCTAATTAGTCACAGAGGCAAGAATCTGAGTCAAGTCTACTTGATGCCAAATTTGTGTTCATAATCAATCATGACAATGTAATGTTAGTCATCATGCAAGTAATAGTAAAATATGCCATTTGGAATGATCTTGATGTATGAGCATATGTCTATATGTGTATATGAGTACAAAAGAACTAGTCAAATATTCTAAAATCCTAAAATGTGGTAAATTAAATTCTCTGGGAAAATTATTTAAATGAGTATATCATCACCCATAATTTTTAAATGAGTTTATATTCACTGTAAATTTTTACTATAAATAACATTGCTTTAAGTGGTATAATGTACTATAGCCACAGTGCACACAATTTAAAAGACCAAGTAAGACAATTTTGGTATTTTTGTCATACTGAAATTAAAATAAAAAAATCATTATATAACTGATTGAGTCTACAAAAGAAATATATTTGGGGTCACTAATTATTTAATGAATAATGAAATTTATGTATCCAATCTAACTTTTCAAAATGAAATAATGGGTTTTCATTGTATTTATAGTGAACTACTCAAGCAAAAATTAATTCAATATGATTGCATTGGATCAATGCAGCAGAAATAAGGGCAGATCTAGAAAGCATAGCAAAATGTTTTTAATTACTAGATGTTAATCATCAAGAATAATGACAGAATTTTTGTTATGAATAGAATATATAATTGGTAAGATCTAGGAAGGAGGCAAAATTAATTCTGGTACCTTAAATTATATACATGTCATATATTTTTTTAAACCCTTTCTTAATATTGAAGTTCTTCAAGTACAGATTATAATTTACCATGGAGCTGTAGCTCCTCCTAGTTGCTTAGGTTTTACATGTAAATGCAAAGGAATGTATTATTCATTTAGAGTCACAATTAACCAAGTCAAGCATTAAAGAAAATAGTCATAAGTGAGGTATAAGGAAACAAATGTAACTGTCACTTCTCTTACCCCACACATATCTATAGAAAGTCTAGGGCAATGTGAAGTATACCAATTCTGTTAGCATTTACTTAATGAATTAAAGGCTTAACATGGTGTCATTTGATGTACATATCAAATAACAGTTTTATACGTATGCATATACACAAACACACAGACACAAAGAGAGAGACTCACTACATAATAGCTGATACTGTTATATGTCATTAATTCTTAGAAAACATTCAAATTAATTTTTGAAAGGAAGATAATGCCTAATGAAAGAAATTGCTACTATATCTGCAAGTCTGATTATGATACTTATAATGTTTTATCTGCATCTAACCAGCACCTTGAAGCAAATGAATTTATGGAATTAACCACCACTTGAAAAGCTGCCCTAATGAGCTTCTGGACCTAGATTTTCACACATAAGAAATCAATGTAAAAGATGAACATAGGCATTAAGTTTGGTAGAAATATGTTTTCTTGTTCTAAATCAGTTCTTAGTTTTTGTTTTCATCAATTTGTGGTTGCTTTTGATGAAAAATTAGGTGAGGAATGGGAACATACTCTTATATATATCATCAGTTTGCACTAGAATTTCTCTTGCTGGGATGATTTCAGAAGAGTTAAATTCATAATGACTTTATGTTTTCTCCTCCTCTTTAATAACAGATGAAAGACAGTGGTGTGAGGGTCACATATGATACAAAGCTGCCATTTCCCTGAAAAGACCACACAAAGGCATTTTCAGATTTATGTTCTCAAACAACATGTTAGCTAAGTGTCTTTTTTCCCTGCAAAATAAATCTTACAGATGTACCAGAAATATATAAAAAGCCACTAACAGGTAAAACAAGGGAGAGAGAATTCTTAAATTTGAAAGTTGTAGTGAAAAAGAACTCTTGGGTTAAACCTAGTAGACTTATTGATACACATAAATACATCATGAAACAAAACTTGTATGGAGAAATTTAACTATTTCCTTATTTTGAAAAAAGTATAAGACAAAGTAATATTTTAGAAAATGAAATGGAGTTTTAGATAAAAAGTTAAATGATCTGTGTATAGAGAAAATGAAAGAACAGCAATCAAGAAAAGTCTCTCCATTTGATTTCTATGTGTCTTACATTATAAGTAAAAACATATGTACATTCACTTGGTTTAATGTGAATGTAAATAAAATTTAAGTTGTGTGACAGAACTGTCATTTCTGTATTTGGATTATTAGATCATTCATTCATTCAGAAATCATAAACTTTCTGCATTTGTGTTTGGTACAGAGATAAAAGATAAATCATGCAAGGGTGCTTCTGTGGCTGAGTCAGTTAAGTGTCAGACTATTGATATTAGTTCAGGTTATAATCTCAAGATCATAGGATCCATGGGCACCTGGGTGGCTCAGTCAGTTAAGCGTCTGGCTTCAGCTCAGGTCATGATCTCACAGTTCTCGAGTTCGAGCCCCGCGTCAAGCTCTGTGCTGACAGCTCAGAGCCTGGAGCCTGCTTCAGACTCTGTGTCTCCCTTTCTCTCTGCCCCTCCCCCGCTCGCACTCTGTCTCTCTCTCTCAGAAATAAATAAATTTAAATTAAAAAAAAAAAAAGATCATAGAATCCAGCCTGCATCAGGCTCTGCGCTGAGAATGGAGCACACTTGGGATTCTCTCTCCCTCTCTCTCTCTCTCTCTCAAAATAAATAAACTTAAAAAAATATAAATCATGCAGACTAGTAAAAGAACTAGACAGCAAAACCTAAAGGGATGGGAGAGAGGAGAGGGAGTAAAAAAGTTAAAAGGAGTGTATCAGATGCAGGACAAAATATAATAAATCCTAAACAAGCATGAATATCTTTATACTGCCATCTTTAAGACAATGTCTGCCAGAGCAGATGCAAAACAAAATTCCAAATGATGCTTCATTTAAAAAGCACATCTAAAACTAAATTGCACAGGAAAACTAAAAATAAAAGACTAAGCTACAATACATCAATAAATTTGAACTGAAGCAAGCACAAGTGGCAATATTGCCATTAGAAATCAGAGTGGTCCTTTGAAAACACATTGGTTAGATATAAAGGATGTGAAAACATTGTATTTTTAAATTAAAGAGTCTAATCCATCAATATACAATTTTTTTCATTAAAAATGTACAATACATGCATAAGGTAGAAATAGGAAAATTATAGAAGACTTAAAAGCAAAGAATGCAAAATACCTAGTAACAGTTGTCCAGTGCTATAGCATTATTTGGATAACATATTAGAGGTAGTTTTATAATTAGTGTTATGCATAGTACATAGTATCTGGTCACCTGGCTTTTTTAAATTAGCAATAACATGTTCTTAAAAATACCTCATAATGTTTATTAAGTTTTCATGGCATGACTTTTAATAGCTGCCTAAAATTTCATCATAAGGAATTAGTATAATTAATTTCAAATTTAGACATCTGTATATATTCCAATTTTCACTTTTATCAAAAATACTGAGGGGCGCCTGGGTGGCTCAGTCAGTTAAGCGTCCGACTTCGGCTCAGATCATGATCTCACAGCTTGTGGTTTCAAGCCCCATGTCAGGCTCTGTGCTGACAGCTCAGACCCTGGAGCCTGCTTCGGATTCTGTGTCTCCCTCTCTCTCTCTCTCTGACCCTCCCCTGCTCTCTCTCTCTCTCTCTCTCTCTCTCTCTCAAAAAATAAATAAAAATTTTAAAAATGCTGAAATAATCATCTTCCCAAGTATATTTGAAGAATTTATGAGCATGTCCTTTGGACAAATTTCTAAAGTAGAGTTTTATGGGAAATGCATTTGGCCATGTTTGTCTTTTGCCACAGATGAAGAAACTGTTTAGAGCATTTGGCTAAATTGCTTACTAAAGCCTGTTGTTTTCTGTATTTTGATGGATTGTTGTAATTTGAAGACCAACCAGGAATGCAAGAGAGTGTGTATTTTACTGCATCTTCACCATTACTGGTTATTGCTATTATTACTTATTACTTATTATTACTTTTTTAAAAATAGCCACTTCTGGGGCACCTGGGTAGCTCAGTGGGTTAAGCATCCTACTTTGGCTCAGGTCATGTCTCAAAGCTTGCGTGTTTGAACTCTGTGTTGGGCTCTGTGCTGACAACTCAGAGCCTGGAGCCTGCTTCGGATTCTGTGTCTCCCTTTCTCTCCGCCCCTCCACCACTCACACTCTGTCTCTCTAAAATTAATAAACAAAAAATTATTTTTAAAATAGCGACTTTTTTTGGTGGAAAATTATGCCTCATAGTTTGAATACCCATGTCACTGCTTGCAGCGGAGGTAGACACCTGTGAAGTTAAATATTCATTTGACATAATATTTTCTCATAGAAGAAATATTCCCCTGTGTAAATTATAAAGAGTAACAATAACTGAAAAGGAATATATGTATATATTAAAGTGCTCATATAGGTAATCATTTGGACAAAATTAAAATATAAAAAGGGAATATACAAAAATATTAAGATTATGAGATTATAGAAATTATGTTTATTTTTGTTTAGTTTCCAGCATTGTTTTAAAGGTTTATTTACTTACTTACTTATTTAATTTTTGTGGGAGAGAGAAAGTGGCAGAGAGAGAATCCCAAGCATGTTCCCTGCTGTCAGCACAGAATTGCAGAACCCAATGTAGGTCTCAGTCTCAAAATCTATGAGACCATGACCTGAGTTGAGATCGAGTAAGACACTCAACTAACTTAGCCACCCAGGTGCCCCTATTTTCCACTATTTTCTAGAATTTAATATGGTTTTATGAAAAAAGAAAGAAGAAAGAGAAATTTGATGATGAGCTAAAATGAAATGGAAATACTTTTTTGTGTCACTTAATTTTATTGTCATTATCATCATCACAGTTCAGTTCTTACTGATTAACAACTGTGCTGATGAAACTGCCACCCCACTGCTTCCCTTGTCTCTAGCCTTGACACATAGTTTTCAGTGGTCATTCTTATTTTAACAGAATAAAGTTGACAACTCCCTAATACATTATTCACAGAATTATTTGAATGTTTAATGAAGACTCTCATATTTGATTCCCTGGGTTTGAATCCCAGCTCTACCAGTTAATAATAGCCTGATTTTTAAGAGGTTTCATATCATCCTTGTGGCTAAGTTTTATCCATAATATTAACATTCAAATGGTACCTAAGCCTGTTGCTGTGCTATTACCACAGTGCTTGCCTAGTACATACGACTCAATGAATTTTTTTTTTAATCTCAATAGGGTTTATTTATTATTTAATTTACATCCAAGTTAGTTAGCATATGGTGCAACAATGATTTCAGGAGTAGATTCCTTAGGGCCCCTTACACATTTAGACCATCCCCCTCCCACAATCCATCCAGCATCCCTGTTTGTTCTCGATATTTAAGTCTTTTATGTTTTGTCACCCTCCCTGTTTTTATATTATGTTTGCTTCCCTGCTTTTATGTTCATCTGTTTTATATCTTAAATTCCTCATATGAAAAATAAATACAGTCCTCATATGAGTGAAGTCATAAAATATTTTTTTCTCTGACTGACTAATTTCACTTTGCATAATACCCTCCTGTTCCATCCATGTAGTTGCAGATGGCAAGATTTCATTCTTTTTGATTGCCGAGTAATTGAATATATATACCACGTCTTCTTTATCCACTCATCATTCGATGGACATTTGGGCTTTTTCCATACTCTGGCTATTATCTATAGTGCTGCTATAAACATTGGGGTGTATGTACCCCTTTGAAACAGCACATCTCTATCCCTTAGATAAATACGTAGTAATGCATATGCTGGGTCATAGCGTAGTTCTATTTTTAATTCACTTTTTAATTTTTTAATGTTTATTTATTTTTGAGAGACAGAGACATGGCACGAGTTGGGAGGGGCAAAGAGAGGGAGACACAGAATCTGAAGCAGGTGCCAGGCTCCGAACTGTCAGCACAGAGCCCGATGTGGGACACGAACTAACGAGCTGTGAGATCATGACCCAATCTGAAGTCGGATGCTAGACGACTGAGCCACTCAGGAGCCCCTCTATTTTTAATTTTTTGAGGAACCTCCACACTGTTTCCCAGAGTGGCTTCACCAGTTTTCATTCCCACCAGCAGTGCAAAAGAGATCTGCTTTCTCCACATTCTCGCCAACATCTGTTGTTGCCCGAGTTGTTAATGTTAGCCATTCTGACAGGTGTGAGGTGGTATCTCATTGTGGTTTTGATTTGTATTTCCCTGATAATGAGTGAAGTTGAGCATTTTTTCATGTGTCGGTTGGCCATCTGGATGTCTTCTTTGGAGAAGTGTCTCTTCATGTCTTCTGCCCATTTCTTCACTGGATTATTTGCTATCTGGCTGTTGAGTTTGATAAGTTCTTTATAGATTTTGGATACTAACCCTTTATCTGATATGTCATATGCAAATATCTTCTCCCATTCTATTAGTTGCCTTTAAGTTTTGCTGATCGTTTCCTTTGCTGTGCAGAAGCTTTAAATTTTAATGAGATCCCAATAGTTGATTTTTGCTTTTGTTTCCCTTGCCTCCAGAGACGTGTTGAGTAAGAAGTTGCTGCGGCCAAGATCAAGAGGTTTTTGCCTGCTTTCTCCTGGAGGATTTTGATGGATTCTTGTGTTACATTTAGGTCTTCCATCCATTTTGAGTTTATTTTTGTGAATGGTGTAGGAAAGTGGTCCAGGTTCATTCTTCTGCATGTCGCTATCCAGTTTTCCCAACATCATTTGCGAAGGAGACTGTCTTTATTCCATTGGATATTCTTTCCTGCTTTGTCAAAGATTAGTTGGCCATACGTTTGTGGGTCCATTCTGGGTTCTCTTTTCTGTTCCATTGATATGAGTGTCTGTTTTTGTGCCAATACCATACTGTCTTGATGATTACAGCTTGTAGTACCTCTTGAAGTCAGGGAGTGTGATGCCTCCTACCGTGGTTTTCTTTTTCAAGATTGCTTTGGCTATTCAGGGTTTTTCTGGTTCCATACAAATTTTAGGATTGTTTGTTCTAGCTCTGCGAAGAATGCTGGTGTTATTTTGGGATTGCATTGAATATGTAGTAGTATTGACATATGGGTAGTATGGCTTTGGGTAGTATCGACATTTAACAATGTTCTTCGATTCCAGGAGCATGAAACATTTTTACTTTTTTTGTGTGTCTGCTTCTGTTTCTTTCATGAACTTTCTATAGTTTCCAGTGTATAGATTTTTTTACCTCTTTGGTTATTTTTATTCCTAGGTATTTTACGGTTTTTGGTGCAATTGTAAATGGGATTGATTCCTTGAGCTCTATTTGTTGCTTCATTCTTGGTGTAAAGGAATGCAACTGATTTCTGTGCATTGATTTTATATCCTACAACTCTGCAGAATTCATGAATCAGTTCTAGGAGTTTCTTGGTGCAAAAAATTTTTTGGGTTTGCCATATAGAGTACCATATTATCTATGAAGAGTGAAAGTTTCACTTCCTCCTGCCAATTTAGATGTCTTTTACTCCTTTGTGTTGTCTGATTGCTGAGGCTAAGCCTTTCAATACTATGTTGAATAACAGTGGCGAGAGTGGACACCTTGTCTTGTTCCTGACCTTAGGAGGAAAGCTCTGTTTTCCCCCCATTGAGGATGATATTAGCGTTGGGTCGTTCATATATGGCTTTTATGATCTCGAGGTATGTTCCTTCTATCCCTACTTTCTTGAGGGTTTTTATCAAGAAAGGATGCTGTATTTTGTCAAATACTTTCTCTGCATCTATTGAGAGGATCATATGGTTCTTGTCCTCTCTTTTATTGATGTGATGAATCACGTTAATTGTTTTGTGGATATTGAACCAGCCCTGTATCCCGGGTGTAAATCCCGCTTGGTCATGGTGAATAATTTTTTTAATGTATTGTTGGATCTGGTTGGGTAATATCTTGTTGAAGATTTTTGCATCCATGGTCGTCAGGGAAATTGGTCTATAGTTCTCCTTTTTAGTGGGGTCTTTGTCTGGTTTTGGAATCAAGGTAATGCTGGCCTCACCAAAAGAGTTTGGAAGAGTTTCCTTCCATTTCTATGTTTTGGAACAGCTTCAAGAGAATAGGTGTTAACTCTTCTTTAAAAGTTTGGTAGAATTCTGCTTTAAGTCATCCAGCCCTGGACTCTTGTTTTTTGGGAGAGTTTTGATTACCTATTTGATTTTATTTACTGGTTATGGGTCTGTTCAAATTTTCTATTTCTTTGTGTTTGTTTTGGTACTGTATATATTTCTAGGAATTTGTCCATTTCTTCCAGATTGCCCATTTTAATGGCATATAATTGCTCATAATATTCTATTAATATTGTTTTTATTTCTGCTGTGTTGGTTGTGATATTTCCTCTTTCATTTTTGATTTCATTTATTTGGGTCCTTTCCTTTTTCTTTTTGATGAAACTGGCTAGGTGTTTATCAATTTTGTTAATTCTTTCAAAGCACCAGCTCCAAGTTTTCTTGATCTGTTTTTTTTTTGTTTCGATAACATTGATTTCTGCTTTGATCTTTATTATTTCTTAACTTCTGCAGGTTTGGGGTTTCATTTGCTGTTATTTTTCCAGCTGTTTGAGGTATAAGGTTAGGTTGTGTATCTGAGACCTTTCTTCCTTCTTTAGGAAGGCCTGGATTCGTTTATACTTCCCTCTTATGACTGCCTTTGCTGTGTCCCAGAGGTTTTGGCTGTGGTGTTATCATTTTCATTGACTTCCATGTACGTTTTAATTTCCTCTTTAACTTCTTGGTTAGCCCATTCATTCTTTAGTAGGATGTTCTTTAGTCTCCAAGTATTTGTTATATTTCCAAATTTTTTCTTGTGGTTGATTTTGAGTTTCATAGCATTGTGGTCTGAGAATATGCACGGTATGATCTCAATATTTTCTACTTGTTGAGGGCTGATTTGTGTCCCAGTATGCGATCTATTCTGGAGAGAGTTCCATGTTCACTTGAAAAGAATGTGTATTCCGCTTTAGGATGAAATATTCTGAATATATCTGTTAAGTCCATCTGGTCCAGTGTGTCATACAAAGCCATTTTTCCTTGTTGACTTTCTGTTTAGATGAGCTGTCCATTGCTCTAAATGGAGTGTTGAGTTTCCCTACTATTAAGGTATTATCAATGAATTTCTTTATGTTTGTGATTAATTGATTTATATATTTGGGTGCTCTAACACTTGGAGCATAAATGTTTACAATTGTTAGTTCTTCTTGGTGGATAGACCCCTGCATTATGATATAATGCCCTTACTCATCTCTTGTTACAGTATTTTATATAAAATCTAGATTGTCTGATATGACTACTCCGGCTTTTGTTTGGTGACTATTATCATGATAGATGTTCTTCATCTCCTTACTTTCAATCTGAAGGTGTGTTAAGGTGTAAAATGGGTCTGTTGTAAACAGCATATAGATGGATCTTGTTTCTTACCCATTCTGTTACCGTATGTCTTTTGATTGGAGCATTTAGATCATTGATGTTTAGAGTGAGCACTGAAAGATATGAATTTATTGCCATTATGTCGCCTGTAAGAGTTGGAGTTTCTGGTAGTGTTCTCTGGTCCTTTCTAGTCTTTGTTGCTTTTTGTCTTTTTTGGTTTTCATGTTTGCTTGTTTGTTTATTTGTTTTTATGTCTTTTTTCCCTTAGACAGTCCCCCTTAAAATTTTTTACAGGACTTGTTTAGTGGTCATGAATTCCTTTAATTTTTGTTTGTCTGGGAAACTTTTTATCTCTCCTTCTCTTTTGAAGGACAGCCTTGCTGGATAAAGAATTCTTGGCTGCATGTTTTTCTGATTCAGCACACTGAATATAGCCTGCCACTCCTTTCTGGCCTGCCAAGTTTCTGTGGATAGGTCTGCTGCAAACCTGATCTGTCTTCCCTTGTAGGTTAAGGATTTTTTTCCCTTGCTGCTTTCATGATTCTCTCCTTGCCTGAGTATTTTGTGAATTTGACTATGATATGCCTTGTTGATGGTCAATTTTTGTTGAATCTAATGGGGGTCCTCTGTGCTTCCTGGATTTTGATATCTGTGTCTTTCCCCAAGTTCAGAAAGTTTTCTGCTATGATTTGCTCACATAAATTTTCTACCTCTTTTTCT
Organism: Prionailurus viverrinus; assembly: GCF_022837055.1. Lineage (NCBI taxonomy): Eukaryota > Metazoa > Chordata > Mammalia > Carnivora > Felidae > Prionailurus > Prionailurus viverrinus. The sequence continues at coordinate 58,645,841 of NC_062565.1, read as the reverse complement.
CAGTTTTCATCTTCTGGGACCCCTATGCTTCTGATGTTATTGACTTTTAATGAGTCACTGAGTTCTCTAATTTTTATTTCATGCTCTTTCTTTTACCTTGGTGCCCCTCTTTTTTTCTTCTTCATTATTCTCCATAAGTTTGTCCTCTACATTGCTGATCACTGCTCTGCCTCATCCATCCTTGCCACTGTGGCATCCTTTCAAGATTGCAGCTCAGTTATAGCATTTTTTATTTCATCCTATCTTTCACTTCTTATATCTCTGCAGAAATGGATTCTAATCTGTTTTCAACCCCAGCTAGTATTCTTATTATCGAGATTCTAAATTCTGGTTCAGACATCCTGCTTTTATCTGTGTTAAGTCCCTGGCTGTCGTTTTTTCTTGTTCTTTCTTTTTGGGTGAATTCCTTCATTTCATCATTTTGGAGGATGAAAAGGAATTAATAAAGTGAAAAAAATTAAAATTAAAAAATTAAAAACAACATAAAGAAACCAAATAAAGGATGCTAGATCCGAGGTGTGTTTTGGTCTGGTTGTTGAAATAAACTTGACAGATTAGAGAAGAAAGAGAAAGGGAAGAAAAGAAAAAAAAAAGGGAAAAAGGAAAAAAGGAAATCATTTGAAAATTTGAAAAATGAATGTAATAAAAGAGAATAAAATGAAATGATGAAAGTAAATTAGAATTTAAAATGTACAAAAAAGTAAAAATGTGGTAGAAAAAATTAAAGAAAAATCTTTTTAATAAAAATGGAAAATGAAAATAGATTTTTTCCTCTTTCTGTATTCAAGAATAAGAAAAGAAAAAGAAAAAAATTAAAGACCAGTGAACAGAATGAAGTATGATTGAAATTACATCTAGTTTCCCATAGAATTCAAGCTGCAAAGCACTTTACAGTCTATAAACTAAGCAGGTGGAGTGACTTGTGTTTGTCAAGAGCACTGTTTGTTGGGCGAGGTTTATTGTAACAGCTATGTTCTCCACTAGATGGTGCTGCTCAGCTTACTGGGGTGGATTGTTGTGGCTCTTCTAGGCGTGTATGCACATGCATGGGGGGGGGTGAAAATGACATCACCCAGCTACCCAGTCTCTAATGTCGGAGCTACGTGCTCTTGACTGGCAATCAAGCACCCCTTTTTGTCTCTGGCTTCCATCCACTCCCCGCTTCTACACTGTCCATGACCCAGCCATCAGTCTGCCAGGCAGCACCTCCCTCCTGAGTTTTAACTCAAATGGAGCTGTGTTTCCCAACCCCTCACTTCTGAGGGACTGCAGCTTTGACCCACTCAGACCTTCTGGGGGAGGGTCTTGCTGAGCAATGTCCAGGTGCCATCCTGCCCCCAGGAACGTTTGGTGATCACACTGCTGCTGATGCCCAGAGACTGTTGCTGGGTACCAGCCCACCCCAGAAAAAGTTTGTGCGATCTTGTAGCAGCAGTGGTTGAGGTTTTATGGAAAATCACAACACATATCTGGCACCAGGCTTTACCCTTAATGACCTTGTTCCAGCACCAGCAAATGTGGTTGTTCTCTGGGGTCCGCTAGGACCTTTGCCTGTGGGGTGACCGCATAGCCTCTACCAAATGTCCTCTTAGGAGGGGACCCCCCCTCCCCATGTGGCCCAAGGACTCCTCAGCCCTCACTGTCTGCTCCTGGGGATTCCAAACAGAGCACCACCAGATATCAAACTGCAGAGGTCAGACTCTGCGCTCCCCCTGTTTATAGAGTCTTAATGGAACTTAAACCCTCTCCTTTCTACTTTCTTCCTTTTTCTTTCAGTCCTTGTGGCTGTATCCACTTTTCAACTTTCTCTTCAGCTGCTATTTTGTGGCGATTGCTTTTCCTGTACTCTCCCTGCCATCTCTGTCCTTTTTCCGCAGGCAAAAACAGCTCCTTTCCCTCCCCAGCTTCTCCCTCCCCCAGTCCACCTCTCCGCACTGTGTGCCTGCTGAGTTCTGTGGTTGAGGTTGTACAAACTGTTGTGTTAATCCTCAAATCAAGTTTCCAGGTGTGCAAGGTGGTTTAGTGTTGATTTGGCTGCATTTCAGGGATGAGATATGTAAAAAAATGTTCCATGCTGTTCCTCATCTTGGCCCCTCCTCCAAGACTCAATGAGTTTTTTAACAAAATGATTTTATGACCTTCATACTCATAGTAGTGTAAATACTCCCCCAAGTTACCTTTTAATTCTCAGCCCCATTATGCTCATTAATGATGATAATATCTGATAACATGTTGAGGAACGGTTTCTGCCACACATACATTACACAGATTTTCTCATTTTAGTGCCACATCCCAACTTCCATAACTGACCATCTGGATTGCCTTACTCATCCATTATACACATGTTTCCACTTCTCTAATATCTTAATCAACTTCAAGAAAACATTCAGGAAAGTACCTTTCCTGTAGTGTGATAAAGCCTTCTCACACTGGCTTATGGATGCTGAATATTAAATTTTTATGAAGTTAGTGAGATGGTTGACATAACTTTGCTAAATTGAAATTTTAAAAATGGGATGATTTACACAAGGGGAATTAGATAATGTTATAAAGAAGACCTTTCCCCCTAATAGTTTTTTCTTCTAAGAGCAAGTTGTTAAACATTTACCAGAACACCACTGTATCTTTATACTTTTAAACTCAGATTCCTACATAACATGCATTGGACCACTCATTTTAAATCAGAAGACATCAATCCGAAGCTGGCTTTTATGACTATTTGATATAGGACAAAGTCACTCAGCGGTACAGCTCTCAGTGTGCCTCATCTGTTTCCTGTGGATAACATCAACTTGACAGCTTGGTTAAAGATTAAATCAAATGGACACATGCAATTTATTTGTAAATCATAAACTTCCATAAAAAATCACAAAGCATTATAATTATCACCTGACTTTGCATTTTAACTGGGTTTTAAAATTAAATACTTAAGACATATAGTCTTTAAAATGCTACTCCAGAAACTATACTAAAATTTACCAAAGTATGAATTGGTATGCAGCTCATTATCCATTGCCTAAACCTTTTGTATGACTAAAATGTTATACTGTTGATTTAAGGATTAAAACAAGCACATCAGTCAAAGTACTTTTAATAGAAAATTAAATAGGAGAGCAGTGGGTTCAATAGATATTTTTCATCATAGATTTCTAGTTTTACGATGAAATTGACTTAGTTTTATCATTTTTTATTTTTTTATCTTTTTAATTTTATTTTTTTAATTTACAACCAAATTAGTTAGCATATAGAGCAACAATGCTTTCAGGAGTAGATTTCTTAAGGCCCCTTACCCATTTAGCCCATCCCCCTTCCCACAACCCCTCCAGTAACCCTCAATTTGTTCTCCATATTTTTGAGTCTCTTCTGTTTTGTTCCCCTCCCTGTTTTTATATTATTTTTGTATTCCTTTTCTTATGTTCATCTGTTTTGTCTCAAAGTCTTCATGTGAGTGAATTCATGTGATATTTGTCTTTCTGTGACTGACTAGTTTCACTTAGCATAATGCCCTCCAGTTCCATCCATGTAGTTACAAATGGCAAGATTTCATTCTTTTTGATTGCCAAGTAATTGAATATATATACCACATCTTCTTTATCCACTCATCAGTCGATAGACATTTGGGCTTTTTTCATACTCTAGCTATTGTCTATAGTGCTTCTATAAACATTGGGGTGCCTGTGTCCCTTCGAAACAGCACACCTGTATCCCTTGGATAAATACCTAGTAGTGCAATTGCTGGGTCATAGGGTACTTCTATTTTTAATTTTTTGAGGAACCTCCATACTGTTTTCCAGAGTGACTGCACCAGCTTGCATTCCCACCAGCAGTGCAAAAGAGATCTGCTTTCTCCACATCCTCGCCAACATCTGTTGTTGCCTGAGTTGTTAATATTAGCCATTCTGACAGGTGTGAGGTGGTATCTCATTATGGTTTTGATTTGTAATTCCCTGATGATGAGTGAAGTTGAGCATTTTTTCATGTGTCGGTTGGCCATCTGGATGTCTTCTTTGGAAAAGTATCTCTTCATGTCTTCTGCCCATTACTTCACTGGATTATTTGCTTTCTGGCTGTTGAGTTTGATAAGTTCTTTATAGATTTTGGATACTAACCCTTTATGTGATATGTCATTTGCAAATATCTTCTCCCATTCTGTCAGTTGCCTTTTAGTTTGCTGATTGTTTCCTTCACTGTGGGAAAGCTTTTTATTTTGATGAGGTCCCAGTAGTTCATTTTTGCTTTTTTTTCCCTTGCCTCCAGAGATGTGTTGAATAAGAAGTTGCTGAGGCCAAGATCAAGAGGTTTTTGCCTGCTTTCTCCTGGAAGATTTTGATGGCTTCCTGTCTTACATTGAGGTCTTTCATCCATTTTGAGTTTATTTTTGTGTATGGTGTAGGAAAGTGGTCCAGGTTCATTCTTCTGCATGTCGCTGTCCAGTTTTCCCAGCACCACTTGCTGAAAACACTGTCTTTATTCCATTGGATATTCTTTCCTGCTTTGTCAAAGATAAGTTGGCCATATATTTGTGGGTCCATTTCTGGGTTCTCTAATTGATCTGAGTATCTCTTTTTATGCCAATACCATACTGTCTTGATGATTACAGCTTGTAGTACCTCTTGAAGTCTGGGAGTGTGATGCTTCCTGCTTGGTTTTCTTTTTCAACATTGTTTAGGCTATTCAGGGTCTTTTCTGGTTCCATACAAATTTTAGGATTATTTGTTCTAACTCTGTGAATAATGCTGGTGTTATTTTCATAGGGATTGCATTGAATATGTAGATTGATTTGGGTGGTATTGACATTTTAACAGTATTTGTTCTTCCGTATCCAGGAGCATGGAATATTTTTTCCCTTTTTTGGGGACTTCTTCAATTTCTTTCATAAGCTTTCTATAGTTCTCAGAGTATAGATTATTCACCTCTTTAGTTAGATTTATTCCTAGGTATTTTATGGTTTTTGGTGCAATTGTAAATGAGATCAAATCCTGGAGTTCTCTTTCTGTTGCTTCATTGTTGGTGTATACGAATTCAACCGATTTCTGTGTGTTGATTTTACATCCTGCAAGTTTGCAGAATTCATGAATCAGTTCTAGGAGTTTGTTGGTGGAATATTTAGGGTTTTCCATACAGAGTATCATGACATCTGCAAAGAGTGAACGTTTGATCTCCTCCTGGCCGATTTGGATGCCTTTTATTTCTTTATGTTGTCTGATTGCAGAGGCAAAGACTTCCAATAATATGTTGAATAACATTGGCAAGAGTGGACATCCCTGTCTTGTTCCTTACCTTAGGGGGAAAGCTCTCAGTTTTTCCCCATTGAGGATGATATTAACATTGGGTCATTCCTATATGGCTTTTATGGTCTCGAAGTATGTTCCTTCTATCCCTACTTTCTTGAGGGTTTTTATCAAGAAAGGATGCTGTATTTTGTCAAATGCTTTCTCTGCATCTATTGAGAGGGTCTTATGGTTCTTGTCCTCTCTTTTATTGATGTGATGAATCACGTTAATTGTTTTGTGGATATTAAACAAGCCCAGCATCCCAGGTATAAATCTTACTTGGTTGTGGTGAATAATTTTTTTAATGTATTGTTGGATCTGGTTGCGTAATATCTTGTTGAGGATTTTTGCATCCATGGTCGTCAGGGAAATTGGTCTATAGTTCCCCTTTTAATGGGGTCTTTGTCTTGTTTTGGAATCAAGGTAGTGATGGCCTCATAGAATGAATTTGAAAGTTTTCCTTCCATTTCTATGTTTTGGAACAGCTTCAAGAGAATAGGTGTTAACTCTTCTTTAAAAGTTTGGTAGAATTCCCCTGGAAAGCCATCTGGCCCTGGACTCTTGTTTTTTGGCAGATTTTTTATTTAATTCGATTTCCTTACTGGTTATGGGTCTGTTCAAATTTTCTATTTCTTCCTGTTTCAATTTTGGTAGTGTATATGTTTCTAGGAATTTGTCCATTTCTTCCAGATTGCCCATCTTATTGGGATATAATTGCTCATAATATTCTATTAATATTGTTTTTATTTCTGCTGTGTTCGTTGTGATCTCTCTTCTTTCATTCTTGATTTTACTTATTTGGGTCTTTTCCTTTTTCTTTTTGATCAAACTGGCTAGTGGTTTATCAATTTTGTTAATTCTGTCAAAGAACCAGCTTCTGGTTTCATTGATCTGTTCTACTGCTTTTTTGGTTTTCATAGCATTCATTTCTGCTCTAATCCTTCTTATTTTCTGTCTTCTTCTGGTTTTGGATTTTTTTTTTGCTGTTCTTTTTCCACCTCTTTAAGGCATAAGGTTAGGTTGTATATCTGAGATCATACTTCCTTCTTTAGGAATCCTGGATTGCTATATACTTTCCTCTTATGACTGCCTTTGCTGCATCCCAAAGGTTTTGGGTTGTGGTGTTATCATTTTCATTGACTTCCATATACCTTTTAATTTCTTCTTTAACTTCTTGGTTAACCCATTCATTCTTTAGTGGGTTGTTCTTCAGTCCTCAAGTATTTGTTACCTTTCCAAATTTTTTCTGTGGTTGATTTGGAGCTTCATAGCGCTGTGGTCTGAAAATATGCACAGTATGTTCTCATTCTTTTTGTACTTGCTTAGGGCTTATTCGTGTCCCAGTATGTGGTATATTCTAGAGAATGTTCCATGTGCACTGGAGAGAATGTATGTTCTTCTGCTTTAGGATGAAATGTCCTGAATATATCTGTTAAGTTGATCCGGTCCAATGTATCATTCAAAGCTATTGTTTCCTTGTTGATTTTTTGATTAGATGATCTGTCCTTTGCTGTGAGTGGGGTGCTGAAGTCTCCTACTATTATGGTGTTACTATCAATGTGTTTCTTTATGTTTGTGATTAATTGATTTATATATTTGGGGACCCCCATATTTGGTGCATAAATGTTTACAATTATTAGGTCTTCTTGGTGGATAGACCCCTTGATTATGATAGAAGGCCCTTCTGCATCTCTTGATACACTCTTTATTTTAGACTCTAGATTGTCTGATATAAGTATGGCTACTCTGGCTTTCTGTTATTGACCATTAGCATGATAGATGGTTGTCCATCCCCTTACTTTCAATTTGAAGGTGCCTTTAGGTCTAAAGTGGGTCTCTTGTAAACTGCATATAGATGGATCTGGTTTTCTTATCCATTCTGTTACCCTATGCCTTTGATTGGAGCATTGAGTCCATTGATGTTTAGAGTGAGTACTGAAAGGTATGAATTTATTGCCGTTATGTCGCCTGTAAGAGTTGGAGTTTCTGGTAGTGTTCTCTGGTCCTTTCTAGTCTTTGTTGCTTTTGGTATTTACTTATGTATGTATGTATGTATGTATGTATTTTATTTCCATCTTTTCTCCCCTCAGAGTCCCCCTTAAAATTTCTTGCAGGGCTGGTTTAGTGGTCACAAACTCTTTTAATTTTTGTTTGTCTGGGAAACTTTTTATCTCTCCTTCTCTTTTGAAGGACAGCCTTGCTGGATAAAGAATTCTTGGCTGCATGTTTTTCTGATTCAGCACACTGAATATAGCCTGCCACTCCTTTCTGGCCTGCCAAGTTTCTGTGGATAGGTCTGCTGAAAACCTGATCTGTCTTCCCTTGTAGGTTAGGGACTTTTTTTTTCCCTTGCTGCTTTCACGATTCTCTCCTTGGCTGAGTATTTTGTGAATTTAACTATGATATGCCTTGTTGATGGTCAATTTTTGTTGAATCTAATGGGGGTCCTCTGTGCTTCCTGGATTTTGATGTCTGTGTCTTTCCCCAGGTTAGGAAAGTTTTCCTCTATGATTTGCTCACATAACCCTTCTACCCCTATTTCTCTCTCTTCCTCTTCTGGGACCCCTATGATTCTGATGTTGTTCCTTTTTATGAGTCACTGATTTCTCTAATTCTTAAATCATGTTCTTTTGCCTTCATCTCCCTCTTTTTTTCTGCTTCATTATTCTCCATAAGTTTGTCCTCTATATCACTGATCTTTGTTCTGCCTCATCCATCTTTGCTGCCGCTGCCTCTATCCATGATTGCAGCTCAGTTATAGCATTTTTAATTTCATTCTGACTAGTTTTTACTTCTTTTATCTCTGCAGAAAGGGATTCTAATCTATTTTTGCCTCCAGCTAGTATTCTTATCATCATGATTCTAAATTCTGGTTCAGACATCTTGCTTGTCTCTGTGTTGGTTAAACCCCTGGCTGTCATTTCTTTGTGCTCTTTTTTGGGGGGTGAATTCCTTTGTTTTGTCGTTTTGAAGGGATAAAAGTAATTAATGAGGTAGAAAAATTTAAATTAAAAAAATAAAATTAAAAAAATATTAAAATTAAAAGGTAAAAACACTCACACACACAAAAATCAAATAGGTGAGCTAGATACTAGGTGTGTTTTGGTCTAGGTGTCAGAAGTTGTTTGACAGAACAGAGAAAGAAAAGGGGGGGGGAGAAAATAAAGGAAATCATTTGAGAATTTGAAAAAGCGAGTACATTGAAGTAGACTAAAATGAGATGATGTTGGGAAAATAGAATTTGAAAAAATATACACAAAAGTAAAGAATATAATAGAAAAAAATTAAAGAAAAATATTTTTAATAAAAATTAAAAATAAATATGAATTTTGTCTTTTTCTATATTCAGGAAAAAAAGAAAGAGAAAAAAGATTTAAAAAAAGAAAGAAAACAAGGAAATCGTTTGAAAATTTTAAAAAGTGAATACACTGTAGTAGACTAAAATAGAATGATGAAAGCAAAATAGAATTTGAAAAAAATTACATAATAGCAAAAAAACTGTAAAAAATTAAATAAAAAATATTTTAATAGATATTGAAGGTAAAAAAGAAGTTTTTTCTCTTTCCACAATCAAGAAAAAGAAAAGAAATGAAAAAGAGAAAAAAGGAAAAAGAATGAGAAAAAGAAAAAGGAAATTGTTTGAAAATTTGAAAAGGTGAATACACTGGTGTGGACTAAAATAAAATGATGGAAGTAAAATAGAATGTGAAAAAAATACAGAAAAGTAAAAAATATAGTAATAAAAATTAAAGAAAAATATTTTTAATAAAAATTGAAAATAAAAAGGAATTTTTTCTTTTTCTGTATTCAAGAAAAAGAAAAGTGTAAAAGAGAAAAAAAAAAGAAAGAAAATTGCATAAATGAACTTTCTAACAGATTGAAATAGTACTGAAATTACTTCGTTTTCCCCTAGAAGTCAGTCTTTGTAGAGCTTTATAGTCCATAAACTAAGCCGGCTATGAGACTTGTGTTCTTGAAGAGTGAAGTTGGCCCATTTGGGCAGGGCTTAGCGTAATGGCTCCGCTCTCCACTAGATGGCGCTGCTATCTTACTAGGGTGTATTGTTGCTGTGCTGGTAGGTGCCTATGCTCAGGTGCGGGAGCAGTGAAAATTGCGCCACACGGCTACCCAGTCTGTTTTCCCGGATCAGCAATCGTGCACCCATCCTCTGTCTTCAGGTTTCATCCACTCCCCGCTTTTTCACTGTCTGTGACCAGGCCTCAGACAGTACCTGTCTCCCAATTTTTGTCTCAGATGCTGCTGTTTTCCCCGGCCTTTTACTTCTGAAGGACTGCGGCTTTGACCCGTTCCACCGCTCTGCGGGATGGTCTCACTGAGCAATGGCCAAATGAGCAATGGCCGAATGTCGGCTGCACCCAGGGAGGCTTGCTGGACCCTGCTGCTGCTGGTGCCCTGAGACTGCGGCCAGGTGCCAGCCCGCCCAGAAAAAGTTCATGAGATAGTGTAGCAGCAGCATTTCAGGGATTATGGAAAATCACAACACATATCTGGCACCAGGTTTCACCCTTATTGACCTTGTTCCAGCACCAGCAAATGTGGCCGTTCTCTGGGGTCTGCTGGGACCAGGTGGCCTCAAAAGGCTCTACCAAGTGTCCTTCCAGTAGTGGAAATGCTTTTCCCCGTGTAGCCCGAGAACCTCCAGGACACCACTGTGCTCCTGGGGATTCAACCTTCCCACCAGAGCACTGCCAGGTATCAAGCTGTGGAGTTGTAGACTCTGCGCTCCCCTTGTTTACAGTCTTAACAGAATTTAAACCTTCTCCTTTCTCCTTTCTCCCTTTTTAGTTTAGTCCCTGCAGCTGTTTCCAATTTTCCACTTTCTCTCCAGCTGCTTTTGGGGAGGGGTGATTTTCTTGTTTTCTCCCCCCGGACACCATGTCCGTCCTCTCTCCACCCACAGAAGAGGCTCCCTTCCCTCCATGGCTTCTTTCTCTCCAAATTCACTTCTCCATGCCGTGTACCTGCTGAATTCTGTGGTTCAGGTTGTGCAGATTGTTGTGTTAATCCTCCAAACAGTTTTCTAGGTGTGCAGGATGGTTTCATGTTGGTCTGGCTGTATTTCATGGATGCAAGACACACAAAAAAGTTCCATGCTGTTCTGCCATCTTGGCTCCCTCCAAAATTGACTTAGTTTTAAAGTGTACTTCCCACTTAAGTAAATTGTGGAATTAGGCATATGGAGAATAGTAGAAATAATATTATTCAGAAAATTTTTCATTTTTTCCATGCAGCTCTGTATTAAAAATAATAGCGAGTACAGATGAGTTTACTATGTGGCTAATTGATTTGACCTTTAGGGACCTTCATCTAGAAGTTGTTCTTCCAAGTTATTGTACTTGATTTTTATTTATGATTTTGCATTTTTATTATTATTGTCATTATTGCATTTTTTATTATTAAAGAAGAACCCCCAAATTTTATAAGCTGAACAGGTTTCTTATTTCTAATCAGGAACATTTATTTTCTACTCTATCTTGGTTCACAGCTTGGGCCGAGGGACTGGTTGGTTTGCTTTGTTTTCCCGCAGTGTTTCTCTTTGATATGTTAGATTGCTTCACAGAACCTAAATCAGTCTTGATGTCAGAATGTCTCTGTGCATAACCTGGAGGGTATGAGGTAAACAAAATCTTTAAATTTAATCAAGACCCTGGATTTAGGGCCCATTCAAATGAAGAATAAAACTTTGAGCTTTTCATTGATCTCCTTGGTGGAGTTCCTGGTGGATTTGTCAGAAATAAGAGAAACATGCATTGCAAAATGTCACACATTTTGTTCACAGCCCCAGGACTCTGTAAAGTGCTTCCATTTGTCAGCTGCCAGTCACATAATTGTAGGTCTTTTAATCTTACTTTTTTTTTTTGAATCATTAAAGAAAGATTTCAAGTGCTCAAGATATATTTCCTCTCCATAGAAATATAATTTGGCCTACTAAAGGCATTAAAAGACTGGCTCTCTTCTGATTGCTACCAAATACAAAAAATTACAATTTAGTGAAATTCAACAAAATTTAACTAAATGTCATTTTATTTATATGAGGTGCTTTTCAAAATGTATTTATGATATTTATCTTCAGAGGTCATAATAAAATTATGTAATGATCAGTTTGATATAAGCACACAAGCACACCCTAATGTTTCTGCACCACATGTCATCCCTTACTTATCAGAGGTGAAGTCTGGATAGTCAGTAGAGAGCCTGGGTCAGCCAAGAAATGTGAGTCACATTGGGTGGTTAAATACATGGACTTTTCTTTTTTTTAGTTTTTTAAAAAATTTTTATTTATTTTTGAGAGAGAGGGTGAGAGAGAGAGAGACAGAGTGCAAGTGGGGAAGGAACAGAGAGAGAGGGAGACACTGAATCTGAAGCAATCTAGGCTCTGAGCTGTCAGCACAGGGCCTGACGTGGGGCTTGAACTCACAAACTGCAAGTTCGTGACCTGAGCTGAAGTCGGATGCTTAACCAACTGAGGCAGCACTACATGTACTTTTCAATATTTTGACACTAGTCATGTGTCAGTATATCCCATTAAGTATCAGCCATGTTTATCTAAAATGAAATTGTCACATATTCAAATTTTAATCATATCAAGATATTCTTTCTTAGTTATTTTTTTCTTATTTTCATTAAATGTAAACACAAGTAGCCTAAAATACAATTCTTTTTACAAAATCGCTTTCTTCTCCAAACTTATTTTTTATGGCTCTTTTATAATATTCGGTCTTGTCTACTGAAGTACTTTCTTTGTTATGTAAAGATTTTGATATGCATATAAGATAAAATAAGAATTTGATGTTGAAGTAGATTGAATAAGGTATGCAGAATCAGAAACAAAGAATTGTATGCAATTATCTCTATATATAATAAACCATAAAGTTAATCCTAATGATCTCAGTTCTTAGCCTTATGAGTTGGAAGATGGAGTGCAACAGTCTGCTGATACTCAGTAACACACACTAACTGCATGTAGGCTATTCTGGGGACTCATTCAGACTAGCCTCCAATAATCATTCTTAAAGTGTGTCCTCCAAGGTATATATGTGTGAATTTCATAAGTTCTGACAATATTTTAACATGTTCGTTTCAGTCAACACCTGAGATAATAAATGATTATCTATACATTAGAACAGGACTCTGACTTATCTCTCTCACTTTGTTATGAATATTAACACTTTCTCTTGTCTGATATCTTCCACTTTTAATCTGTCCTCATATGCCTATTTGCATTTACATATACACTGCATACCTTCACCTTGAACAACTTCTCACTTTTCCAAAGCTCTCAACATAGTTGCCTAATTAAATACATGGCTCATTTCACATGCTTCTTGACTTCTTCATTTGATATGATCTAAAAACAATAAGGGAGCAACATACATGAATTGGAATATTGTTTTTGCTTGTCTTAGCAATTCTGTGAAGGGTACTTTGAATCTCCTCTTTAAAAGTTCCTCCTAATGGTGTAGTAATTGTTTTTATGACTTTTCCAATGAACTATGAAGTACTCTAATGTCAGGCCACCTTCCTGTGGTAATGAAGTCTAGGAGAGAGAAGCTTTCATTTAATCCTGGCCTGATATTGAAGAGTTGCCTCCATTCTTTTCATAAAAGAGGTATAAAAAGATAAGGAGAGACAAGATTCAAATGAGCATCATTATCATCATCATTTTTATCATCAAATATTTATTGATACTTGTCCTATGCCCAAAGCTCTAAGGACCACTATAATGAATTTTAAAATTCCTTGCCCAATCTTGGGCTAGTTATAGATAGAAAAAGAAAGCATCAGTAAAAGTTCTTGGGAGAGCTTTTGAAAATAAACATGGGTTAAACATCATCTCCATAAAATCTTTCCTCACAATGAGAACAGTAGCAAAATGATTGTTAACTAAATGCTTAATCCATCCTTGTTTAATCCAATACCTAATATGTTAGTACTTTTATTCGGAAGTTCAACATATAGTACTGTAGGGCATCTCTTGAGATCAACATATAAAATCTAATTATACTTGTTTTATGGCATTTGAAGGTTCAAACTTTAAAATCACATAATTTTATTTTTGCATTAATGATATATGTTTTGCTAATAACTATAATTTATTTACCTTCAACACTTTTTTTTATTTTTTCTAACCAAATATTGTGAAGGAAAAGTTCATTTCCTAGGAAAATGTTCCTAAGTCAGGCTTCCCAAAAATGAAACTGAGATTTACATGCAGGGAACTTCTTGGGGATATTTTCAACAACAGTACCTGTTAGAGAGAAACAAGAGTAGGACTGGGAAAGAAAGATGTTGAACTAACAGGTAGTTATAACAGAAGCCTCAGTTAATCACCCAGGCATGCTGAAGCATCCTTCAGAGTTGACCCAAATTGAGTCACTCTCATACACCATATAACAACCAGTGAGAGAGCCCAAACTTGAGCAAGGCAATTCCCTTTAGCCAAGGAAAATTCAATTCATGGGGAAGAATTCACATCCAAACTGTTGGAAAGCAACACCTCCAGCAGCAGGAGAAATGAGTTCCTTTATTTTGAACAAAGATCTGGGATGCTCATTACTTCATATACCATAGTCAACCACAACTACTTTCAAAAATAAATATACTTCATCTGAAAAATGTTTCCCATAAATTCTGATGTGTCTGGTTTTTTTCTGAGTAAATATACAAGAGGGTGATGACTGGAAAGAACTATAACTTCTGCCATTGAAGCAGTTTTTGATACTATAGCTGATATACATCTTCCTGTTCTCTGCAATTTCTATTACTCTCATCCTTATTTGGTAAAATATGCTACTTAGTGGTTTGCCTGGTGCAGTAATCTAGAATGTTATGCCTGAGTTCTGATCTCTTAGTAAAGCTGTTGGTGCTGTGTTTGTCTATTTACTGACAACATTGGACAAAGTACCAACATACTATACTTAAAACAATTGGAAATATATTTACCAAACTATTCCAAATGGTTATCTCTGGGAAATAAGACTATGGAAGACTTTATTTCATACGTGCTTAAATTAGTTATTTATAATTGTCATACTTTTTTGGTTAAAATTAGTATTATAATGAACTAAAGTTGCAAAACCAATTCACGGTCTCTGGTGCATTTTTAAGTGCAAACAAAGAAGAATAGGGGCGCTTGGGTGACTCAGTCGGTCAAGTGTCTGACTCTTGATCTCAGCTCAGGTTTTGATCTCTTGGGTTGGTTCCTAAGATCGAGCCCTGCTGTAAGCACAGAGCTTGCTAGGGATTCTCTCTCTCCTATCTCTCTGCCCTTCCCCCTCCCCCCGCACCGCTTCTGTCTCTCTAAAATAAATAAATAAATAAGTAAGTAAGTAAGTAAATAAATAAATAAATATATATCTAGATGTGTCCATTTGAATTTCCAAAGTCATTGATTACTAAGTCCATTGATTATGTGAGTATTGTGTTTCTGCATTAATTTATTAGGTCATTCATATGTATCATCCTATTATGTCTGTTGTAATCATTTTCAAAATGTCATCATAATTTGGATATTTTCAACATTAGATGAGCAGACTGATCATTGACAACATAAGAAGTTTTGTTTTTGGAATTTTATATGAAGTAAAAATAAATAGATATGATCTCTCTCCTCAATCATTAAGTATGGAATATAAGACAATAATTCAAATAAGTATACTTTAAGGATAATCTGATAAAAGTTGTTAGCTAATTTTTGTTAGGCAATATTTAAAAAAACATTTAAAAATGAGTTAGGATTTTAAGAGGGCCTGGGTAAAATCACACTTCCAATAAGCAGATAAGGGTATAACATTCCAGGCAGAACTATCAGGGTGTAAACATAGATATAGGAAAATATAATATTTAATTCTAATCTAGTTTGATGTAAACAGTGATTCATAACATCTGCCTGTGCTTTGGAAATATCTGGAGAGATGTTTTTGAAAATACAGTTTGTCAGACATACTCCCCAGAGATTCAAATATGGGAATTTATATATATATTTTTTAACTCCACAGATAATTCTACTAGGTTTCTAAACTAGGGTACTAGAGTAGTTATTAGCATCAGAGGAATGGTAAGCAAGGCGATTGACCCAGAGAAAATAGTTGTAGGCTAAAAATACTACGTTTATTTCAGGAGACACTAAAGTGATGGTTACGTATTTTGTTAGGATAACATAAATGAAAAGGATTAGGAATCAGAAAAGTCATTTTGGAAAACTTGTCCAACATGTAAGACTGACCAGTTGGAGAAAGTTGGGTGAAGAGGGCTTAGAGAGAAAATATGACAAGGAATACAGACTTGAGAAAAGTTTGTTAGATAGATAGATGATAGATACATAGATAAATGACAGATAGATAGATAGATAGATAGATAGATAGATATTTGCATATATTATTTCTGTTATAACATTGTCTATGCATACAAATATTTTACTGATCACATTTCTCAGTTCATATACTTTAATGGCTTATTTCTCTAAAGGATTCTTTAATTTCTACTGTGAAAATGTTCAGTACAGAGGCACATGTTGAGACAGTCTGGTAAAGAAGGTTTTGACACAGACAGGGGCATGGGAAGTCTTCCAAATTCCACAAGGTATCATATACTCTGCTTAGAAAAGGAGTTGTCTATGCTATTAATGAAATAAAGGACTCTAATGTTTTTGAGGACTCTAATATTTGAAAATATTCCAAATATAAACTTGTCTGTTGTGGATATGTTTGCCAAAATTAAAACATTTCTTTCCAAAGAAATAATATTGATAATATGGGTTGTATGTTAAAAGCACTTAAACTTCACTGGGCAGAAGATGTGTGGCATGAAATTCTATAAATTTCTATACATTTTAAATAAGATCTAGTGTATTCACAAATACACAAATCTTTATCTAGAACTGTATGGAAACCTATTACATCTGAAAGTTTATTCTTACTAAAAATATTTTTCAGGGAATAAAATGACTTTAAAGCTGGGAGTCTCTGGCACAGAGAGCAGACTTTTTTTTTTTTAAATGTGATCCCAACTATGTGCTGTCAACCATCAATGTTAGTAAATTTGTTTTCTTAGTTTCTTAATTTTGTATGTATACCATTTACTCCTGGTTTATGCAACTCTATTGCATTTATAGCTTTCTATAACCACTGAATCACTCCTTTGCCTGTCCAACTTTTTAAAAAAGATAGCATAGTCTAAAAATTAAGTCTAGAAATATTGTTAGCTGAAAAAAAAAAAGATTAAGAATCAACTTGTGATCCCAAGAAAAAGAAATAAGTAAAATCCTATAAAATTCTCATTTTTTCTTAATATTTAAAAACTATATAATCTTTTGGTCTCTTTAGAGATATATTGATATTTTGTAACTATAGAACTATTATTCTAAGATATATTTTGTGGCTTTGTAAGCCCCCAAGCAGACAGCAAGATAGCAGAAAAGAAAAGAAGTTAGGCATAGCAAAAAAAAAAAAAAAAAAAATTGTGATGTTTCTTCTCTGGTCAAATGAAACCCATAATGTTCTCATTAAATTACTTGGAAAATTTTTGTTACACTGTGATGGAGACATGCTGTGAAAATACATACCAGGTCAACGAGAACTAAGTGTGGAAGGAGTCCAGAACTATGACTGACCCCAAATAGATAGATGCTCAATAAATCTGTGTTGGATACATTGAAGAGTAGTAGGAAGTATCTGGCATATAAGGCAACGTAGGCAAAGAACTAAGACTGAGATTTTGAGCAAGCCTTAGGTAATGCCTAACAAATAGTAATAATATTTCTTTTTGATTTGCTTGGATTCATGGAGACAATGTCAAAGCATTCAGATTCGAATACTGTAAAGAAAATAAATGAACCTACTGTTATAATAATAGTTACTATAAACACCATTTCTTTTCTTCTTCATGCTGCTAGAAATGTATATGTACTCTCTGTAAGTCTCCCAACTATGCTACAATGTAGATATTTTGATCCATAGTTTGAAGATGACTAATTTAAAGTTTGGATGGGTTGACAATTATGTTTTGTTGCTTTTTTTTGGTTATTTTTCATTTCTTGAACATAATAATGTTTTTTCCATTTATGGTGGTAATATACAATTTCTATTTTTGGCTTTATTATGGTATAACTGACAAAATTGTAAGATTATTTAAAGTGCACAACATGATGATTTGATACATGTGTACATTATAAAGGGATTCTCCCATGTAGTTAATTAACACCTCAGAATTTTTACCTGTTTTTAAGAGAATATTTCTCTCTTAACATGTTTGAAATTATACAATACAATTTTATCAACTATAGTCACCATGTTATTATACATTAGATCCTGAGAGCTTATTCATCTTATAGCTGAAAGTTTGTGTGATTTTACCAACCTCTTCCTATTTCCTCTACACCCAGCCCCTGACAACTGCTTTTCTTCCTTTTCTGTGGGTTTGACTTTCTTTCTTTCTTTCTTTCTTTCTTTCTTTCTTTCTTTCTTTCTTTCTTTTTTTCTTTCTTTCTTTCTTTTATTTCTGTCTGTCTTTCTGTCTTTCTCTCTTTCTTTTAAATTCCACATGTAAGTGATACGGTACAATATTTGTCTTTGTCTGATTTACTTCACTTGGCTTACTGCCCTGAAAGTTCATGTTGTCACAAACAACAGTATTTCCTTCTTTCTCAATGTTGGTAATTATGTATGGGAGATCATTTTAAACCAAAGTCTAACACTCTCCACACCTTTATTACTTTTTAACTTGTCATGAATTCTTCTCTGTTTGAAGGTAGGGAAAAATAGAGATTCCATTAAATAATTCCCCTCGACTGCACAGATAAGACATGCCTTTCAGCACACACCTCAGAGACATCACTTTATTCCAGATTCTGATTCTCACCATTCCAAGGACTGACAGTTTCCCCAGATTCACAAGAACTGTTTTGTTCTTGTTTGGGAAGAGTCAAAGACTTCTGAAGAAAAACAAAAACAAAAATGATGTGTAAAGCAAAATATAAATACACACACACACACACGCACTCCACAATGAATTGAAGGAAGGAAGCATTGAACTAGACAGACAAAATTCATGCCATCTTGGAGTTAAGCTTGTAATGGGAAAAGTAGACAAAAATAAAAACACAAATGAACATATTTTTATTTGCTATGGGGGAAAATATTAAAATTAGGATAACAGTGATTGTGAATATGGAAGGGGATGCAGTTTTATCTGGTGTAGTCAACTAGGCCTCACTGAGAAAATGGCATTTGAATAAACACCTGAAGAAAGTGAAGGAATGAATTGTGTGAAATCTAGGAAAAGAGAGGGCCAGGAAGAGGAACAACGTCTTTGAGGAGACATAAGTTCAGTGTAACTACAGCATAGTAGTCAAGGGTAAGGATAGAATATAATGAATTAAAGAGGTGAAAAGAGGCACAATCTACACGGTGCTGAAGGATTATGGTGTTAAAAATGAAAAAAAAAAAATTGCTTACAGGGACAAGAATGTCCAAGTCAGCTAATCATTACATTCTTATTCTCTCTGGAAGTTACTTAGGAAGTCAAATTAATACTATAATTACTAAATAAAACAGTAGGGGAATGAAAAATTCCTAAGATAATGTTGATGATGTTTCTACACTGAATTTGAGACATACTTGCCCTCTCTACAGAGAATATTTCAACAGCAAAGAGTAGTATCTTCTATCAAGTCTCCTGCTCTAAATAGTGCTAGATGCATCCTGCCAAATTCCCTTTTATCATTTTTCCCCTTGTGCCACACTTTTCTGGTGAATTGAACATCTCTTTTTAACTGAAATTTTTGTCACCGATTCTGCCAATATTCTACATAGTCCTACAGAGACACTTTTTACTTGTCATGTTAATTAGAAAGATGCCTCTGGAAACACCAAAATCACTTATTTTATACAATGTAGTTGTGATTTTTTGTCAAGAAAATGATATTTATTTTGTGTTAAATATGTATCAGGCCCTGGACTAGTTGTTTTAAATACATTGTTTTACTTGATCATCTCAATAAACCTGTGATGTCCTAATCAATGACTAATGTGTCTTCACTAAAATTACTATTGTTATAAATATCTGTTCTTTTCCATTGTGGAAGACCACTAATGCCTATTCCACTTACCATAGGCTTTCTCATGTGACTTGGCAAATGAAATGTAGGTGGGAGATTTAAGAACCAGTATGTGTTTGCCAAGTGCCCTTTTCCCTGTCCCACGATGATGACAATGTCCCAGGTAGGAGATGTTCCATTAACCCTGGGGCCCAGAATGAAGATAAAGTAAAGTGGGTATGCTCCCCTTGGTCATGGAGCTGTGTGACATGAGCCACTGAGATTTAGGAAAGGGGGTCCAGTCCGTTTTTGGTTTTATTATTAATAGCCTAATGTGCTCTATAATGCTTATGTAATCCATATTCTGAGCCTAAGTTTTTATAGTCCTTTTAAATATGGCTGTGGATTTGACCAATTTACACACATTATTTTTATAACATCATTAATATTCAAAGTTCTATTTAGGTAATAACATTTATGATAAAAAAAAAAAGTAACCACTATGTAATAGAATTTTGACTTGAAAACTGACAATCTTCTATATATGGTATATATGCCATATATATAGATATATATAGATATGTATATAGATATATATGATTAGATAACTTGAATAGATAATTCTACTATTATATAGATAGATATAGATATAGATATATAGTAAAGTTAAGTTATGTTATCACTTTGTGAAATGGCTGCCTATCTGCCAATAGTCAACTTTTTTCCTGATATGCAAACAAATGCTGAGATATCTAACTCACCTAGAATGTACGCTTTCAAACTATTTATCTGAATTTTCTCAGATTCCTTTTCTCCACAAACATCAAAGCTTTCTTGATCCTCTTTTTCAGACATGGACTCAATTACTTCATTTCTTAAATTCCCAAAGCACTCAGTTTCCTCTCTCATTAGGACAGACACCATACTGTTGCATATTAAGATGTGGTGTGATGGTATAACATAGTGGCTAACAGCAGGCACTCTGCCATTTACTAGCTGTGAGATCTTGCGCTTTATTTTCTTATTCTCTAAAGTGGGAAGATGAATTTCCATGTCAAAAAATTATTATAGTTTAAATGAGTTGATCTACATAAGTTCTCAACAGTACCTGGCACAAAGTAAGTTCTCCAAGTATCAGTTATTTATTATTATTATTATTATTATTATTATTATTATTATTTTCTTCATTGTGATAAACCTATTTACTTATAACCTTCTCTTTATTTCCAGCTAGCTTATTTATAACTATCTGTTTATAAGCATTATGATAGCTATGTGTTTAATAAGCTTATCTTTATTCTCAGCTAAATATTATGTTTCTGGCTATTAGAGACAATTTTAATCAGAACTGTTAAAAGATAAACTGAGGCATATTAAAAATTTTGAGAGCTACTTTGCCCCAAAATTGATTCAAATGGGCAGCATCCATTTAATACATAGAATGGAGCAGAGGAGCTGTACAAAATGAAAGAGTTTTATGGCCTAAAGGGAGCAGAAACTAGGAAGTTATTCTAGGCAGGAAAGCAGGTTGATTATTGCACTCATTAGGGCATGACAGAGGTCTTTCAGGCAGACTACCTAACTAGTGCCGATCAGGTGATTCCTGACTGACTGGTTTAAGATTCCTTTTCTAGGAGAGCTGAAACTGTAATTAAGTCTTGGTTTGGTGACATGACTCTATTTGGGGTCTATTGTCTTGTTTTTAACAGTGTCTATTGTATTACTCAGCACAGTAGCTTATGCACATATCATAGTAGTTGCAGAATTGTCCATTTAAACTAATGATCACAAGCATAATTCCAGGAGACTGATTTGAATCCCTGTCTACTGTTATGGCCTGTGTGACTTGAAAACATTATTAAAACTCTCCAAACCCTTGTTTATTCACCAGTGAGCTAGAGTTAATGATATCTGCCTCCTGGTTAGATGACCATTAACTGAGGTAATATATGTAAAAGCTTCAGCGCAGGGCCTGATGCATCAAGAAGTGCTCAATCAATGGTAGCTAGGTGCTCAGTAGGGATGAACACAATGACTAAAAGATTATTCCAACCATTTTTACCTTGTCTCTCTACTTTCTCCTAGTATCTCTCACACGTAAAACCTAAAATAGAATCTAGCTTTCCATTAAGCTTTGTTTATGTTGTTTTCCAGATGTTTTCTAATTATAAATATTGCCTCTGACGTCACGTTTCTGGATTAACAGGGTCACTCTCTTTTCTTGTTTTTTTGTGTTTTTTTTTTCCTTTTTTTTTTTTTTTTGTCTGGTGCCCCTAGTTGATCACAGAGGTAACTCATGGTAGGTGCTTAATAAATATTTAAAACTTAGCCTTTGAAAACACTAGATATTTCACCAAAATTAGGTTGCATTTAGAAATCTCAGACAGTCCATTAACAGATTCACCAAGACCAAATTTAGAAAAATTCAAGCTCTTTCTTAACTTGTGTCAGTAAGAAATGTTAAACTGTCAAGAATCATTATTAAAAAAAAAAAACTATGATTACTATTTACAGTGACAACTTGATATAATTCATTACTTCACTAATATTCTCAATAAGCAATACCTCACACTAAAAAATATATTAAGTAGATTAAGCTTGTGTTTTGTTTTTCTCATTTACATTAAATTAGTAGTGTGCAAGTTAATAGACCTCTAAACATGTTTAACCTTGAAAAATGTTTTCCTTTGCTACAATGTGTCAAATTACCTTTATGGAGACGGAGTCTTCGTTTCTTGGTGACATTTACCATAATGAACAAACTTTTGAGTTTTGCATTTAAATGGTCTCATGTTTTGTCTTGTCTCTTCTGTTGTAGGCATCAATTGTAATGAAGTAAATATAGATGAAGGTCTATCAAAGCCCTGTCTCCATTGTGGAGCTGGCACTGATGGCATCAATCATTGTACCTGTGACTGCAAGAGTAGCTTTTCTGGAACACACTGTGAAGCAAATGCAAATGATTGCCTCTCAAATCCTTGTCTACATGGAAGGTTGCTATTTTTATTTTTCTATTATTAAATCCGAAAGTAAATTTAACTCACAATATTTAAGACTTAATGTCAAGGGAAAGTTGATAAAGATAATTTTAATTACGCTCTTTCATAAAACAAGAGCTAAGCACAGTTAAGATGACAGATGCTGCCTGTTTTACTTAATGCAGTGTACTGATACATTATCTCTGCCCTTCTTTTACTTCTGCTCATTAGCATAAAGTAATTTTCAATAAATGTGGATTAATTGGACTTTAATATACTTAAAGGTAACTGCTTTCAGTAATAGAAGTAGAAGGTAAGATGATGAGACATTCTATTATTTGCTCTGTGAAGGGATAATGCCACACACTTAGTATTTAAAATGTCCCTAAGTAGACTGGTTCTTTCATCCCTATGTGCATGTAAGGTATTGCTTGACATTATGGAATTGTATAGTGACCATCCTGCTCATGGATAGAATATTAGTTTATGGAAACTGAGACCCCGGATATTTCTAGGAGATGCAGGTGGCAAAGAAGAATGGCTCATAGATGCACCAGACTGCCTCTGCAGCAATATTTTTCTTTTCTAGTCCTGCCACTGATCTTGTAAACAGGGAAGAGAGGATGAGGATGGGTAGCTTATTGCAATGCAGTTTGGCTATAGCTGACTTCAGTTCCCTACATGAACTCTAGACATACTGTTTATCTTTGAAACTGTTCTTTCTTTACATTGCCATGGGGAAGACGGCAAAAATTAAAATTGATCCGTTCTCTCAGTCCAGTCACCTTGAAGGATAAGAAACCAGGAACAGACTCTGCCTTCTGTTGCTTATGGGAATGTATTTTTTTACAGTAACTAGAAAAGAAAAACTTTAAATGGTGAAACTCCCTTGAAATTAGACTTTATTTTCTTAATTATTTGAAAATTTAATTCTGTGTTTCAGATGCATAGATCTCATTATTGAATATCAATGTTCATGTGTTACAGAATGGACTAGCTCAAGATGTGAGATCAAGATTAATGTAAGTTTCATAATTTTTATTAAATCTAAAGTAATTTAAAATAAAAACCAAACTACTTGCTATAGGTTTCAAATTAATGAACAGTTATTAAAGATTTAACTGCTCTTTCAATTTTCTCCTTTGGAATTTCTACGTTGTTCTAAACAGAATGAAAAATCACAGCTTCTGTTCAGTTTTCCTCCTCTATCTCTTGTTATCATCAATTTCTACAATCTGGATCCCTCAATAATTAAGTCCTGAGGTGCCCCTGGGGGACTTAGCTGGTTAAGCATCTGATTTCAACTCGGTCATGATCTCGCAGCTTGCAAGTTGGAACCCTGCATTGGGCTCTGTTCTGACCGCTCAGAGCCTCAAGCCTGCTTCAGATTCTGTCTCCGGCTCTCTCTGCTCCTCCCCCACTCGTGCTCTGTCTCTCTCTCTCTCAAAAATAAATAAACATTAAAAATTTTAGAAAATACTTCCTAAAAGTGGTTATTGTCAAAAGAAGCCTCAAAAGGCTTATGCTTTGCCCTCTACCTTCCCCATTCTGGTCTTGAGACTCCCAGGTGTCTGTGGATGTCTAGGGATGAGAGGAGTTTAAATTGATCCAGATATCACAAGAAGAAAGTAAATAATGGATGTATGTGCCAAGAGGTGGTACAGGTAAAGAACACCAATACCTGTAACACTCTCAAGATCTGTTTACCAGTTTTCAAAAATCTGTGATGTGATTGAGTCATGGTATTTTATGCCTCATTTATTGAGAAATGTCGGTTACCTGAAGTTTAGGATCATATTTGGTAGATGAGAAACTTGTGAGCCTTCCTGAATAATGGGACATTCTTCCAAATCTTTTCTGACATAGTAAAGAAAGGAAGTAAAAGGACTAAAAAGAGCCTCTAATATTGTGAGACTATGGATATTTTATTTAAATCCTTTGTCTCTTTCCCTTATCAGTAAAATACAGCTATAATAGCTCCTACATCACAAAGTCATTGATGGGATAATGCACATGTGACATGGTAGGTACGCAGTAAACAGTCCTTTCAGAGGGAGTGATGGGGTGGTTAAATGCATTAAGGAGAAACAAGATTGAGCCATTATTTTGCTGCTTACTTGCTACCTGCTGTGTGTTCTTGGATAAATATTTATATTCTGAAATCATATTTTAACTATTCAATGAGGGTAATTTTAGTAACACTGTCTTGGGTTGTTGTGAGGATTCATTAGATAATACATGTAAAATAATTAGCACATTTTCTGACACATTATTTTTTAAAACTTATTTATTGATATTACATTGATTTGGTTCTAGATAGTGAAGCCATACTTGATATGGAAAAGGAAATGTTGTAACTAATAAGTTCCTTGGTGGAGAATGGCCAAGGCATCTATCTTGTTTACACATATTGCCTACGGCAATCTCTAAAACCTTCTTTTGATAGTATAAATGTGGCATTCTTTTCAGAATTAAATACATAAATAAATAAATATTTTCTTTGTATACATATTTATATATATTCGTATACACATACATACAATATTATGAGAACCATTCTTAAATTCTACCTATATACTTCTTCCTAATTCTACCTAGATTTTCTTCCTAATATTTTTATTTTAACAAGAGACCGGATTCGTTATCCTCCTTATTTAGTGACTTTTTGCTTCACTTAGTGTATTTTAGGAACCATTGCATCATAATACATAGAGCCATGACTCATTCCTTTCATTTATTTATTTATTTACTTACTTACTTATTGATTTATTGTCCATTGAGGCATTTTATCTGCACATATGTACTACATTCCTAGAAAAAGGATCAAAGTTGAATTAGTAAGACCCATATAAAGCTTATGTGTTTTTACGGTTTGCTAGGAACTGAGAAGCTTGAACTATGTAAGTCATACAGAACAACAAGGGGTAGTTAAAAGGCATTGATTTTGGTACCTTAAAGCTATCTTTGAATTCTGCCTCCACTTGTCAGGTCTGTGATTTGGGGTAAGTTTATTTTATGGAGTAAGGATTTTCCTTCCTGTGTGTTTTCATCATGCTTCTTTATGGTCCATGATACCAGTTGAGGTTGTCAGTACAATGAAACCAAACTGGCAGGACAGGAGCAGATTATTCTGCCAGCCATTTTTCTAGATCTTTGAGTTGTACCTCAAATATGGGGCTGATCACTCCATACATGTTTAACCTGCCTGTGAGGTTCACAACAATTTTCCCAGTTCTTTGATCATGGATGATTTCAAATTCATCCATGTGATCATGCTTCTTCATTATAGTTAGAAACCAGACAATGACTTTGGAGCATGGGCTATTAAAAACCTGGCATTTGCCTCTCTTTTCAGCACTGTTAATGCTCTTGAGAGCATCTGCCAGGACATTCATAAGCCCCATTATGGCGTCGTGGAAAGATGGTGGAAAGAGCCTGACTCATTCCTTTTAATAAGTGTTGAAGAATTTCACTTATTTAATGAGACTATGAACATGCCAACTTCCCTAGATCCTAGTAAATAAAATCATTTTCTTTGTTTACTAATTTGATGAGGAAAATGTGACATGCATTGTTTTTATTGTTTTCCTAGGTTATTATCAAGATTAAGCACCTTTCCATAAGATTATTTCCTGTTTGTATCTCTTTGTGCCTTGTCTATTCAGAGCCTTTGATGAATAGTATTTTTTTTATTTCTTGCTTTTTCCTTTTTGGTTTGTATATATTATTCCAAATTATGGGTCAAATCCACTGGGTTCTGCAAAATCACAAATCTTGTCTAGAGCTTAGCTACTTTTACTTTGTAAGACTTGTAAATTGTGAGATTTTTATATTTTATTTTTACTTTTTTCTTTATGACACTGGGCTTTGCATCTTTCCTTAGAAAGTCTTTTCATACAGCAATATTTAAATTATTTTCTTATATTCTCATCCAGTACAATTTTAGGATTAATAACACTTTTAGTACTTTAATTCACAGTGAATATATTATTATTATTGATAAAAAAGTAGGGCAAATAATTTTCCAAGAGATTTTTTTAATGTTTATTCATTTTGAGAGAGAAATAGATTGGGGTAGGGACAGAGAGTGAGAGAGAGAGAATCCTAAGCAGGATCTGTGCTGTCAGCATGGAGCCCAACTGCAGGACTTGATCTCATGAGCCATGAGATCATGACCTGAACTGAAATCAAGGGTGAGAAACAACTGACTGAGACACCCAGGCGACCCAATTTTCTAATAATTTTTATCAAAGGATCTATTATTTCTCTATTGATTTAGGTTGCCTCGTTTTTCATGCACTAAGTTCCTATGTATGGGTCAGTTTTAGGACTCTTTATTCTGTTCTGCTTTTTAAAATTTTATGCTGTTGGGGTGCCTTGGTGGCTCAGTTGGTTAAGTGTGTGATTCTATTTCGGCTCAGGTCATGACCTCACAGTTTGTGAGTTCAAGCCCACATCAGGCTTTGCACTGACAGTGCTTGGGATCCTCTCTCTCCTTCTCCCTCTGCCCCTCCCCTGCTTGTTCTCTCTCTCTCTCTCTCTCTGTCTTTCAAAATAAATAAACTTAAAAAATAAATAAATAAAATTTCATGCTGTTATCTATATTAATTATTGCAGTTCAACAGAGTTTTTTTAAGTGTCTTTTTAAATAATACATTAAGTACACTCTAAATATAATTTTGTCATTCATTTTGCAAATATTGGATAATTTATATATATGAGAAATGGAGATGAAATAATTTTCAGGCATACCTCCTACTCACCAGCTCCATTTGGAGATATCTATATAGATATAAATGTGTATCTTTACCTATTTATTGTAACTTCCTCTATGTTGTAATGCCCAGATAATAGCCTCTAATGGGCGTTCATGGATTGATGTCCGAGTCTGTCTTTCTAGGCTAGAGACCAGAGCAGTAGAGAAACATGGGCAGTACTCATTGAAAAGAACATTCTAGGTCAGTATGGGGCAGAGTGTTATATCTGAAGCTCTTTGGAAAATGAGAAGGAAAAGTTTATGTTAGAATTTGTGGGGAAAACCATAAGCCAAGTTCTTTTGTTCTGTTTTTGTTTTTGTTTTTGTAAATCTGACAATTTGAGGCAGGCTTTACAACATTAGAATTAATTCTACAATAAAAGCAAATCCATGATTGGGTATAGGATGTTGTGGTTAGTGACAAATGTAATTAACTCAACTCTGGGTACACATACACACACTCACTCACAAAAAAGAACAGATTATAAATTGTTCTTTTATAAATTGTTCTTTTATAAATTATAAATATGTAAGAAAAATACTAAAATGGGAAACCATAAAATATGATTATAAAATAAAAGAAGGAATCAAGACATTCTCAGCTGAAGGAAAGCTAAGAATTTATCATGAGCAGATCTAATTCAAAAGAAGGACTAAAGGAAGTTCTTTAAATAGAAAAGAAATTATTAAAGAAAATAACTGTGTGTGTGCGAGTGTGTGTGTGTGTGTGTGTGTGTGTGTGTGATTGTGTGTATGTTTGAATATAAGCTGAAATTTTCATAAGGGGCTTCTTATATAATAAGATTATTTACCTTTATCTATCATATAAATTATGTACATTGACTTTTGTTGTCAATGTTCAATTAGTATGTAGTGGATTCTGACATTCAAAATGTTTACATTTACTGATACACTTTCTAAAGGTTCTATGATTTGTGACAAGTTCAACAAGGACTTATTCAAAAAGTTCTACTATTTTTCTTATTTCCTTTTTATTTGCAATTAAATGATTGATCCATCAGAATGCTTTTCAGGGTAAAGTTTGAGTTGTCATCTTGCCCCAAATGTCTCCTATTTCCCAGAGGTCGTTGCAAGGAATATCTATGTCCTTTGATCAAAAACATCTTTAAAATAAAATAGATCTCACAAATGGTAATATTTGTCACACACTCAGGATACCTTGCTTTCTCACTTTATCACTGCAGATAATTCTCCATTAACATACATAGTTCTACTGTATTCTTATTAATATCCTAGTGTATGGAGGTACCATATTTATTTAATCAGTACTTTCTGGATGGAGATTTATTTTAAGTGTATTACTCTTAAAAATTATCTATATTAGGGGTGCCTGCGTGACTTAGTTGGTTGAGCGCTGGACTCTTGATTTCGGCTCAGGTCATGATCTCACAGTCTGTGAGATGGAATCCCACGTCAGGCTCTGAGCTAACAAGAGTGGAGCCTGCTTGGGAATGTCTTCCCTCCTCACGCTCTCTCTCTCCCTTTCTTTCCATCTTGCTCTCTCTCAAAATAAATAAATAATAAACATTTTCTAAAAAGTATCTATATTAGATGAAAAAGTGTGAGTCAATATTACTCAATTTCATTTCAGGAAATACTTATTATTACTTTTAAAACTGTCATTTGTGTGTGTGTGTGTGTGTGTGTGTGTGTGTGTGTGTGTGTATTTCCTTTTGGCCTCAGGGTATAGGATGTTGTGGTTAGTGACAAATGTATTTGTCACTAAAGGCTATTCCTTTCCCACCGTATTTGTTTGTTTTTTAGGAATGTTTTCCTACATATTTTTCTCACATATTTTCTCTATCTGTTCATCATTTTTCTTGTTTCATGAGTCTTGAATTTCCAAATTATAAGCAGATTTCTATTATCCCTAATGCAAGAGTGAGCCCAAACCTGAATCAGAACAAACCAGTGGGCAAAAGGAGTTGTACTTCCTTTCCCAACCTGTCTTGGCCACCAACACCAACCCTATGTCCCTTATAATGTTACAGATTCCTTAATAATATATTCAAAGTGCTCTCAATCTTTTGCATTACTTGCCCATGCTTAACCCATCATTTTTCCAAGTTATAGCACATTATACTTCCAAGATTTTGAATATATACTTTAAGTCTTTAGATTGTTTTCTCCTCCTCCATTTCCTCCTCCTCCTTCTTCTTCTTATTCTTTCTTCTTTCTTCTCCTCTTCTTTTTTTTTTTTTTTAAGAGAGAGAGAGAACACAAGCTGGACAGAGGGGCAGAAAGAAAGTGAGAATCTTAAACAGACTCCATGCTCAGCATGGAGCCGAATGTGGGGCTCAATCCTATGACCCTGGGATCATGACCTGAGCTGAAATCAAGAATTGGGCACTCAACTGACTGAGCCACCCAGGAACTCCCACGTTTAGGTTTCTTATGCAACATCCCTTTGTTTACCTGAGGAAATAGTATATATTAAAGTGTTAGCTTTTTTAAATGTCTGTAGAACTCTACATTACTTTTAAAGAATTTTGACATTCTTCATTGACGTTCATCATTCAGCCCTGATGTACTTTTCTATATTTGATTCATTTGTGTATTTCAGGCTGCTTCTGAGACAGTGGTTTTGCAGTGGCTCTCTTTCCTGGAATTACTATCAGAAACACAGTTTCCAGGAAACTATTTTTCAATAGAGAAAATATTTACTACAAATATCCCAATTTTGGTATTTTATAATCTTGTTTAATTTATTGAAATAAATTAAAAATGCATTTTCTTTACATCAAAATATCATAAATCAGATTAATTGGGAATCAAAATCTTCTTCCTATTAACTGCTTTAGTCCCATATTCAAAGCTATATTGGAAGTAAATTTTAGAGATATTTGGAGATATTTAGTCTTTACCATATACATTGTCATATTTCTCGGCCAAGAGATTCCTCTGAGAGAGAAACCAAAGCTTGGTGGTACAATTAGCTCTAAGTTGGAATTCAAGGCATTTTGTGTCAGTGAGATTTTATTCTGACATCATCTTGCTATAGGACATTGGTGAAGTCAGTAACACTTTTGGGCTTGTTTCATTTTTGAGAATAAAATAAAATTTTTGGACTAGATTTTTTCTACTCAGTGTTTGGTCCATGGTCTATTAGCATCAGAATCACCTAGGAGTTTGTTAGAGATGGAAAAACTCAGGCCTCACACCAAATCTTTTGAGTTTAAATCTTCAATTTAACAAGCTACTGAGTATTCATTGTCAACTTAAGTCTTAGGAACAGTAGACTACATTAGTAGTTTTTATTCAGAGCTACACACAATTTGAGAAATTCTGTGACTTTCAATAAGTATTTGCATCAGATAAGTTAAGGCTGTAATGTTCTATTTCCATTCTTCAGATAGAACAGTTTCATGGTTATCTGTTTAATATATTGTTTCTCCAAGATCTTATTTGAAGAAAGTAGTCCACTACCTTAAAAACAGCAGTGTAAAAAAAGAAAACATGATTCTATGAGAGAAATACTATGATAAAGATGATCTCAAGTAAAAACTTTCTGTTCTTCTGGGAAGTTCAGAGATCACAGAACAACTTCTGCATCTAAACTATACAACTCAGATGGAACACAACTATCAGAGAGATAATTGACATATTTGCTAGCCAATCTGGTAGTTTGCTCTGGCTAAGCACTCCATAATGAATACATCACTGTTCTGTTACTGCTACGCTTCTGTACATTTCCTGGCATGGTGTTTTGAATGCAAGTTGAATGAACATAGTATTGGGGTATAGCTTAATTGTCCAGATTGCCCTGATCTGCAACATCACTCTTAGCTTTGTTTTCTTTCTCTAAATACCCCAACCTTTTACTTTTCTCATTTTCTGAAATTAAATTAGTCAATTCTTCTTGCCAATCATTTTATTATATTTAAATAGAGTATAGCAAAATAATATAAATTATGATGAACAGAAGGAAAGTCATCTGCCTTAAGTTTTGCACCAGGAAAGATTAAGAATTTTAAATGAATATTTGATTTCTTTTTCTGGAAAGAAATTGCTTTTGTATTTCCATTAAGCCTGCTAATTAATTTGGTAAAAGATTCTTGTTAACCCTAGAGACAGAACTTTTGGCAGTCTAAAAATGATCCTTTTCTTCCCATGGGAGATATAATTCAATTAGTTTATGTAATGCTTTGTAATAAATCATTCTATATATACCCAGCTGTAGGACTAAGAAGGAAACATGTTGTTTCCATGTTATTCCCTGTGGAATTCTGCATTTACATTCCATGAAAATAACTGCAGTACCTTTAGAAAGTCTACTAAGTGCCCTCAGTTATCCTTAAGGAGTTTACATTCTCAGCACAGGTGGAACAAAGATCCAAATGGCATTCACGTATAAAATCATGCATTTAACTCTATCACTTGGGCAAGTGTAAAAGATCACCATCTGAGTTCCAAGCATGACTTGGGTTTTATAATCAAGGGCACAATCCATTTCTTATTGAAAGGGATACTAATTAAATTCTCTAGTGATTTTGACATCCTTAATTTTCCATTTGATAAATGGTATGAATGCAATGGTTTCACATTAGCCTTTTCAGTGTGAGTTTTATTGTTATGTTAACATTTTTAAAAGTCACTGTTTCTAAGCATAAATGTCTAACTAATGATAGTTCTAGAAAATACCCATTTTCAGAGTAAAATATTAAAGAAATATCACGTTTGCCTATGCTCTAGCTTCTTGTGTACCATAGTTCTATGTCTATCTTTGAAGATGTAGTAATTTAGATTCCTGAGTGCAAATGATTCATATTTCTGTATATTCATTAAGAAATCCTGGGGGCACCTGGATGGCTCAGTCAGTTGAACATCCAACTTCAGCTCAGGTCATGATCTCATGGTTTGTGAGTTCAAGTCCCACCTCGGGTTTTGTGCTGACAGCTCAGAGCCTATGACCTGCATGAGATTCTGTCTCCCTGTCTCTCTGCCCCTCCGTCACTCACACTCTGTCTCGCTCTTTCTCAAAAATAAATAAACATTAAAAAATTTTTAAAAAGAAATTATGTGTAGACAACATATTAAGAGTACATAAAAATGTTTTACTAATGATGTCACAAAGTTCCAGAAATTATTTCTCAGAATTATAGGTGCCAATATTTTCAGAGTTAACATTACCTTGAAAAATGATGTCATACCACGTTTAAAGCACCATGCTTTTTGCTTTCCAGAATATAGGCACATGTATAATATCTAAAATGTAAACTTAAGAAGCATATAGCATGATATGGTAGACATTAATATACCAACAAAATCTGATTTACTGTTGTAGGGAAGTGCCAAATGACTGAAATAGAGGCTGACAAGGCTTGTGGCCTTCAGTATATAAAGGGAAAGAATATAACATTTACTGAACAGCTGTTATGTTCCAAGAACAGGGCTAATTACTTTATATTTACTATTTTATTTAATTCTCACAGGAACCTGTATGAAGTGGATGAAATTGTCACCATCTTATGCATAAATGTACCTACAATAAATAAAATACCATTTATTTAATAGGTGGGTAAAAGTAGCATAAAAGTATAACAATATTCCAATGCTTAAAAAGTAACAGACAGATATTTTCTAGGTTCTACAAAGCCTCTGTCTGTACCTCTAGAATTATAGGATGCAGAAATGCCAGACACAAATTTGGGCAAATGCATGGGAAAATTGGCTAATTAAAAGATTATGATTGGATACACAATAAGATCTGGACCAGGACGGCAACATAGGAGGTGCCTGAATTTCCCTCCTGCCCTGGCTGCACTGAATGTGCAGCTATGCACAGAGCAAGTCCCCTTGAGAGAAATTCAGAAACTACCACACATTGAGCAACTGAGAAAATACCCACACTGAAATTGGTAGGAAAGGCTGAGACACACTCTCACCATAAATCCCACTCCTGCACACTGCCATACAATGAAGAAGAAATCCCTAACTTCCATCTTCTCTTTGAGAAGTTATGGGTTGGACCCCACCCTAATATCCCGAATTTTAAGAATGCATAAATCTAGAGCTTTTGTATGCATTCACAGTTAAGTTGTTAACATGGATATGCCATGCTCTAAAATAGACAAAATACAAAAGTTAGTTGCATTTATTAATTTTTTAAATGTTTATTTATTTTGAGAGAGAGACAAAGAGCAACTGTGAGTAGGGGAGGGTCAGAAAGAGAGAGAGAGAGAGAGAGAGAGAGAGAGAGAGAGACTTAGAATCCCAAGCATGCTCTGCGCTGTCAGCACAGAGCCTGATGCAGAACTTGAATTCACGAACCATGAGATCCTGACCTGAGCTGAAATCAAGAGCCAGACACTTAACCTACTGAGCCACTCAGGCACCCTCCAAAATTATTTCCATTTCTATACACAAACAATGAACTATCAGAAAGAGAAAATAAGAAAGAAACCCCATATATAATAATGCCAAAATGAATAAAATACTAAATTTAACTAAGAAGGAGGTGAAACATAAATTTAATATAAATTTAACCAGTGTACCCATACACTGAACACTATAAAACATTGATGCAAGATATTCAAGAAGGTAGGGAAAAAAAAGAAAAAAAGAGAAGATATTTCCTAGTCTTGGATTGGAAGAATTAATATTATTACAATGTCTGTAGTATCGAAAGCAATTTATAGATTTAATACCACCCTTATCAAAATTCCAAATGGTTTTTCAAAGAAATAGAAAAAGGAAACCTAACATTTGTATGGAACCACAAAAGACTCCAAATAGCCAAAGCAATCTTGAGAAAGGAGAACAAAGCTGGAGGCATTAAACTTCCTAATTGTAAATTATATTCAAATCTATAGTAATCAAAGTAGCATGGTTTGGCATAAAAACAGAAACACAGATCAATGGAACATAGTAAAGAGCCCAAAAATAAATCTATGTAAATATGGTCAATTAATTTATGACAAAGGAGCCAAGAATACACATGAGGAGAGGATAGTCCCTTCAAACACTTGTATTTGGCTCTCTCTCCCCGGTACCTAACCGCTGTGTCAGTGCAGTTAGGCATCAGCAAATTAATGAGAGGAGAGAGGAGGCCCCTGCTCTTGGGCTCACGCAGGAACTTACTCCAGCTCCAGACACACCGTAAACACTTTCATCTAACGGAAGATAAGCTGTGAAATCGGATTTCTGAACCACAAGACACTCGTGTAAAAACTGCATTCCATGCCAGGCCTGAAATGTTCCAGAGCTCAGTTCGTATTTTCTTTTAGAAATTATTTTGGTGAGGAGAGAGGGAAGATGGCGGCGTAGGAGGACGCTGGGCTCACCGCGCGTCCTGCTGATCACTTAGATTCCACCTACACCTGCCTAAATAACCCAGAAAACCACCAGAAGACTAGAAGAATGGAGTCTCTGGAGCGAAGCGCAGACGAGAGGCCCACGAAAGAGGGTAGGAAGGGCGGAGAGGCAGTGCGCACTACACAGACTAGCGGGAGGGAGCCGGGGCGGAGGGGCGGCTCGGCAGCCAAGCAGAGTCCCTGAGTCTGGCTTGCAAAAGCGGAGGGGCCTGACGGAGTGTGTTCCGACAGCAAGCGCGACTTAGCGTCTGGGAGGTCATAAGTTAACAGCTCTGCTCAGAAAGCGGGAAGGCTGGAGGACAAAGGGAGGGAGAGCTGCTGAGCCCCCGGAAGACAGAGCTCAGTTTGGTGGGGAACAAAGGTGCTCGCCAGCGCCATCTCCCCCACCCATCCCCCAGCCAAAATCCCAAAGGGAACCAGTTCCTGCCAGGGAACTTGCTCGCTACGAGCAAACACCCAACTCTGTGCTTCTGAGGAGCCAAACCTCCGGCAGCGGATCTGACTCCCTCCCACTGCCACAGGGCCCCTCCTGAAGTGGATCACCTAAGGAGAAGCGAGCTAAGCCTACCCCTCCTGCCCCCGTGCACCTTGCCTACTCACCCCAGCTAATACGCCAGATCCCCAGCATCACAAGCCTGGCAGTGTGCAAGTAGCCCAGATGGGCCACGCCACCCCACAGTGAATCCCGCCCCTAGGAGAGGGGAAGAGAAGGCACACACCAGTCTGACTGTGGCCCCAGCTGTGGGCTGGGGGCAGACATCAGGTCGGACTGCGGCCCCACCCACCAACTCCAGTTATACACCACAGCACAGGGGAAGTGCCCTGCAGGTCCTCACCACTCCAGGGACTATCCAAAATGACCAAAAGGAAGAATTCCCCTCAGAAGAATCTCCAGGAAATAACAACAGCTAATGAACTGATCAAAAAGGATATAAATAATATAACAGAAAGTGAATTTAGAATAATAGTCATAAAATTAATCGCTGGGCTTGAAAACAGTATACAGGACAGCAGAGAATCTCTTGCTCCAGAGATCAAGGGACTAAGGAACAGTCAGGAGGAGCTGAAAAGCGCTTTAAACAAAATGCATAACAAAATGGAAACCACCACAGCTCGGATTGAAGAGGCAGAGGAGAGAATAGGTGAACTAGAAGATAAAGTTATGGAAAAAGAGGAAGCTGAGAGAAAGAGAGATAAATCCAGGAGTATGAGGGGAAAATTAGAGAACTAAGTGATACACTAAAAAGAAATAATATACGCATAATTGGTATCCCAGAGGAGGAAGAGAGAGGGAAAGGTGCTGAAGGGGTACTTGAAGAAATTATAGCTGAGAACTTCCCTGAACTGGGGAAGGAAAAAGGCATTGAAATCCAAGAGGCACAGAGAACTCCCTTCAGACGTAACTTGAATCGATCTTCTGCACGACATATCATAGTGAAACTGGCAAAATACAAGGATAAAGAGAAAATTCTGAAAGCAGCAAGGGATAAACGTGCCCTCACATATAAAGGGAGACCTATAAGACTCGTGACTGATCTCTCTTTTGAAACTTAGCAGGCCAGAAAGAATTGGCACGAGATTTTCAGGGTGCTAGACAGAAAAAATATGCTGCCGAGAATCCTTTATCCAGCAAGTCTGTCATTTAGAATAGAAGGAGAGATAAAGGTCTTCCCAAACAAACAAAAACTGAAGGAATTTGTCACCACTAAACCAGCCCTACAAGAGATCCTAAAGGGGACCCTGTGAGACAAAGTACCAGAGACATCACTACAAGCATAAAACATACAGACATCACAATGACTCTAAACCCGTATCTTTCTATACTAACACTGAATGTAAATGGATTAAATGTGCCAACCAAAAGACATAGGGTATCAAAATTGGTAAAAAACAAGACCCATCTATTTGCTGTCTACAAGAGACTCATTTTAGACCTGAGGACACCTTTAGATTGAGAGTGAGGGGATGGAGAACTATTTATCATGCTACTGGAAGCCTAAAGAAAGCTGGAGTAGCCATACTTATATCAGACAAACTAGACTTTAAATTAAAGGCTGTAACAAGAGATGAAGAAGGGCATTATATAATAGTTACAGGGTCTATCCATCAGGAAGAGCTAACAATTATAAATGTCTATGCGCCGAATACCGGAGCCCCCAAATATATAAAACAATTACTCATAAACATAAGCAACCTTATTGAGAAGAATGTGGTAATTGCAGGGGACTTTAACACCCCACTTACAGAAATGGATAGATCATCTAGACACACAGTCAATAAAGAAACAAGGGCCCTGAATGAGACATTGGATCAGATGGACTTGACAGATATATTTAGAACTCTGCATCCTAAAGCAACAGAATATACTTTCTTCTCGAGTGCACATGGAACATTCTCCAAGATAGATCATATACTGGGTCACAAAACAGCCTTTCATAAGTTTACAAGAATTGAAATTATACCATGCATACTTTCAGACCACAATGCTATGAAGCTTGAAATCAACCACAGGAAAAAGTCTGGAAAACCTCCAAAAGCATGGAGGTTAAAGAACACCCTACTAACAAATGAGTGGGTCAACCAGGCAATTAGAGAAGAAATTAAAAAATATATGGAAACAAACGAAAATGAAAATACAACAATCCAAACGCTTTGGGACGCAGCGAAGGCAGTCCTGAGAGGAAAATACATTGCAATCCAGGCCTATCTCAAGAAACAAGAAAAATCCCAAATACAAAATCTAACAGCACACCTAAAGGAACTAGAAGCAGAACAGCAAAGGCAGCCTAAACCCAGCAGAAGAGAAATAATAAAGATCAGAGCAGAAATAAACAATATAGAATCTAAAAAAACTGTAGAGCAGATCAACGAAACCAAGAGTTGGTTTTTTGAAAAAATAAACAAAATTGACAAACCTCTAGCCAGGCTTCTCAAAAAGAAATGGGAGATGACCCAAATAGATAAAATCATGAACGAAAATGGAATTATTACAACCAATCCCTCAGAGATACAAACAATTATCAGGGAATACTATGAAAAATTATATGCCAACAAACTGGACAACCTGGAAGAAATGGACAAATTCCTGAACACCCACACTCTTCCAAAACTCAATCAGGAGGAACTAGAAAGCTTGAACAGACCCATAACCAGCGAAGAAATTGAATCAGTTATCAAAAATCTCCCAACAAATAAGAGTCCAGGACCAGATGGCTTCCCAGGGCAGTTCTACCAGATGTTTAAAGCAGAGATAATACCTATCCTTCTCAAGCTATTCCAAATACTTGTATTTGGAAAACTGATAGCCTCATGCAAAATAATAACTGGACTTCTGTCTTACACCACCACAGAAACAATTCAAAATGGGGTAAAGATTTGAATGTAAGACCTAAAACCTTAAAACTCCTAGAAGACATAGCTGGTAAATCCCTTGATATTTGATCTTAGCAATCATTTTTTTTTTTTGGAGTTGACACCCAAAGCAAATGCAACAAAAGCAAAAATAAACATGTGGGACTACATAAAACTGAAAAAGCTTCTGCACGGCAAAGGAAACCATTAACAAAATTAACAACTACCTACGGAGTGGGAGAAAATATTCACAAACCACATATATAATAAGGGATTAGTATCCAAAATATATAAAGAATTCATACAACTTAATAGCAAAACAAAGCAAACAAACAAAAACCCCAAATAATGGAATTTAAAAAATGAGCAAAAGACTTGAAGAGACATTTCTGCAATGATGCTGTAAAAATGGACAGTAGATATATGAAAAGGTGCTCAACATCACTAATCAGGGAAATGTAAATCAAAACTGCAATGAGATAATTGTCCCAACCTATTAGGTCTATTAGATAAAACATAGGAGATAACAGATATTGGCAAGGATGTGGAAAAAAGGGAACCCTTTATGCTGCTGATAGCTATGTAAACTGGTAGAGTCACTTTGGAAAACACTATGGAGGTTCCTCAAGAAATTAAAAATATAACCATCATATGATCCGGTAATCACACTTCTGGGTAAATAGATGAAAGAAATTAAACCATCACCTTATAAAGATATCTGTAGTTCCATGTTTACTGCAGCATTATTCACAATAATCAAGGTATGGAAACAAACTGTGTTCATCAATAGATGATTGGATAAAGAAAATGTGGTGTCTGTATATACAATGAAATATTATTCAGTCTTAAAAGGAAGGAAATTCTACCATTTCCAACAACATTGATAAACTTGGAGGACAGTATGCTAAGGCAAATAAGCCAAACTAAAAAAACCAATACTACATGGGTTCAGTTGTTAAAAAATCTAAAAAAAAAAAATTTTTTTTAAAGGCTGGGCTTACAGAGACAGAGAATAGAACAATTGATTGCCAGAGGGTAGGGCATAGGAGAAATAGAAAATGCTGGGAAATCATTTTCAGTTATAAGTTGAACAGATTATGGTGATCAAATATATAACATGGTGACTATATTAATAGCACTACTCTACAATTAAAATTTGCTAAGAGAGTAGAACTTCAGTGTTCTCACTCCCTCTACTCTCAATAAGAAGAAAGGTGAATACGTGCAGTGATAGGTGTGTGTATTAACTCAGTGGTGGGAATCATTTCACGATGTGTATGTATATGAAATCATTATGCTGTACACTTTAAATATAGTGCAGGGGTTTTTTTTTTGGTCAGTTATACCTTAATAAGTCTGAAAAAGTAATATACATATTAAAACAATTTGGGGGGGAAACAATTATGAATGGAATAAAAGCAGATATTAAAGATGCCTTGTTTTGTAGATGTAAGTCCATTGCGAATTGGCTGTTCTAAGTATGTGTTCAAACCCAGGATTCCTTTGAGAGTTAATCAAGGCACTATTAATCACCCTAAGACAGCAGAATTAATCTAGGGCTGTTCCAGGCAAACTGGCATGTATACTAAGGGTCAGTGAATTCCTGATATTATATACATAGGAAATTTGTTTTAGCATCATTATTTGGGTGTGTAGGGGGGTAGGTATTCACTGCCATGGTACATGTTGCAGCAAAGTTTAATAAAGTTGTATTTTTTTCCTGAAAAATCAATAATGGGACATTTCTGGTGATAAAAGACAAAAATCATTTATTACCAAAAACATATTTCAGTTTCTAGAGGAATGGAATATCAGATAAGCTTGCATATTGATTTCTTAAAAATATTTAAATAAAATAAGTTTAATAAAATGTTTAGTCATATCACTAATAATCAAATTTGATTCTTTATTTCTTAATTTAGAACTGTACATCAACCCCTTCTATAAATGAAGACTTCTGTCAGAAATCAGTCGATGACTTTACTTGCATTTGCCTGAGTGGATACATTCGTGCATATTGTGAAATACATATTGATGGTTGTGCTGAGCCTGAACTGAATTTGGTCCTCTGTCTTAATGGAAGTATTTGTGTTGATGGACCTGGACACATGTTTTACTGCAGGTCAGTATTTATTTACCCACAATTAACTAAATATATATTTAGGAAAGCATATAAACATCATAAGAGTGATGCACGCTGAAATATAAATACTAAGTTTTTGAGTACGTTTTCATCTAAAAAAATGAAATCACAAATTTAAATCAACAATTCTAAGGAAGCATTTACTTTCATATTTTTCAAAATACTATATATTCATATAAATTCCATGTTGGACTTTAAAGTTTATTATCTCTCATTTTATAATTGTTTCATATCCCCTATCCTTCCCAGAATTGAATTGTTTCTTTTCTTAAATATTACACTACATGAATGACACATAGATAGTTCATATTTATAATAGACTTATTACAAAGATTCATTAGTCCTCCTGCTGTACTTACAATTCTAAGATCTTAACAATTGATAAAAAATTTTTATGTGCTAAGATTTATAAAAATAAATTAATGTGTCACTGTATTTTTGAACCAATTACTATTTAAAGTATCTTTTAAAAATTCTTAAGAGGTAATTTTCATTACCTTTGTTTTTTATGATTACATAATATATAAGTGGTTTTTATTTTGAGAATTTAGCCATTACCTGTTCTATTTGTAAAATATAATTGAACCCACATATTTAAAAAATAGTTTACCTTTTCTATTTCATCTGATTTTTGAGAGCTTGATATTAAGTTAAAATCTGTGAACAACTGTATTTCTTCTAAATATCTTAAATTTTGGGAAGGTTGAACATGTTTATTTTGGTGCATAGTTATTTAATAGTAAAGTGTATCTATTATTTTTATATTTTATCAGTTATTTAAAAAAATATTAATATATTCTGCATTATGTTTATTATTGACACCACCATATTTTCTTTGTTCAATATCTACAGTGTGTTTTTGCCCTTTTATTTATTTTGATCTCTGCTGTATTATCTTATTTAGGGCATATCTCTAATGAAGTACACATAGGTGATTGTTTTACATAAACCCAAGATTATTATTGTTTCATTTAACATATACATACAGTGTTCAGTCATTATTATGACACTGTTATTCTTTATTACATATGACCTAACATGCCATTTTTATTTATAGTGTGGTTGTGTGTGTTGTCTCTGTTGTGTCGTATTTTTAGCACGAATTTTGCTTATTTTACTCTGGTAGTTTGATAAAGTACAGAAAGTAAAGATGTTTCCAATATAATTGTAATTTTGTAAAATATCATTATAAAAATGATCACTTGAGCACTGTAAGGATCCTCTGATTGAACCTAATCAGTGCCTGGATGAAGTCAACAACAGTAAGTTCGACATTTACTTCCAATTAATACAGTGTTATAAATGAAGGTTCGAGCCATGGAAACTCATTCTGTTCAATAAAAAAAAATAGAAATAAGTGAACCTAAAACTAAAATGTATATTTTTATAACCTTGCTAATTCAAGCACTATGCAAGCTATGCTACAAATGTTCCGTTTAGGAGATGTTATCCATGGGCTAGTTAGGCTGACCTTTCTTAAAGCATGAAGTCAGTGGAATCTAGACTGAAGAGGCCTGCTTCTTTTCCTAGCCTATCTCCCAGGGACATAGGCAGCCATTACAGCTACAAGGTTATTCAAATTACATTTTTTTTTTAAGTAGACTCCACTTAAAAAACACAGGGCTTGAACTCAAGACGCTGAGATCAAAACTTGAGCTGAGATCAAGAGGGATGCTTAATGACTGAGCCACCCATGCACCCCCAAATTGCATTTAAATAAGACTTGTCTGTCTTCAAACTTCCCTGCTGATTCAGCATTCCTGTAAGCTCTTGAAAGTCTGTGAATGGTAACTAAATGCCTTGGGAATTTCAGTTTCTAGGGGATTTGCACAGTGACTGTGAGTAGCCATAGATGTTGGTGCCAAGTTAGCACAATGATCAAGCCATTTATTTAAAAAGAAAACTCATGGGAGAGACTGTTTTGCAAATCGAATCATAGATTTGTTTGTGAGTTAAG
Organism: Prionailurus viverrinus; assembly: GCF_022837055.1. NCBI lineage: Eukaryota > Metazoa > Chordata > Mammalia > Carnivora > Felidae > Prionailurus > Prionailurus viverrinus. The sequence goes on along the minus strand of NC_062565.1, from coordinate 58,603,993 downwards.
GATTAATCTGTGATATAGTTAAACCATAATAAAATAATCATCTTTATTTAAAAAATTGTATCAAACCTACTGTTAGATCCCATTTTTTTCCATTCTTCAAGTTAAATCAAAAAAGCATACTCTTAGAAATGTGGTAAAATTTTTGTCATTGTCTTTGTTATGTTCATTTTCCTTCAGTGTTTACACAAATCAGTGTTAATATTTGTGTTCTCATTGATGGTTTATTAGTTAATCAGCTTTCTAAATTTTGTTTGATTTTAAATGGGGAAAAAGTCAAAGCCTATAAATTTCCACCTTCATGACACTTATCCTGAAGTCTTCTTTTTGATGTCATTTTGTTAGTAAAAGATTTCAGCCTTTAATGATCTATAGAATATTCTATACTATTGGTTTCCTAATGATTTTGAGAAAACTAATTTTCTTCTGATTAAAAACTTATCCTATATGACAAACTCGGAAATTTGGAACTGAAAACCTAAGATATTTTGTTGTGTTCTTAGCTTAACATATGAATTAGAACTTGGAGAAGTACAAATTTTTAGACCTTATTATTGTTTGAGGATTATGTAGTTAATGTTGTTATTTTGCTTTCATTTCCATCATTGTAGAAAATAAACAAGAGAATGGCCTATTCCCATGAACATTATATTTTATGAATGCAATTGATTCACTTGCTTCATAAAAGCTGATACATGATTTTTAATTTCTTTAATTAAAAACGATGTATAAAATACTTACCCAGTGACTGGCACGTAGATACTTTATAATTTAATTCCCTTCCCTTTTATCTTTGGCATTGAAGCATTTAACCCGAGTATGTGATGTTACATATTTTTCTTATTTATTTCTTCATGTCTGGAAGATTTTATTATTCTGTTATTATTCTTTTCGGCATTAATACTGGTTCATTCATTCTGCATTCTTCTTTGGGTACTAATAATGCTTACATACTGCAATCACAACCTTTAAACTCTGTCAGGCATTTTATTCTTTTTTCTATTTTTATTTCTTTTTAAAAATTCCCTCTAAATTTGTCTACTTCTCAACCATTTTTATCTGGTTTTATGAAATTTTTCCTTAGGATAATATTATTTATTTTCTCTTACATTTCAATGGATATGCACTTTTTAACTAGCTGTTTTCTTCCATTGTAAATGCAATGCCCACTTAGCAAACCATAGTATTATTTTCTGTTTTCAAAGTAATTTATTTGAAGAGTTCATTTTTCTCAAAGTTTTTATAACTTGCCTCATTTTTTGTTAGAATTCTTTAAATTGACTTGAAGTCTCAGTTACTAACATTTTTATGTTTATTGATTTTTATTGCTGTTACCCAGATGTCTCCTATGACCACTTTTATATCCCACCTCTATGGGCCAGACTCTTCTTTATTTCTGTGTCTATAAGACTGTTTTAAATGATAGGACTTACCACTTAAGGAGTGGAGTAGCAGCATGTACTGAGGCATGCCTGAGAAAGCCTATTTTAACTACATGTGTTATTGTGGCTTACATCCAGGGTAAAATTGCTTGGCATGTGTGGGCCCATTTAAATATCTCCACTTCACTCTCTAGACATTGAATGTTGGGTTTCTCTAGATCTGAGATGTGTCAGATTTGTAGTTGGGTCATTGCTGATACTTCTCGTGAAGACATCTGATTAGTTTAGATTATTTTATAACTACAACAATGAAACACATTAAGAATAGCCACTATTGGGGCACCTGGATGGCTCAGTAGGTAAAAGCATGCAACTTTTGATCTCAGGGTTGTACATTTGAGCCCTACGTTGGGTATGGAGATGATTTAAATAAATAAAACACTTAAAGGAAAAAAAAAAGAAGTAGCCAATACTCATGTTTTAATCTTCCTGATAGTTGCTAAATTTTGAAAGGCATAGATAGAATCTTTAAATGTAAAATAAAATGAAGGAAAAAAGAAAGGATGTACTAAAGTCTGACCTTTTAGAATGTGATTCTGGAAGATGGTAAAATGAATAAGCCAGTGATTTGTAGCTAGTTTCCTCATTACAATGGACACATACATAGGTAATATTGCTTTGAATATTGACAATTTAAATCAGTTAACCATTTCAAGCAAAATAAGCTAGGATTAGTTTTGGATAAATAACAACTGGGCTGTTAGGTGCCGGGGAATATTATGTTGAAGTGATTCAATCATACTTTAAAGACAATTTTATAATCATACTTCAGATCATTTCTAGAGAAGTGATAGGACATTTCAAATACCTAAATTTATTTTTAGCAATATATGTGTTAAACAACTCAAACTCTAAGTGAGGTCATTTATATTTCCCAATGAAGACATATTAAGTTAATAATTATGAATGTTTAAATATTAAAAATGGTTAATAATTGATAAGATTTTCAAAATCTTTGCCATTATTTATTACTTTAAAAGAAATGAAAATAACCTTTTGTGCAGAAAATATAATAATTTATTTTTGCATTTCTAGTCCAAACTTAAATGGTATTTCTTATTAACACATTGAATTTTAGGGATAAAGAAGATTATAGAGATTATCTCTGGTGGTCTAGTTAGTATGTAGAGGGAAAAGCAAATGCATGGGAGTTTTGCAGTCAGTTCCTGCAAAGTCATGATAGGTGGGAAAGTCAATTCAAGAACACAATGAGTTTCTTTTTTAATTTTCATTAGAGTACTAATACAAAAAATATATATATACATATGGTAAAAAAAGAAAAAAATCTTACATAGTCAGATACCATGACTGTTGTGTAGGTACAGTTAAACATCTCTTTTGTGCTTTATATTCTGGTGCAAAGTTTAAAGACATTAATGACTTTCTTCAGTTTAATAATGGCTGCTTTCAGAAGTCCATAAGTATTATTAACCATGTGTAACAGTTTAATAGCATTTTAATGTGTGCAAGTTTTATTAAACCATAAAAACTATGTTGAAATTACACTAAAATCCAAATTAGAATCACACGGCAGAGGGCTGTAGAAATAAGGAAAAACACTATACATAACTTTTTCTCTGGCACTATGTAGATTATAAAGAATATAGCAATTAATTTATAAAACAAAGCACTGAGGCATAAAAGATACTTGTTTTTTGTTTTTAATATGTGAAATCCTGTTCCACATAATTTTTCCCTTGGTGTTCTCTACTTTTGGCATTGCAGCATCTCTTTCCATCTGCCACAACTTTTTAGCTGGAAATGTCCCCTCAGTCTGATAGTTCCTCCAAATTCAGCTCTTCTTGGTCATTGCCTCCATATTCTTGAAGTACTTTAGGCCCTTACACTTCTCATTCACCTAAGTTTCATTACATGTTCTGCCATAAACCAAGTGTAATTAGTTCATACTACTATATGTATTACGTTAAAAGAGAAGTAAAACATATTTGGTTACTCACATTGGTATTTTTCCTTATAAAAAAATATTCAAGGGGCACCTGGGTTACTCAGTCAGTTGAGCATCCAGCTTCAGCTCAGGTCATGATCTCATGGCTCGTGAGTTCGAGTCCCATGTCAGGCTCTCTGCTGACAGGTCATAGTCTGCAGCCCACTTTGGATTCTATGTCTCCCTCTCTTCTCTCTCTGCCCTTCCCTGCTCACACTGCCTCTCTCTCTCTCAAAAATAAATAAATGTTTAAAATTTTTTGAAAATATTCAGAAACATCAATAAAAATAATAAATTGTTATTTATAAAATCTCAGCAACCAAAACATATTGGTAAATCAAACATTGGAGATAAGCTTTCCTGAATCCCCTAGTATCATAAGTAAGGAAAGATAGATTCTAGTTCTTTCTATATTTGGATAGAAAAATCAGAGATGGTAGGTAACTAATGAAGTGTACAGAGTGTAAGGGTATTGATCTACAATAACTCATTTTCAACAACCATTAATATCATCTTTGCTGCAAGTTAATTCATTTTATAACTTGGAATAAAATATCTGTATTTAACAACCACACTTTGGTGGCTTTCTATTTATGTTTTCAGAAATATCAGATGGGCTTTTAAATACTCTAACAACTTTTTATTTTGTTTACACTCTCCAAAAATAAACATTTTACCATGAATCCAAAGTTAAATTAATAATGAAAAAAAAATCAATTTATAAGAAAAATAAGGGGTGCCTTGGTGCCTTAGTTGGTTGAGTGTCCAACTTTGGCTCAGGTCATGATCTCATGGCCCCTGAGTTCAAGCCTCACATCAAGTTCTGTGCTGACAGCTCAGAGCCTGGAGCCTGCTTCATATTCTCCCTCTCTCTCTGCCTCTCCTCTACTCATGCTATCTCTAAAATGAATAAGTGTTAAAAAAAAGAAAAGAAAAAGAAATTGCGTTATATTGCCTTATAAAGTATTACAAGTGGTAGAATAATAAGCAGGACTCATTTGCCTTAATAGGTTTACTGTATCAACACTATAGTTGCTATTTTAGCACATTGCTTCAGAAGATACTCAAATTTAAATTGTGAACCTATTTTGATTGTTATATGTAAAATGCTATTTTTACCAATTATAAAATTTTAATTTTAAAATATATATTTCATTAATCAAATTAGTATGCATTTTGCTATATTCAAATGTAGGATTGTATTTCCTTATTTTAAAATTTATTTTTTAATAATGAGGACTCCTTTTGATGACTCTCTGAGCCATCAGAACTCTTATAGTTAATCATTAAATATTTTCCTATGTTCATACTTTTTAAAACCCATCACAGGAATTTTCAATATTTTGGGGTGCTTTTTAAATTACACATTTTGCAATTTGTTCTCCAAATCAAGTGATATACTAAGTTTTTAAAAATTTAATTCATAAATTTTTAGTGCATTTCTTTTTATTGAATTATAATTAATATTCAGTGTTATATTGGTTTCAGGTATACAATATAATGATTTAACAATTCTATACATTACTCAGTGCTCATCAGGGTAAGTGGTGTACCTTGGTGGCTCAGTCAGTTAAGCATCCTACCCTTGATTTCAGCTCAGGTCACAATTTCATGATTTGTGAGATTGAGCCCTGTGTCAAGCTCCAAGGTGACAGTATGGAGCCTGATAGAGTTTTCTCTCTCTCTCTCTCTCTCTCTCTCTCTCTCTCTCTCTCTCTCTTTTGTTTCTCTCTGTCCCTCCCTTGCTTACATTCTCTCTCTCTCTCTCTCTCTCTCTCTCACTCACTCTAAATAAATAAATAAATAATTTTTAAGAATAAAAAAGTGTGGGGAGGATTTACTTCCATCACACTTTCCTTAAAAAAAAAAAGGTGTCTTCTTTTTTGTTTGTTTTTATTTGAATTCCAGTTATTTAACATACAGTGTAATATTAGTTTCAGGTGTAGAATAGAGTGATTCAACATTTCCATACAACACTTGGTGCTGATCACAAGTGCATTCCTTAATCTCCATCACTTATTTATTTATTTATTTATTTTATATATGAAATTTATTGTCAAATTGGTTACCATACAACACCCAGTGCTCATCCCAAAAGGTGCCCTCCTCAATACCCATCACCCACCCTCTCCTCCCTCCCACCCCCCATCAACCCTCAGTTTGTTCTCAGTTTTTAACAGTCTCTTATGCTTTGGCTGTCTCCCACTCTAACCTCTTTTTTTTTTTTTCCTTCCCCTCCCCCATGGGTTCCTGTTAAGTTTCTCAGGATCCACATAAGAGTGAAACCATATGGTATCTGTCTTTCTCTGTATGGCTTATTTCACTTAGCATCACACTCTCCAGTTCCATCCACGTTGCTACAAAAGGCCATATTTCATTTTTTCTCATTGCCACCTAGTACTCCATTGTGTATATAAACCACAATTTCTTTATCCATTCATCAGTTGATGGACATTTAGGCTCTTTCCATAATTTGGCTATTGTTGAGAGTGCTGCTATGAACATTGGGGTACAAGTGCCCCTGTGCATCAGTACTCCTGTATCCCTTGGATAAATTCCTAGCAGTGCTATTGCTGGGTCATAGGGTAGGTCTATTTTTAATTTTCTGAGGAACCTCCACACTGCTTTCCAGAGCGGCTGCATCAGTTTGCATTCCCACCAACAGTGCAAGAGGGTTCCCGTTTCTCCACATCCTCTCCAGCATCTGTAGTCTCCTGATTTGTTCATTTTGGCCACTCTGACTGGCGTGAGGTGATACCTGAGTGTGGTTTTGATTTGTATTTCCCTGATAAGGAGCGACGCTGAACATCTTTTCATGTGCCTGTTGGCCATCCGGATGTCTTCTTTAGAGAAGTGTCTATTCATGTTTTCTGCCCATTTCTTCACTGGGTTATTTGTTTTTCGGGTGTGGAGTTTGGTGAGCTCTTTATAGATTTTGGATACTAGCCCTTTGTCCGATATGTCATTTGCAAATATCTTTTCCCATTCCGTTGGTTGCCTTTTAGTTTTGTTGGCTGTTTCCTTTGCTGTGCAGAAGCTTTTTATCTTCATAAGGTCCCAGTAATTCACTTTTGCTTTTAATTCCCTTGCCTTTGGGGATGTGTCAAGTAAGAGATTGCTATGGCTGAGGTCAGAGAGGTCTTTTCCTGCTTTCTCCTCTAAGGTTTTGATGGTTTCCTGTCTCACATTCAGGTCCTTTATCCATTTTGAGTTTATTTTTGTGAATGGTGTGAGAAAGTGGTCTAGTTTCATTCTTCAGCGTGTTGCTGTCCAGTTCTCCCAGCACCATTTGTTAAAGAGACTGTCTTTTTCCCATTGGATGTTCTTTCCTGCTTTGTCAAAGATGAGTTGGCCATACGTTTGTGGGTCTAGTTCTGGGGTTTCTATTCTATTCCATTGGTCTATGTGTCTGTTTTGGTGCCAATACCATGCTGTCTTGATGATGACAGCTTTGTAGTAGAGGCGAAAGTCTGGGATTGTGATGCCTCCTGCTTTGGTCTTCTTCAAAATTCCTTTGGCTATTCGGGGCCTTTTGTGGTTCCATATGAATTTTAGGATTGCTTGTTCTAGTTTCGAGAAGAATGCTGGTGCAATTTTGATTGGGATTGCATTGAATGTGTAGATAGCTTTGGGTAGTATTGACATTTTGACAATATTTATTCTTCCAATCCATGAGCAGGGAATGTCTTTCCATTTCTTTAAATCTTCTTCAATTACCTTTGTAAGCTTTCTATAGTTTTCAGCATACAGATCCTTTACATCTTTGGTTAGATTTATTCCTAGGTATTTTATGCTTCTTGGTGCAATTGTGAATGGGATCAGTTTCTTTATTTGTCTTTCCGTTGCTTCGTTGTTAGTGTATAAGAATGCAACTGATTTCTGTACATTGATTTTGTATCCTGCAACTTTGCTGAATTCCTGTATCAGTTCTAGCAGACTTTTGGTGGAGTCTATCGGATTTTCCATGTATAATATCATGTCATCTGCAAAAAGCGAAAGCTTGACTTCATCTTTGCCAATTTTGATGCCTTTGATTTCCTTTTGTTGTCTGATTGCTGATGCTAGAACTTCCAGCACTATGTTAAACAACAGCGGTGAGAGTGGGCATCCCTGTCGTGTTCCTGATCTCAGGGAAAAAGCTCTCAGTTTTTCCCCGTTGAGGATGATGTTAGCTGTGGGCTTTTCATAAATGGCTTTTATGATCTTTAAGTATGTTCCTTCTATCCCGTCCATCACTTATTTAACCCATCAACCCACCCACCTCCCCTCTGGTAAACATCAGTTTTTTTTTTCTCTATCTTTAAGGGTCTGCTTCTTGGTTTGCCTTTCTGTCTCTAGTTTTTTTTTCCTCTTTGCCCATTTGTTTTGTTTCTTTGACATTTGTCTTTCTCTGACTTATTTTTCTTAGCATAATACACTCTAATAATACACTCTAGTTCCACTCTAGTTCCATCCATGTTACTATAATTGGCAAGATTTCATTCTTTTTTGTTGCCAAGTAATATTCCTGTGTGCGCGTGTGTGTGTGTGTGTGTGTGTGTGTGTGTGTATCACATCTTCTTTATATATTCATCAGCCAGTAGACACATGGGCTGTTCCAAGAATTCAGTTAAGTCATAGGATACAAAATCGATGTCCAGAAATCTGTAGTATTTCTATACATCAGTAATTAAGGGAAGAAAGAGAAATTAAGGAATCAATCCCATTTGCAGTTACACCAAAACAATAAATGTACTTTTAATTTCTTTTATCTATTTCACAACACACACACACACACACACACACACACACACACACAACCCTACCTACCCTCTGGCAACTATCAGTTTGTTCTCCATATTTAAGAGTCTGGGTGTGTTGGTTTGTTTGTGAACTTTTTTTGTTTGTTTGGTTGGTTGGTTGGTTTATTTTTTATTAATTTTTTTTGTTTCTTAAATTCCACATATGAATGAAATCCTGTGGTATTTGTCTTTCTCTAACTTACTTCACTTAGTGTTATATCCTCTAGGTATATCCATGTTATGCAAGTGACAAGATCTCGTTGTATATTCCATCATGTACACACACACACACACACACACACACACACACACACATACCACATCATTGTCCATTAATCCATTGATTGATATTTGGGCCGCTTCCATATCTTGGCTTTTATAAATAATGCTGCGGTAAACACAGGGGTGTATATATCTTCCAGAATTATTGTTTTTGGTTCTTTGGATAAATACCCAGTAGGAAAATTGCTAGATCTTGTGTATTTATATTTTTAATTTTTTGAGGAAACTCCATACTGTTTTCCACAGTGACTATACCAATTTTCATTCTCATCAATAGGGTACAAGGGTTCCTTTTTCTCTACACCCTTGCCAATACTTGTTATTTCTTGTCTTTTTAATTCTAGCCATTCTGGCAGGTGTGAAGTAATACCTCATTGTGTTTGTTTTAATTTTTTTGATGTTTATTTTCAAGAGAGGGAGAGACAGAACTCAAGCAGGGAAGGGGCAGAAAGAGAGGCATACACAGAATCAGAAGCAGGCTCTAGGCTCTGAGATGTCAGCACAGAGCTTGACACCAGGCTTGAACCCATGAACCATGAGATCATGACCTGAGTCGAAGTCAGACGCTTAACCAACTGAACCACCCAGGCACCGCTCATTGTGATTTTGATTTCTAGTTCCTTCTTGATTAGTGGTGTTGAGCATCTTTTCATATACCTGCTGTCCATTTATATGTCTTCTCTAGAAAAATGTCTATTCATGTCCTCTGCCCATTTTTAATTGGATTACTTTTTTTTTGGTGTTTGCTTGTATAAGTTCTTTATATATTTTGAATATTAACTCCTTATTGGACGTAACATTTGCAAATATCTTGTCCCATTCAATAGTTTACCTTGTCATTTGTTAATGGTTTCTCTTCCTATGGAAAGGTTTGTTGTTGTAGTCTCAAAAGTTTAATATGCTTTTGTTTTCCTTACCTAAGGAGACATATCTAGAAAACTCTTTCTATTGCTAATGTCAAAAAAATTACTGCCTATATTTTCTTCTGTGAGTTTTATGGTTTCCAGTCTCATATTTAGATATTTAATCCATTTTGAGTTTATTTGTGTTTATAGTATAAGAAAATGGTCCCATTTCATTATTTTGCATGTAGCTGTCCAGTTTTCCCATTTGTTGAAGAGATCATCTTTTCCCCATTGTATAGTCTTGCCTCCTTTGTTGTAGATTAATTAACCATATAAGTGTAGGTTTATTTCTAGACTTTCTATTCTGTTTCATTACCTATGTGTGTATTTTTGTGCCACTATCATACTGTTTTGATTGCTACAACTTTAAATTTTTTTTACGATTTATTTTTGAGAGAGAGAGAGAGAGAGAGCGAGAGAGAGCATGAACCAGGGAGGGGCAGAGAGAGAGAGGGGAGACACAGAATCTGAAGCAGGCTCCATGTTCTGAGCTGTCAGCACAGAGCCCAGTGTAGGGCTCAGACTCAGGAACCTTGAGATAATGACCTGAGCCAAAGTTGGATGCTTAATTGACTGAGCCACCCAGGTGCCCCTGATTGCTACAACTTTATAGTCTATCTTAAAACCTAGCACTGTGATTATCTCCAGCTTTGTTCTTGTTTTTCAAGATTGCTTTGGCAATTCAAGGTATTTTGTGGTTCCATACAAATTTTAGTGTTATTTGTTCTAGTTCTGTGGAAAATGTTATTGGTATTTTCATATGGATTGCATTAAATCTGAAGATTTCTTTGGAAATTCTTTGGAAAACAATATTTCTTCTTCCCATCCATGAGTATGGAATATCTTTCTATTTGTTTGAACCACTGTGTTTTTAACATTGATTATAGATTTTCCAAATATATAAATTAAATCACTCTAAGATATCATTTTACTAAATCAACATCACAGAAAACATTAAGGTAGAATTACACTAATATTTGCTTATTTCCAACTTTTTTATAACGTTTGGGATTGACTTTGAATATAATGTGTGTACTTTATTCTCTGGTTAGTGCTATTGTGATATATGCGTTCTTTGTCATTCCCTAGGTAAATAAGTAAAAATCAATGGTGAGCATTTATATGGTAGTTTGCCTTTAAAAATCCCTGACAATAATTCATGACCAAATCATTACTTTTTAAAAGTTAAATATATATTATTTTAGACACAAATCAATGTCGAACACAGCAAATGTGACAGTAAATCCAAAGAAAAATAATGTTTATGTGTTAAATAGAAAATTTATATTAGTGACAGAGAAAGCCTCTTTATTCAATATGAAGAATTTGACTCTATACAGCACACACAGGGATTGCTCTGTTTCACCAAGTTAAGTTTTATATAGATTTTTATTCCTCTTGGGGATATAGTTAAGGTCATTTTAGTTTATTACCACATGTAGAAAATAAAATAAGAACATTACTGATCTACTCTCACAAAATTATAATGAAAATTGGTGATTTCTATATCTTTTAGGCAAATACTGATTTAATTTCAAAAGATTAAAGATTAGAATTGAGAGAAACAAGGGGTGCTTGGGTGGCTCAGTCAGTTAAGTGCCAGACTTCAGCTTAGGTCATGATCTCATGGTTCCTGGGTTCAAGCCCCACGTTGGGCTCTGTGCTGACAGCTCATAGCCTGGAGTCTGCTTCAGATTCTGTTTCTCCCTCTCTCTCTGCCCCTTCTCAGCTCACACTGTGTCTGTCTGTCTCTCTCTTTCAAAGGTAAATAAATGTTAAAAAAAAAAAGTTTTAAAAAAGAATTGAGAAAAACATGAATTTCATGGTAACATTAATTATTATGTTATTTAACTCATCAAGTAATTCTTGGGAAACTACTGTACAAAACAATATCCTTGAGGTTGGAATCTTGAAGTTTCATATGATTTCACTCAGGTGTGGAATCTTAGAAACAAAACAAACAAACAAATAAAAGGAGATACAAACAAAAGAACAGACTCTTAAATACAGAAAACAAACTTGTGGTTGCCCAAGGGTGGGGCAATGGGTGAAACAGAGAAAGTGGATTAAGAGTACACTTATCTTGATGAGCACTGAGAAATGAATAGAATTGTTGAATAATTATATTGTACACCTGGAACTAATATAACACTATGTTAATTATACTTCAATAAAAATATAAAATAAAATATAAAAAATAAAAGTACTTTTCTTCCAGTTCACATCATTTAGCAATTCATAGAATGTGATTTTTAATTTCTGCTTGAGTTATCAGCAGACAGAATAACAGTTTAACACTTTTATTTCTTTAAAAGTATATGTTTAATTATTTTTAGTGTTTAGTGCTTGTCCTGTATGGAAACTAACTATGGAAATTTTTCAAATGCAAATTTTTTCTAATGTTTATTTATTCTTGAGAGAGAGAGAGAGAGAGAGCATGCGAGCATGCGCATAAGCGGGGGAGGGTCAGAGAGAGGAAGACACAGAATCTGAAGCAGGCTCCATGTCCGGCTCAAACTCTTGAACCATGAGATCATGACCTGAGCCAAAGTTGGATGCTCAACCGACTGAGCCACCCAAATGCCCCTGTCAAATGCAAATTTTAAGCAATATGTAGTTATTCATTCCCTTCAACTAAGCACTGTTACTAAAATCATGACTTTTATAGTCAAATGTTTTCTGGAAGTAAAGCCCTTCCACAAGTAAGGGTGAATTTCCCATAATATTTAAGTTATAATGATTGAAGTATATATTTTTTAATTTTTTTAATGTTTATTTATTTTTGAGAGAGAGAGAGAGAGAGAGAGAGAGAGACAGAGCATGAGTGGGGGAGGGGTAGAGAGAGAGGGAGACAGAATCTGAAGCAGGCTCCAGGCTCTGAGCTATCAGCACAGAGCCCGACATGGGGCTCAAACTCACGAGCCATGAGATCATGACCTGAGCTGAAGTTGGGACACTCAACCAACTGGCTAGGCCACCCAGGGAGACCCATATTTTTTTTTAATAATGGGATAAATATCCCATTTTTCTAGGAAGATATTTTATTCAGATGATAGGAAATAAAATAAATAATGATTTTGAACACTGCTGAATAGTTTATTGTGCTCATTGTGTGTCTCTGTTATAGCATTTTAGTCTAACTTTTGCAATTGTACAGATTAAGTTTCCTAAATGTACATCTTTTTATTATTTCTAAAAATATAACCCATTTTGTATCTTGGTTTTCAAATTTTGGCCATAAGTCATTGATGAATACTGTGGACATTGCAAGGGGGAAGAAATTCTATCAACATGAATTTTGTTTTTATTATTGAAGTAGAAAATGTAGGAGAACTTTAATATCAGAAATTACAATTATATTTTTCTGTTAATGCATTGAATGTATAGGATTACCTAATATGTAATAGTGCTAATGCAAAAGTTTGACCAGGGTTCTTAAGGATTAAATAAGGGCAATGTTAAAGTTTGAAATAAAAACAAAATGCTTCCTCTGGAAAAAAAAAAAACTTTCCAAATTTATTTTACATTACACTTACACAGATATTTTAACAATGAAGAAAAATAATAAAACTGGAAATCTTTCCTCTTGGCTATTAGAATATTTTTGGTTTGCTACAATGATTTAAAAGAGTTTTCACAAATTTTATCTCTTCCACAATAAAAGCCAGTGTCAGAATTTGATCTCTGCCTACCTGATTGGACAGAATTAAACTTTAATGCCACATTCTGCAGTCTAGTTTGACAGTACTTTTTCATCAAAGACGTTGGGCAGTAAGGAAAGAAAAAAAAATTGCTCATACTTCTTACTGTCAGTGGAATTTCTGTATCTCCACAGGTCAGGGCATCAGTACATTTACAGCATACTTTAGTTCTTTAGTAATATCTTTTCTAGACCAATTTATATGGCTGAAAAGTCTTCTTGCCTTCCAAATTTAATAAGATAATTTTTCCTTATCCATAAGGTTTCCAAGCTTCTCCCAAATATTTTAGGCCTGGGAGAACTATAAACTTAATAATGAGATTTTTGAATATGATCTTAAATTATTTAAACTGAAATATCAGTATTTTAAATTGAATATCAGTATTTTAAATTGAAATATCAGTGCAAGTGTTTGTGTAGGAAAGTCGGGCAGAAGAGTGTGTGTGTGTTTGTGTGTGTGTGAGAGAGAGAGAGAGATAGAGATGGAGAGAGTAGAGAATGAGAGAGAATTTTTAATATCTTCCAGTTATTTAGACATAGAAAGGCATTCACTTTGTTTTTATATATTTTGATTACATATATTCAGAATAGCATTATATTGTGTCATATATGACCAACTCACTCTATGTAGATATCTTTTTTTTTAATTAGCTAAGTCATCTGTTTATACAACAAACATTTATTGAGTGTTTTTGACCTGGCATATACTTAAAGGTATAGAGGTAAATACATGTCTTAGATAAATATGTTTACAGTTTATTAAGGAAATCTGTGAAAAAGAAAAATGCAACATGGTGTATAAGGGCAATGCAGTAAAAATACATACAGTTTCAGTAGGGGAATACAGTAAAAAGTTACCCATTCTCTTTTGATGTGTCCTTTAATGTTTCAAAAATAGGTGGTTTTTGACACTGTCTTGAAGGAGGAGCTCATCACACTGGTATATTTGATAACAAAAGCAGATGAAAAAAACCGTGAAGCAAGGAAAGGTGATATGACATGCAGACTTTGCTGTTATAAGGACTTCATTGTCATTTAAATTAAAAATGTATTGGGGTTTCTGGGTGACTCAGTCAGTTAGGCATCTGACTCTTGATTTTGGTTCAGGTCATGGTCTCACAGTTCTTCAGCTTGAGCCCCCTGTCAGGCTCTGCACTGGCCCCACAGAGTCTCTTTGGAATTCTCTCCCTCTCCCTCTCTCTCTGCCTCTCCCCCAATTGCTCATACACAGTCTCTCTCTCCCTCTCTCTCTCTCTCTTTCTCCAAGAATAAATAAAACTTTAAAAGATGTATTGAAGGTGTGACAAAAATAGATGTGCTAAGTTACTAAGGAACCAGACCCTGCATAGATTTGTAAAATATTGTAGGACTTTGGACTTAATCCTGTAAATGACAAGAGAAGGTTCTTTAAAGGTTCATAAGGAAGGGAGTCAAATGGTCAGATTTGTACTTTGGAGAAATAACTTCTGGAAGCAATTTATCTGTCTAATAAAATAAAGTACCAAGTACTGTAATGACCTAGATAAATAAGGCTGGTGTGAGTCCAGAAGAGACCATGAAAAAGGAGGAGATGGGTAGGGTTGAAAGAGATTTGGGAGTTTAAAATCAAAAATGTTAATATTGGTTGAATGTGGGAGTAAGATGAAGAGTCAAGGATGGCTCTAGGTTTTTTAGGCATTGTTGTTTATATAAATTCATTTATCTGATAATCATTGTCTCCAAAGTGGGAATAGATCCTAGGTCTCCTACTTTTGTGTAGTTCTGTGATTCAGTCAGAATTAATTGTTAGCCCAAAGCCTTTTAACTTAAATAATGCAAAAAAGTCAGCCTGAGTGAGTTTTCAAACCAATTTTGTTGACCTGGGAACATAATAAACAGAAATAAGACCTATAGAAATATATAGACACTATAGCTTCTGTCATGTATATTTTCACCTCCTTCTCCTCCTTCTCCTTCTCCTTCTCCTTCTTCGTAATTAAAATAATCTAAGGGGCACCTGGGTGGCTCAGTCGGTTGAGCATTGGACTCTTGATTTCAGTTCCTGTCATGATCTCAGGGTTCATGGGCTCAAGTCCCTGACAGTGCAGAGCCTACTTGGGATTCTCTCTCCTTCTCTCTGCCCCTCTGCGGCTAGCTCTCTCTCTCTCTCAAAATAAATAAAAATTAAAACTAAGAAAAAAATCTAATAATTTTTCAGGAAATAAAATAAAGTTCGTGTAACAAAACACATAGAAAGGATTGTTGATCTGTAAATAGTTTAATTTTAAACATATTCCTTACTATCTCAAAACCTCATATCCTTATGATTAAAAATATTTAACCATTTTTTATGTTATTAACTATGCTTTAACATATCTATAAATAAGATAATGAATACCCTTAAAATCCTCAGGGAATATGAGTTAATAACTTTAGAATTCATAAAATTAAGGAACATAAAAATTGATGAGTTAAAGGCTTTTGTAATAGTCCAAGTTAAATACTTACTGTATATCACAATGTGGGCATACATAAGTATGGCAAGATTTCCCTTTGATTCCTTTAAGGAAATTAACCTAAAAGAAATTATATACTTTTTAGTTTGGGGATTTCTAATATTTATTGTGTATTACTTAATATCATTAAAATTATAAAGAATATTATGAATGAAATAATAGTTTTAATATGCATATATATCATTGGTTTATTCATAACAATTATATAATGTATAAGATATCCCATTCTTAGTATCTCTTTTGAGTATCTAATAATTGGAGTAGGCAGGTGTTATATGGGTATTGGAAATTGGAAAAGCATTCTCTCTCTCTGTTTTTTTTTGTTTGTTTGTTTGTTTTTTTTAAGTTTGAATGCCATCTGGCTTTTTGGCAGCGTGAGTAGGCAGTTTGCATTTGTGGTTTAGTGATCTCTTGAGTCTATCTCTTGTTTAAGATTTATATGGAAGATGAGGAAATGCAAGCCCTTATATGCAGGTGTTAAACTTTAAGTTCATTTAAGATTTCTTTTCAGAATTATGTATAGAAAATTAAAACATATTCTTATAGTTTGTATTTTATGATTTATATTATTTCTGCTAGTTCTATAAATATAAGCTTATGTTCAAAGAAAAAAATGTAAGTAAGATTTATCTCCTACAATTGGTCGGCCAGGTGAGATGTTACTATATGAAATGTTAAATATACCGTTTTTTATCACTCTTTGGTTTGGAGGCACAATATTAGCATGCCTTGGGAAACCAGAAATGCCCATAGATGTCACTGACCTTCATAGTTTTCTTTTCCTTTACCAGTCAGGATTTCTCTGAAAAATCATCCGTTTAATTCCAAACTTCCAAGTTCAAAACAATGTATTTAGATAACTTTGGGGGCCACAAAAGTGGCTTTGAATGTGAATTAAGATTTTTAAACTTGGAATCACTTATGAAGATTAATTTTTTTTTTTTTTTGGCCAGTTCTGGCTCTACCTTCAGTGCCCCATTCCTTAATGTAATTAACCCCACTACCCTGTGCTCTTGAAGAGTAAGTTTGTTCTTCCAGCTTCGCTTTGCTTTCCTTTCCTGCATCGGATTCTAGTATTTCTTTCAGCCAACTTCTTGCTTCCAAGTCCTGCACAGCATATATCACAACATTTGGAATTTGGAAGGTAGAACTGCCTGATATTAACTGACCTAATTAGGATTAGTAGGTTTGGTAGACTGAACTGCCCTCAGACTTTCTCCTTGCTTGAAACCCTACAGTGCTTTAGAGAAGCAGTTATATTTGTAACTATCATGGAAAGTATTGACAATGAAAGTATAAGTGGCATGATTTTTCCCTCACCATACCCCAGTGTAAGAAATACTTATTACTTAATTTCTCTAAATTAAAATATAAGTGAATTCCAAGCCCCAAATTATAGGATGGTATAATATTGAATTTCATTAATGTGTCCTGGAATTTCTCACATAACCTGGGGTCATATGAAAAGCCTTACGTTTAAAAGGTATGTAGGATATTCAGGTAAAGGACTCTTCTTTTTAGTACAACCATTCAAACTCAGGTCTATATCATTAATTTGAGGAGAGGCAGTTCTGCCCTTTGTGGCTCAACTTGGCTTTGCGACCCTTGGCCAGAATTGGCAGCTTAGATACCTCAGAAGATCTCTGTGTGTGTCAGGTTGTTATTTGCCCCCTTGGTTCTGCCCTATCTCCTTGGAACTTGGGGCGGTGGGGGAGTAGGGGTTGGTCCCTATTATTTCAAAACCTGAAATTCAATTTTGTATGAGATAACTTGGGGGTTACATTAAATCTCTTTCTTTAAGTTTATTTATTTATTTTGAGAGAGAGAATCAGCACGAGCAGGGGAGGGTCAGAGAGAGAGAGAGACAGAGACAGAGACAGAGAATCCCAAGCAGACTCTACACTGTCAGCACAGATCCCGATGTGGGCTCTAACTCACAAACTATGAGATCATGACCTGAGCTGAAATCAGAAGTCTGACGCTTAACCAACTGAGCCACCCAGGTGCCCCACATTAAATCTCTTTTTTACGTAGTAGATTGCCCTACCAAATCTCTAACTCCTACCCTTGCTGGCATGCCTTACATTTTCTTTCTTCAATGGGCTTTTAAAAACACACTACTAGTCTCTCCTTCCTGGGAATAGTGGGAAAGCAACTCACTGGGAAAACAACCAGTTAGATGTTTCTTTCCTTACTATTTATTCAATGATTCCTTTCATCAGAAGCCTGTGTGTCTCTTAATGAATTCTCCATCCCACAAGCCCCATATAAATCTGAGGCATTGAATAGATTCCTAGGATAATTGCTTCCACATAAAAAGCACAGTCTTCCGTTATGGAACAAAACATCAATAACTTATTATGTGACTTGGATGCAGAATAGACTTTTCAGAAGCATGTCTTAGTCTTCTTTATTTGACTCATTACCATCCAGATGTGTCTTGTTTTCTCTTTGTTTTATTCTTTTTATCACGTAAGCATTTTAAATCAACTTTAGTTTCAGCATAGACTTAGCGGTATATTCTAAACCAGTAGTTACTCCAGACTCATCCCTATATGTCATACTGCAACCGAGTCAACATTCTTGTCTTAAAATCATCTTGCTTCATCTCTGTAGATTGCTACCATTATACTATGCATGTGCCCTGACTATAGTCTCTTAGCAATGCTGGATGAGGTCCTTATATATAGCAGACCTAAGTGTATATATGTTTATAAGAAGTGCCACATTCTTTTTTTTTTCTGAATCAAATGCCCTCCACTCTAAAACCCTAGCAGGGTAGGACAACATACCCTACTAAAGAATACTACAGAAATACCACCCCTCAGAAGTTGTTTCCCCTCTTATACTTGAGATATTTACTTCTCTATCTTCAACTTTCTCCTCCATCTTGCTCTTTCTCAGAGATTGTTGCCTGGTTTACATTTCTCCAGGAAACCTAAATATCATACTCTGTGTTCTTTAAAAATAAAAGCCAACTTCTACTCCTGTCCCTGTAGTACAAAAGCTCAAAGTGAAGAAGAGATGTTTATTTTGTGCGTGTGTGTGTGTGTGTGTGTTTGTGTGTGTGTGTGTGTGTGTGTGTGTGTGTGTGTGTGTAGGATAAAATAATGACAGTCTATATCTCAATTATGTTTCCTGTGATTTGCTTTAAAAATATCATAGCTATGGCGATTAATTATTTGAGTTGTCCTATTGCAAGAAATGAAAAGAATTGGAACTTATATAATAATAAAATAGATGAGGAAGGGGAAATTTATTCTAGTGATTGGACACCAATAAAAGTAAAAACATTCACTGGAATATTTACTCGTGAAACTCAAGCCATTGAACTTGAAACCATAAATAAAATGAAAAGTAGCTATCAAAGTTAATGTTTTTTTTATCAGGTCTAGGACAAGATCTAGTTATATCTTCAACAGCTAATTTATAGCCCTCTATTAAAACCACATTTAGATAAGATTGTTAAATATACATTCGAGCATTTTTTTTCAGCTACTAAAGGGCTTTTACATTTTCCACTGACCACTTAAGATCCTCTACATCAGTACATTCCTCAAAACTGTACAATATCAATCAACTTTTTGTAGTTTTAACTTGTAAATATTTTATTACTGTATCCCAAACAAGTAGTAAAATGTAGATAAAAATAGAATTAATTGCTTTACACTGATAAACACAAGGCCTAAGATATTTACATAGTTATTTTCCAGTAAAGAACCATTTATTTCTTGCACTTTCAATATACCATTTATTCTTATAACTAATAGTAGGAGGTGGTGTTCTTGTTAAGGTCATATAATGATAAGTAGCATGGCAAATGTAGAAATAGCAGTCAGATGCATTTATTGTCTAAGTGACTTCCATACATCAGTTTTGAGTTGTATATGAATAAGTTTTTGCTTCAGCATAATTAGAGATTTACAGTTCTCTGTATATCCTGGATATTTAGATAATTACTAAAGATCTTTCATATATATATATATATATATATGTACATATATGGAAAATATGTGTGTGTGTATATATATATATATATATGCATATTTACAGAGAAACCCTTTGGGAAGTCTTTCTTGTTCTAACATTATAAATTTAATAGCACACTATGTGAAATAAATTTTGTTCAAAGTTGCACATCAATTTTGCTGAACTGAAAACACTGACTCCTTAAAATATTTGAATTTTCCATACTTTGGCACTTCAGGTTTATTTCTATATCTTTTATTCTTTGTTAATTTTTCAAAGGCAAATGACCTCACCCTAATCCTAGAAATTACTATAGGACATAAAAATTAAGTCCCTTATCACATTTTAATGTTGCCTAATTTTAGATATTATCTAATCCTTATGGTGACTCTTTGGTAGTGTTTTCTGGATTAGGGCCCAAGGACATATGCTTTATGTCTAACAATGATCTACTGTAATTATCTTAATTTAATATTTTCATATTTATCAATATCTCAAAACACAATTATTTCCCAATTATTTGGATTGTGAGTGTGTAATCAGGTACTGGAACAGAATATTATGGCTTACGTGCATATTTCCCATTACTTTGTAGCCTAGTAGTATTACTTTCATCATCAGAGGTTAATAGAAAATAATTTGGACACTGTTATTTTGTATATTTGGAATTGGAGCCAAGCAATAGCCACCTGACATATTACAACAGGATGAGTGAAGATTTCACAATAATTTTAATACAGAAAAGTGTGAAAGAATTGAGTCATTATAAGACAAAGAGGAATATAGATGGGTTGAACTCCACAGCATATGCATGATGATGGTGAATATCATAGTCATGTTGCAAAAGTCAATACAATTCAACAAACAACTTCATCAATCATATAAACTTACTGTTAATTTAAACTTTGTTAGATCTGTAGTTCTGTGTGTACTATGTCAAAAATTTCCCTGGTCATATAGTTCTGTGAAAACTACAAGTATATTGGGGCGCCTGGGTGGCGCAGTCGGTTAAGCGTCCGACTTCAGCCAGGTCACGATCTCGCGGTCCGTGAGTTCGAGCCCCGCGTCGGGCTCTGGGCTGATGGCTCAGAGCCTGGAGCCTGTTTCCGATTCTGTGTCTCCCTCTCTCTCTGCCCCAACCCCGTTCATGCTCTGTCTCTCTCTGTCCCAAAAATAAATAAACGTTGAAAAAAAAAATTTAAAAAAAAAAAAAAAAAAAAAAAAAAAAAAAAAAAAAAAAAAGAAAACTACAAGTATATAGAGTTTTTGGCATGTTTTAAGTTTGCTGCTATTTAAATGATATACTAGAAATAATTCAGTACAACACGGTAGGCCATGAGAATACTGTTTCCTTTAAAATAGGTCTTAACCTTGGCAAACATTGAATTTAGTATTTGAAACAATGAAATATAGTTATTAGTTTGGGTTTTTATACAGGTTTTAGACAATTTTAAGCACAAAATAAGACAAAAAAATGTTTGTAGTTTCTGCTAACAATTAAATCATCACTAATTCAAAGTCACAAATTGTTTAAATTTTCTCTTTGGTTATACATATCTTATCCAGTTAACTACTTAAGATGTAAGTATAATCTTAAATAACATGAAAATATTGCATTGTGTGGTTTATCCCTATTCTGAAGTTTCCTCTTAAAAATTTTAAATTTATCTTTGCCAATTAGCAAGAAGTAGAAAATCTTTATGGTCTACAGTGCTTGATGTCCTTTCTGTAGTAATAACATTGTGCATAAACAGTAAATTTTAGGTCCTGGTGAATGAACACCTAACATGTTTTTTAATTTTTATTATTTCAATAACATTTATACATCAACTTAAAACTCTACTTAGCCATTTCATTATTATTATTTCACTAACGTTTATTTACCAACTTAAAAAGTAACATAAAAAACAGTATTTTTTCCTTGCAGAGTTACCTTTGAAGGGTTTTACAGGACTTGTAAACTTTATAGACTTTTCCTGGTCTTAAGCTGAAATGGACTGGGTATGTTATATATCTTTTTTTGTACATTATGCAAAACAATGAACTATGATGAAAGGAGAATGGGAAAAGCTATAATCCATGAAAATTCTTAGACTTTTATTTACAGTAAAAAGAGAGAAAGCATAAATAGAATAAGTAAAAACTGTTGTTTCTAGCATGTGCAAAATGCATATAAAATATTGGTCATAAATTTGCAAATAAAATCTAAAAATATAACACAAGATGTTTTTAAACTGTGTAGACATATCATTTTTTCCTTCCATTTTCATTCTTATTTTATTAATAAAATGCATAAATAAATAAATAGATAAAATATTAAAGACAAAAATACTTCTTCATAATATCATTTTGATCTCCCTTTGCCTTTAAAAAAGATACTAGCAATTGGATCTTTAAAATGATAACCTTTTTATAAATTAAGCATTACATACAGGTAAGAAACAGTTAAAAAATAAAATATGTTCATGTTCTTGTTTCCTTTTTCTACACTTAGTGATACTGAAGTAGGATGCTTTTACTCTACTATTTAATATCTTCAGTAAAGGATCTATTGCAATTTATCTTGGTTTCAGTGCCACAAATTTATTAGAAAATCCCTCCAACTGTATTCCTTTCTGCTACATTTGTGTTTGACATATAGAATAGTCATAAGAATATATGTATTCTTTTCTTCTTTGCAGCTTATCAGGAGATTGCTAATTGATAATTAGGTGCACCCATATTTTTTCTTCTTCATGTCTTACAATCAAACTAACTTTGAATCTGTAATTCTCATTTCATTTAGATCATCATTTAAATGCTATAAATAATTATTATGCTTTAATACTCTTGAAATAAAAAATATATGTAATGGCCCATTCTACTATTTCTGCCATATTGTTGCAGTTCTTTTGATGACTAAACACAAACTCTATTCTTTTCCTTTTATTTGTTTTTACATGTAAGATCTATTAAAGCAAAGTAAAAAAGATCCCCTTAGTGCTTTCCAAAAGATAAATTTCTTATTTAAAAAAAAGAATCTAATGAGAAAATAAATCTGATGATAAACAATTCGTTGGCTGTTTTGTGTCAGGATTTGTTAGTTCTAGCTTCTTCATAAAAAACAAAGAATGAATCAAATGACAAGTTGCTTATCCCCACAAATTAATTATAACAAAGATGATTCACATTCCCCTAGGTTTTTTTGGCACTTATAGTAGTCTTTGTTTTGTTTTGTTTTTTTCCCAAGTACTTATTGAGCATTGGCTATGTGCTAAGTAGTGTGGAAGGAATTAAAATTGAATATAGGAAATACATAAGCACCTTTACAGAGGATACAGTCTTGGGAGTAAAGCACAGCAGGTGGTAGTAGAGAGAGGGAAGAAAAAAAGAATGCAGTGTGGTGAATGACACCTTGGACTAAAAAGAGAATACCAGGGGCGCCTGGGTGGCTCAGTCGGTTAAGCGTCCAACTTCGGCTCAGGTCATGATCTCACGGTCCGTGAATTTGAGCCCCGCGTCGGGCTCTGTGCTGACAGCTCAGAGCCTGGAGTCCGTTTCAGATTCTGTGTCTCCCTCTCTCTCTGCCCCTCCCTTGTTCATGCTCTGTCTCTCTCTGTCTCAAAAATAAATAAACGTTAAAATTTTTTTTTAATTTAAAAAAAGTAAAAAGAGAATACCATGAATGTAGGTCCTGTAATACAGAGTCAGGAAAATATCTTGGTATGAATTATAGCTAAACTACAATATGAAGACTGTGAAGAAAGAGATGATTTTGATAGAGGAATTAGGGTAGGTAGTACAGCATAAAAGAAAAATGTGCATATTTATAGAACTGAAAATAGCTTGATACTCATGGAGCATGTAAGCATATGTGTGTGTGTGTGTGCATAACCCCATGTTCATAGTCATCTGGTTGGGCAAGGCAAAGGGATGATTTTTGAGTAGAATCCAAGTTCTGTGGTGGCTGAGAGTTGGATTATTATGTATTTTGCGTGCACCACTAAGAACTTTAGACATTATTCTTAGGAATTAGAGGAATTATTGAAAATTTTTGAGAAAGAGAATGACATAGTCATGTTTGTTTTTTTAGAAAGATAAACATATTTGTTGCAATTGAAGAATGGAATTTGTTAGGACAATATTGGAAATGTAACTCAGTTCAAATATTACAGTGACATAATAGCACAAGGAATGGAGAATAGTGGGCTTAATGGAGATGTATTTCTGTATTTGAATTAAAGTGGAATGACTGGAGGGGCACCTGGGTGGCTCAGTTGGTTGAGTGTCCATCTCTTGGTTACAGCTCAGGTCGTGATCTCATCGTTCATGAGTTCTTGAGTTCGAGCCCCATGTTGGGCACCATGCTGACAGTGCAGAGCCTGCTTGGGATTCTCTCTCTCTCCCTTTATCTCTTCCATTCCCCTACTCATGCTCTCTCTCTCAAATAAATGAACTTAAAAAAATTAAAAACAATAAAGAATAACTGGATATGAGTGCTGAATGAGAGACTGATCATTGAAATCATTTTTCAAGGTGACTTATGGACTTTTTGGTTATACGTAGCAAGTTGAACATACCTGTCTTTACCACTGCAAATTCCACAAACATTGCTAAAATAGCTATATAAGGGATATTTTGAAAGACAATAATTCCTTAGAACAAAAGACAAAGACAGGACATCACATGCACACAAAAAAAGATGTTAATTGAATGATGGAAGCTGCTAATTTTTTGTTAACTTTGCAGACAAGAGAAAGTGACTGTAGGGAAAGAAATTAAGAAACATTCTAAATTTCTGAATTATTCTTAAAAGAATAAAAAAATCCTGAAGTATTCTTAAAAGGATGAAGAATTGGAGGCAATTGCTACCTGTGAAGGCAAGGTTGAAGGTGGAGCTGAAAAAGGAAGGCTCTTGAATGCCACTGTTAGAAAGATTTAAACACCTAGATATACTTTCTTCCCAAGTACTCAGTTATTCCCTCTAACCCTTTTTCACAAGCATATGCACAAATAAGCAGAATATTGAAAATTTATCCTCAAGAAAGTTTAACAGACAAATTTCTTCAGTTTAACAGAAGAAATTTGGAATTGTGAACAGGATGCACTACTAATGTGGGGAGTACAGTGCTGACCCCAAGGAATGATGTCTATCTACACGTTAAATGGTGAGGATCCAAACCCCTCTTCCTACTCAGCTGCCAGAGGACAGGCTCTCAAATTCATAATTATGGGGCTACAGAAAGCACCAATCCTTCCTCCCTGGGGAAGGGCACATTACCTGTTGGAGATACTGATGAAATAGTCATGTCCCTCCTTAGTCACCTTCATCTATACCTGACCCTTAAAATTTGCAAATTCACAACAAACTTGTGATCTGATATTTAGTGCCTCACTCTTAAATAGGATCAGACAGACAGGGATCACTAGACATCTGGAGAACTCTAACATGAAAAGGATCAAATAAAGAAACACTAAGAGGAGCTCAGAGGAATTGAAGGCAGTGCAGGAGCCGAAGGACAAATAAAAAGCTTCAAGTGTCTACCAACTGATGAATGGATAAAGAAGATGTGGCTTATATACACAATGGAATACTACTTGGCAATGAGAAAGAATGAAATCATGCCATTTGCAGCAATGTGGATGGAACTGGAAGGTGTTATGCTGAGTGAAATAACAGTCAGAGGACAGATATCATGTTTTCACTCATATGTGGATCTTGAGAAACTTAACAGAAGACCATGGGGTAAAGGAAGGGGAAAAAATAGTTACAAATGAGAGAGAGGGAGGCAAACCACAAGAGACTCTCAAATACAGAGAACAAACAAAGGGGGAACAGGGCAGTGGAGGAGAAGGAAAATGGGTGATGGGTATTGAGGAAGGCACTTGTTGGGATGAGCACTGGGTGTTGTAGGTAAGCCAATCTGACAATAAATTAAATAGATAAATAGTTAAATAAATTTGTTACAAAAATAATAAAATAAAATATGAAAAAAAAAAGCTTAAAAAGTACAATTGGTAACCTCAATTAAGAGAAGTAAGCAACATATACAGACACTTAAAACAACAACCACAAAATAGCATGCTATGGAAAGTAAATTCAAAGAACATAAGAGCTTTTGGAAACTAAAAAAAAAAAATTACAGAAGAATTAAAAATTAGAGGGAAAGCTTGAATGATAAAATTAAGAAAGTTTCCCAGAAGGCAGATGCCCTCCCTACCTCAAGAATCACAAGGATGCAATATGAGATGATCTGATGAGAAAATTAATAAAAGTTTCAGATGATCTAACATTTGATGTTTAGTACTCTCAGAAGGAAATAACATGAAGGAAAAAATTAATAATGGAATATTTGAATACCATTTTTGAGAACCGAAATCCATGCATTTGTAGATTGAAAAAGGCTCAACAAGGGCCTAGAAAAAAAAACATGTAGAATTTTCAGAAAATTAGAGATAAAAAAGGAAATAGAAGATATGGTCCTGTTTCAAGATAGAAAACGAAACAAAACAAAATACCACCCCCCGATTTTTAAAAACAATAGCACATAAAGAATCAGTAAAGATTCTAAATCATAATATAGGAAATCATAAGTCAGAGGAAAAGCTACAGAATCTTAGGAAAAATGGTTTTCAAATTTTATACCACTCAAAATATCAATGATGTATAATAATGAAATTAATAGCCCAAACTATTGTAGCATGTGTCAGGAGTTTTCTGAGAAAGCGGGTGATAAAATTATTTTTGAGCTAGATCCCCAACTGCCTAGCTGGCAGTGAGCACCCCACCCCTGGGAAGATGGACCGTAGATATCCCTGGCACAATGTAGTAGTCAACTTATTTAAATTTCATTGGTAGTAAATTGGAATGGTATACCAGTAAAAGAGGAATCCAATAACTGGCTCAATGTTGAAAAACATGAGGGAAATAGTAATGCCACGGGCAATTGGGTTGTATGCTATTGCCAAACTCCATTGACATCTAGAAAAAAAAAAAAGGCTGAGTGTGATAAACAAGCAATTGAAAACCAAGAATGAAAGTCAGCAAGCCTTCTTGGCAGCATATAAAAAGGTTCTCATCACCTTGGAGGGAGTGTAGAGAAACTTGAGAATAGTCCCAGGATTTATCATTAGAATAGTTCAGCTCCAAAGAAGAATGAACTTCCAACCAAGGGCCCTTGAGCAAAGGAAAGTAAAAACAAACAAACAAACAAAAACATGTTGAGAAAAACATGAGTTTTGAGGGAGGGTTCTAGATTTATAGGCAAGACATGGACAAGAGTTTCTTAAGCCTAGAATATCTGAGGATCAATATCAGTAAATGGAAGACAGCTAAGATGATTTGGTAAGGGCTCCAGTGTTCGTTTATTTGTTTGTTTGTTTGACTTTTGAGAGAGAGAGAAAGAGAGTGTGAGCTGGGAGGGGCACAGAGAGAGAGAGAGAGAGAGAGAGAGAGAGAGAGAATCCCTAGCAGGCTGCACGCTGTCAGCACAGAGCTCCATGTGGGCCTTGAACTCATAACCGTGAGACCATGACCTGAGCCAAAACTGAGAGTCGAACGCTTAACTGACTGAGCCACCCCGCTGCCCCTGAGTGCTCCAGTATTGAATACTAATGAGGTTAGTGTGAATGACATGCTCAAAAGTTGAACCAATAAAAAATATCCAACTCCCAAGGTAAGAATTCAGTCTAGCTAGGCTAGAACACTTCAAGTAGCAAGATGTACTCATTGTACTACCCCAACTGCATTCTGCTAGAATTTCTAAAATAATCTTTTTCTCTCAGCCTGTGCCTCCCACACCTATAGTTAGTTAAATAGTGATGTGCCAATCTCAGTGCCTTTTGTCTCTACTTGACTATAAGAGTGACAATTCTTATTTTCTGTAGCCCTGGAATATAGAAGGAACTCTTGAAATATTTATTGACGTTTTGAAGGATTGAGTTGTGTCTGAGTTAACCAGACTTTGCCCTTTTTGATTCCCCCCCCCCCTTTTGAAAATAAGATCCATGATGGCAAGGGCTTTGTCTACATTATGTAGCTCTATACCTTCAGCAACTAACACAGTAAATAATAACAAATAGTGTTTGACAAGTAGTAAAAGTACAACAAATATTTATGGAATAAATGTACTGTTAAAGGACCGTGGCTTTGGCCATACTGGCAGTTATCAGGCTATGATGTAATGTTAGTTGTCAAGAATAACAAAAGGTAAAATATGTTCAATTTTGGACCCTAAGAACAATTTTAAATTAGGATAAATAGTTTTTTCATGATAATAAGGAAGAATGTGTTTGAGAGGAGAAACTCTTTCCTGGTGGTGCTCAATCTATGGGTGTAACAGTA
Source organism: Prionailurus viverrinus (assembly GCF_022837055.1). Classification (NCBI taxonomy): domain Eukaryota; kingdom Metazoa; phylum Chordata; class Mammalia; order Carnivora; family Felidae; genus Prionailurus; species Prionailurus viverrinus. The sequence continues at coordinate 58,576,154 of NC_062565.1, read as the reverse complement.
AGTGCTATAGGAATTCTGAAATAAGAGAATTATGATAGCTTTTAGAGGATAATCCTTTAATTTGTATACATTTTCCTTAAAGAAATAGAACAGTTCTTAGGTCAGCAAAACTTGGGTACATTCATTTTAAATCAAGACTTAATCTAAAGAAAGCTTATGAACTTTCAACAACAGAGATTAACACAACCACTTGCAAATGCTAGATAAAACATGATAAAGGAAATTTTAATATGTACCAAAACTCAAAAGAAAGAAATAGAAACTGCTAGAGGCTAGAAATGAAAAAGGCAATTAGAAATAGATTGTATAGTCCAGCTAAAATACTGACAACTCAAGTGGTAGCAGGCTTAAATATGTATTTGTATATTCTCTAGAAATTGCAGCCTAGATTTTACCAAATATACAGGGACAGAAGATTATTTGGGTCTCCCCAAGTCATAAAAACAGAAAAAGGACCCTATGCAAATGATTCCCTAGGTGCTTGCACAATCTGTGAAAGGAAACCTGGAACCACTTTACACTCATAAACTGAAAAATATTAATAATAAAATAACTTTTATCCAATCCAAGGAACAGGTGGGGAAAAAATACTGTGATAAATTGAAAACGCCAGTCTGTGCAAAAAGTGTACGATGGCTCGATTTATACCAATATCAAAGAAATTTAATGATGTAAAAAATAGTTCAAGACTGCTGAAACCTCTAGAACCAAATAATTAATTACTGAGGTTTATTATGTCCCAGGCTCTATTCTGATTGCGAGCATACAACAATGAACAAAGCAGACAAAATTAGTCCTGCTATCAGGGAGCATGTTAGTTTATGACCAAAAAAAAAAAAAAAAAAAAAGGAAGTTAAAAAGCTGTTCTTACATTTGACAAAATAAAATAAATATATATTATAATATATTTAGGTATTTGAATACAGAGAAAACAGTATTACAGAAAACAGAATTTATATTCTTTAAAGCACATATTAGGATATGTGAAGTGTAAATAACTTACAAAATATTTAACTTGATCATTAGAAGAGTGTAATAATTTCAAGAGATTAGAAGAAAGGTAATAGAATTATTTATATAGAAAGAACAGAAAGAAAATGCAATAAAATACAGATATACAGGCAAATAAAATACAAAATACAGGCAAAACTCAGAAATTTGATTAAGAAGATATCACAAATAATCTTAAGAATGTTAAAAGCAATTTTAATATTCACATAATAAATATTAAGAATATAAAAGTGAGTAACAAAACATAAAGTTTATGGTAAATATCAAAATATGTACCTGAACTTTGTAAGATCAAGTACATATAATCTTTTCATCATAAAGACAACATTTTAAAATGGTATATTATTTAAACTTCTATTATAAAAGATAATTTGTTTCTTCAAAGAATCTGCTTTTCAAACAGTTTTCAGCTTGGGAAATACTGGGCAAACTTGGGGTCCTAAAGCAGAGTAGAGATGGGCAGGAAGTTCAGACCTATCTTTGGAATATTTTGGTGTTTGGAATATTAAACACTTTGGGTTATTAAAGATTTTTGAATTTTCTGACAGCCTTTGATGACTCTAATGAAGGACAAAAGGCCTGACTAACTAGAAAATAACAGTGATTGCTTTTTCTGCTGCAGATATTGACATACGTTTTTAATTGGCATAGTCACTGAAATGATGCTGAATTCCAATTTTCATCTACATTGCACAAATTTTGCCATTTGTGTTTATGCATCAGAACAATATTCATAATTTTGATGTACAATGGGCACATCAGAAGACATGGATATAGTTTCACTTATGTTTTCAAGTTGATTTTCCTTTAGCTCAATGAAAAGATAAATTGAATAATGTACTTGAATCATAAATACTAAAACTACTTATGGGTGACAATGAACCTACTCATTTCTTGTATTATTTAATGGTGAACAAAATAACATATATTTGAGAACTGGCTATTTCTCATCCCTTTACAACTATTATATATGGTATTTAATGACACATTTATTTCATCTTCAGGGTTAAAATATTGAGATGTATTTGATAAAATATATCTGTAAATTGTGACATATTCCAAAAATTTTAAATTTAGGAAAATAATCATCAATCACTATCTTTTATAGTAAAATTAAAAAACAAGAAAACTTAAAATGTGGAATGTACTTACCCCAGGGCAGAGATTAGAAGGAAAAAAATATATAGCTTAATAGCCTACTAATTATTATTTTTTTAAAAAAAGCCACTCTTTAGTCACTTTTAGAAATAATGTCAGTTGCTAGCAGATAGTATTGAGAGATGTTTCTATGTCCATTGGACAAGCTAAATCTTAATTAAAATTCATGAAGTTTTGTTGTCCCTACTTCATGACACCAAATAGGTCATTGATTATTCCTGCCAGTGAGCTGAAAGCAAGACACATTTACTTTCTCCAAAACTGAGTTTCAGTATTTTGAAAGGTTCACAGTGTTGCTATAAATTGTAGACTGCAATTTTTAGTCTGCATTTAATTGTATATAAGAATTCTCCCTAATGACAAGTATGGAGCAAAAATACTACAATAATCTATTTCATTTCCACAATGTTCTTATTAAAATGCACATCTCTAAAAACAATAGCCAGAAGATACTGATCATCTAATAAGTTATATGTTTCAATCTTAGTTTTTCCAAGGGACATTTTAAACACCAGATTATAGATATTTTAGACTAGACAGTTACCAAATCAAGCTATCAGTTTTACCGATGAAGAAATAGTGGCCCAGAAAAGTTAATTAGCATACCAAGAAAGCAGATGACTGTGTTTCCTGACAAAATAAATTTCCTAACCACTCTACTATATTTAGCATCCTCAACCATCTTGTATGTTTTTTATGAGATGAAACATAATGCCTATTACATAGCAAATTAAACATTTCCATGTTATACAGTTTTATAATAGACATTATTATTATTTTTTAAGTTTATATCTTTCTTTTAGAGAGAGAGAGAGAGAAAGAGCACAAACAGGGGAGGGTCAGAGAGAGAGGGAGACAGAATCCCAAGCAGGCTCCTCACTTCAGTGAAGAGCCTGGTGCAGGGCTAGAACTCATGAACCATGAGATCATGACCTAAGCCAAAATCAAGAGTCAGTCAGATGCTTAACCGACTGAGCCACCCAGGCACCCCAAATAGACATTATTTTTATTTTTACACACATTTACTGATGACCTTGACATGAAGAAATGGGTAATGCGCCTATAGCTTACTCTCCAATATAGGAAATAGGAAGCCAAAGTGGAGATCAGGGTAAGGTTGAAAAGTTGGTAGTAATTCTTAACCAAAGATTACTGTGGCTAACAGGATGCACAAGGGCTAAAGTTTATCCATCTCTGGATTTGTTGTATGGTGTGGCAGTGCAATTGTTATTGCATATATCACATAGGTGGTTTGATTAATAAATAATCATTAGGCACAGTGATTCTCAACCTTAGCTGCACATTAGAATCACTGATGAACTTTTTAGAAAACAGATGCCTTGGTCCCCATTCCCAGACACTGATTTAATAGGTCTGGAGTGGGGCTAAGATATCAATAAGAAAAGCACATACTAATTTAGAAAGTATCTATACAAAAAATTATTCAACATTTACTTGAAAATCTAATTTAACTGGGCATCCTGTATTTTTATTTGCTAAATCTAGCAGCTCTATCTTGGAGTCACTTCTATCCTTTCCTTCTGAGAATTTGTCCTTCTCTGAGAAGCATCCCAGCATCTTGAGACATGAAGACTTCCATTCAGGATTAACAGAATGATTAATAAAAAGCATATTGATTTTATAAATCAACTGTGGCATAAGAAACGCAAACTTAAAAATATTTTATTCCCTTGGGAGCCTGGGTGTTTCAGTCGGTTAAGCGACCAACTTTGGCTCAGGTCATGATCTCACAGTTTGTGAGTTCGAGCCCCACATCAGGCTCTGTGCTGACAGCTCAGAGCCTGGAGCCTGCTTCAGATTCTGTCTCCCTCTCTCTCTGACCCTCCTCCGCTCACGATCTCTCTTTCCTTCAAAAATAAACATTAAAAAAAATATATATTTTTTATTCCCTTGGATTTTCTTTCTTGATTTCACAACTTAGTTATTTGAGAAGTTAGTTTTTCATTTATTTTCTCACGGATTTGTCCTTAGAAAATAACTCTAGGGGCACCTGGGTGACTCAGTTGGTTAAGCGTCTGACTTCGGCTCAGGTCATGATCTCACAGCTCGTGAGTTCAAGCCCCGCGTGGGGCTCTGTGCTGACAGCTCAGAGCCTGGAGCCTGCTTTGGATTCTGTGCCTCCCTCTCTCTCTGCCCCAACCCACTTGCATTCTGTCTTTTTCTCTCTCAAAAATAAGTAAACATTAAAAAAAATTTTAAAAAATTTAAACATTAAAAAAAGAAAATAACTCTAAAACATTGGTGAAATGAAATCAACAGATTTTAATTCCTGTGTTTAATTTTTTAAAGAAAAATTTTGCAAGGGAATAAAATTTTAATAAATTTTATACCTGTCGTATAGATGACAGAATTCCAGGTCTTCATACATGTCTCTTCATACATGTATTTATTGTGAAAATGAGGGTACATATCAAATTTGGCTTCAGTTTCATACCAGTTTTGTAAAATAAATTTAAACGCTTTACATATCATGCACTAGGCCTATGAAAACTTACTTTAACTTTATTAATTTCTTTTTACTAGCTTCCTGAATGTGTGAAATTTCCCAAAATTCAATGAGGAAGATATTTTATTCGTCTGTGTGTGTGTGTTTATTTTTTTTTCTGGTCTTTTTAAAAATTGTAATTCCAGTATAGTTAACATGCAGTGTTATATTAGTTTCAAGTATACAATATACTGATTCAACAGTTCATTCATTACTAAGTGCTCATCAAGCTAAGTGCATTCTTTTTTTTTTTTTTTTTTTTTTTTTTTTTTGGAGTAAGCTAAGTGCATTCTTAATCCCCTTCACCTATTTCATCCATCCACCCACCCAACTACCCTCTGGTAACCATCAGTTTGTTCTCTATAGTTAAGACTATTGATTGGTCTCTCTCTTTTTTTAATTACACATATGAGTGAAATTATATGGTATTTATCTTTCTCTGACTGACTTATTTTGCTCAGCATTATACTCTTCAGCTCCATCCATTTTGTGCAAATAACAAGATTTCATTGTTTTTTGTGGCTGTATAATATTCCATTGTATATATACCACATCTTCATTCATCCATCTATTAATAGACACCTGGGCTATGTCTGTAATTTGGCTATTAATAAGGCTGCAATAAACATAAGGAGATATATCTATATTTATATAGATATAGATAGGTTTATTATCTCCTTATATCTCCTTATATCTATAGGATATAGATATATCCTATATATATCCTAAGATATATCTCCTTGTATCTATATAGATATCTATCTATCTATATCTATATAGGTATTGATATAGATAGATATAGATATGTCTTTTCAAATTAGTGTTTTTGTATTCTTTAGGTAAATATCCAGTAGTGAGATTACTGGATCATATGGTGATCCTATTTTTAATTTTTGCAGGAACTTCCATACTGTTTTCCACAATGGCTGCACCAGTTTTAATTCTTACCAACAGTGCACAAAGGTTGCTTTTTTCTCCACATCCTCACCAACACTTGTTCTTTCTTGTGTTTTTGATTCTAACTATTCTGACAGGTGTGAGGTGATATCTCATTGTGGTTTCAATTTGTATTTCCCTTATGATTAGTGATGTTGAACATTTTTTCATGTCTCTTTTGGCCATCTGTGTGTTTTCTTTGGAGAAATGTCTGTTCATGTCTTCTGTCCATGTTTAATTGAATTACTTTGGGGTCGCCTGGGTGGCTCAGTTGGTTGAGCGTCTGACTTCAGCTCAGGTCATGATCTCACAGTCTATGAGTTCGAGCCCCATGTCAGGGTCTGTGCTGACAGCTCAGAGCCCGGACCCTGTTTCAGATTCTGTGTCTCCCTCTCTCTCTGACCCTCCCCCGTTCATGCTCTGTCTCTCTCTGTCTCAAAAATAAATAAACATTAATTTTTTTTTTTAATTGAATTACTTGGGTTTCTTTGGTGTTGATTTGTATCTTTATATATTTTGGGTATTAACCCTTCACTGGATGTATTATTTGCAAATATTTTCTCCTATTCAATATGTCATCTTTTAATTTTGTTAATTGCTTCATTAGCTGTGAAGAATTTTTTATTTTAATGTAGTCACAATGGTTTATTTTTGCTTTTGTTTCTCTTGCCTGAGGAGACATATATTAAAGAAAATGTTTCTATGACTGATGTCAAAGAAATCACTGCCTATGTTATTTTCTGGGGTTTTTATGATTTCAAGTCTCACACTTGGGTATTTAATCCCTTTCGAGTTTGTGTGCATAATGGAAGAAAATGGTCCCATTTTATTATTTTGCACGTGGCTGTCCAGTTTTCCCAATACTATTTGTTGAAGAGACTCTCTTTTCCCCATTGAATAGTCTTGCCTCCTTTGTGTAGGATTAATTAACCATATAAGCATGGGTTTCTGGCTCTCTGTTCTGTTCCATTATCCATGTGTCTCTTTTTATGCAAGTATCATAGTGTTTTGATGGCTACAGCTTTGTACTATATCCTGAAATCTAAAATTGTGATACCTACAGTCTTGTTCTTGTTTTTCAAGATTGCTTTAGCTATTTGAGGTCTTTTGTGGTTCAGTACAAATTTTAGTATTATTTGTTCTAGTTCTGTGGAAAATGTTATTGGTATTTTCATATGGATTTCACTAAATCTGTAGATTGATTTGGGTAGTATGGACTTTTTAACAATATTTCTTCTTTCAATACATGAGCATGGAATATCTTTCCATTTGTTTGTATTATATTTAATATCTTTCAACCATTTTTAAAATGTTTTTATTTATTTCTGAGAGAGAGAGCACAAGTGGGGAAGGAGCAGAGAGAGAGGGAGACACAGAATCCAAAGCAGGCTCCAGGCTCCAAGCTGTCAGCACAGAGCCCGACACGGGAGTTGAACTCACAAACCATGAGATCACAACCTGAGCCAGTCAGAAGCTTAACCAACTGAGCTACCCAGGTGCCCCTTCAACAAGGTTTTATAGTTGTCAAAGTACAGGTTTCATCTCCTTGGTTAAGTTTATTTCTAGGTATTTTAATATTTCTGGTGCATTTGTAAATGGGGATGTTTCCTTCATTTATCTTTCTGCTGCTTTATTATTAGTGTATAGAAATGCAATGGATTTTAGTATATTGATTTTGTATCCTGCAACTGTACTGAATTCATTTATCAGTTCTAGTAGTTTTTGGTGGAGTGTTTGGGGATTTCTATATATAATATGTCATTAAAAATAGTAAGTTTTACTTCTTCCTTGCCAATCTGAATTCCTTTTATTTCTTTTCCTTATCTGACTGTTGTGCCTAGGACTTTCAGTACTATGTTGAAAAAAAGTGGTGAGTGGACATCCTTGTCTTGTTCCTGATCTTAGGGGGAAAGCTGTCAGATTTTCACCACTGAGTTTGTGTTAGCTATAGGTTTTTCATATATGGCCTTTATTAGGATGAGGTATGTTCTTCTAAACCTACTTTGTTGAGGGTTTTTTATCATAAATGGATATTGTATTTTGTCAAATGCTCTTTCTGCATCTATTGAAATAATCGTATGTTTTTTATCCTTTCTGTTATTGATGTGATATATCACATTGATTGATTTCCAAATATTGAAACACTCTTGCATCCCTAGAATTAATCTTACTTGATGGTGGTGAATGATTATTTTAATTATTGTTGTATTTGGTTTGCTAATATTTTGTTGAGGATTTTTGCATCTATGATCATCAGAGATATTGGACTGTAGTTCTCTCTCTCTCTCTCTCTCTCTCTCTCTCTCCCTCTTTTTCCTGAGTATCTGTATCTGGTTTTGATACCAGGGTAATGCTGACCTCATAGAATGAATTTGGAAGCTTTCCTTCCTCTTCTATTTTTTTTAATAGTTTGAGAAGAATAGGTTTTAACTCTTTAGCTCTTCTTTAAATGATTTGTAGAATTCACCCATGAAGTCATCTTTTCCTGCACTTTGTTTGTTAGGAGTTGTTTGTTTGTTTTTTAATTACTGATTCAAATTCATTGCTAGTAATAAGTCTGTTCAAATTTTCTATTTCTTCCTGCTTCAATTTTGACAGGTTATGTGTTTCTCAGAATTTATGCATTTGTCCTGGTTGCCAGTTTGCTGGCATACAATTTATAAAATATTCTCTTATAATATGTGTATTTCTGTGGGTGTTGGTCATTATATCTTCCCTTTTATTTCTGATTTTTGTTTATTTGAGTCCTCTGGCTTTTTTTTTTTTAATCTGGCTGAAGATCAATTTTGTTAATCTTTTCAAGAACCAGCTCCTGGTTTCACTGATCTGTTCTATTGTTTTCCAGTTTTTATTTCATTTGTTTCTACCCTAATCTTTATTACTTCCAAGGGCATATTGGTGGAAGGGGAAGTTTTACAGGAGAATAAGGGGACAGGACATATATGTTAACAAGGTTTGTGTGAATCTACTGCCTCCATGAGGCAACATGGAGTAGAAGTTTGGCTGGTGGAGGCTTTTCTGTGGGAGAACTTGGGGATCAAGTGTGCTGTTAGTGAATAAAGTAGTGAGTGTTGGCACTGAGCTAGTTGCTAAAGTGTCCATGTATCCGGACTGGTGGGTGTGGGAGGGAAATGGAACCAGCCAATTGTTTTGTCATGGAGAACTCTCTCAATGATCCCTGTCTCTCTAGCCTGCACTCCGAGATTAGCAAACAAATCTATCTCTTGTATACTCTGGGCATTTTTCAAACTGCTACTTCTATGCTCTATCTCTTTGTATCTGTTTGTTCTGCTATCCTTTTAAGGGTGGAGACTCAGCTTCCTATCACTCTGTCCACTCTGGAAGAGCAACACTGCTGAATTTTAAAGTTCCAGGTTTTAAGACCCACTGATTGCAAGAACTCACAAAATTATGTCCCTCTGGTTTAGTCAAATGTTTTGGGGATTCATTCTCTCCATGCAGTTTCCCCATGCTTAGGGTGTCTGGTGTGAGGATCTTTTTCTTTCTTCTCTCTAAACCCGTGGCATCCCTCCCTCCTATAGACAGTCCTATGTGTCTCTTTAGCTCCAGACTGCATCTCTGCCCTTGCTACCCTCTTCATTGTGGTCTCTTCTCTACATTTAGCTGTGGAGAGACTGCTTTCCCAGTTTTCAGGTCATTTCCTGAGTTACTTACACTGATATAGGTGTTATCTAGTTGTATCCACTGGACAAGGTAAGCTTAGGATCCTCCTACTCTGCCATCTCCCTCACAAGTCCTTCTTTGTTTTTGTTTGTTTATTAATTTATTTTGAGAGAGAGAGAGAGAGAGAGAGAGAGAGAGAGAAAGAGAGAGAGAGAGAGTAAGGGAGGGACAGAGAGAGGGAGAGAGAGATTCCCAAGCACACTCCGTGCTGTCAGCACAGAGCCCAATGCCCGGCTCAGTCCCACTGACCATGAGATCATGACCTGAGCCAAAATCAAGAGTTGGACACTTAACCTACTGAGGCACCCAAGCACCTTTATTCTTCTTTGTTTTGCCTTAGAAATGCACCAGAGACTGTGAATTGGTTTTGCAACTTCAGCTCATTATAATAGTAATTTTAACCAAAAAAGTAACTGTATGACCATTATAAATAATTAACTTAAGCATGTATGAAAAAAATTTTCTATAGTCTTGTTTCCCAGAGATAACCATTTGGAATAGTTTGGTAAAGAGATTTCCAATTGTTTTAAGTATAGAACAATATAGTAATAGTAATAATAATAATAATAATAATAATAATAATAATAATAAAATACTGAATATTATACACAATATCTTACAGTTTTAAATCATCTCTTAAGTAATTTTGTTTTTATTTCTAGTTCTATGTGCATAACCTCATATTCTATGTATTGTGTATTTCCTTTTACATAGCTTTTACATTAAATCAAGTCTCATATTATACCCTTTTTTCTCTTCTTGTTCTGTTTTCTCCATTTCCTTAACAGTCTCCCCCAAGAGCATTTTTTCAAAGGACTTAGAAACTACTCTTTGCCTAAGAGTCTGGTTCTGGGGAATCCAATGAAACCTATACATACTTCCTACCTCATTATCTTTCATAAATATCCTGTTCTGCAGATTCCTTTCCTCAGTTTGTGCCCTTATCTTTTCTTCTTAAAACTATTCAATAACCTTATAAGTCATCTTTTATGTCCAATATTTTGTCCAATCAGTTCATTATAGTAGAGTTTCTAGTGAGCTTATATTAAAAAAAATTAAGAATGCTAACTAAATAATTTTATTTTTTTATTTTTTAATGTTTATTTATTTTTGAGACAGAGAGAGACAGAGTGTGAGTAGGGGAGGGGCAGAGAGAGAGGGAGACACAGAATCTGAAGCAGGTTCCAGGCTCCAAGTTGTCAACACAGAGCCCCACACGGGACTTGAACTCACAAACCGCGAGATCATGACCTGAGCCAAAGTCAAGATGCTTAACTGACTGAGTCACCCAGGCACCCCCTAAATAACTATTTTTAAAACTTTAGTGCCTCTTAATTTTCTATAGAACAAGTCCCACGTCATTTCTAGGTGTATTTTCAATATTTCTATTCTCATCTTGATTTTTTGTTTAGTCAGATCACAACAATTCCATTTATCTGGAAATATGAAGAACTTCCCGAATCCCCCATAGCTTAGGTGCTTATGGTTTTTGGGTGTGTATGTGTGCTGCTTCTTCACATAGACATGGCCAAGATCATCCTGCTGTTAAGAGGCAGAGTATCATGAAACCAAAGGCTTTTCACTCCAAATATGTTGTCTTTTATATCATCAGCCTTGACTTCAGATTCTGTCCCATAAAAGTAGTTCAAATTTACAATCATGCAAATGTTTAGTTTTACTCTCTGACAAATTCAAATGTTTGTGAAAATCTGAAACTATCTTGGTACTAATGCCTTCTCGTTATAACGGTTAGATACGGGCGCCTGGGTGGCTTGGTGGGTTAAGCGTCCGACTTTGGCTCAGGTCATGATCTCACGGTCCGTGAGTTCGAGCCCCATGTCGGGCTCTGTGCTGACAGCTCAGAGCCTGGAGACTGTTTCAGATTCTGTGTCTCCCTCTCTCTGTCCCTCCCCTGTTCATGCTCTGTCTCTCTCTGTCCCTCCCCTGTTCATGCTCTGTCTCTCTCTGTCCCTCCCCTGTTCATGCTCTGTCTCTCTCTGTCTCAAAAATAAATAAATTTTAGAAAAAATATTATATAATGGTTAGATAATAAGATATACTAAAAAATTAAATTCCATGGATAATAAGTAATGTGTATTTATCTTCTCTAAATTCCCATAGCACATTTTTATTTCTCCTATGACATAACCATTGTTTATACTATTAATTTATATATTTTAACCCTACTAAGAAATATATTTTTTGAAGTTAGAGAATACTTTTTATTAATTTTTACAAACCAATAATGTTTTTCCTATACGAGGTGGTCAGTAAAAGTTTTGTAAGTGATCAACTATGGACTGAAAATAGCATATGTGGCTATCCCTAAAATCTCCTGGGTGTAAGTTAATTTTCTATGATTCAGAAGTCATTTGGGGTTATTTTAATGCCTCAGAGTCATTTTTGGGGGCATGAGTAATTGTTATGCTAATAGCACAACTATGAAATTATGGCTATTTCTCAGAGATAGATTGTATAATGATTACAAAAATCAGCATATTTTGATGCCTTTTCCTCTTATTTCATTCTCTTAAAAATACTAATCATCTATCACATCTATAATATACTTCTTAATTAAGAGTAAAATAATTTCAAAGAGACACTACACAATTGTATCAATAATTAAAGGTGAAAATATAATGGGAAAACTGTATACTTGTTTCCCATAAAATCTAAATGCCATCCTATCCATAAAACAGGCCTAATAAATTTCATGGCATACCATAAGACTATGCTTCTCCATAGTTTTATCTCCTATGGCATATTTGGCAATGTATGGAGATACTTTTGAGGTCACAACTCATAGAGGTAGTTGCTTTTAGCATCTAATGGGTAGAGTACAGGATTTCTACTAAGCGTCCTATAAATCACAAAACAACCCTCAAAACAAATAATTATCTGGCCCCAAATGTAATAGTGATGACATTGAGAAACTATGCCATAAAGAAAGAGGATAGAAAAAAGAATATATCCTTTATAAGATTCTTCATTAGGAATATCAAGATGTAATTAATATTAGGATTAGTCTGTAATGTTGTTATTATAAAGAAGATTCTAAACTCCGTACACCAAATTGCAAACAGCAAGCAAGAATCTTTGAATTTCTCCAAACTGAAGATATTCCATACCTTAAATTGCTAGGTATAGTGCCTTTCCCCAGAGTGGATTAAAACATCTTTAAAACCAGTATATACGTTTTAGAATACATGGAAGTATACAGAAACAGCCCCAAAACAATATCTGCATGGGGGCTTTATTAATGCCTCAGAAAGTATCTTTATAATGTAAACTAAATAACAATAAATTTCTATAAATATTCCTTAATTGTTAGGAGTTGTAAACGATACAGAAAGAGTAAAAGTTTTTGAAATGGTAATTCTGCTTTGTAAATCTTGGGGGGCGGCGGCGGATGTGGCTGAATAGTGTACATTTAGCTGAAAATTTTACTGAATGAAAGTTAATTATACCCATATTGGTTGATTTTTTCTAATAATTATACTTATGTTTTTAAATTGAAATCCCACATATGTGCCTGTCTGTTCATTTAAAGGGTACTTTGATCCTAGTTATAAAGTTGGTTTTCTTTAAGCTGCTTGAATTCTGGTGACACCTGATTCAAAACATGATAGGAGGTTGCAAGATTTCTTCTTATTAAGTTTAACAGTTCGTTTTACCTATGTTCAGAATTAAATTGATTAATTAAACCTCAATTTCATTTATTAGAATCATAGTTCTTTACCCTCTAATCTCCAAGATTTTTCTAAAATAATTTAATAAAAAAGATAATCCACTCTTATATTAATATGTGCTTAGAATGCAATATTGTTGCCATTGGATGACTATGTAATTGACAAGTGATTGAAGTAATGGGAAAAAATACTCCAAAGGTATGCACTTCTGTATTTGTCCATAAATTCACATATGTGCCCATGAAAGCATTCCACTCCTTTCCCATTCTGTAACTATACTATGTATGACTTAGACTTTGGTAACTTAACATGTCATTATATGTTAAAATCATCTCTGGGATATCTGCCGGAATGAAAATATTTGTTCATTGAAAATTGGCATCTAGGGGCGCCTGGGTGGCGCAGTCGGTTAAGCGTCCGACTTCAGCCAGGTCACGATCTCGCGGTCCGTGAGTTCGAGCCCCGCGTCAGGCTCTGGGCTGATGGCTCAGAGCCTGGAGCCTGTTTCCGATTCTGTGTCTCCCTCTCTCTCTGCCCTTCCCCCGTTCATGCTCTGTCTCTCTCTGTCCCAAAAATAAATAAACGTTGAAAAAAAAAATTAAAAAAAAAAAAAGAAAATTGGCATCTAACCTAAGTAATACAGAAGAGAGTTGGAACCTGTGCAAGAGAAGGGACATTTTATGATAATCTAGAGACAGCACACACACACACACACACACACACACACACACACACACAAACAAACAAATATTTTTGGGGGGTCTTTGTACAAATGGTATAAGTTGCTAAACCATGATTTTATTGTTAGTTTTAGCAGTTAGAGACTTGAGATTGCACTGTATGTTGTTTGTATGTTGATAGGAATACAACTTACATTATAATTGTACTTTAAATTGTGTGAATACTAATCTGCAGATTTATCCTGTGTTTATGGTCCTAAACTAGACTACTGAGAATCAGTTAGAATGAGGCTGAGCCATAAAACTAACTGTACCTTAAATTGAACAAAATTAATTTTTGCAAGGGTACTTGATTAATTAGTACTACTTCCACATTGCTATCTTCCAGTAATTTCCCTTATGTCTGAATGCAAGTTGCTCAATATGTATGCAGATAAGATTTAAAACCAGATTTAACTTTCATTTGGGGGAATAAACTGAAAATTATCTGGCATTCATATCATGACACGCTTTATGTAAAATTTCTGTAAAATGTGACTCTGTAAAGATATTTCTTTTAGTCTATATCATTTAGTTGGTATGAATGCTGGATATTCTCACAAGGGCTACTGACTAAGAAACTCTCAAATTAGCACAGATGCCCTACCAGGCATTCTATTGCATTAAAGGTACAATTCAATGTAACCTGTTCTATAAAATCAGAGATAGCAGAGCATAGCAATGGGAGAGCAGAGGAAAATAATAAAATGCACTGAAAGATCAAACAACATGTAATCCGTTTTTAATTGTGGTAGTTTATAATTTAGAGTACTGGTTGGGAAAAATTATGAAATATTTAGGACTACAGGGTACAATGTTGTTATGATTTTGTTTAAAAATAAGAAGACAAGGAAATTAAGTGTTAAAAGAATCTCTTTTATTTGTGATAACAGAACCTGTCGACTGAACAGTAGAGAGATTAAAAAGGTCTTTAGGAGGGTCTAAAAGTTCTCCCTGTGTCCTATTATTATAGTGCCCATACATTTATGTAATGTTAATAAAGAAAGTTCCTCATATTTTTTTGTTTTTTTTCTGGAAGGCATAGATTACTAAATCCCTATATAAGGCTGTGAATCTAAGAAACTACTATGTATTTTAAAACATAGATTTTGAATCTGTAAGGTACTGTGTGAACCATAAAATTGTTTTATGAATCATAAATAATGCTTATTATTCATTATCTTTGTAAGAAGCATGTTTGAACCATAAGAAAGGAAGGCAAAATTTACTTTTTTATGAATTCCATAAATTCTTTTCCTACTGTTCTATTTCTAATTTCTTTAGGCATAGTTGCTTATTTTATCATTTTATATATATATATACACACATATATATAGTACTATATATTTACTATGCTATTAATATATATACTAATATATTACATATATTATATATAGTGAAATGCTATATATAATAGTATGTATATAGTAAGTATACTATTACATATAGTGTGCATATATATGTGTGTATATATATATATAGTACCATATACTAATATGGTGTTTTGCTATATTTGCTTATTTCATTATTATATATATAGTACTATACTCTTAATATATATACTAATATATAATATACTACTATACTATATATAGTATAGTATATTAGTATATATACTATATATAGTATAGTATAGTAGTATATACTATTACTATACTATATTGTTATATACTATAGTATATACTATTACTATATATATAGTATTTCTCTTATATATAGTATTATATATATATATATAATACTATATACTAATCATAGTGTTTTGCTATAGTACTATGTAGTAGTTCTTACTATGTATACTGAAAATGCAGTTCTAATATATCATTAAAAAATGGGGCCCTATAATGTAATGCAATATTATATAATCTTGACATTTAAAAGATCTTCAAAGCAACACAGTCATATGTTTTCTTAGATGAAGACCACAAAACTCATAGCATTTAAATAACTTGTACAAGTTCACAAAAATAGCAACGGAATATGATACACAGAATTCCTTATTCATATTTCATGATGGCAGCCATGTTGATTATTGTGTGTCTGTATTCATCATAAGAATAGAGCAGAATGTAGATAGAGCCAGTACGTTCCTCAGATCAAACTTTCAAATCATTCATTTTTTTCTTCAGCTATAATAATCATATTTAAATATCCCATCTATCATTTTCTTTCCTTCAACTACTGTATTTTTTCATATGTCAAAAATCCACTTTTAAATGAGATCTTATTCTTGCTTCATTATTTATACCCTTCCATTTATATTTAAGACCATATAACATGCTTATTTTTAAACCTTCTGATTTAAAAGTCTGCTTCATTTGGCATATGTCATCCTTCTTTTATAGTGATTATCTTTCAGGTGTCTACTTATTTGACCCATGTTGAACTAGGGATATCAGACACCAGTATTTTATGTTTACAAAACTCCAAATACCAAGACCTGGATTGTGTTTATTCTTAAGTTTATTCTGGATTGTGTTTATTCTTAAAGAGATGAGGGTGTGGCTGCTGAATACTTTTTGCAAGATAAGCACTGTATAAGTCTAGAGAATGTTACTCACATAAACAACCATATGGGGTTGGCCTTGGAGACAGGTGATTTCCAGGGGAGAGAACACATAATTACTGAACTTGTTCTGATCACTCTGTTTTGCAGTTAATTCATCTAACAACACTTTTTAAATTATTATTCTTTTAATTAATTGACTTTTTAAATTTTTTAATGTTTATATATTTTTGAGAGAGAGACAGAGAGACAGAGTGCGAGTGGAGGGGCAGAGAGAGAGGGAGACACAGAATCCGAAGCAGGCTCCAGGCTCTGAACTGTCAGCACAGAGCCCATCGTGGGGCTCGAACTCACGAGCCATGAGATCATGACCTGAGCGGACGTCTGACATGTAACCAACTGAGCCACCCAGGTGCCCCTTAATTAATAGATGTTTTAAAGCAGTTTAAAGTTTACAAAAATACTGAGTGAAAAGTCCAAAAAGTTCCTATATACTCCACTATCCCCACCCCAATTTCCCCTTTTATTAACATCTTGCATGAATGTGGAACCATCTTGCATTTGTTACAGTTAACGAACAAACAATTTCAGTTTACTGTTAACTAAAGTCCATAGTTAACTATGGGTTACTATTCTATAAGTTTGAGAAATGTATAATGGCATTATTTTACCATCATATTATCATACAGAATAGTTTAACTGCCATAAAAATATTGTTGTTCTACCTATTCTTCCATCCTCCCAGCCTCAACCCCTGGCAACTACTGATCATTTTACTGTCTCCATGGTTTCACCTTTCCAGAATGTCATACAGTTGCAATTATACAGTGTATAGCCTTTTAGAATTGGCTTCTTTCACGTACCAATATATGTTTAAGATTCCTCTTTTAGTGGCTTGATTCTTCATTTCTTTTGTCACTGAAAACCCCATTGTTTGGATGCACCACCACCAGTAGGTGTATTCATTCACCTACTGAAGCATGTTTGGTTGCTTCCAAGGTTTGACAATTTTGAATAAATATGTTATTTGTCTCTTAGTTTGTTTGCTTTGTTTTTTTGGGCATATGTTTTCAGATAATTGGGTAAATTCTAAGGAATGTGATTATTTGATTGTATGGAAAGAGTATGTTTAATTTTGTAAAAAACTACCAAAATATCTTCTGAAGTGGATGTAACATTTTGTATTCCACCAGCAACAAATGAGAGTTCCTGTTCCTCTACATTCTTGCCATCATTTAGTTTTGTCAGTGTTTTGGATTTTATCCATTCTAATAGGTGTGTAGTGATATCTTGTATTAATTTGAATTTTCCTAAAGATGGATGATGTTGAGCATCTTTTTCATATGTTCATTTGCCATCTGTATATCTTCTTTGGTAAAGTGTCGAAATACTTTGCCCATTTTTTAGTTCTGTTGTGTCCTTATTGTTCAGTTTTAAAAGTTCTTTTGTATTTTAGATACCACCCTTTATTCATATGTGTTTTGGAAATATTTTCTCTCAGTTAGAGGCTTGTCTTCTCATTCTCTTATGACACCCCAAGAGACTTCTTTTTTCTTTGAGTGAGGGCATCGTGCTTAAATTTTTAGAGAGAAGCAGCAATCCAGCAGGAAGTTTTCTCGTGATTGTAATCCATCAGAAACTGGGTAGATCTGTTAGAAATAGAGGAGAATGCCTAACGGTAGATGGCCTTCTTTTTTTGTGTGTAATAACCCTTGCAAATATTTGGACTTTTTAATTTTACTCTGCCAACACTTGGAGCCCAAGCTTTGGCAGATTTTTTTGAACATGGAGCAAGCAATATCTTACCTCACATGGGGTGCATTTCAATTGTGGATCCTTTCCTTTTCATGATCTTAACACTCTCAGCTTCAAGGTAAGATAAATTCTTCGCTACCCATAATGGCATCAGCCCCCATCCAAGTTCTTCTGGTATCTGATACATGTATGTAAACACATTCTGGATTCTAAGTAGCAGCCAGATTTTGGATTATGCATTATTACAAGATTATACCTACCAGTACTTTTCTAAAATGAACTAAATCAATTAGTTAATTTGAAAGGAAAGCATTTAATCAGCTGTTTAATTGGATTGGAATCTCACAGAAACTTAAATGTTATCCTTAAATATTCATGTTCATAATTCTCTATATTTTAATATTGTCCACCAGCATTATATAAATGTAGGTAGGGTTTATTTTATAATTAATTATCCCATGGTCTTGAAATTATTTTCAAATTCATGGCAATTTCTTCAGATTAAGATAGATTTTGTTGTTAGAATTTAAGGTTTATAGACAGAGCATGAAGTAAGTTAGAGGATGGTTGTTAATTTCCCAAGATACCTCATATATGAACCAAAGGAGGAATAGTCTCAATTTGAAACAAGGAAGATGAAATTGCAAGCATTTTATTACTTATAGTTTATAGTGTTCACTACTTGCAACCTGTGGCAAAGATTTTATTTAGAAGTAACAACTTTGCTGTGATCTCATTATGAAAACTAATCAACATATTAACAGCAAAGCAAGCATAAAACACATTTAAGGAAAGCTCAGGACCTGTTCATTACTTCTGGTCAGAGTGTGATATTTGAAGCACTATAAACAAATCAAAGGAAGTGCACAGCCTTACGTGCATTCTGTTTCTTCATCCTTTTAGCTGCCGTTTATTTCTTTTGGTTATTTAACTTTATCAGACTTTATCAGAACATTCCAATAGCATGCTCACTACCAAACTAAGGCCATTGGCTGTCAAGTGCTTTGAGACTCCAAGGTATAAAGAATAGTAACTAAAATCATGTAATTATCTGGAAGCCAGAGTTCCTCTTAATACAGCAGTCTGACTTGCCTATTTTATATCACAATCTGCTATATAATTAGAAAACATCTGAAATGTAGTAGGGACCCTAATGACAGGAGTGTTCTTGTCTGACTTCTTAGTCTAGCTAATGAAGCATGGGAAGAGATTTTCAGCCAGTGTCAACCGTTTTAGCTTGTGATACCAATTTGACAGTGTGGCAATTGGTATTCATTTGCTAAGCACCAAAAGAAAATACTATTACATGTATTTATATTTTTATTTGGAAATAAAGTTAAGGCTTATTATGATATTTATGGTGAGAGCTTAGAGCAGTCTCACTTTAAATATAGGCAGCCTTACTATTTCTGATAATTTTATATAATGACACAGACAGCAGTAGTCAGCAAAGAACTGAATACAATTTCTCCTTCAAAGAGTGTACGGCCTACCAGAGAGCCAAATATATATATTTAAATGAAAATATAAAGGGTTAGTTCTTTTCCTATATATGTTCAAGAAATGGCTCCTTATATACCCTGCATCACAATGAAAAATCTTTCTGTAGTGTTACAGATTGTCATAAACCCTCTGGTTCAGTCAGTGTATCTTTTATGATGTAAATAGGATCCCCTATAGCTATTTCTAGAGTAATTTAAAACTCATCCTATGAAACTTCATAAGCCACTGAAATAGGAAAAGCATATCTGGCCAGAAAAACAGGTTTGCTAGATCTGCTCAAGCAATGAATTTTTAAAGGGTTTGCTTAAAACAACAGAGTATGTCAATTGGCAATATCAGTCCACATATGAGCTTTCAAATGCTCTCCTTCTAAGTCCAGGCAGCTGGGTGATTTGTATGATATTTGATTCTTGTTTTTTCAGCAGCCCATTTTGATTTAGTGCCATTTGCATTTTTATAGAAACAGCAGTTCTGCAGCAGGCTCTGTTTTGTTGATAAATTTTGCAAGGGGAAAAAGGTAAAGGGTATGTAGAACTTGAACCTGATAGAAAATGTTGTTTTAAAACATCAGCACCAATGAGAGATAAGTCTCAGAGGAAACAAAACACAAATAACTAGCAATTATATTTTATCATTTTCGGGGTTTTTTTTCAAATTTAGATATACCGCATTCCTGTTTACACCTTTTTTATATACTTGTAAGGTTTCAGACTTTTAACAAGAATTCATGGAGAAGTTTCCATATAAAAACACTAATATAGTTATTGAGAATTTTAACTATAGATAATAATATTTCTCTACTGTAGCTTCTCTGGTCCTGAAGTCCAACTTAAGAGCAGGACTGTTCTTAAGAGGGTTTTATGGCCTAAATAAAAAATATACAATATTTAGAATGTATGAGAGTGACGACAGGAATAGCATGAAACCTTTATTTTGTGTTTACCTTTAATATTACTACGACTATTCAATATGTAAATAATTATGCTCATTTTGTAAAAGAGAACACTGAGGGGTGCCTGCGTGGCTCAGTCAGTTGAGGATCCGACTTTGGCTTAGGTCATGATCTCAAGGTTCGTGGGTTTGAGCCCAGCATCAGGCTCTGCTCTGACAGCTAGCTGGGAGCCTGGAGCCTGCTTAGAATTCTGTGTCTCCCTCTCTCCTCCTCCCCCACTCGCACTCTGTCTCTCTCTGTGTCTCAAAATAAATAAATGTTAAAAAAAATTAAATAAATAAAAGAGAACACTGAAGTTCAGAGAAGTTAATCGTTTGCTTCAGGTGATTCAACTACTAAATAGATTTGGGATTTGAACCATGGTCTAGCATCCTGTTGCCTCAGGATAATTTTGTTGATAGGGGCACCTGGGTTGCTCAGTAGGCAGGGTGTCTGACATTGGCTCAGGTCATGATCTTGTGGTTCATGAGTAGGATCCCTGCATCAGGCTCAGTGCTGACAGCTTGGAGCCTGCTTCAGATCCTCTGTCTCCCTCTCTCTAACCCTCTCTGACTTGTGTGGGTGCTCTTTCTCGCTCTCTCAAAAATATATATTAATTTTTTTTTTTAGTTTTTATTGAGAGAAAAGCCTGTTAAAAGTAGACCATGTGAGCAGTCTTGATATAAGGAAAACAAGAAGGCACAGAATGACTGGATGCAGCCTTGGGAGTAGAAGTAAATATATTTGGACTGGAGGTGAATGTCTTAGTACAAACTTTGCTGCCTGCTCAAGGTTGCAGTGCAAAGCATACCTGTTTGGTCTGTTTGTTTATTTGTTTGTCTGTTGACTTGGACTTTACATAGTTTTAGATTTTATTTTGGAGGATTTAAGCAGTCATGAGATTTTCAGCCTTACCACTCCCTGCTGGCTTACCCCAGGGAGAGTTTCACTCCTTGACATCTGTCCCAAACATCTCTAGGCATTTGAGTTTGCACTCCCAGATTACAGTATAAGTAAATCTACTTATCTGATAGGTATTAGAAATACCTTTCCCCGGAGACAAAACACTAGTCCGTGAGACAAATGTTAAATAGTTGGAAATATAAATATCATTTACAATATTCTAATTTACCATCAAGTGGAAGAACTGCGGGTAGGAGCACAAGGTGTCAAATTAAATGAAGGAATCAGATAAAATGTGGTAAGTTTAACAAAGAAAGTAGTTACAAGGATGGATGAAACAAAAATCTAGTCTGAGAAGAGTGATTTTATACCGGGACGTTCAAATGAAGGTGAGACATTTGGAGACTGATTTTAGAGAGGCCAGATTAGGGTAGACTGACAATTAGGAAACAAGTACATGTTATCAAGAGATTCAGTTTTAGGAATTGTAGTTTAAACATGACAGATGAAGATCCAAGGGCAGAAGACAAAGCCCTTGTAGGGGCATTAGTCAAAGATCAGGATGGGACCTTAGTCACTACAAAAATGGTGTACAGAGGTAAATGGAAAGCAAATGCTAAAATTAACATTCTAAGTTTAATTAAAATGCTAAAATTAACTCCATGCTAAGCAGATACATAAGTGAATTCAGGTGCTTTTATGCTTTTTCTTCTCTACATGGGTCTAAGAGTGACTTCAGATTGAGTGAAGATAAACCTGCAAATTAACATTAAATAACCCCAATTACAAGCCTTTGCAGTTCTAACCATTGGTTTATGTTAACCGTTTTCTGTTGTTTTCCCCTGCCTTTTAATATAAAAGAAAGAGGAATGATAAGGAAAGATTAGAGACCTCCTGACAAAAGATCTTCAGTTTCCTGAATCTCTTTCCCACAACCAACCCTGGAGAAATCTTGGAGGTACAAGCAAAATTCTGAGAGAGATTAACATGAAATTTGTGAGGTTCTCCTAAAAAGACCCAGGGCCCTTTTACATCTGGTTTTGGGAGCTGGTTAAGTGTGGGCCACATGGAGATCTACAGATGGATTTTAACTGTACTAACACAATAAATTCCTTTCTTGCTGAGTTACAGGTAGAGACTATACCTTATCACAGGAAGGAAACTTCATTTGCAGCAAATAAGGAAATCATGGGAAGTAATTTCCAAAGCCGTGACTCCCCAAGCAAAGATGAATGGGTTCGTTTTATTTAGGGTTAGGGTGAATATTCAGAAAAGGGAGTTTTTGTCATCATATGTGGAGTTAGGTCGTGCACACACCTTAAGGGAACATGCCTATACATACATTGTATGTTATGTTAATTAGGTTGGCGCTTTTCCTTGGGAGAAGATTTTAGTATTATAATCAGGATAAGGTAACTCTTGGTCACTCCATGGTCCGTCTGTGTGGTATGAATCAGTGGTTGAGCTCAAACTGGTCTGGGTGGTCTTGGCTGGCCAGAGCTCTACATCAGGACATTCGTTATTGCTTAAAGGGGTAGTTTTGGTTACCATCATGGGGTGCTTTGCACATCTGGTCATTTTCTGAGTCAAAAGATAAACTGGAAATAGGAGCTTAAGGAAAATATGGGACAATAGTCAGTGGGTACGTGCAGGTGGGCAGCAAAGGTCATGTCTTGGGGTCGATCATGTGGGGTCTTGCTAGTGACATGGGGAGAGGACGGGCTGGTAGAAACAGAGTTCTTGTGTTCTGCTTTTCTAAGTCTTCACCTTTTCTTGGAGCTTTTGCCACAACTTAGTGCAAAATTTAAAAACAAGGCCAGCTATGGTTACGTAAGAGGCCTCTAGTTTACATAAGATATAATGTAGTTGTTGCCCTTGATAATGCTCATGTGACAATGCTCAGATCATACTGAAAACACTGATTTTGCTTTGATAAATATTATCTGTATACTTACCTATGAGCTACATTACAACAGTCATAAAAAGTTATTCTCGTTTTTTTATTACTCATGAAGATCTGATTTCGTAATCAAGGGTTAGCTGTTTGCTGTAACAAAGATTTAATAACAAGTATTTTTGTTGTTTGTTTGTGTGTTTCCTCATATTACTGTGGATATAAATCCACTGGTGGTTAAATTTATTAATCATAGAATGCTCCGAGGATAGTCCCTTTAATGATCTTGTTTCATGTAAATATTTAAATGTACACAATGCAGTGTATGCGTATGTATTTGACTCTATGTTGAATTCTTCTATAAATGGATACGTTTTTTTCTTAAGACTTTACTGTTTTAGAAGTTTTAGGTTCACAGCAAAATGGGGAAGATTTAGAGATTTCTCATATGCCCTCTGCCACACATGCATAGCCTCCCCTGTTATCAACAACCCTTAACCAGAATAGTATATTTGTTGTAAATGATGAGCCTACATTGATTCATCATAGTCACCCAAAGTCCATAGTTTATTTTATGGTTCACTCTTGATGTCGTATATTCTATGGGTTTGGGCAAATATATACTGTTATGTATCTATCATTTTGGTATCAGGCAGAATATTTTCACTGTCCAAAATATCCCTGGTGTCCTGCCTACTCATTCCTCCCTCATTCTCCCCCAACACCTGGAAAGCACTGATCATTTTACTTCCTCAATAGTTTTGGCTTTTCCAAAACATCATGTAATTGGAATCACAAACAATGTAACTTTTTCAGATTGGCTTTTTTTTCTGATCTTCCAAAGTGGCTGTATCATTTTGCATTCCTGCTAGCAATGAATGAACATGATTATTTCTCCACATTCTTCCTAGGATTTGGTGCTGTAGGTGTTTTGGATTTTGGTCATTGTAATGGGTGAGTAGAGTATCTCGTTGACATTTTAATTTGCATTTCCCTGATGACTTGTGGAGCATCCTTTCACATACTTGTTTGCCATCTATATGTTTTTTTTTGGTAAGGAGTCTGTTAGTTTTGGGCCCATTTAATTTTTTTAATGTTTATTTATTTTTGAGAGAGACAGAACATGAGCAGGGGAGGGCAGAGAGAGATGGAGACACAGAATCCAAAGCAGGCTTCAGGCTCTGAGCTGTCAACACAGAGCCCGTTGTGGGGCTGAAACTCACGAACTGTGAGATCATGACCTGAGCTGAAGTCAGCCACTTAACCGACTGAGCCCCAGTCTTTGGCCCATTTTAAAATGAAGTTGTTTATTTTCTTATTGTTGATTTTTAAGAGACTTTTCTGTGTTTTGTATAACAGTACTTTACCAAGCATGCCTTTTGCAAATATTTTCTCCCAGTCTGTGTTTTGTCTTCTTATTCTCCTGCTACTGTCTTTTGCAATGCATAAATTTTTAATTTTAGAATTATATTACAATAAAATAAAATAAAATTACAGTACAACTCATCACTTCTTTCTTTCATGAATGGTGCTTTGGTGTTGTATTTAAAAAATCAATGACAAACCCAAAATCATACAGATTTTCTCTTATGTTGTCTTACAGGAACTTTATGGTTTTGGGATTTACATTTAAGTCTATGATCAATTCTAAGTTAATTTTTAAAGGATATGATGTCTAGGTCAAGAATTATTTTTTTAAGTATGTAGATATTTATGATCTCCTACATTTTCCATAAAAAGACTATCATTTCTTTTTGAATTACCTTTTCTTTTTTGTCAAAGATAAATAGATTATATTTATGTGGATCTATTGCTGGGATGTCTATCTAATTGTCTATTCTTTCACCAGAATCACACTCTGATTTACTGTAGCTCCACAGTAACTCTTGAATATGGGTAGTGTCAGTATCCAACCTTGTTCTTCTCCTTCAACATTGTGTTGCTGTTCTGGGTCTTTTGCGTCTACACACAAATTTTAGGAGAAATTTGTCAATGTTAATAGAATAGCTTGCTGGTATTTTCATTGGCATTTTATTGAATCTATAGATTAAGTTGGGAAGAATTGACATTTTCACAATGTTGTATCTTCCTATCTATGAACATGGAGTATTTTCTCCATTTATTTGATTCTCCCTTGATTTACTTAACCAAAGTTGTAGAGTTTATGTCATGTAGCTCTTGTGTGTGTTGTGTTAGTTTATACCCATGTATTTCATCTGTCTGTTGTTGATGTAAATGGCATTATGTTTTATTGTCAATTTTTTGGCATTTTCTATGTAGATGGTAGTACGTGAACCATGTTTTATTTATTTTTCTTGTCGTATTGCCTTTGACAAGACTTCCATATGATGTTGAAAAGGAGTAGTGAGAGGAGACAACGTTGCTCAATGTACATATGTATATTTCTGTGTATGAGGATTCATTGCTGAATACATGTACAATAGTCACCTCATTTTGTTAAAGTTAATAAATATTAGATGACTTTATCAGCTTTATAGATTATCAGTACTTTTCTATTATCATTTCTATCCTAATACTTATTATTTATTAGGTTTGGAAATACTTTGGTGTCTGACATGAAATAGAAACTCAGCTTTTCCCCTATTTTTGCTTTCCCAGATTTGACGTAGGTGTTCCAACAGGTTTATTAAGGAACCCATTAATTTCCATTGGTTAAATATGCTACTTCAACTGAAAGAACCTATTTCTGAACTTTCTATCCTAATCCATTAAGAGCATTCTTATTTTTAATTTTATTCAATGGGAATTCAAGTGTCTTTGTTGGGGCCTGTTAGCTAGGTGATATTTTAATTGTGAATGTGTAGTTTTCAATTTCTAATAATTTTATACATAATTTCAATAAGGGCAGTAAGTAGATCCCAAGATGAGAGAGATGATACAAACACATAAATAAGGATATAGAATAGTAATTATATATTAAAGGTGACATGAAAAATAAATGTAGAAAAATAGAGCACTTAGTAAAATATGTCAGGATGAAAGGCTATACATTTGGGGAACATGATTAGGTCTGTACCACACACTTGCAATAAAATTAATTCCTAATGTTAAAGATTGTTAGGTGAAAATTAAAGACATGGAAATACAGGTGAAAGTGGAATGTCTTTAGAAATATGACCTAAGGAGAAATGCAAAATATTGATGAATATGATTATGTAAAATGTTAAACATTCTGGACCTCAAGAAATGATAAAACTAATTTTAATAACAAAAGGAAAGATTTGAAATAATGTGACAAATATTTTTGCATAACTTAATAAAAGATTTTTATTTTTTAAATTTTTTTAATGTTTGTTTATTTTTGAGAGAGAGATAGAGAGACACATAGCATGAGCAGGGGAAGGGCAGAGAGACACAGAATCTGAAGCAGGCCTCAGGCTCCAAGCTGTCAGCACAGAGCCCAATGTGGGGCTCGAATTCATGAACTGTGAGATCATGACCTAAGACATGAAGTTGGATTCTTAACTGACTGAGCTACCCACCCACCCTAATTAATAAAGGATTTTTAAAAATCAATAAGAAACAAAACATGAACAATAATAAAATGAACAAATATGTGAATATTTAATGCTTGAAAAAATAGGGAATGCTAACAAGTATATTAAAATTTTCAATTCATATTTTAATTAAAGAGCAGATTTCTGACAAAACTACAATGTCCTTTAATCTTCTTAAATTAGCCAAGATATAAAATACTGTAATATATACTTTTGGTAATTATGTATAAAAATGGTGAAGTACAATTATTTTAGGGATCCATTAGATAATGTCTGCCAAAAGACTTTGATCTAACAATACCAGTTCTTGTAATTCAATAAATAAATTGGAGACATTTCCTGTGTTTATATGTGTGTGTGTGTGTGTGTGTGTGTGTGTGTGTCAGTGTACAACAGAGATTTTTTCATGATAGAAACATTGAAAATATATACCACAATAAGTGATTGGATACATATATGTACATATGTGTATATGATTATACACACATGTATATATATGTGTTACAAATTTAAGTGTATAGTCAGGTAATATAGAATTATTATTTATTCTTTTCTTCTTTATTGATTTTCATCACCAGGAGAATCTGTTTCTGGAGTGTTTCCTCTATATTCTCATACAAATAATTGTATCCAGAAATAAATATGATGTTGTAGATGAGTATCATTGCATCATGGCCTAAGAAACCATATATTGTATATGAGCTCATATAGGTCTACAAAGAAACACACACACACAAACACAAACACACAGGCAACATTTAAATGTATTTATCTGTTGTGGATAGAATTCTTGAGCTTTGCCTAATTTTATTTATTGATGCACTGTATTTTTATAAAACAAAATTTTAAAGTATTATAATAAGAAAAGATTACTTTAGAAAACGTTTGTTTGGAAGATGGATTGAGATGATAAACTGGGCATATGCATTTACATCCCCTTTCAGTTAAATTATTTGACAAATCAAAAACCTGTTGTTGGTTGTTTTTGTTATTTTTAGGATAAAGTTTTAACAGTGCCAGCAATTAAGAAAGAATAGTTTTGGTGGCCAAGGCATTTTGACAAATTTTGGAAAACAAACTCATGATTGTCAAAGAAGCAAGACTGACGTAAACCATAGCAGAAAGAACACACGAAGGTGGAAAAAAAAAAAAAACAACTAGTGTAGAGGCAATTGAAATTTCAGTAATAATCAAAGCTCAATGTATACATAAAAAGAATAGGAGGAGGACCCAAGCCCAGGGGAATCCGGGCAATTAAGAGATAGTACTTTGAACTTCAAGCCATTCTAGCTCACCTTGTGCTTTTTCCGAGTCAAGCAGTTCTGATCCCAGGCAAAACTGGACTGCTCTTAGGAAATGGAATGATCAGCATTAAGACCTATTAACATGGGTGATGGAACCTGAGATTAAATCACAGGTTAAGTAAATTCTGGTTCTTCGAAGTAGAGACAAGGAAAATGAAAGAAAAGGCAAGATGAGAAATGAATAAAAATGTTTGTCTTGGGGGCGCCTGGGTGGCGCAGTCGGTTAAGCGTCCGACTTCAGCCAGGTCACGATCTCGCGGTCCGTGAGTTCGAGCCCCGCGTCAGGCTCTGGGCTGATGGCTCAGAGCCTGGAGCTTGTTTCCGATTCTGTGTCTCCCTCTCTCTCTGCCCCTCCCCCGTTCATGCTCTGTCTCTCTCTGTCCTAAAAATAAATAAATGTTGAAAAAAAAATTAAAAAAAAATGTTTGTCTTCTAGTAAAAGCCTCATAATTCAAAAAATTGTGAAAGGGTATCCACCAAACCTAAGAGAACCATGCCACATCCACTTAGAAGGGATTTGAGGAAGCCTTCTTATCCAGGGCACAGGACCCCTTAAAGATCTACACACCCACTGAGGAACCCATTACAGCTGCCTACACGAATAAAATTATAGCTGCCTACACGAATCAACAGATCCTTATACTCTAAACTAAATGACAACCATGTTCACAGAACTTTGAAAAACTACCAGCATGGAAGAGAAGACCATGATAAACAGGAGAGCTGATATAGGAGAAAATATGTGAAAGTTTATTAACTTTGTGAAAGAAAACATATATTTTAATAAAAAAGGCCTATGTTAGGCTGCTATAAAAACCAAAATTCAATCATATGATTCTCAGGAAACATAACTAAAGTTGGCTTTGGTATAAAATTCACTGTTAGTGGGGGGCCTGGCTTGCTCACTCAGTTAAATATCAGAGTTCAGTTCGAGTCATGATCTTACAGTCCATGCATTCCAGCCCCATGTCTGGCTCTGTGCTGTCAGCTCAGCGCCTGGAGCCTGCTTCAGATTCTGTGTGTCCATCTCTTTCTGCCCCTCCCCTGCTAACACTCTGTCTCTCTCTCTCTCAAAAATTTTTTAAAAAATTAATTTTTTTCTTAAATTAAAAAAAATTAAAATTTATTGCTAGTGAACTTTGCTGTATCTTAGAATGAATTACCCTACAAAGACCATGGGCCTAGGGATACTGGTGGTATTGTTGAACTCTAATGTAGCTGGCTTCACTTTTTTTTAAAATACTTCATGCAAGCAAAGAGTTCTATGTATAAGTGCGAAAGCTCATTTGAGGGTTCCTTTATGAATACTATTACTGCTAATAATAATTCACTTGGAGATATTATGTGCTTTAAGTAGTATTTGACTCATCATGGTGCTGCATACCTTCAAAGTCTCCCAAAGTCACTTATTTTAAGCAGCATCTAGTTTTGAAGATTGAGTTTAAGAGAAATTTACTGAAACAGTGGACTTTAGAATGACTGGACACTGTTATGGGTCAATGCACTTACAAATTCCACTCAACTACAGTGGTAAAATAATCTGTTTTTCTATGGGATAGATCCTTCTGGGATTTTTTTTTCTGTGCAGAAACTAAAATGTTATAAAAACAAGTAGTGATAAACCAACTACTCTGAGAATAGATTGTCTGACTTTTCTGACTAGAACTGTTTGAAAAGAAAAAATGTACCTGTATAGCCTTTCAATGTATGTTCTTTTTTTAAGTTTATTTATTTTGATATTTGAGACAGAAAGGGAGAATTGGAGAAGGGGAGAGGCTGAGAGAGGGAGAGACAGAATCCCAAGCAGGCTCTGCAAACTCAGCACAGAGCCTGACACAGGGGCTTGAACTCAGGAATTGAACCATGAGATAATGACCTGAGCTGAGATCAAGAGTCAAATGCTTAACCTGAGCTACTCAGGCGCCCCTCAATGTATGTTCTTTTTATCAGCAGATAAAATGTCCTTAATATGATCTTTTCAAAAATAATTTTTAAGGACGTCTGGGTAGCAGGGTCAGTTAAGCATCTGACTTCATCTTAGGTCATAATCTTGTGGTTTGTGAACTTGAGCCCTGCATCAGGCTCTGTGCTAAACATGGGGCCTGCTTCATATTCTGTGTCTCCCTCTCTCTCTGCCCCTCCCCACTCATGCCCTGTCACTATGTGTCTCAAAAATAAATGAATAAACATTAAAAAATTTAAAAATTAAATAGTTTTTAATTTCTTTAAAGACTTTCAATTCCTGTTTATATCTGTGTCCCCTTTACATCTGAAATATGTCCGTATAATTATTTTAAGAGTCATTCAAAAGAAAATTTCCATAGGGCCAGATCCCAAACAATCTCTCAAACTCCCACAGCATGCTTCCTAATACTTACTGATGATTAATTATTTATAGAATCATAATAGCTAAAATTAATAACTTAGGAAACAACAGATGTTGCCAAAGATGCATAGAACAGGGAACACTTTTGCACTGTTGATGGGAATGAACACTGGTGCAGCCACTCTGGACAACAGTATGGAAATTTTTCAAAAAATTAAAAATAGAGCTGCCCTATGACTTAGCAATTACACTACTGGATATTTATCCAAAGGATACAAAAATGCTGATTTGAAGGGGCACATGCGCCCAAATGTTTATAGCAGCTCTATCAACAATAGCCAAATTATAGAAAGAATCCATATGTCCATCAAATGATGAATGGATAAAGAAGTGGTGGTATAAAAAAAATAATAAAAATAAATAAATTAATTAATTTAAAACAGAGGGGTCCCTGAGTGGCTCAGTCAGTTAAGTGTTTGACTCTTGATTTTAGATCAGGTCATGATCTCACATTTTGTGTGTTTGAGACCTGCATTGGGCTCCACACTGACAGTGCAAAGGCTGCTTGAGATTCTCTCTCTCCCTCTCTTTCTGCCCCTCCCCCCTCTCCAACTCACTCTCTCTCTCTCTAAATAAACT
Source organism: Prionailurus viverrinus (assembly GCF_022837055.1). NCBI lineage: Eukaryota > Metazoa > Chordata > Mammalia > Carnivora > Felidae > Prionailurus > Prionailurus viverrinus. The sequence goes on along the minus strand of NC_062565.1, from coordinate 58,545,172 downwards.
AAAAAAAAAAAGAAGAGATGGTGTATACACACACACACACACAATGGAATACTACTTGGTGATCAAAAAGAATGAAATTTTGCCATTTGCAACAACATGGATGGAACTAGAGTATATTATGCCAAGTGAAATAAGTCAGCAGAGAAAGAGATATCATAGGACTTCAAGAAATACAACAGATGAACATAGGGGAATGGAAGGAAAAATAAGGTAAAAACAGAGAGGGAGGCAAAACATGAAACTCTTAAATACAGAGAACAAACTAAGGGCTGCTGGACGGGAAGTATGTGGGGGGATGGGCTAAATAGGTGGGGGGATGGCCAAACTTGTTTGGATGAGCACTGGGTGTTACATGTAAGTGATGAATCACTGGGTTCTACTCCCGAAACAAATACTAAATTGTATATTAACTAACTTTAATTTAAGTAAATAAATGAAAAAAAAAATAAAAACTACTAGGGAGTACAACAAAGATCAAGTTATAGCTAGTGCCTGTTCTCACCAAAGTTATTATCAAACTTCATGTGAAGGAAACTGAGAACAAAAGTAAAGAAAATTATTTTCTCAGTGAGAATAAATAAATAAGCAAGTACATTTATCAACATACATTACAATGTATACATAGAGACATGACAAAATGTGTTTGACTTTACCATAATATTCTTAGTTCCTTAAACTTGCTTTACTTTCTTCAGTCTCTGACTATGTTGTCCCCCTTGGCTTCACACACTTTATCCCCATCTTCAGTTGGGTACCTTCTATCCATGTTTTCTACCTCAGCTTCCTTATCTCCATCAGGAATTTTTTCTGAATCTTTAAAAAACGTCTGAATATGGCCTTTAAAATATTTATTTATTTATTTTTGAGAGAGAGACAACGTGAGTGGGAGAGGGGCAGAGAGAGAGAGAAAGAGAATTCTAAGCTGGCTCTGTACTGTCAGCACAGAGCCCGACATGGGCTCAAACACACAAACCATGAGATCATGCCCTGAGCTGAAGTCACATGCTTAACCGACTGAGCCACCCACGCGCCCCTGAATATGTTTTCTAAGTGATCCAATCATATCATATCCTGTCCTTTTCCATCTTTGCACTTATCAAACTATATTTAAATGATTAGTCATTCACTAGATTGGCTACAACATAGGTAGACAAACTATGAAGGCCAAATCCTGCTAATGAGCTAAGAATAGTTGTTACATAAAGAAAAGCTTAAAAATAAATAAAAATTAGAGTCATATTTCATGATGTGAAAGTTACATGAAATTAAAATTCCATTGTTTATAAATAAAGCTTCATTGGAATGCAACCCTGCCTACCCATTTACATATTGGCAACTTCTGAGCAAGAATGGCAGAAGTGCGTAGGTGCAACAGAGATCATAAAATACTAAACCAAAAATATTTACTATATAACCCATTGCAGAACATGTTTGCCTACACCTTGTCTTCAATATCAACCTACAATGATGTCCAAAAATATAATAACTTCAAGTTCTCAATTACCTTTCCATTCAGTGAATCCCCAGGGTACAGAATAGTGTCTTTATTTCTTTTCCTGCTTACTCTTGTGGGAGCTCAGATCTCATTACTGCTGCCTCTGATACTGAATGATGCAGAAACTGGCCATCTTCTAAATGAACATTGTTGTGGTCAGTACCACGCACACCTGCTGAAAATGGAGCAGGGCAACACCATAACTGTGCTGAAACCTTAGCTATTCCTCAGGAAGAGCTTGAAAAGCACCAAAATAAAAAAAAAAAATGTTTAGCCCTGCAGTAATACAATGGATCACACCTTGTTTAACCATTATCCCACGAACCGATGTAGCTTTCATCTGGAGTATAAAAGAAAGTAATATAAGCTCTTATTTTCCTCTTGAAGAATCAGGTCTATCTCACTGTAACATCAAAGTGACTCCCTGGCATTGGCTCCAGGTGCAATAAACAAGCCACTAGGTGACTCAAGGAGGCAGCTGGTTAAGCCTTGTACAGCACATAGGCGATTGGCAATACTCTTTTCCTGAAATAATTACCAATGTAAGAAACACAGACTCTTCCTTATCCTTGTGCCTACAGAAATCTCTCATGATCTTCTTCTGCCTTTAATGTTGTTATCCATACTCATAGAAACAGAGAATAGAATGGTGGTTGCCAGGGGCTAGGGAAAGGGGGGAAAGTGAAGGTGGAGAAAAGGTGTAATGTTTCAGTTACCTAGTTCTATAAGATAAATAAGTTCTAGAGAGCTACATTACAACATTGTGCCTATAGTTAACAATACTGTCTTGTGCACTTAAGATATTACTAAAAGGGTAGATCTAAAGTTAGTTGTTTTTACAATTAAAAAACTAAAATAATAAGATGTTATTATAATCATATTTTATATACACAAATAATATATGCATATTTTACAGACATGAATGATGGCAGAGGAGAAAATAAGATTGTAAGCAGCATTTTCTTTGTTGTTAAAGGATGGTCCTGCAGTCAAAACTTCACACATTAAGGTGGTTTGTGGCAATTTGATTTTCCTCAAACTTCAAACCACCTCAGAGAGAAACTTTTACTCCTGAGCTTTATCACCAAAGGGCATATTTTATAGTTGCATATTCATTTAAGGACATTCTTATCAATTTATCAAAGAACTACCCTGAAGTTATAATAAAACTTTCTGATATGACCAAGGAAAGGAAATGGTTAAAGGAAATGGTTCACATTGGTGACCCCTATAGAAAGAATTCCTTGCCAATGATTTTCTACAAGGAACAAAAAGGTAAATGACCTTTTAAAAGGACCAAAGCATACCATCAGGCTCTGTTTCAACTGTTCTAAATTGCTCATAAAATATAATTCAATTTCCACACCCCTGCCCATTTTGTGTGGGTACCCATTTTGCTATATATATACATGAAGGAATTATTAAAACTCATTAACAGCATCATTTTTATATATTCTATTTTTTAAATATGAAATTTCTGAAGTTGCCTTTTTTATTCTTAAGAAACACTTTTAGAATTTTAGTGTAACTGATACCAAAATATTTTAAAATGATATTCTACTCTATTACTGCCCTGAGATATTAATATCAAAAATAATAATCAAATGTAATAGTTAAATATATTGTTATTCAGATATTTCTTAATTATTCTATGATAATTTAAATTTTCTTCCATCTTAATAATGGGGATATTGCAATGACTCAATTGATACTTCACCCATAAAACAATGCTTTTTTGCCTTTACGTGATTTAGGAGTAAGAATTATTAGCAGCCCACATGAACATATAGTGTGTCTCTGATTACCTTATAGGGTAATCAGTGTAAATATGTGTATATATATATGTATATATTAATAATGTAAATATATAAATATATTTATAATTTATGTATAAATATATAAAATAAAAATGTAATATATATACTATATATAATTTGTATGTATTATATATAATTATATAATATATAGTATAATATATGTGTTTATACAAATATAAAATATATAAATGTATAAATAAATATAATATATATTAATATAAATATATAATTATATTTGGAATTTATATATAAATAGATATAATAATATAAATATATAAAATATATTTAAAATTGTATATCTTTTTAAATATATATATTTATTTTAAACTTTTCTCCCCTTTCTATTCATAGTTTTAAGTGATATGTAGATTTTTTTTTAATTTTTTTTTAACATTTATTTATTTTTGAGACAGAGAGAGACAGAGCATGAATGCGGGAGGGTGAGAGAGAGAGGGAGACACAGAATCTGAAACAGGCTCCAGGCTCCGAGCTGTCAGCACAGAGCCCGACGTGGGGCTTGAACTCACGGACGTGAGATCATGACCTGGGCCGAAGTCGGACGCTCAACCGACTGAGCCCCCAGGCGCCCCAATGATATGTAGATTTTAAAAAAATATTTGACTTCTTTTTAGTTTCCTTTTACCTAACTGGACACATCTCTTTTCTCTAGGAATCAATTCTTCCTTTGCCTGATTCAACCCTTTTCTTAAAGTGAGAAATAATGAAAATTAATTAATACTTCAAAACAATAAAATACCCAAATTCTGTTCATAGGCTTATGTAGTAAGAACTTATTAGACCATAAAATAATAAGCATATTTGATTTTGTTTATCTGTGAAATGTTCTCAAATTTGTTTTCAGTAGAAGGGCCAGTATGAAAGTACTGATAGGATAAACCCAATGAATATTTTTTGTATATTTTTTTCATGGTAAAGGAAGGAAGGAAGGGAGGAAGACAGGAATATAGGAAGGGAGGGAGGAAGGGTGGCAGGAAGATATAAGCAAAAAATGTCTTAAGATTCAGGAACAGGTGATAAAGGCTTTTACCTCTTAGTTTCTACTCATTTAGAATGCTTGATTTGGTGTGAGACTATATTCGTATCACTTAAAAGGTAAAATAGACACATAAATGAATGGAACAAAGTAGAAAACCCAGAAATGAACACACAACTATGTGGTCAACTAATCTTCAAAGCAGGAAAGAATATCAGATGAGAAAAAGACAGATAGTGTTGGGAAAACTGGACAGCAACATGCAAAATAATGAAACTGGACGATTTTCTTATACTATACACAAAAATAAATTCAAAATGGATCAAAGACCTAAATGTGAGACCTGAAACCATAAAAATCCTAAAAGGGAATACAGGAACGTTTCTGGCATCGGCCATAGCAAATTCTTTCTGGATATGTCTCCTGAGGCAAGGGAAACAGAAACAAAAATAAACTAATAGATGAAAAGATGTTCAACATTACTCATTGTCAGCGAAATACAAATCAAAACTACAAAAAGATATCATCTCACAACTGTCAGAATGGTGAAAATCAACAGCACAAGAAACAACAGGTGTTGGTGAGGATGTGGAGAAAGAGAGACCTTCTTACACTGTTGGTGAGAATGCAAACTGGTGCAGCCATTCTGGAAAACAGTATAGAGTTTCCCCAAAACCTTAAAATCCAGCAATTGCATTAAGGTATTACCCAAATAATACGTAAATACTAATTCGAAGGGATACATGCTCCTTGATGTTTATAGCAGCATTACCTGCAATAGCCAAATTATGGAAACAGCCCAAGTGTTCATCGACTGATGAATGGATAAAGAAGAGGTATACATACATGGGGATATTACTCAACCATAAAAAGAATGTAACCTTGCCATGAGCAACAACATGGATGAAGCTAGAGAGTATTATGCTAAGTCAAATAAGTCAATCAGAGAAAGACATATACCATATGATTTCACTTATGTGTGGAATTTAAGAAATAAAACAAAAGAGCAAAGGGAATAAAAAGAGAGAGAGGCAAACCAAGAGACAAATTCTTTGTAACGGACTGTTACCAGAGAAGAGGTAGGTGGTGATAGGTGATCCTAAATAGGTGATAGGATTAAGAAGTGCACTTGTGATACACACAGGGTGATTTATGGAAGTGTTAAATCACTGTATTGGACACCTGAAACTAATATTATACTGACTGTTAACTGTAATTTGAATAAACACTTTTTTAAAAAGTGATACAAATATTTCTTTTAAGAATTTAGGTTTTCAAAACTTTTTCCTAGCTTATTAGCTGAAATTAACCTAGCTATTTTTTTTTCTGGGTCCTAATTATTTGAAAATAGAGCCAACAACTCAACAAAGTACAACTGAAAGTTTTGTGCTAAATATTTTCAGAATTTATTAATTGTGACATGTACTCACAAAGGTAATTCCTTAACATCCAGCTTCATTTCTTTAAAATGTATATCTGTGGGGCGCCTGAGTGGCTCAGTTGGTTGGGCGTCCGGCTTCAGCTCAAATCATGATCTCACAGTCCGTGAGTTCGAGCCCCGCGTCAGGCCCTATGCTGACAGTTCAGAGCCTGGAGCCTGCTTCTGATTCTGTGTCTCCCTCTCTCTGGCTCTCCCCCGCTCACACTCTGTCTCACTCTCTCTCTCAAAAATAAGTGAACATTAAAAAAAAAATTTTTACTGTATATCTGTGGTAATTTGTAATGTTAGAGCAAATATGTTTTTTTTTTCAAAATAAAAGGAGCAATGAATATTTGTTTTAAGAAAAATTGGCAAGCAATATATTGCTTGTTGTATTTGTATTCCCCTTTTAGAGTTAGGTTTTATAGTAAGTTATTTTTAATATTATTATTCTACAGGGAATTTATTTTTAATGTGATACTCTGCAGGTAATTTTATGAAGTAAATTCCATTTCAAAACTGGAACAGTCAACACTAAAGTAGACAATAGATATACTTCTTGAAATCAATACACTATAAATGCATATTTCAAGATGGTGAAGCAGTGGTGTATTAAAAGGTATAGTCACTCTTGCATAGAAAGGGACTCAGGGTACCAAATAAATTTTAAACACTTTTATATCTAAGGAAACGTGTGTGTGTCTGTATGTGCATATGAGTGTGTGTACACATTTTCAAATATATGAAAATATATGCATGTTTACCTTAGGAACCACATGCATGCATATATCTGCTTCTCCCTGTGTGGATAAACAGAAAAAAAAAATAACAAAAAGAGAAGATGAATCTTTTGGAGAAATTAATCATGTCTTAGTCTCAGCAGAGGCAGCAGAATAAGCCCCACTTCCCTATCATGTCACCCTCATGTTGCCCTTTACAGAAACTTTACAAGCAGCTAATGTCAGCTACAACTAATGGCTTTTCAGGGGGCCCAATGATTTCAGCTCAGACTCCAGCACATGAACGTATAGGTAATCAAGGAACAGAGCCCCTAATGTGTGTATTGCTGAAACAAGTTAGCCTTTGCCTTCTGAAACTTGCTGAATGAGGAATCCATTAATTTCTTTTTAATTGGTTCCAGCAATCACTATAACAGTTACAACAGAAGTTTTCACATTTTCATATTAATGTCATTTGATATATTATATTATAAATGGGAGAATAGAAACATCGGGTATATACAGTATGCTTTATCTGTGCTTATTTTTTTCTATTTGCTTTTAAGCTTTTAAAGAAATTAAAGTAATACTAGTAATAACATCAATAGCTATTTTTTGTTTGAGCACTTAATATTTACCACAGACATATGTTGTTTCTGATAATTCTCAAAAACCACTTGTGAGGACATAGGTATTATTATTAGTATTGTTATTATTCCTATTTAAATATGGAGAAACTAAGTCAGTTTCTCAGGAAAAGGGGAGTTATAAGTTCTCAGTGATAATCAGAATTTGTGGTTGACCTTCAAACAGCCGCATCTCTACATTACATTGAGAAAGTAAGTGTCTCTTCATCCCTCACTGTTCCATATGAATCTCTTCTGAGCCTTGAGTTTCCAACTTCCTAGAGACAAAATCATAATGGCTTTATATTTGATAGTTTCAACTCACTTATGCGGAAATCTCTAACTGAATTCAAGTAGAGTTAAGAAATCTCCAAATTCACCGATGGCAGGAAAATGTGACGTGAAAATGTTTGGTCCTTTATTACCCACATAAGACAGTCTCTTTTAGCAAAATATTTTCAAAAAGCGTACTTATTTTCCTTTCTCGCTGTTCCTTCTCCCAGGAAGCTACATCAAAGAATTGGAGAGGATGGCTGGCTCTGAGGGGCCAACTATTCTTCATTGGAATCGCCAGGGTCTTTTGACATGTCGCATCTCATCAGTTGTCTTTGTCAGTTTCTGACTTCACAGGGTTCCTACTGAAGCATCGTGGCTGGGGTCACATGTAGCCGTTCCTTTTGGCCCTGTGAAGGCACTGTGCCCTTGACTTGCTCATCACCTCCAACTGACAATCCCCAATTAAAGGCCATGCTGATTCATTGAGATTCAAGTCTGTTCCACACAATAGCTTCTTTCTTCTAGGGTCTTTTGATGAGTCCACAGCATCTGGCAGGAGACACAGGCACAAAGTTCTAAGCTTCCTTTGCTCCAGCCATAGGAAGTAGTTTTGGTTCATTTCATACCTCACAGCCACCGAAAGAGAATTTGAGTGTGTAGATTGTTTCAGTCTAGCTCTCTCCTTTTCTGCTTCCATCTGCCCTGACACCATTCCTGCTTTCAGGCAGCTTTAAACTGGAAGCTGTGTTATAGAGAACATACAAGTAGAGTGACCAACCATTCTGGTTTGCTCAGGACTGAGGGAGTTCTGGGGATACAGGATTTTCAGTGCTAAACCTGGGAACATTGTAGGCAGACCTGGATGGTTGGTCACCCTACATACAAGATAATATCTAAAAATCCTCACTAGAGTGGAGCCTCAAGGAGAGGCCGGTGTGTGTGGCATGCAGAGGTTGAAGAGAAAAATGGAAGAGTGCATATGCTAATGTGGAAGGATAGAAAGCGTATAACTATTTGGGGTGAGAGGACAGGAGGCCAGTGCCAAATTATCTTTGCCCAGAGAGTTTGGACTCAGCATTCTGATAAGTATAGAATATTTTAAAATATCATATCATTGGGGGGCGCATGGGTGACTCAGTCGGTTGAGCGTCGTACTTCGGGCTCAGGTCATGGTCTCGTGGTTTGTGAGTTCGAGACCAGGGTGGAGCTCTGTGCTGAAGACGTGGCTCTGTGCTCACAGCTCGGAGCCTGGAGCCTGCTTTGGATTCTGTGTCTCCTTCTCTCTCTGCCCCGGCCCCACTTGTGCTCTGTCTCTCTCTATCAAAAATAAATAAATGTGATAAAAAAAATTTAAAAAAGACATCATATCCTTTGTACTTTCAATGAGGGTACAAAAGTGCAGGGGTAGGTTAGCAAAATTCAATGTACATTTTTGTGCTGAAGATTTATTTGACTTCAATATTATGCAAAAGTTTTAAATGTCATAAAAAGGTGTTTTCACTTGCTTTGACTTATTTTAGCACTGTTATATATGGCCATTACCCATGGTATTAACATGTAGTATCCTCTAGAGGCTATCTTACTCATTTTATGAAGTGTTTTGTTACCTTGTTTTCAAGAATTTTATGCTTGAAGGTGTATTCTTTGCTAATTGTCAATATTTCATCCTTATTTGCTATTATTAAAAATAACTCAAAAGCGGTGAGTTATTTTACTCATTTGTAGATCATTAGATAATCACAGCCTCCTTTTTTTGGTTTTAGATGTAGTTCTCTCTTTACCTGTGACATATATTTAGAAACTCTAGTTCCTTTTTAACCATTCAATTACTAATTTATTCTACTCTTGCAATGCAACTGATTATATTTTGAAATGAGATAGCAGAAATGAATTAAACTATCAGTGTTATATTATTTCTTTCCAAAAATAGGATGACTCTTCTTATACATTTCAATTCATTTTATATGTGCGCATTGTTTCCACTATAACAGTAGGTGAAATGACAAGAGAATTGCTTTAGGTAAAATAATATAGATAAAATTATATTTATAAATGCATAAAATAACTTATAATTTGCTTTGAGTGAAAGTAGACTAAGAGAAGTGGTGATAAGTAGTTCATCATAGCACTGAATCTATGCTCTATATACAATGATGATCTATATACATGAGATGATCTATATACAATGATCAGTGATATATTGATATATTCTTTTCAAAAAAGAATTTGATTATCTAGCCAAGTATCTTTTATCTCTTAATAGCTACCTGTCTCATTACAAATAAAAACTAATTTTCTACTCTTTAGGAAGATATAAGAGTGTTTTCTTTTTTTCCCTGCAAATCGATTACCCTGTTCCCCAAAGCAGATTGTTTAGTAAAAAAAAAAAATTAGACTTAGCTCCATCTCTTATTTTTCTCCTATACCAATGTAAAGGAAGGAAAATAAATCTGTACCAGGAAGAGTGTAGTATGTCACTGCTTCGCTTTACAGTCAGGATATTGCACACCTTGCATTGCAAGGACAAAGAAACAGGGTCTGTGTCCTCGTGTCAGAGAAAAATAAAACTCCCTCAGGGGTTTACCACAAGCGCAATAATAATAATAATATAGACTGGAAGCAAATTCTGTTTCTTCAGGTTATCACTCAGGGAAGAGAGTTATAGATTCTTTCCTTTGTCATTGTTCTAATCAAAAGACACCAAACACTCAGGGGCCAAGCTGACCAATCACTGGTAACCTCTCTCTCTCTCTCTCTCTCTCTCTCTCTCTCTCTCTGTATATGTATATATATATATACTGATAAAAATCCAACCATACTCATATATTGATATTAGCATTTGCCCTGCATTATAATCAAGTTGTATTAATCTGCTTTTAATCTAAGACATAAAGGTTTCAACCAGGGGAATGCATAGTAGCCAACGAGGCAAACAAGAATGTTCAGGTTTCCCAAAGAGAGTTTTTCCCAGGTGTCCTATCAATGGACTGCTGGGACAAAGGACAAAACACAGGACTGACACTCATTAAAGAACTTGTGTGTGTGATAATAAGACATATCTATAATTTACCTTTTAAGAACTTACTCTTTTGTACAGGTAGTTGCAAACTAGGAAAAAAAACAAAACAGCTGAAGTCCAGTGACATGAAATCCATTTAGTTACTGATTCTGTAAGGCAGCAAAACATTCTCTGTCTCTCTCATTTAGAGGATTGGGAAGAAATTGTCTGTGAAAGGGATGTATACATTTTAAAATAATACATCTTAAAATGTTATAGAATAGTTATGACACCAAAATTTCCAATATTCCAATATTCCAAAATTCCAATATTCAATTTTGGATAAGAAAGATGAAATAAAAGATAATCCCAAGGCAATGTAATAAATGTTACAGTAGAAGTCTGAACAAGATGTCAGGGAGTAGAGGAGAGAATTACTAGCCCATTGTCTTAAGAAAAGGAGTTGACAAGAGTGACTTTTCAAGGCACAGTAGGACTTCTCTACAGAGAGATGATGGATGACCACATTCCTAACCAACAGAGAGCATCAGGCATGTAGGGCATGTCTCTCCTGGGAAAGAGAGAATTTTGTTCATAAGTTAGAGAGTTGAATAGTAAGAGATAAGAATGGGGAGTAGGTTGAGAACAGGTTATATAGGGGTTTCTGTGTTATTGTAAGAATTTTGCATTTTATAAATTAGATAATAATTGGGGACCTGGGTGGCTCCGTTGGTTGAATGTTGGACTTTGGCTCAGGTCATGATCTCGCAGTCGTGGGTTCCAGCCCTGTGTCAGGCTCTGTGCTGACAGCTCAGAGCCTGGAGCCTGTTTCAGATTCTGTGTCTCCCTCTCTCTCTGCCCCTCCTCTGCTCTCTCTCTCTCTCTCTCTCTCTCTCTCTCAAAAATAAACATTAAAAAAATTTTAAAACATTTAAATTAGATAATAATTTAGTATGTGTTTGTGAAGATCCATATACCAAGTCTTAAAGAAAGAGTATAAATGAGCCTAATGCCCAAGTGACTATATTAAATTTTTTCTTCTTCCTGAACAACTTCGTCAAGAAATTCCATGTCTGTAGAAAAAGCACTGTAGATTTATTATTTTTCAATTCAGGAAATATGCTGATTTTGATTTTGAAATTTATCTTCAATTATCTGTTTCTTGAGTGGTTTTTCAGGGTGCTTTTTTTTCTGCAACTACCTATGATACATAATAGGATAACAGTACATATATGTTATTGTGAACCCTGTGCAGGAAGATTTATTATGCCCTGAGCAGAAGGGGCCTGCTTGTCTTAGTTTTACATGTAAGACATGAAGCACAAAGGACTACAATAATGCTCCAATTTTAATACAGCTCTGTTTTCAACTAAAAATAAAGATAAGTCAGAGAACTATAATTATCCCAGTGCTTACAATCATGAAAGTTTTTTTTTTTGAAGCTTACATGTATTATTTTAGCAAGTATTGTAAATTACTTGCTAAATTAACACATCTTAAATTTGTAGAAATAATCTTAGATATAAGGTATTTGGAAACTGGCTATGAAATATCACAGCTTGAATTCTGCTGTGGTCCTATTCCTCATTCATATTTTATATGCATCTAATGACTAAAAATCAAAGTCTTTGCTCAAATTAAAGTCTCAGATTGAAAAACAGTAGATGCCTACAAGCATATCATTAAATGGAATGGAATGTTTTGGTGATGCTGAGGACTTTAAATGCTGTTATAAATCAAATATAACAGTCAAAAGAATTTGGAACAACTAGATGGAGCTTAATTCTGAAACAAAGTTTGGAACCAAATTTTCAACTAAAAGGACAAATATTAAATGTTTAATACCTAAAGAATGTAGAGGTCAGTTTATGACTCTATTATGGTACACTAAATTCATATATTTGTTTTGGGTGGAAATAATTTTTGCTTCATAATTTGCTAAAAGAGCAATTTCAAATAGAACAAGTCTCAGGACAAATATTATCTTGATATGTTTGACTGTTTTGTTTTAACATTTATAAATGTATAAATATAAAATGCAATTCTATATAAATGAATATTTATATAGACATGTAAAATAGCCTTTAAATTCCTTTTGTGACATGATTTATTCTGAATTGCCATTTATAAGGGAATGGCAATGCAGATGGCTTTTAAATTTATAACCCTAGCTCTTATCTTTTATTTTCTTTCTAATTTAGGTTTCTATGGCTAACACACATTATGACACATTTTGGTGAAAAAATATTATTCACCATTTAGTTATTTATACTACTACTACTGTTATTTAGGTGTTAGCTACTACTACTTTCATTAGTGCTTTAAATTCAAAGTCATGGTTTTGTCTTTATTCATGCCTTCTTTACTCTCGGGCTCTTTGCTTCTTTACTCTTCTTTACTATTGTATTACTTCTTTGATCTAGAGCCACTAGATGAGACTCAAAATTTATCATATGAAACCTGAGAAACAAGCCGATTTAGTTTTAGTACCTCTTTTGCTGCCTGTTTAATTATATATTTAGCTTTTGGCAAAACCTTTGTAAAGAAAAGCTTTGTAAAGATAGCCAGGTAATAAAATGTTTAGTCATTTTGATGCCTTTTTGGAATAAATATCATGTTCATACAGAAAATTGAGTCTTATAAAGTAAACCAAAAACCATTTTTTTCTACAAATTAATCCCGAATCACATAATAGAATACAATTATAAAACATCCTTAGAAAATATAAATGACTCATATTACTCTAAGGCATTCTATTATTAACGATATTAAGATATTTTCTGTGATGCCTAAATACTAGATTTTACTCCTCCCAAACTTTATCATTTACTCAAATATCAAAAGTCAAAATGTCTGTGAAAGAGGGAAAAAAATGCACAAGAGCACAATGGCTATACTTATGGACCCCAAAGCAGACAAGCTGGGTTCCTGGCTCTGACACTGACTAGTCACAGAAGCTTGTGCAAGTCATTTAATTTCTTCTAGCCTCCATTACCTAATTTATAAACTACATTTATTTTAATATTATTCTTTGCAGGCAGTAAAGTCCAACTTAGTGTAAACAGAAAGGAATTTTGTATAGGGTACGATGTAGTTTACAGAATTTCCAGGTAGGCTTAAAAAATAAGCTTCATGCAGGGTGACTGGGTGGCTCAACTGGTTAAGACTCAGACTATCGGTATTGGTTCGGTCATGATATCACAGTGGTGAGATCAAGCCCCTCCCCCCTCCGCCTCGGGTCCTGTGCTCACAGCATGGAGCCTGCTTGGGTTTCTCTCTCTCCCTCTCTCTTTCTCAAAATAAATAAATAATCTTTAAAAGCAACAATCAAGCAAGCAAAACAAAACAAACAAACATGCTTCATGCAACATAAAAAGGAAAGAGACAGCCTAAAGAAAGTTTGACTATAACTTGACTATCCTCATAGAATCCCCCTGTAGCACAATATCTGGGGTACCAAAGAGCAGATGGTACTTCAAATCTACTTCGCAGTTTTTGATGGCATATTTGCTTAACAGAATCTAAGTTCTTGAGTCTGGTTTTGAACCTTTTATTTTATTTTATTTTTTTATTAAGGGAGACTTGCCAAAATAATTTTAGAATGATCATTAAGATATCCAATCCATAATAGTAGTGAAACTATTTCTTATGGCCTTTTGAATTCTAAGGGTTCAAGTACATGACCTACAATATATAGTGTTGGCATGTAGTAAGCATTCAAATGTTAGCAATAGCCACTTTTCACTTAACTATGCTTTGAACATTTGGGTCTAATCAAACTCTTAAAGAAGAGAATAAAAAAAAATAAACTATCTCCAAACTCCGTGTTTTTTAGTCTTAGAAGACAATGGAGCTTCTAATAAATTCTAAGTGTTGTGTCGTTTAGAAATTGGATAACAGAAAAATGTTAAAGGTAGATGAACAAAAGGTGAGCAAAATACAGTCTACGTTAATAGTGTACTACTTGTGAAAATATGTTTGTGTTTTATATCTCATCATTTTGGTAAGAAAATATAAATAATCAGCTAGTATTGGGGCGCCTAGGTGGCTCAGGTCATGATCTCGCAGTCTGTGAGTTTGAGTTGTGCGTCAGGGCTCTGTGCTGACAACGCAGAGCCAGCCTGGAGCCTGTTTTGGATTCTATGTCTCCCTCTCTCTCTGCCTCCCCTACCCCCCCCCCCCCCCGCCCCGCCACACACACACTGTCTCTCTCTCTCTCTCTCTCTCTCTCTCTCTCTCTCTCTCAAAAATAAACATTAAAGTTATTTTTTAATTTTTTAAACATGTATTTATTATTGAGAGACAGAGAGACACAGAGCATGAGCAGGGAAGGGGCAGAGTGAGGGGGAGACACAGAATCCGAAGCAGGTTCCAGGTTCTGAGCTGTCAGCACAGAGCCTGACGCCAGGCTCAAACTCACAAACTGTGAGATCATGACCTGAGCTGAAGTCGGACACCCAACCGACTAAGCCACCCGGGCGCCCCTAAATTTTTTTTTAAAGAAATAATCAGCTAGTGTTAAAGATATGTGCTCATAAAATCTCTGGCATATAGGATTTTTAAAATTATGGAAGTTATAATTTTCTAAATTCTTAACGTTGAAAATAGTTAAAGATGTTGTGTGAGGCATGCTAGTATTCCCACACCCATTTGGGTAATTAAAACATCTGGAAGATTCAGATTCCACTGTGTTTTCTCAACCTCTGTCTTCTCTGGCCACACAGGATTCACATATGTCCTTCTTTTTGTGGAGTGCCATGATAAATGAGTTCTTTTGAAAGGCTAGGTATTTCGAGTATATATAATACTTAGCTACAAAGGCCAATCTTGTAGACTGTGGGAATTCAGGTAGAGACACAGGAATTGGGAGAGACTTTTATTAAGGAATAATTGGCAGAATGATATGACCCACCAGTTATGGAAGTTCATAGCCAAGGATTAATCAACTAGATTCCAGATATTAAAAAAAAAAAGGAATTCTTAGAGATTTAAAACTAGTACAGCAATGATAAACAAAGAACAGATTGTCTATTTACCATAATTTTCAATATCTGCCTTCTGTTCCTCCAACAAAATAGACAGAGATAAGCACTATAACCAAGGTAACTGACAGATATTTGACACTGACATATTTGCTATTTCGGTATTTCTGAGTACTCAAATTTTCCTACTTAAAGTAGCTGGAATGCCAACATCTCTGAAATGTGTTATGTATATATATAATTAAGTATGTTTAGTGTGTTTCCTAGTGAATTATATGCCTTTAAATATAATATGTGACCCAAAAACAAAAGTTACCATGAAAATGTCTCTTTGCTTTTAAGTACCACACAGTACAATTTAACTACTAACTCAGTAAAAATATATGTTCTAAGCACTTTTTATCAGTGCTATATTCTTAATCGTATTTATTTGCAACAGTTCTAGTTGATATAAATTGTATATATATGTAGATATTATATGAAGAGCATCAAAGAAAAAAACAATAGATGACAATGTTCATCATCAGGCATAGAAAACAAAACTTCAATCTAAGGGACATACATAATTATTATCTTTCAAATCATGTATTTTGGGGGGAATAGACTTAATATAAGACAAAGAAGAAGATAATTCTGAACCCCTGGGCAAATCCTAAAGCAGAAGGAGAGAGAATGGGGATGTATGAGAGAAGTAACTCCCAGTGTGAGTCCTGAATATTCTAGGGCTTTCTTCTGCATATGTTAATGTCTTGAACAGATCACTGAGAGGGATGAAGGAGCCATTAAATTATTCTGACAACCACAGATCAAAACTGATAGTAACAAAAGGGCTACCATAAAGGGAGATGTAGAGAAGAAAAAAGATTTCAGAAAAGCATTGGAATTGCCCAAAGAAAGAAATTGCTGGAAATGAAGGTAGTTATATTTAGCCCAAGTCTCGTGTTATTAAAGAGTCAGGATAAATTACCCTGGACCTGGAATATATGACCTTTGAGTACTAGAAGTTCTTATTGATCCTAACCAACATTCATAGTGTAGTGTATTCTGCACTCACAAAAACTAACCTTAATGTGTGTTACTTTAACTATACCTTTACTTGTAGGATGGTTAAGATTGGTGGCCTGCAGACAGTTACAGAGAGAGAAAAATTATGTTCCCAAACTGTTGCTTTGAGGAAGACAGCTCCAGGCAAAAAAGCTCTTAGCAACTAGTAATCTGCTGAGCCCTCCTATTTCCAAGACCAGACATATACCGTGGCAGAATTAATCAGCCACAGAAAATTGAAATGATCAAATTTTCCAACCTTTTACAATCTGTAAAAGTATAGGTGAATCGTATTACAATGCCAAAGGACATTAGACAGCCTGCAGGAAGATTTAGAGAATTGGGGTGACCAATGAGGGATGAGCTGTCAAACTTACTTTATCCATATAAGAAAAACATTAGCTTCTATACAATCTGGACAGAAGATTGCTAGGAATGGATATTGGGGTAGAACTGACTCAAAATACTTAAGAGGGAGCCATGGAAAGAGCATGACGGATACTGGAAACCCAGTGGCACCAAATTAGTTAATCAGATTCCCCAAATAGTTGTTTAAAAAACATACAGATTAACTATTGTACTCTTTCATCATAAACATTTGAAAACATAGCCCATATAAAAATTGAAAAGTATGAGTATTCAAATGCTTCTTTCTCACACCCCAGTGGTTCCTTTTCTATATCCACTATGGGGGCCACAGCAACCTAGTGAGGCTATCGTTTAAAGGCTGTGTAAGGATGTATGTAACACTTGTAATGAAATGAGATGAAATTATAAGATGTATACTCCTCTACTTTGAGTCAAAGAAATTAAATTAGACTCTACCCTACTTACAGCTGTTTTGAATTATATTCCATATAAAGCAAACAAAATGTTCACAGGTAACTATTTCCACTAAAATTGAAGTTACTATGAGTAGAAGAATTTGTCAATGTAGAATCCTCATAATATTTCAAGAACATATAAAGTTTTTCTCTCCTGAATTTTACATAGTAATGCCAATTTTCTGTATCCCAAGGGCTAATAAGTTTTAAAACATTGTTGCTTAGGTATCTGCCTAATGGACACAGAATATTCTTTGGAGATGATGAAAATATTTTGGAACTTGATAGAAGTGATATTTGTACAACATGAATGTATTAAATGCTACTTCCAAGTAGTTTATTTTATTTGTACATGAATGTACCTCAGTTAAATGGTTTATTTTATTGTACATGAATTTACCTCAGTTAAAAAAATATTGCTTACCAAAATAAATGTATTTATTTTTATTTTGCACACTTTAAATCTCTATTCCCTTATTAGGCTTATAAATAGTTGATATTATGTATGTTCATATGTATTTATCTACTTTTTAAATCCCTGCTTCCCTGTCAATTTACTAATAGCCTGCATTTTTATTACACATCTTTCAGAAAGGTCATTGTAATGCTTAGAAAATTTTTCCTGAACTTTATGGAAAACGAAAATTAACTGTTGGAGAGATATTTCAAAAGAAAGAATAAAACAATTTCCTTTTTTAAAAAATTATGGGAATTTATTACCAAATATTAGTATATTTTGTTTAACCAAAAAGCCAAAATGGAAAGTAGGATACATGACACTCTGCTTTCCCTTAAATTGCATATGAGAATTTGATTTTACAAGATTAAGAAAATATTGATAGAAATTTGCCCATATCTATTCTGAGTTTTAAATTAAAAAAAAAAACATATCTAGGGGGCTCCTTGGTGGCTCATTTGGTTAAGCTTCTGACTTCAGCTCAGGTTCGTGAGTTCGAGCTCCACATCAGGCTCTGGGCTGACAGTTCAGACCTGGAGCCTGCTTCGGATTCCGTGTCTCCCTTTCTCTGTGCCTCTGCCTTGCTTGCACTCTGTCTTTCTCTCTCTCTCTCTCTCTCTCTCTCTCTCTCAAAAATAAACATTAAAAAAAAAACAAAAAACATATCTATTTCCAATTTCGATAGTTCTGAGCAGAAGTCTTTCCACTATACCTAGAAATATTGTTTAAGAGTGTTCTAGGGGCGCCTGGGTGCCGCAGTCAGTTAAGCGTCTGACTTCAGCCAGGTCACGATCTCGCAGTCCGTGAGTTCGAGCCCCGCGTCAGGCTCTGGGCTGATGGCTCAGAGCCTGGAGCCTGTTTCCGATTCTGTGTCTCCCTCTCTCTCTGTCCCTTGCCTGTTCATGCTCTGTCTCTCTCTGTCCTAAAAATAAATAAACGTTGAAAAAAAAATTTAAAAAAAAAGAGTGTTCTAGTATACAGTTTGCAGTCAAATATTATTTTTTGAATCCAGGTGATCAAAATAATTGTCAATTATTTTTTACTCTTGTTTAAAATTTAAAATAAATACTCCCTGAGTTAAAGATTTCTTGATCATATTTCGTTTCTTCCTCAACAAAACCAGAACTGTTCTTTTTTACTTATGTGTATTCTAAAACTAGATTACTTTTAGTCTAATGTGTACAATGTGTATGAATTATTATACACATATTCATTTGACAGTTGCTGCCTTGTTTTTAGCTTAAGCTTTAATACAGTTATTTCGTATACTACCTAACTGTATTAATGCACATGGCAGATTATTTAACTTTTAATCTACTTCCATACAGGCAGTGAAACTCTTCTTGAGTGTTGGTTATGAACACTCCAGAACCATCCTAGCAAATATCTAAAATAACCTAACATTGAGCAGGTGATGAGAAGCTTTGATTGTGTCACTTTAATGTGGCCTCAAGGAGACCCACTATCTGATAAGAAGCACAATACAAATAGCATCTGTTTCTCATTCTAAGTCTTATCCAATTTGGGATTTAAATCTCTTTTAACTGGAAAATCTAATTTATAGATTAGTAGTGTGTGGCCCTAGTGGTTTTCAGCTCATTTCCTGATTTCTTTGCCAACTGGAAAAATGATTCAATGATGCTACTGGATGATATGTTGAAGACTTTGTTGTTTCTAAAACTCACTGAATGGCAAAATATCTGTTTTAGAAAATAAGAGTCTTCATAATAGTTCAGTTTCATAAAAGACTGCCAATTAAGCAACACTTCTTTTTCTTTTAATTTTTTAATGTTTATTCATTTTTTGAGAGATAGAGAGACAGAATATGAGCAAGGGGGGGCGGGGCAGAGAGAGGGAGACACAGAATCTGAAGCAGGTTCTAGGCTCTGAGCTGTTAAACAGAGCCTGATGTGGGGCTTGAACTCATGAACCACGAGATCATGACCTGAACTGAAATCGGATGCTCAACAAAATGAGCCACCCAGGCACTCCTAGCAACACTTCTCATCAACATTTCTGATCTATAAAGACATAAATGTATGTCAAAACTTAACAAAGATAGTCATCTATGCACTATAAAATTGTCTTACAGTAGAAATAGAAAATGATTTGATAGTGGTTTCTATTTGTTAGAATGATGTAACAGTAATTAAAATATGATGACTTATATTTCAACTAAAGAGCAGTAATATTTTGACATCTTTTACCCATTTTTCAGTTTACATTATGATTTGACTGTTTTGTTTTATTTATCTAATTTTTTGTTTGTGTTGTTTTAAAGTGAAAACGATTCTTCAATTATTTTGTCTTTATAATGAGTCCACATATTTTAGCCTTTATTTCCAGATAGATAGTAGACAGTATCTCCAAATAAAATTTGCAGATAAAAAATCAAGTAAATGATCTAGAACACTTTTGCTATTTGAAACAATGAATGGATAACAATCGATTTTTCTACAAATACCTTAAGCTCTATAACATTTGATCTCGTGATATGAACATCCCATTTATTGTAAAATAATAAAATTTCTTTGAAAATCAGTTGGAACAGTAAGAATAGATCATTTGTTAGTGAGAAATTTCTAAAATATCTGTAGTTAAGAATGACATACATGATTTTTTTAATTGAAGATCGATAGTAAATATATTAAAACTCTAAAAAAGAAACTCTATAGTACACAGAACCAAGAAAACATACCTTGAAATTTCTCAACCAAGTATTTTAACTTATATAATTATGCAATTATGTGTTTAGTCAGATATAATAAAACCAAAAGCTATTTTATGTTGGTCCTGATTAATATTATGTCTTGTTACTTACATATATCATATTTATGAAATTACTCTATCATTCTATAGGCACTACCACCTATGTTCCAGATAAATTACAGATTTAAATGTGTAAAGAATGCAAATGATTGAAACAAACTTTCATAACACATATTAGTCATATACAATAAATTCATGTACACCATATTTATTTATTAAGCCTCAGCCTAAACTTTCCTTAGCTTCTGTCTTACTTGGCTGGAGGGAAATCCAACTGGGATCATTTTTGAATCTCCTTTTCTCTTATCCCAGAACAACAAATAAATCTTAGAAGACAGCCCAATGTTGGAGGAAGCAGAATAAATCCTCAGATCACCGGGCTTCTACATTTACTACTGAATTATCTTACTGCCCTGCCTACATATTTCTTTTATCACTAGTGGTTTTGGAGCTTACATACTCAACTTAGGGTGTAGGAAGCTTTCACAAGACTGGAAAACTGAATGCATATGATCAGCCTCGCTGTGTACATGAAACCATTCCCTGAGAGGTACTGTAACTGGGGGATATTTCAAAGGAGAGGTAACCAGCTCATAATTATTCATAAAATTCACTGATTTTTTTTCCTACTCTTAAAGAATTATTCACTCTTCATGCCCTCAAAATACCTCTTCTTTCTCCTCCTCATCTGAATCCCTAACATAGTCTCCTCAAATAAATTTGGACATTAACAAAAGAGAGGAAGAGATTATTGCATTTAATAAATCCCAGTATATGCCTGAAGCTATAGATTGCAAATCATCACTATGCCATATGTAATGGATGGCCTCAAGCTAGATCCCCTGTCACTGAATAAAATGTAGGACTTTCTCCACTTGAAAAGTGTGTGTGGTGGGGCGCCTGGGTGGCTCAGTCAGTTGAGCGTCCGACTTCAGCTCAGGTCATGATCTCACAGTTTGTGGGTTCCAGCCCCGCATCAGGCCCTGTGCTGACTGTTTTCTCAGAGCCTGGAGCCTGCTTCAGATTCTTGTCTCCTTCTCTGTCTCTGCCCTTCCCCTGCTCACACTTTGTCTCACTCTGTTTCTCAAAAATAAGTAAATGTAAAAACAAAAATTAAATAAAGAAAACTGTGAAAATTAAGCATTTTGCACATGCAGTGTTATAAAATAGAGTATCATTCATTTGTGTGCAGGCCTCAAAATAAGAAAAATAATGGAGCTTATCAATCCTCTTCCTTATTAGAATTTATACTGGAATTGGTTATTTTCTATAAACAGAATGTGGCTTGCTTGTGAATCAGTAACATCAACAACAACAAAAATTAAATGAGATGTCAAATGTTCTTTCTGGACAGATTCTGGATGTGTGACTTTTATATGGATCTCTGACTTTTAGCCATGCAGTGACAAGCGTCAAAGAGAACATACCTCACCCCAGATATGTGAGAGGTACCAACCAGAGTGGAGCCATTACCCTTCTCTGGCATAAATGCTGTATGGTCTCATTCTGCTTAATTATGCTAGGATACAGGTCCCAAATAAATTAGGTTCCAAAATAAAACTAAAATAAAATAAAGCATTAAAAGCAGCAAATAAAAAAATGTTTTGTTCTGCTTCCATAGACCAATGTTCCCCAAGGTGAGAAATACAGGCAAACTAATAATCCTTTAACTGTTTTACAGATTCTGTGACCTTAGACTGAAGTACTAAGTCTAAAAGACTAATATCAGTCATTCTCATATTTTTCAGTTTTTATAAGTTGAAATTATAGTTGAGCATTTAATGTAAACTTTGTAGCTGCAATACAATAATGCATTTCAAGACTTAGAACATTCATTGGAATTGCTTGTAAATGTATTTTACATAGAACTATTATAATCTCAGTAGCTTCGTGTATTTTATTGTATTAATTTTTGCATGGCTTCATAGTTTTCATTGCTCAATATAAAGTGGTCACTTGTCAGCGAAGTAGTGACACATTTCTACAAGTATTAACATGAAATAAGACTAAATAACATTTCTTATTCAATTGTTTTCTTTTCCCAAGATAAGGATTTTTCTACTTCCCCCACCACCACATGGACGATGAAGCCCTAATGGAGTTAGTCTAGGACACTAAACTTTATGGTAAACTATATTTGGAATTTCTGAAAATTTGGAGGTTTTGTCTCATTGTTTTAAGGTCCTTATAGAATGTTTTTGATAAATAACCATTTTTTAATGTTATTCAGGACAACAATCAAGGACTTGTGTTAGACAACAAATTACAAATCCTTATGCATATAGAAAAATAGCAGCTTTGGATGGAACTGTCTGATAAACAACGATAGGTTCAACTAGGAAATAAAATAATTTTGAACATCTAGTAGATTTGTAACCTGTTGGGTACCATCAGCAATTAAGGTGCCTAACCATATCTTTGCGGTAATAATACACTGAAATGTTTGCACCAGAGAACTTTCTTATATGTGGTCATGATAATTATGTTCTTCTTTCGTCTTTATAGGAAAATCGGTACTGCAGCCCATAAGATTATAATCTGAGTTCCTTGGTTGAAATATATAAACATTGCCTGTACTTTTGACCTTGTTTCCTGTTTAGATTTTAAATATCTGCATTAAGAATTTCTCTAGGAAATGGTATCACAGCATGGTTTTATTTTCTCAATTTGAGTAAATAGCTTTAGTTTTCAAAAACCAAATATTAATTATTATAAAGTTATTGAGATGTCTCTGAAATAATTGTTGCATGACTAACCCTTTTTACTCAGAGGGTGGACAAGACTTTTTGATTATTTTTAGCTATGGTGGGTCAACTAAAATAACTTGAGGGGCCCACTGCAAAATGAAAATGTGAGCTTCTTATTCAAATAATGAAAAACTGTGCTGTTAAAATTACCAATATATAAATATTTTTTCTTTCTTCCATGGTCTGTCTAGACTTGTTTTATTTGTGTTTATCATTGTTCTAAATAAAGTGAAGTCTGATTAGGTTGTTCTAGTAAATAAATTTATTTTTATGACATTTTTAAAGATACATCTCTAGAAACTTGTCATGTCACAGTGGATTATTACAAGATTTCATCCACAGTAATGATCTTGGTCTGCATTTGTGTTAATAAACTATCAGTCACATTTTCCATGTGCCTAGGTTTAAAGTAATGGATAAAAGCTAGTACATTACATTGTTCCTTCGCAAGCTGGGATGGTATACAACTCAGAGGGCAAATTATATTCATCTAAAATGAGAATTACCAGATAACGAAACATCATAAAGTAATATGAAATTCTAAATTGTATCCCTCTGTTTCCCAGACAGGGACAAGTCCCTCAGATTATCATGAAATCTTCCTTTGTAGAATTTAGGACTGTTATTTTACATTCCTTTGTGTAATTCCTTATTCTCTGTCTTCTCTGGTTGTTAGTAAGTTCCCCTTGACTGATTTTGTTCACATTGGTATCCCTCATCCCTGGCTCAGTGTATAACACAGTGGTGAGACTCTGCATATGTACTTAATAAATATGACCAGTTAGAAAGCATAGAAATACCTAAGAAAAGAATCATTTCACAATAGAGATATCATATTAAAAGCAGTTAGAGGGGCGCCTGGGTGGCTCGGTTGGTTGAGCGTCCGATTTCGGCTCAGGTCATGATCTCACAGCTCGTGAGTTCGAGCCCCGCGTCGGGCTCTGTGCTGACCGCTCAGAGCCTGGAGCCTGCTTCTGCTTCTGTGTCTCCCTCTCTCTCTGCCCCTCCCCTGCTCATGCTCTGTCTCTGTCTCTCTCAAAAACAAATAAACATTTAAAAAATTTTTAAAAAAAAGCAGTTAGAAAGGGGGACACCTGGGTGGCCCAGTCGGTTAAGCGTCTGACTTTGGCTCAGTTCATGATCTCGGGGTTTGTGGATTCAAGCCCCTTTGGGCTCTGTGTTGACCGTTCAGAGCCTGAAGGCTGCTTTGGATTCTGTATGTCTTTCTCTTTCTCTGCCCCTCCCCTGCTCGCTCTCTCTGTCTCTCTCTCTCAATGTTTATGCTCTCTCTCTTAATGTTTATTTACCTTTGAGAGAGAGAGAGAGAGAGAGAGAGAGAGAGAGAGAGAATCCGAAGCAGGCTCCAGGCTCTGTGATCCTGAGAACATGACTGGAGCTGAAGTCGGAGGCTTGACTGACTGACCCAGCCAGGCGCCCCCAAATAAACACACACACACACACACACACACACACACACACACACACACATTAAAAAAAAGCAGTTAGAAAGGAAAATGTTTGGCTTACCGACAAAGATTGCACAGAAAAGGTGAAATAGTAACAATTATGATAATGGGCCAAAGGTGTAGAGAGTTCAGAAAAGATTTGGTAATCAATACCTCTTAATGATTCTGACAAAAAATACGTTAAAGTAGTTTCATTGTTACTGAGTCAGAGTTAGTGCAATAACACTGGAAGAATGAAGATAATATTAGGAAATTAACATTTCTATTATTTCTTTAATCATTCTTTACAGATCTTTATATTGAATTTATGGAAAATATTACAAGGAGTCAGTCATCTCTTTGTTGTTTATTTAATGCTCTTAAAATGTAATTTTATTTTAATGATATAATCCTTATTTATTTTTAATTATTGAACTATCCAACTTTCATAAAAGACAATATTCATACAAGTTTCTTCAAATATATAAGGGAGAAAGTATAGGAATAATAAATTGAAAAAGCTATCATGGAATGTTTCAAAAATTGTTAAAAGTTTAAATTAACACATTTTCAGAGGCATTTCTTATGAATTTTCATTAATCAGTAGGATAAGCTGTTAGAGGAAAAAGTTTGTAATAATATGAGATAGGCTTGAGAACTTCAGAAGCTAATTTTTGAGCGTGCATCTAATAATGAATATTAAATTTAATTCATTTAAAAAAAAACCCACCAGGACCAAGATAGCATCTTGATCATAACTGAAATATAAAACTCTAAAAGAGTCTTAAAGTAAGCTAATTATAATACAAGCTTCTGTTTTTAGGTTTGCAACATGTATCATCACTCTTCTGTATTCTTCTTTATTTACATTCTAACATGGAATAGGACTTTTATTGATGTTTAGTCTACCAATATAAATTACATTTTATATGTCACTAAAATGCTACCTACAACTTTATGATAGTCAAAAGGAAAAATAATTTCTCAGATCCTATACATGAATTATAATAATTATAAGTATTTATATTTTCCTAGTTTTCAATAATATATAAAATAATTCAAATATGTTCAATCATTTCATTTTACTTTAAGAAAGTGAAACCCAACTCATTACATAATTTAATTGCTATAAAATAGAAATAGTTCAATAAGATAAAGTATAAGTTGTACAGTATATTGGGGCGCCTGGGTGTCTCAGTCGGTTAAGCGTCCGACTTCGGCTCAGGTCATGATCTTGCCGTTCGTGAGTTCAAGCCCTGCGTCGGGCTCTGTGCTGACAGCTCAGAGCCTGGAGCCTGTTTCGGATTCTGTGTCTCTCTCTCTCTCTGACCCTCCCCCATTCATGTTCTGTCTCTCTCTGTCTCAAAAATAAATAAACGTTAAAAAAATATTTTAAAAAAATTTAAAAAAATAAGTTGTACAGTATATTATTTTTATTTTTGAAACCATATAGTTTTATTTTTCCCATATGGATAAATTAGTATTTGGGAGAGGTATATCCATACAATTTTAAGATCAATTGTATCGTTATCCAAACTTGAATGTAAGTAGACAGCAGAAAAAGTCAGAAAACTTACACTGTACTATGAATTGAGTCATTTAGATTTGACATTCTAATCTTAAAATATAACTTATTCTACAAATTCATGACTTAGTTACCCATTAATTTATTTAGGTTCATTTAAATATACTTCCATGCAATTTCAGGCATACATCAGGGGAAAACAGAGGAACAATGGAGGAACAAGAAAAGAAGCATCAATATGGTTTTCTACCACTTTTTTTCCTTAGAACATAATTAATGAGAATATCATCATATGTGACTACTCAAAGATATATTAAAATTAAGAAAAAAATATGGTAATCTTGGTTTACCCCATGTCTGAAAGGGTCCTAGTTGTACCCATTTCTATCTATGTGCACTTTATATCACTCATGCACACACACACACACACACACACACACACACACACACAAAACCTCCCCCACCACACACACACACTTTCTAGAATAATGAATTTTAGGTAAAAAATCAGTCTTTGTATTGAGAGAGGACTTAGAAAAAAATGGAGCATAGTCACCTCGTGTTTTACAAAAACTTGTAGTAGACAATAGAAATATTTAGAAAAGTTCACATAAAATAACAATTTATGACAGGTTATATAAAAAAAACTTCACAGTTTTTGCTAAGAAGATCAATCTTATTATGATCTCTTTGCTCTTATACCAGTATTTCCAGAAGACAAATTGCAGCAAAACAGATGCAAAGTAAAAATTATGCCTATTGTATATACCATACATCTACTTTTCCTCTATAAACAAATTTGCTAAGGAATACTTCAGACAAAACTTTAAAGTGTCAGAACCTTTTATTTTTCTATAGATAACTTTCACAGATAAAATGTGTGTTACTGGGAGTGAAGGTCAAAGTGTTTATTCACTTCAGTCCTCAAAAAGGTCTTCCTGAATTGTATTAATTTGATCAAAACAGAATTTCTTTATATGGCCCCAGCATATCTTCACTCCACCCAAAGTATCTGTGATGTGAACAGAAGGTCAAAGATTGGGTAAGCACTAAAAATACAATAGAAATTATGAATCTCATCTCAGGATTTTGTTTGCTTTATTATTATGTTAAATGAAGCTATACTGAAGGCCTCATATATTCTGTTATTTTAAAATATTTTGCCATTTCCTTTAAAAATAAATTACTATAATTCATATAATTTATATTCTTGTCATGTCTGTGCCTTATTTTTCAAATGAAAGTAAATAGTAATCTTGTTTATATAAAAGATGACACTGTTTTGATCAAATCTCTTTGGTTCTGTTTCTTCCAAGGTGAATTTTTAGTTATTCTACACTGAAAACTAGAAAGCAGAAATAAAGGGTCACTAGACATTGAGTTGCCTGTTCCAAAGGGATCTTTAGTTATTGAAGTTAAGGTCAGATCTTAGAATAAATTTCCCAAGAGGGAGATATTGTGATATTTAATAACGTGGATAAAGTCAAGTTTTTTGAAAGTGTGACCTGTTAATTATTATATTTGTTATTGATATAAATATGTGTTAATAATCACAAAGGTATGCAGTAGACTTCTAAGTAGAGGGGATAAAATGTTCATCCATACACTCTCTCCCTAAGAGCTAGCAATTCTACTTGAGGACAGAAGAAAGGTGGGTAGATTCATGGAGAGAAAAACAATGAAAAATTGCATAATATTAAGGAAATGATGAAAGATAGTAAGAGCTAAACAATTCTGTATAATAAGAAATCCATAGGAGATAAAGTAATTAAAGAAAGTTTCTTGGGGAAAGTTATAATGGTCGTGAACATGCAAGGTAATGAAAGGAGAGGAGCACTGAGATATGTGTCATAATGGAGTAAAAGCTTAGAAAATAACTAGTTGTATAACAGAATGGGGAAGTATATTCCTCCTGTTGGCTGGAGGTCTATATGTGAATATTTGCTGAATCATAATCTATCACATCAAAGAAAGTGAACTTTGCCACGTGGCTACTGGAGTGCCATTAAAAGGCTTTGGTCAGAAGTTATGGGGTCTGCGGGTAAGGTGTCAGATAGAGAAAAAGTAGTGGAGCCAGACCTGAAAGATGTTCAAACCAAAATAACTCCCTGTACTCTATCCATTCTTGATCTTTGAACCATTGTTTCAACCTAGTTGCCACTGTAAGTGTACTTATCGTAGTCTTGGCTTTTGTTATTTGTCAGCAATCATCTTAAACATACATTTTAAACAGAAAATAAATTCCCCCCAAAAGTTGTTTGGAGTCTTATGTTATTCAACAGTGCAATCCCCTCATCCCATGATGGCAAATATATCCATCCAGCACAAGTGCCATCTTCATTCTTCTCATTTCAACAGTTCTGTGTGGACACACCTTCCACACATTTTTAGAAATTATTTGCAACATCACTTTTCTTCTATTTCTCCATCTCAAAGCAAGAATTTGTTTCATGTCTTTCACTGTGTACTGAATGTCATTCTTAAACGAACTGAGCTATGGTTTTGTTTCAAGTCAGTCAATAACTTCCTTCCTTGCATTTTAATTCTCCTGCTTTATTGGTATTTCTCTTATAATTTTAAATACATTATGATCCTTTCTTTTTTATGGAAAAAAAGGAAATGAATAACAAAATCAAAAAGCCTTCTCTCTTCCCAAATGCCCTTTCTAGCATCAGTCTTATTTCTTCCCTTTCTTTCATCAATAAAAACATTTTTTATGTTTTTTTAATGTCTATTTATTTAGTTTGAGAGAGACTGGGGAAGCATGAGCAGGGGAGGGGCAGAGAGACGGAGAAAGAGATTCCTAAGCAGGCTCCACACTGTCAACACAGAGCCCAACACGGGGCACGATCCCACAAACCGTGAGACCATGAACTGAGCCGAAATCAAGAGTCAGACACTTACCCAACTGAGCCACTCAGGCGCCCCCTCATCAATAAAAATTTTAAGACTTATCTATTTGCTATTTTTTCTTCTTTATTTTCTCACTAGGTACCCTAAATTTCAAAATATTCAGTTGTTGCCTTTGCATGCATAAGCAAAGCTAAACTTTCACTTTTCCAACTATTTCACCCAGTTAAACCAATATAATCTCACAAACCTGAGGCTTTTAAAATCTTGATTCTGTTTGTGTTTTGATGAATTCCATTTCTTCCTTAGTGTATCAGTTAGTTACAGCCATAATATCATGTGCAGCAGTTAGCATCTGTTTCACACTTACTCATCTGTAGATTAACTGGAATTCAGCTCATTTACACCTAGCTCAGTTGCACTTGTGTCCTAGCTGTGAACTGAGTTTACCTGTTTCTCATTCTCCTTACACCTCCAACCACCTGAGGCACATTATTCTTATGGGAAAAGAGAAGTATAAGGCTCAGTCAAATCTAAAAAACAATTTTCTAGTTTTGCTTAGATCATTTCCACTCTTATCCCATTCAGCAAAGCAAGTCATATAGCTATGCCCAACATCAATTAGTCAGGGAAATGTATTCTTCTCATGGAAGGAAATAGGGCATGATTATTTGCTAAGCAGTAATGTAACTTACCTCACTTGGGTTTTATGACACTACACAGCATTGGTAGTGATTTCAGTTCAGTTTTCAAATAGAGTTAGAAGTGATGATAAATTTGACATTGTCATATTCAGTTGAGTATGTGGCATTGGACATTGCACTGACTAGACCACTTCTTATTTATATTATTATCTTTTTTTAGAGAGAGACAGAGGGCATGAGTTGGGGAAGGGCAGAGGGAGATAGAGAATCTTAAGCAGGCTCCACACTTAGCACAGAGCCCAACAAGGAGCTCGATCCCATGATCCTGGGAACGTGACTTTAGCTGAAATCAAGAGTCAGACTCAACCAGCTGAGCCACCCAGGTGCCCCTAAAAATCACTTATTATTTTGAATTGTTTTACAACATGTATGTCCTCATATTTGGTGCAACATACATGAATGCAGCCCATGCTCTGTGCCAGGATCAGGTCATTGTTCAAACATCATGTGATGAGAAAGTAGACTATTGTTGAGATAAAACCATGGAATCCTTTTAAACATAAAAACAGGCCTCACCTTTACTTTTTTCCCAATTGTTTTATTGCATAAAAAGACAACATAAGGGTACTCAGTTGGATGAGCACCTGACTTCAGCTCAGGTCATGATCTCATGGTTCGTGAGTTCAAGCCCCACGTGAGGTTCGCTGTTGTCAGCACAGAGCCTGCTACAGATCCTCTGTCCCTCTCTCTCTCTCAGCTTCCCCCACTTGTGTTCTCTCAAAAATAAAAAAGCATTTAAAAATAATAAAAAATAAAATAATTTTAAAAAGACAACATAAAAATGTACTGAACCATTTTTAAGTGTACCGTTTAGTGGTATTGTCTATTCCTATTGTACATCCATCACCTCCATCCATCTCCAGAAGTCTTTTCAGCTTGCAGAGTTTCAGTTTTTAAGTCATTAGTGTCATGATCTTCTTTAAATATTTGTTAAGAATTCAGTTTTGAAGCCATAAGGTCCAGAGCTTTTCTTTGCTGAGTGGGTTTTGACTTCTTTTTCTTGTTGTTGTTGTTGTTGTTGTTGTTGTTGTTAATTCTGTTTCTATTTTAATATTTTAAGATATAAATGCTTGTATTAAAAAAAGGAGTTCAAATAAACTACTTAATATTACACCACAAGGAAATAGAAAAAGAAGAAACTTAGCTGTAATTTAGTAGAGGAAGGAAATAACAAAGAAAAACCATAAATAAATAAAATAGAGATCAGAATAAACAAATAACATTGAAAGTTATGACCAGTTTTTCAAAAAAAATAAATAAAATTGGCATCACTTTAACTACATTAAGAAAAAAAAAAGAAGACTCACAAACCAAAATGAAAAATGGAAGAAAAAGCAATATAACAGAAACTACAGAAATACATAGTGCGATAAAGATTACTATAAACAATTATATGCTAAATAATCAGATAACTTAGGGAAAAAAATAGATAATTCCTAAAAATGCACCAAGATTGAATCATGAATCTTTAGTCCAGGAAATAGGGAGTCTTCTTAGACCAATAACAAGAATGATTTAATTAGTAACCAAAAATCTCCCAGCACAGAAATGCCCAAGACTACATGGTTTCATTAGTGAATTCTGCCAAACATTTAAAAAAATAATTAATGACAATATTTAGCAAAATCTTACAAATAATGGAATAGAGAGGACACATTCAAAATCATTCTGTGAAGCCAGTATTACCCTGATACCAAAGCAGGATAAAAACAATATAAGAATAAAAAAGTCTAGTTTGTCTAATAAAAGTATTGCTATACCAGCTTTCTTTTGACATCCATTTGCATGATAAATGTTTATTTACTCAGGCACTTTCAATCTGCAGGTGTCTTTAGGTCTAATAGGTCTCTTATAGACAGTGTATAGATGAGTCTTATTTTTTTTTATTCATTCTGACACCCTATATCTTTTGATTGGAGCATTTAGATCACTTGTTTCAAAGTAATTATTGACAAATATGTATTTTTCTGGCGATTTTCTCTGATCCTTTCTTTTTCACTTTTGGTCTCTCTTTTGCACTCAAAGAGTCTCCTTTCATATTTGTTTCAGTGCTGGTTTAATGGTCACACTCCTTTAGTTTTTTTCTGGGAAAGTCTTCATCTGTCCTTCTATTCTGAATGACAGCCTTGCTAGATAGAGTATTCTTGGCTGCAGATTTTTCCCATTTAACACTTTGAATATATGATGCCACTCCCTTCAGGCTTACCAAGTTTCTGTTGAGAAATCTCCAGCTAGCCGTATGGGTTTTCTCTTGTAAGCTAAGGACTTCTTTTGTCTTTCTGCTTTTAAGATTTTTTCATTATCACTATGTTTTGCAAATTTAATTCTAATATCTGTTGTTATTAATCTAGATGTCTAATATCTAACATCTAATATCTGTCTAATATGTGTTGGCATGCTTTTGCTGATTTTGAGGGGAATTCCCTGTGGCTCCTAGATCTGAATGTCTGTTTCCTTCTTCAGATTAGGGGAGTTTTCAGCTATTATTTCTTGAAATAAATTTCCTGCCCCCTTTTCTCTCTCTTTTTCTGGGATTTCTTTAATATGAATGCTACTATATTTTATGGAGTCAATGAATTCTGTAAGTCTATTCTTGTGATCCATAAGTTTTCTTTCTCTCTTTTGTTCAGCTTCATTATTTTCCATTATTTCGTCTCCTTGGTCACTAATTATTTCCTCTGTTTCTTCCAGCCTGCTATTCATTCCAATCTTGTTTCTTGCATTCTTCACCTCTAATTGATTCTTTTTTAACTCTTCTATCTCTGTGGTAAGGGTCTCGCTGATATCCTGATAGTCACTGATATTCCTCCATCTTGGCATTTTGTCTAAGTCTCTGCCTTCTGTGTGTTAGAAAAGGCAGTTGTGTCAGGGTGTCTAGGTGGGTCATTTGTTTAAGTGTCCAACTCTTGATCTCAGCTCAGGTCTTCATCTCAGAGTCATAAGTTCAACCCCTGATTTGGGTTCTGTGCTGGGCATGAAGCCTATTTAAAAAAAAAAAAGAAACAAACAAACAAAAGAGGAAAGAAAAGAGAAAAAAAAGGAAAGGAAAGGAAAGGAAAGGAAAGGAAAGGAAAGGAAAGGAAGAAAAATAAAGAAGAAAAAGAAAGGAAAGCTAGCTGTGTCTTCTGCTCTTGAAAGTAACGGCCTTGGGAAGAAGAGGTCATGTAGTGCCCAGGGCCTGCCACTTCAGGAAATGTCTCCAGTGTGTGCTACATGTGCTCTACTGTTGTGTTTTGCTGCTCTGTCCTTCAATCCAGTTGTCTGCAGAGGCTCTCTTTGCCTGCTCTAGGCAATATTTTGTCCCTAGCCTGAATGTGGCAAGTTTTAACTAGGTGTGCTCTCTGGTCAGGAGATGTAGTATGGCAGGGGTTTTTGGTGGTCCTCTGTGGGTGGGACCTATCATACTGGGACTCAGGCAAGCTTGACTGAGAGGGGCAGTTCTGCTAGAACACAGGGTGTGGGGTGTGGTGTAAGCAAGTTGGGCAGCTAATGTCCATGCTGAGCTACTCTCTGCAGGTGGCTCTGTGTTTCTGCTGAGGGATGAGAGAGAAATAGCACCAGCCAGCTCCTTTGCTCCCAGAGAGGTGTCTCTGTGAATGCTGCCTCTCAAGGAAGTGCTCGTAGAATAGTGAACAGTCTCTCCCCTATGTACCCCAAGTGTTTTCAGATTGCTATTTCCACACTGTCTGCTCCCAGTTGTTTGCCTGCCTTATTTCCAGGAGCAGGGCACTGCCCTCCTGGCTCTATCCCAGCCAAGCCCACTGACCTTTAAAACCCGAGGTTTTAAACCCCACTGTTTGTAAGAACTCATGAAATCCATCCCTTCTCGTATTCCAAGCCAATGGCTTTGGGGAAGTGTTCTTGTGCATTCCCCTGTGTGTTCTTCTCTCTCTTTTCCTTCTCCATGATCATAGCACCCTCCCCTCCACAGCACCTGTGACACTTTCTTCCCTAAAACCACAGCTCCACACTTCCTAGCTTCTTCAATGTGGCCTCTTCTCGCCCTTTAGTTGTGGAGTTTACCCTTCAGTCTTCAGGTCGATTTCTGGGGTATTTAGGATGATTTGATAGTTATCTAGTTGTGTTCATGGGACGAAAGGAGCTTAGGGTCCTCCTACTCCACCACCATTTTGTAAATCCCGAGAATTTTGATATCTGATTCAATCTCCTTACCAGTTAGAGTTCTATTCAGATTTTCTATTCTATCATAATTTAATCATTAATGAATAGATCAGTCATTAAACAATAACTCCCCAGTCATCTGTCCTCCAGCCCCTGGCAACCACCATTTTACTTTCTGTCTCTATGAATTTGATTACTCTATGAATTTATGATTATTTGATTACCTCAAATAAGTGCAGTCATAGAATATTTGTCTTTTTGTAACTATCTTATTTTATTTATCATAATGTTCTCAAAGTTTATTCATTTTATAGCATGTCAGAATTTCCTTACTTTTTTAAGGCTGAATAATATTCCATTATATGCATATACCATATTTTGTTTATCCATTCATCAGTCAGTGGAAACTTGGGTTGTTGGCACATTTTAGCTACTATCAATAATGCTGCTATGGGCATTGGTGTAGAAATATTTCTTCAAGACTCTGCTTTCCATTACATTGCAAGACTCTGCATTTCCATTTCCAGAATGGAATTGCTGGATCATATGTTCATTCTGTTTTTAATTTTTGAGGAATTATTATATTTTTTTCCAACATCTGCACCATTTTACATTCCAATTGGTATCTTCTCATTTATTTATTTTATTTCATAAATATTTTTATGTTTCATTGTACAAAATTTTTACCATGTTGGCTACATTAGTTTCTAAATGTTTTTATTATTTTTGACACTACTGTAAATGAAACTGTGTTCTTAATTTCCTTTTAGGATTGTTCATTGTTACCGTATAGATATGCAACTATTTTTTTGTATGTTGATGTATCCTGCTACTTTGTTGAATTCATTTATTAATTCTAATAGCCTTTTGTGGAATCTTTAGGATTTTGAAATATAAAATCATATCATCTGTGAACACAGATAATTTTCTTCTTCCTTTCCAATCCAGATGCCTTTCATTTATTTTTCTTGAATAATTACCCTGGCAAGGACTTCTAGTACTATGTTGAATAGAAGTGGCAAAAGCAGACATCTTTTCCTTGTTCTTGATTTAGATGAAAAACTTTCAGTTCTTCACTGTTGACTATGATGTCCACTGTGAGCTTTTCATCGATGGGCTTATTATGTTGAAGTAATTTTTATCCTTTCTTACTTTGTTGAGTGTTTTTATCATGAAATAATGTTGAATTTCAAATGCTTTTTATGCATCAACTGAAAGGATTTTATGGATTTTTTTCCTTTTTTAAAAAACATTTTGTGTTGTATGGGTCAATTTTCATATGTTGAACCATCTTTGTATTCCAATAATAAATTCTATTTGGTCAAATGTAATCATTTTTATATGCTACTGTTTTGCATTGCTAATATTTTGTTCAGGAGTTTTGCATCCATGCTCTTAAGGGATATTGATAAGCAGGGTTTTTTTTATTTTAAAAAATTTTTTTAATGTTTATTTATATTTGAGAGAGAGAGTGAAAAAGAAAGACAGTGTGCAAGTGGGAGAGGGGCAGAGAGAGACAGGGACAGAATCTGAAGAAGTCTCCAGGCTCTGCACTGTCAACACAGAGTTTGAGGCGGGGGTCAAACTCATGAGCTATGAGATCGTGACCTGAGCCGAAGTCGGATGCTCAACCAACTGAGCCATTCAGGCAGCAATAAAGTCCAAGGCTTTTCTTTTTGGGGGGATATCTTATTACTGATTCAATCTCCTTGTTAGTTACAGGTCTATTCAGATTTTTTATTTCTTCATGGTTTCTAAGTGTAAAAAGTTGTCCATTTTGTGTAGGATATCCAATGTGCAGGTACAGTTGCTCATAATAATCTCTTAAAATCTTTTTTACTTCTATAGAATTATTAGTAAAGCCCCAATTTTCATTTTTTATTTAAATAATTTGAGTCTTCTTATTTATTTTTTTTGTTTAGTACAGCTAGCTACAATTTGTCAGTCCTTCTAGCTTTGGGTTTAGTTTGTTTTCTTTTCTAGTTCCAGTTGTAAAGCTAGAGTGGAGATCTTTCTTGGTTTTTGTTTGTTTGTTTGTTTGTTTGTTTGTTTGTTTGTTTTAACATAAGCATTTATAGCCATAAATTTACCCCTTAGCACTGCTTTCACTTTGTCCCACGTGTTTTGGTATGTTGCACTTATGTTTTCATTTATCTCTAAGCTTTTCTTAATTTCCCTTAAGATTTCTTGATTTGTTCCATCAGTTGCTTAAAATATGTTAATTTCCACAAATTTATGAATTTTCCAGTTTTCCTTCTGTTATTTATTGACTTTTAATTTCATTTCATTGTGGTTAGAATACTTTGCATATTATCTATCTTTTAAAATCTATTTGCACTTAATTTGTAGCCTAACATATTGTCTACACTGGAAAATGTCCTATGTGCATTTGAGAAGAATATATATTCTTGGGTAGACTGTTCTGTACATGTCTGCTGGGTCCAGGTAGCTTATTGTGTTGTTCAATCTCACCTTTACTTTAGCTATGCTGTTATGCTGCTATCTTCATCTTCATTCACAAGACGTGTGAGGGTTTTTTACTACTTAAGTTTCAGAAGATAGTTATGTAGCTAACTACTATAACACGTTTAGAGAGAGTGAAAGAAGCACCAATAACCTGTGTTTCCTGACAACCTAATAGGTAATAAGGCTGCTGCTTGGTGATAGGTTGATGCAAGAGAGTTGATTCCTGAGAAAATTTATTACTGCTGGATGACCTATGAATTATACGTATACAAATAAAGAAAACAATTCAGTATCTAATAAATTTAAGCCCATGATTTTCATGCTTTGAGGGAAGTAGAAAAGCTGGTGCAAACAGAATCTATAATAATAAGTAGAATTTTACAGTGCAGAAATGATTGTCCCCCAGAATAATATAGTATTTAATATGTTTAATTATGCAGTTTTATGAGTGACCTAATATTTTAAGCTGTAGATCTATACTTTGATGAAAATAAGCTTCAAATTATTTGTTTACGTTTATTGCCAGTTAAGAATTAAAAATACAAAACTCATCACAATTATTTTCTTATCTCCTTAGTCCTCCAGAGAGAATTTCAGTAACATCAGTATGCATCCCGTCACTTTGTCTTGGCTCCCATTTGGTGACAGGATTCATTGCTTTTGCTAGAAAATAAGATTACTGTAGTGCAAATTATGCATGCTCAGTTGCAATTTTCCTCTGTGTGAGGTTCTTTAAGTGCACGTTATTCATTGTTTATGAAATGTTTCATTTGTAAATCTGTTCTGAAAGCCTGAAATGGAACATTACGCTTCTGTGGAGCCCTCTCTTATAGATTTTGTTTTCATTCTAGAGGAATTATATTTTAAATATTATATCTACTTTCTACTGTGTTATCTTCCACACCCTTCCTTAAATCTCAATACATCACTCTCACTCATGTGAAACAACCATTAACTTCATTGAATAGAGTCACAGGATTCAATTCTATAAAAGGACTTTGCTGTGGTTGAATTAGTCAGGGCTGTATTCTTACATTTACCATAGAAGAAAAGTGTCCTTCCCAAGGACATTTCCAACCTGAATCTCTTCTTTTTCTACGTTGGCATTTTGGTAGAAATATAGTGTGTTTGTCATGAAACAAAATAGTTATATAACATCTACCTGTAATTAGCTCTTAAGTCATAAGTCATGTTTAGTTAAATAAGGCACATAGATCATGCTTGCATATTTAAAAGATTAGATCATTTTAGTTGATTCAATAAATGTTTATGAACTCAAGTGCTAAGCAATGTTGAAATACTTGAAATGCTAGGAATTCAAGGATAAATTAGACATTCTCTGTCCTCCAGGGCTCATTTACAAGCAGGCAAATAAATTAATGGATATCCATCACACATAATAACAACCAAATAATTTTACTGTCTAGAAAAGGAAACCATTAAGTTTGCCTGGTAACATGAAGAAAAAGTGCTTTAGGCTCATAAAAGAGGGGTGAGATCTGAATTGGACCCTGGACGATCAGTTGGATTTTGTTTGGCAGATGAAAAGATGAGAGGCAACTTACACAAAAGGAATAGAATGGGAAAATAGTCTTGGAAATTGTCAAATCATAAAATTGTGGGAAAGGTAAGAGGCTCTTTGAATCTGTAACGTGAAGTGTTGATTAAAAATGGAAGTTGTTAAAACACTTTGGTTTATACTGCATCATGATAAAGATTTTGGATTACATTTTGTAGGCATTGGAGAGTCCTTTACGTGTATCAACAAGGTAGTGACATGATTAATTTCATGTTTTATGAGGCCAGATCCCTAGAAATTATAGAGTATAATAACAGAGGAAGAGGAAAGGAGGTTGATAAAAGCAGTTCTGAAGGTAGAAACAATAAGACTTATGTATGAAATGGATGTGGAGGTTGATGTGGATTCAGTGATGTCTTCCAGTTTCTGGGCTAGAGAAGTCTTGCTGGATGGTGATGCTGTTTAATTGTGAAATAAGACTCAGAGGAACAGGTCAGAGAAGATATGATTTTAATTTTTAATATGTTGGAATGTCCATCTGATATTCACTCAAAATGCCAAGAAAAAAATTAAAATATTTGTAATTATTTCTAGTTTAGGAATCGAGATGTAGGCAATATCAGAAATAGGTGATAATGGATGCCAAAATAACAGATATATTTATACAGAGGGGAAAAAATATCTTAACTAAATTCCTAGTTAAGATTAACAATGATGGGACCAGAAGAGGACACAGGGAAGGAGTAGCAGTATGACCGATCCATGCAAAGAGATGGCATCAAAGAAACCAACATTATTAAAATGCAATTGAGATAAGATTTTAAAAAAAAACTTTTGTATTTTAAAATTTAAAAGTCCTTGTTGGCAGGTCACATCTGAGGTACTGCTAAAATATCAAGCTGCATATCCAGCCTGTAGCTGAAAATCACATCTGCAGTTCAGGGAGTGAGTCATAGATAGAAATTTAGCCATGAGGGGTGTCTGGGTGGCTCAGTTGGTTAAGGTTAAGCGTCCCACTCTGGCTTAGGTCATGATCTCACAGTTTTTGAGTTGGAGCTCTGTATTGGGCTCTGTGCTGGCAGCTCAAAGCCTGGAGCCTGCTTCGGATTCTATCTCCTTCTCTCTCTGCCCCCCGCCCCACACTCATGCTCTCTCTCTCTCTCTCTTTCTCTCAGAAAGAAATAAGCATTAAAAAAAAAGAAAGAAATTCAGGCTTGAGAGTTATCTGCACAGAGGTGATAGAGAATTACTTGAAAATGAATGATATTTCAGGTTGAAAAATATAAAGGAAGAAGAGATGTAAAAAGGAAATCTTGGCAAATATAGACATTTAGTGTCTGCAGAAGGAAAAAACGCGGTGATCAAGAAGAATGGAAAGAAATGAGTGTTTTGTGGTAAAAAGCTAAAAGGAGCAAAGCCTTAAGAAGCAAAGAGGTGGTTATGACCTTTAACTTGGAAAATATATTTTTTAAAAAATGAGAGAAAACATTGTTAAGGTTGTAATTAGAAGTGTATTGAAAATGAAAAGCAGTTTGGTGGACTGGTGAGGGAAGAATACAGATTGCATAGAAATGAGACATAACAGCATAGGTATGCGGGGCCTGGAAATGATGGTGGATAAAGTGGAACGGGCCAGGGAAAGCTACTTTTTCCAGATTTCTAAGTGACCATTGTGGAAAGTGGGAAAAGTGAATAGCTAGTGTTAAAGGAGATTGAACAGTCAAGAAAGAGCTTCTGGATAAGAATTGAGAGGACAGGTAAAATTCTTCTTAAATTATTATTTTTTAAACCTAGAAATACAAATCTAAAAAGTGTAATATAATACCAAAAGGAAAACTGAATTTCTACAAATAGTAACTTATACATATAATTTTTTTATAATTCTGACCACTTATTTGAGACATTTCTCACATAATATTACTATTTATTTTTTTTCAAATTGGGAAAAGAGATATAAAAGTAATGGTTTACAGTTACTTTTTAGAAATGTGTTTGTCTGAATGGATGAGTCAGATTCAATACTGTGCTGATAGTAAGGACAAGGGCATAAGAATGTTTTGATTCTGATTTTGTCTCTCTACAAAGACATATCAACTGAACCAATAATGATTTAAATTATTGTTTCTCTAAGTGAGTCTGAGAAGTAAATAAGCCAATGAGATATAGGACTTTGGAGGATTGGACCGTTATTCTGGCTGGATGGCCAGATTAGGCTGACAGAGCACAGCAGGAAAATGTCACAAAGCCTTATAGCCTCTCCACAATGAGTGGGATGAATGTACTGCGTTACTTGTTTAGTCAGGCAACAGTTGTTTACCCATTTCTACCACAATGACTTTGCATTTGGATAAAAGTATTTGTGTATGAGGCCTTACTGTCAGTAAAATCCTGGTCTGAAAGGGGACAGACAGATAATACGTCATTTATTATAAGCCATATCCATTTCGGATATGTAAGAGAATTTTGAATGGAAGATTTCCCCATATGAAACCAGGAATGGGAGAATAGAGAGAAGAAATACTTGGTGCTATGACCTTTTTCTACGTTCTTCTTTATTTATTATACCCAATAAATATATTATTTGTTCTCTTCGTATTTATGTTTTGTTCTTTTGTTTCAATGCCTAGTGTTAAGATTCTTAATTTAGGGGCGCCTGGGTGGCTCAGTTGGTTAGGCATCCGACTTCAGCTCAGGTCATGATCTCGCGGTCCGTGAGTTCAAGCCCCGAGTCGGGCTCTGGGCTGATGGCTCAGAGCCTGGAGCCTGCTTAGGATTCTGTGTCTCCCTCTCTATCTGCCCCTCCCCCATTCATGCTCTGTCTCTGTCTCAAAAATAAATAAACATTAAAAAAAAAGATTCTTAATTTAGTCAGGTTATTTAGATGTACTATAAGGGATTTTGTAGTAACTTGCGTCATCAATAATTTATCTAGCAAAATTTGAAGCCGGCTCTTAAAATTGACTTTACTTAAATGTGGTATATTTGTGTTAGTAGTGTATTATTTGTTCTCTTTTTGAAATTTTTATTTGCAAGTAAGTTTAATTTAACCTTTGTAAAAATATTTAATATTTTAAGTATTTGCCAAATGAGATATGCAATTATATATATATGTATATATATACATATATATACATATATATAATTTATTGTGAAGGCATTCTGACATATTGCTAAAGATTATGTATCTTCCCCATTCATTATTAACGCTTTGTGCTAGCACATGAAGTTTCAAAAGAAATATGATTTTAAGATATAAACTATGCTTTACTGAGAAATAGCACTGCATGTTTTATGATTTTTGAGCAGCACATGGACTTTGGTGGTTTAAAGTGATATCAAATCAAACACATTTTAGACTAAGTCTGTAAAATATGAAAGCAGACATATTTCCATTTACACTGGACTTTCTGCTTCAAGTTAAAAATCTGCACTCATGATAGGAAGTGGAAAGCAATCTGAATTCTTTCTCAGCAATGTACTGTCACCTACCTGTGCTAGTAGGTAAGACAACAGAAACTATGTCAAAACTGCACGTGCTCTGAGATGCTGGCAGGCAAAAGACATATAACACAAAATTGCTGATAGCATTCCCTCTAGGAGTCCCAACGTGTATGGCTCGGAGAACTGGTGTATGTCTAACTTCACCTCTAAGCTCTTAAATCAGCAACTCAGGTTCACTGTCAAATCATCACTAAGTGCACTCTGTAGCATGGCCCTTTGCGTTAAACATTTAAAACAAAACAAAAAAAAAAGCAACAATAAGACGATTATTATGAGTGCCAAATAAATCCTCAGTGATCGATTTTTTTAGCAGATAGAGCCAGATAGAAGTGGAACCACCATGAGGTTATGGTGAAGGAGAATGTCAAATAGCAGAGCAGAGTTACAGTGATGATAAGCACAGATAAAAGATTGCTGACCATTGGGACACAGTGTGTTGATTAGAATAAAACTGCTGAGTCTGTTTGCCAGGGCCAAAGAGCTAACAGGGAAAGGCTGTGACAAAACTTGTGAAAGGTCCCCAAACCACCTTCACATTTCCACAGAGTACCGACTGGATGGCAAGCCATGCCATGCATCCAGCTTTTCCGCAATGCTCCAACTAGCAGACAGCAACTCATTCTGCAGGGCCATCTTCAAGGAGGAAGGATATTGATTTATAGAAAATGATATTAGACATAAAGGATAATGATACATAGATCACAGATGCTGCATCAACATATGGAAGAGTTCTTGCATCAGCAAATAAAAGGGGCCAATAATGTGAAGAGAGTGAGCATAAGATTTATTAGGAAGCTTTATTGCTCTGTGATTTATGAATCGCCACAGATGGCAGTGATGTAGTATAATATTCACAAATATGATGCAATAAAGATTATTAAAGCATCTAGCAGTGCCATTTTTAGTTTGGACTATATAAAGAAAATATCTCTGGGCACTCTACATAGAAGATATACACACACTCTTGATTTTTAAAGATGACCGCATTGGACTGTCTCTACTGTTGCATTTCTTCTGAAAGAGTTTTGGTATGTTTCTCATTTTTCTGTTGTAAATGCATAAGTGACTGACAAGGTTAATGAGTTGGTGAGGATTTGCAGGTATGGCTCATGAGTCAGAATGGCAAGGGCATTAAGGACATCCCCTCTGCAGAAGCCTGATCATATTTTCTTGAATCAGTTCCTTGATTTCTTAGGAGGAAAGAGATCCCTCCTCTGAAATCTGCAACTATGGAGCCATTGCGTTTTACCCTTTCCGAGTTTTAATATAAAGAGTAGCTGCTACAGACCATACACTAACAAAGTACTCAGAATTTAAAGGATGTATTTTCAACCTAAAGTTAAGTTTTTGTCTCTGTGATAACAATTCAAAAATCCTATATAACACTAGAAGCATAATGTTGACACTTACTGAAGGGAACATGAGGAATCTGTTATTAAACTTATCCATTTTATATTAAAAAAATCATCACTTTTCAAATTTGCTTAAAATAGAATTATCCTTAAGTTAATGACAATTTCAATTGATGTAAATGGCCAGAGAAAAACTGACTCAAATACCTGTGTCAAAAAGAACACCTAATGCAATTGAAATGAGCTTATTTCCTAGAATTATTTTGGGAAACACTGGTAATGAAGTGCATTCCCTTCTTGGCTATGAGAAAATTCAGTTTTATATTAACAGGTACTGTATTTTTAGGTAAACTATAATAGTACTTGAATCTAGCTCTGTATTGTTCAAAATGATAGCTTTGAATACATTCAGAATTATAAGTTTCAGTTTGCTTTCCCAAATAAGTTACTGAAAATAATATTTTATATGTGATAGAATGTTGCCTTATTTCTCTTTTTATTCGTTTTATTCCCCTCTGCCTCTTACTTTTATCATACCTGCTAACACTCCTGTCCATCTCTCATACTCTGTTGCCTTGGGCTGTGAAAAATTAACTATGCATCAGCTTAGCAAACATTCAATTATATTTTCTCATCTGTGCTGCCTAGGATTCTGATTTGCGAAACTGTCAGATTTATCCCCTTTCTCGTCAAAATATTTTTTGACTTTATTATATACAGTCCAACCATTGTCATGCTGACAATCCTAATATATGCTATTTCTTTTAGATCATCTCCGTTGTTAAAATTGAATACAATGCTCTCTTTTCTTTCCTACCTAAAGCAGATCTTTTTTTTCCCCTCCATCACAAACTGAAATCTTCAGCTGTGGAACCATTTCCATTCTGCTATACTGTTTATTATGTTGAAACATTTACAGCCCAGTTGACAATGCTTTAGCTTCTCCCTAAATCCATGATTTATTTTATTTGTGCAACATACGTTACTCTGGAAACTGTGTAACATTTGAATAAACTGACTGCATTTACTGGGTGTTAGACTCTAGGAAATCATCTTCATAAAATCAGTTTTGTTCTGAATGTCATCTGGTTCCAACTGAGGAATCCTACAAATATAAGGCCTAGTTACAATGGAACCAGAATTCAAACTAACAGTAACAAAACTAAATTCAGATTTTCACATGATCATTGTACCAACCAAGCATATTACTATAAAAATCAGCCTTAGTACTCTGTATCTGTAAGCAACAAAATCTCTGAAGTACCCTGTTGAGGTAAGCAGGCTATGCTTGTTTCATAAATAGGGAAATTTTAAGAG
Source organism: Prionailurus viverrinus (assembly GCF_022837055.1). Lineage (NCBI taxonomy): Eukaryota > Metazoa > Chordata > Mammalia > Carnivora > Felidae > Prionailurus > Prionailurus viverrinus. The sequence goes on along the minus strand of NC_062565.1, from coordinate 58,501,203 downwards.
GAGGGTGTATAATTTTCCCTCATTTTCGTAAAGGTAATGGGTAGAGTAGAATGAATTAATTGTAAGGAAGCGATGTTACCCTTGGAATGAATATAAGCTCCCTGAAGAAAAAGAATCTTTTGTTCACTGATATATTCCTAGTGTTTATTAGACTGCTTGATCCATTGGAGGCCATCAATAATTATTGGTTAAAGGATGAAATAAGAGGGGTGTCTGGGTGGCTCAGTCGGTTAAGCATCCAAATTCAGCTCAGGTCATGATCTCGCGGTTGGTGAGTTCGAGCTCCACATCGGGCTCTGGGCTGACAGCTCAGTGCCTGGTGCCTGCTTTGGATTCTGCATCTCCCTCTCTCACTGCCCCTCCCCCATTCATGCTCTGTCTCTCTGTCTCTCTGTCTCTGTATCTCTCTCAAAAATAAATAAGCATTAAAAAAAAAGATGAAATAAGAATAAGTCTCAAAACAATAAGTCCCACTGCCTGCTCTGAGACTTTGTACTTCCTTCTTCTAGGACTCTTTTCTCCAGAGATTCAAATCAAGATTTGATCCCTCACTTCCTTTTTTCTTTGCTCAGATGTGACCTTCTTAGTAACTCCTTCCATAAACACCCTATTTAAAATTTAAGTTTCTCCTGGGTACACCTGTCCCTAGTTCCTCATCCCTGTCTTTTCTCACTCTCCTTTAGCACTCCTTGTTATCTAATACATTTTACCTATTTAAGATTCATTCATTCATTCATTCATTCACGCACCCATTCATTCTCCAGCTACTTACTGGAATGTGAGCTCTATATGGGCAGATGTTTGTGTCTGTTTTTTCTTATTCCTGTTGTTATTGTTTGTCTGTGGTACTACTGAATCAGTAACACCTAGAATAGCACCTGGCACTTTGTAGACAATAAGTAGTTGTAGATTGAATGTATAAGTTGGAATATTTGGCTTAAAGAATATATGGGTAATTTATTACATTTGTTTTAGTTTATGGAATGCTACCTGGTTTTAGATGTCTAAAATGTGCTCAACAATATGAAATAAGGGGCACCTCAGTGGCTCAGTCAGTTAAGTGTCCAACTCTTGATTTCAGCTCAGGTCATGATCTCATGGTTCCTGAGATGGAGCCCCATGTTGGTCTCTGTGCTGATAGTGCGGAACCTGCTTAGGATTCTCTCTCTCCCTTTCTCTCTGCCCCTACTTTTCCCTCTCTCTCTCAAAAATAAATAAACTTTAAAAAATATGAAATAAGCTCACCATACTTTATTTAGGCTATTAAAAAAATGAAAGCAAATCTTTATACATTTAGATACTTAAGTAGATACCAAAGGAACCACCAAAACTCATATATATATATATATATGTATATATATACATATATATATATACACACACACATATATATACATATATATGTGTATATATATATATAAATTGATTGATGGAAATAAAAATAAAAATAAAGATAGGTGTGTGTGTGTATTATATTACATTGGAGGAACTCAGAAATATATTTTGTTTTGCTAGTTTTTCCCCCTTCACTAATATGGTCTTCTTCTGGAATCGATTTTTCTCTTCCAGCCTATTTGTCTTACAAAAAAGTTCTATCTATTTATTAAGTAAAAAAGACTCGAGGAGATGGAAGTCTGTAGGAAATTTGATTTAAGAACAAACAGGATTGTAACTATTAATTTGCAAAACATTTATTATTACCATAGAAATATGAGAAATATAAAAAAATATATTTGTTCCAGGCTGTGGTAAGAATAATGGCTTTCCAAAGATGTCCATATTCTAATATCATAGCCTCTGAATATACTACCCTATAGGGCAAAGGGGACTTTGCTAATATAATTAAGGATCCAGAGATGGGAGTGTCTCCTGGATAATCCAGGTGGGCCCAATGTAATCACAAAGATCTTTACAAAAGAGAAGCAGGTGGGGATAGAGTGAGATTGGGGATGTGATGATAGAAGTGAAGGTCGGAAAGAGATTTGAAAATATCACGTTACTAGTTTTGAACACGGAAGAAGGGGCTAGGAGTCAAGGAACGTTGGTGGCCTCCGGAATCTGGAAAAGGCAAGGAAACAGATTCTGTCCTAGAGCCTCCTGGAAAAACCCTGTGCTCTGCTGACACATTGACTTAACTCTAGTGGGACCTATTCCAGACTTCAGACCTCCAGAACGGTAAGATAGTACATTTCTATTGTTCTAAGACACTAATTGTGAAGTACTTTGTTACAGCAGCAAAAGAACGCTATTACATAGGCTTACTTACACCTCTTCCAACTACAAGATTCAGGATTTACTTGTATGTGTACAAACTCTAGTGAAGCATAAGGAAATACTGGCCTAAAACTAATTATGGGGGCAAACGCAATTTGCCTGTAGTGCCTTTCCCATCTTTCTGAGGCTCATTTCTCTGGAGCTTTTTCTCAGTTCCTTTCATGCTTCTCCTCAAGGTAGTAACCTATGATTGATTGGTTAAATTTAAAAAGTAGAAATATGACTACATTCAGGTTTGAAGGCAAGTTGGAAAGAATCTCTTGTATAAAGAAAAAAAAATTATGTCCAGAAACATTAGTTTTCTTGATGAAATGATATTTTAACATGCCTGATATTTTTACAAGAAACCAAGTTCATATACCTTATCCATAACCAAAGTGTAAAAGGGCTGAGCCCAGAAAAGTTTCCATTGTAAATACAGTTTGGTTTAAAGTAATAGTCTTCCTTACCCAATAAGAGCTTACTCCTCTTGTAATGAAAGTTATAAAAATATCTGCATTAGTTTTCTATTCCTATAATAATTTCCACAAACTTAGCACTTGAAAACATTACACACTTATTATCCCACAATTCCATAGGTCAGAAGATGGGTGGGGTTGTTTGGTTCTCTGCTCCAGTCTTCACAGGACCAAAATCAAGGTGTCTGCTGGCTCAGCAGAATCGGCTTCTAACCTCATTTAGGTTATCAGCAGAATCCAATTACTTGTAGTTACAAAGCTGACCTTTCCTTTCTCTCGCTGGCTGTCAGTCTGGAGCTTCTCTTCAAAGCCTCCTGTCCTGCATTCCCACTTCCAATTCCTCCCTCCATTTTCAACTTACCAGCAATGTGCCCAGTCCTTCTCTTGAATCTCACTCAATCCTGTTGCCTCTCCATGACTCCAACCTAAGAAAGTTTTCTACTTTTAAGGGCTCTTGTGGTTACAGTGGGCTCACCTGAATAAGACAGGCTCTATCCCTAGTTTAAGGTCCAAGATCTTAATTACATATTCAAAGTCCATTTTTCCATTTATTTGCAATTCCAGGAATGGGGGGAGGGGCTGTTAATCTGCCTACCATGATATAAAACATGTATTAAGTACTATAAAACCCCATGGTGTGTGCTGAATGCTCAATGCACATTATTTTCTTTAATTCTTCAACAGCCCTATGAGATTGATACCACGATTTTTCCCTTTTCACAGAAGGAAAAGCAGTATCATAGAGGTTCATGTTACCTGGTCAAGATGTTCATGGACAGAGTCAATTCTGCTCTGTGGCATATGCATTCATAAAAAAGTACCACTGTAAGCAAAATCATGCAATAAAATTCACAAGCCTTATGTGAAAGATGTGTAAAGGGCATGATACTCAACAACAGTTAGGAACACATTTTAAAAAAAACAGGGAACTAATAAAAGTGGTAGTATAGTTATATATGCATAAATAATTAATATTTTAAAATTACATTAAATATGCACTTTACCGTGATAAAGACCTTGAGTTTGCTTTTTGGAAGCAGACATTGGAAGGGTTCAGCTTCTGAGTTATTGTGAAGTAGTGGAAGGAGGGTTATCTGAAGTCAGATGGAAGGTTGTAACTGCAGATGTGCTCCGATGTGCCTCCTAACACACATGGTGAACTGAGGGAATTGGTAGATGTTTGAGATGTGTGTTTATGTTCGCATGGTGGATTCCTACATGCCTTTGTTCAGCAAGAAGGTGTTTTCAGCATTCACCTTGTGTCTCTCAGGATTGAATTCGTGCATGACAAACATGAAATTCACGTTATGCTCAAATTGTTCCCTAATATGTCAATTACACTGGAATGAATTTATGTTTACAAAACAAGTGTTATAACAAAACTGACTGTAGTAAGAGGCAAAATAGCTCAGAGCAGTGTCATTTCATAAGAGTGCCGGAGCTTATTACATATCGAGAGAGAGAGAGATACGTGCATTCTGCACACATCAAAAAAAAGGCAGTATGAAAGATAAATAATTTTGAGGAATTTTCACATTGAGTTAAATATATATTATAACCCTTTCTCAAGATTTTTTGAGGTACTGACTCTCCTCGTAAGACCCAATAAATCAGCATTCTACTGCAATTTCTGGCCTCACTCAACTTTAAACCTAAGTGTAAACATCCATAGCAATCACATGATGGAATTTTGAGAAAAGCCTCATAGCATAGTTTAAAGGGCATGTACTTCAATTTGATATGCTCTTTTTGAAATAAACAGAAAGAGCTCTGTATTTCTCAAGCTACAGTTTGTTTAGGTCATCTATACCTTGGCACAGCTATAGAGTAAGGGGAGGGAAAGAGAGAGAGGAGAAATTAGGAGAATATTTTCAAGTGCTTAATATGTTCTAAGCACTTTATACACAATCTAATTTTGTTCCCCCAACAACTGGGGGGAGGTAGATGTCTTATTAACCTATTTATTTTATAGATCATGATAATGAATGTCCAGTAAGTCAAATAACTTTTCCCATAACATGCATCAGTCAAGTGTAGGATGAGGATTTTAAAACATCTCTGTTAGTTGGCAGTGAAATCCGTTACATCGTGGCCTCCACACTAAAGGCCTGGTTATTCTTTCTTTCCTTTTTAAAGTTCATTGATTGATTGATTGATTGATCTCTACACCCAACACTGGGTTAGAACTCCCAACCCTGAGATCAAGAGTCACATGCTCTTCTGCTGAGCCACCCAGGTGCCCGCATCCTGGTTATTCCTTATCTGAATTTATAACCTAGATTCAGTAAATATATTTTGAGAGAGAGAGAGAGAGTGCATGCACACACACACACACACACACACACACACACACACACACAAGTTGGGGAGGAGCAGAGAGAGAATCCCACGCAGGCTCTGCCCTGTCAGCACAGAGCCCAACATGGGGTTCTATCTCACCAACCATGAGATCATGACCCAAACTGAAATGAAGAGTCGGGCGATTAACCAACTGAGCTCCCAGGTGCTCCTTAGATTCAGTAAATATAAAAATAACCTGTTCTATCCCCCCAAAATAGCTTTCCTTTTTTTTCTCATTAATATGATCAATTAGTTATTCAAGCCCCAAATCTTGAGATTATCTTTGTATCCTCCTTCCTCTACCACCTGCGATAATTTATCAGTTCTTTTTAAAAAAATTTTTTAAATATTTATTAATTTTTGAGAGACAGATGGCAAGTGGGGGAGGGGCAGAGAGAGGAAGACATAGAATCTGAAGCAGACTCCAGGCTCTGAGCTGTCAGCACAGAGCCCAATGTGGGGCTTGAACTCACAAACTCCAAGATCATGACCCGAGCCGAAGTGGGACTCTTAAACAACTGAGCCATCCAGGTGCCCCAGTTGGTCAGTTCTTAATGATTATTGAAGCATTTCTATAATCTTTCTCAGTGTTCCTATTTTTTTAACCACCATTCTCATGCAGAACATATCACCTCAAAACAATATCACTGAAATAATTGCAACTTGTCTCTCACAGAGACCAGCATCTCCAGGATCTACTGTTTCAAATTAATCTTTTAAAATACCAACATGTTTAGCTTGCTATTAAGAAATCCACAATAACTGAACACAATTAGGCCTCTGAAAATATATGGTTTTGTGAGCCCTTGAAAATGAAGAAAGTAGAGAACCTTATGTATTGGAATATAATGCCTGCAGTAATGCATTTTTTTTTAAATTCAAGCAGTAATGCATTTTTATGCACATTTTCCCAAGGTTATTAGTTTCATGGAGTTTTGCCAAAGTGGGATAGTCCTCTTCCAGGAACTCTGAAGTAAGAAGTACAGGAAAACCATTCTCAGCATAAGAAGAAGCTTCACAGAAGACATTTTTTAACACACATATTAAGTAGCCTGTGCTTGGGTCTCAGTATCATAGCAATTTCGAGGGGCTTTAGTTTTGCAGGATTGTTCATTTCACCTGCAACCATGAACAAGTCTTGCCCTTCAGTAAACATGTACACAAGCAATACAGGTTCATATTTCTTTTTGCTAAGTTCCCTACACTCCCCAAGGTTCCTGCTGCCAAGCTGCTTGACTGGATGCCTTCAGGAACCTGTGTTAGCTGAACAATTAACACCTAGACTTTTATAAACATATAAAGGACACCTCCCCCTTTTAAACAAATGGAGAGCATAATAATTCTTTTATTCAAAACTCTGCTAAAAAAATAATGCCATTAAAAGATCAAACTTGGGGCACGAGTGTGAGTTTTCATGCTGACAGTATCATAAAAAGAATTTTGAAAGCTGTCACATTCCATGCAGAGGCTACAGGTGACCATTGTTCCAATCCAGATGAGTTTAAGTTGAATAGGAGTAGGAGGAAGTTCAAAGCCAGTTTTTTTTTTCTTTTCCTGCTGCAGTTTTGAAAAGCATATTCTGAAACCCAAAAGGGAATGCTGCTCAGTGTTTCAGTATGTTTGGAGGAATATTTACTGCTTTGATTTTATATTTATTGCCCATAATACTGGCATTTTAGGACATAAAGTTACTTTACAAAGTCATATTAGGTGCACTTATTTAAAAAATGCATTTTCCTTGGCTGTTTTACACTTCAAAAGATGGATAGGGACATGTGGGTGCTTGAACCTTGTTTGGTTTGGTTTATGAATATTTTGAGTGTGTCAGTGGTATCGGGGATGCTTTCAGAATGCCTTGTTCTAACAGTTGTTTTGATGTGTGGCTTTATGAATTTGATCCTTTGAAACAAGCTGTGCTACACTCCATTGCCTTGGAGAAGTCTGCTCTGTTGTTACCCGATTACCTTCTGTTTCATTCTACAGCCTTCCCACTTCTTCTCCAGGGCATTGGTACCAAAGTGCCTAAGTATTTCCACTCATTGAAACAAATTGCAAGAGAGACGAATAAATCGTTTGTTCACAAAACTAGTGTAATGGCACTAGTAGCACTAGTGATGACGGAGTTGCCATGTTGGAATTGCAACTTTTTGGTATAAGAATTCTTGTGTAGTTGGTGCTTTTATCCAATAAATACACACAAGATTCCTTAAGTTCTCTAGGGCCATTCACTGTTTACAGAATATTAATTCATGACTCTATATTTCTCTTACCACATCCCCTCCCTTTTAAATGTATTTCCACTAATCTTCTCCCCTCCTTAATCAAGACTCCCTATGATGTATGTTCCACCTAAGCTGTGTGCCTCATAGGCGAATATTTCCATGCAAATTCTAGGTGAGCCAAATTAAGAGGGTTTCTTGTACTCATGTTCACATACACCTCCCCACACACAACTTGTTTCAGGCTGTGGAATGGAATATTCAGAATATGAATTCAGAATTTTTTTTCCACCTAGCTATTTAGGTTGGACTCATTTTTAAATAATATATTTATTTATTTTTAAATTTACTTCCAAGTTAGTTAGCATATAGTGTAATAATGATTTCAGGAGTAAAATCCAGTGATTCATCCACTACCTATAACACCCAGGCTCATCCCAACAGGTGTCTTCCTTAATTCCCCTTGCCCATTTAACCCATCCCTCCATCCATAACCCCTCCAGCAACACTAACCTCTCTATATTTAAGAATCTCTTATGTTTTGTACCCCTCCCTGTTTTTATATTATTTTTCCTTCCCTTCTGTCACCTGTTTTGTATTTTAAGTTTCACATGAGTGAAGTCATATGATATTTGTCTTTTTCTGACTAATTTTAGCATATTACACTCTAGTTCCATCCACATTGTTGCAGATGACAAGATTTCATTCTTTTTGATTGCCAAGTAATACTCCATTGTGTGTGTGTGTGTGTGTGTGTGTGTGTGTGCGCGCGCGCGCGCACGTGCACGCATGCATACCGCACCTTCTTTATGCATTCATCTGTCAGTGGACATTTGGGCTCTTTCCATACTTTGGCTGTTGTTGATAGTGCTGCTACAAACATTGGGATGCATGTGCCCCTGTGAAACAGCACTCCTGTATCCTTTGGATAAATACCTAGTATGCAATTGCTCATTCTTTAAACTTGTTTTACTTATCTCTTCCTTTATCATAGTGCCTACTAAGTACCTATTATGACAGGCACTGTACTCTAAGGGTATAAAAATGAATAAAAAATAAATTCTTTAAGCAATTCCATAAGACTCCCATGATAAATCCCTCTCTGTCTTGACCCATTTACTCAGAGACACAGAAGTCCAGTCTCTTCTCCAAATTCATGTATTGTTCTTATTTTGTACATTGAGCCATACACGTGTGCCTGAATATCCCCCTCATTACTTTTAATACATATGACATATTTCAACCTTGAACAGATGACATATTTCAACCCTGAACAAATGACTGTGTATACATATATATGTGTCATAATGTATAAAGTTGTGTTTAAAATGGTTTTTTTTTTTTTTTTTAATTTTTTTTCAACTTTTATTTATTTTTGGGACAGAGAGAGACAGAGCATGAACGGGGGAGGGGCAGAGAGAGAGGGAGACACAGAATCAGAAACAGGCTCCAGGCTCTGAGCCATCAGCCCAGAGCCCGACGCGGGGCTCGAACTCCCGGACCGCGAGATCGTGACCTGGCTGAAGTCGGACGCTTAACCGACTGCGCCACCCAGGCGCCCCATAAAATGGTTTTTAAAAAGTGTTAGCCATCTTTGAAATACAAAGGAGTATTTTCTGTGCTCGGAAATAGGAGTTTTTGAGTTCAACTATTAAAATATGTTGTTTTTAGCTTGTAGCAGGTGGTTTAAAGCCTTTAACTATTTACATGTAAATCAATTACTGGTCCAATTGTGAGATAAACAATATCTTTTTAATTATTACTAATGGAGTGTCTAAGTACAGAATTAACAGCTGATTCATGCCTTGCTGAAATGAGATGACCTTGTCAGAAAACTGTATTCTACAGAAATCCCTGTATCTCTATATTCTAGTACATTTCTCGGGGTGATAGTTTTTCTCTGTCCTTGGACATCAGGTCCACAAAATCCCTGTGTAACTTTCAGGTTTATTAGAGGTGGCAGCAACTATATTATTTCATAAAGTGAAAACCAGGCTGCTGCTTTTAAACTATAAAATAAGTTGTCCTGACCATAACTCAAGCTATCCCCAAGACCTTTTGTGTGTACCTGTGTAAATGTTCCACAGAAAAATGAGCAACCTGAAGTAAATGGTGATCTTCCCAACTGTATCCTAAAAGGAACTATGGGAACAGGTGAGATGCTTTTTCATGATGGGTAGTATTTTTCTCATCAATTTCAACCCCCCATATTTGTGATACAAGACTACTGCTCCATGACAGCCTATTAGTTTTAAATGCAGAACTCTCTTACATCTCATTAGTTGATATTTTGAATGTTGCTTGATTCTTTTTAAATCATCATTATTATGCCTCAGTGAAGTTGAGCTCCCTTGTGACCAATCACAACATGTCTTATCTGCTAAAGAAATATAAATACAATTCATGAGCAGCATGAAGAATCCTGTAAACCTTTGCTGTTGACATTCTGAAAGTGGCATAATAGGGGGAATAATACCCTGAAGCTCAGTTTTAGTAATTTGTTTTTGCTCCAAAATCTGGCATTGCATGAAAACTGTTCAAATTCACTCCCCTCTTTCTGCTCAAACTTCTCAAAAACTTCTGTTTGCCTGTCTCACAGGCCTCACAGCACTCTTCCTCCAAGTCAATTTTGTTTTTTATAACTTCTTTGATTTAAGCACCTGTACTCATTACCCCCATTGATAGAATATACTAAATCAAACCTATGTAATTTAAAAAAAAATTTAATGTTTTTTTTTTTTTTATTTTGGGGAGAGAGACAGAGTATGAGTGGGGGAGGGGCAGAGAGAGCGGGAGACATAGAATCTGAAGCAGGCTCCAGGCTCTGAGCTGTCAGCAACAGAGCCCATGACCTGAGCTGAAGTCAGACGTTTAACCGACTGATCCACCCAGGTGCTCCCCCCTCCCCCCATGTAATTTTTATTAAAGAGGATGGGCAGAAAATGGGAAGCTGTGAATACTTAAAAGTCTTATCTAGTTTTGTTTAACTTTGTCTAAATTTTACCTAGAGCTTACCATATTTCATGTAATAATAATATTAGCTGGTCGTTATAAAGGGACAGATGCAACTGGGTATGAAGTATATAATATTTTTCCGGAACCTTTTTACAAACAAAACTGTTTTGCTTTGGAAAACAAAAAGCAAAAACAAAAAGGTATCAAGGTGTGTGTCTCTGTGAGTGTTCACATGCGCTCATTTTGTTTAGTTAAACGCAAAGGGATGAGATCTAGGACTAGATATCATGTAGCCTAATGGTTAAGAGTGTGGGCCACATAGCAGGAATACCTAGGTTGAAATTCTTTTGTGTATTCAATATCAATTTCTCTTTGGGCAAATTACTTAATCATTTTGTCCCTTAGTTTTCCACTTAATGAGTAGAAATAATAATATACATTGCATAGGCTTGTACTGAGAATTAGATGAGAATCTTTGGAAAGCCCATAGAACAGGCTGTATATGACAATTACTAAATTCTTTTTTTTCCCTTAAGTTTATTCATTTATCTTGGTGGGGGGGGGGGGGCAGTGGTGGGGAGGGGCAGAGAGAATCCCAAGCAGGCTCCGCTCTGTCAGTGTGGAACCCAAAGCAGGGCTCAAACTCATGAACAGTGAGATCATGCCCTGAGCCAAAATCAAGAATCAGAACCTTAACCAACTGAGCCACAATAACTATCAAGTTCTAAGTGCAAGTTGCTAACAAGAGTAAAATTATTCTTTATAAGAATGAGAAATGGACTGAACCCATTTTCTGTCTACTAGCTTCATTTTTCTTCCACTAAAACTGCACCATATTTGTAGAATTCCAGATTCACTTTTGATTATGCATGGGTAAATTCTGCTCAGATTTTATTGCCCAGAATGTCCGTACCAATTAGTACTGTAGTTATAATCTTTTACTCATAAACTGTCATATACCCTAGAGGAGCTTTTAAAAAAATTCAGTATTTCAAAACTTGATTCACTGTTTTTCAGGAATATCCAGAAAACTTAATTTCAATGTCTTTTCTGAACAAATTAAATTCTGGGTTGCAGAGAATAAGAAACAAGTCAAAATTAAGTCATCTATGGATGTACTATTAAGTTTGTTTACTTTTGGTTATAATGACTAATTAACGATACATGCTCTGAGATTTTCCATTAAATTTTTACTATGGCTTTACATAATGGAATAAGTATTAAGTCCTTCAAGCAATCATGTTGTTTGAAATACACATATGTATATATGTATTATATATGTATGTATTTACACAGAATAGAATTATACAGGAAAAGCTATTTTCTAAATTCATTTTGTATCCAGTAAACTTGTCATATTTTCTATTTATCCAAAGTTTAGCCAAATTTTAAATATTGTACATATAATAATTGTATATACTTTCTGTACTAAATGTTGCTTTAGGTGTATGAACAAATGCATATGTTCAAAGTGAAAATATTTGCATATTAAATGTATTTTAAGAGTGGTCACAAGGTTAATGTGAATATGACAATACCTTCTGTGAAGTATCATGTGAAAAATATCTACATAAAGAGAATAATGGATTTGTGGAGGGTTTTTTTTCAGCTTTATTGAGGTATAATTAACAGACAAAATTGTAAGATATTTAAAGTGTACAATATGATGTTTTGACATACATGTTGTCAAAATTCACATGTATATTATGAAAAAATTTCACCGTCAAGTTATTTAACATATCATTCACTTCTCACATAGGTCTTCTTTTTTTTGTGGGAGGCTTTAAGTTTTACTATCTTAACAAATTTCAATTATATAATACAGTATAATCAGTGATAGCCATCATGTTATACATAAGATCTTTAGAATTTACTCATTTATAATGGCAAGTTTGTTCCCTTTTACCAACCTTCCCATTTCCCCCACCCCTCAGACCCTGGCAATCACAGTTCTTTTTACTTTGTTTCTTTAACTTTGACCTGTTTTGTTTTGTTTTGTTTTGTTTTCTTAAAAGTCCACATGTAACTGATACCATGCAGTATTTGTCTTTCTATGTCTGGCTTTTATCACTTAACATGATGTTTCCAGGTTTATTCATGTTATCTTAAATGACAGGATCTCCTACTTTTTCTCATGGCTGAACCACTTTCCCGCGTGTATATATACCACATCTTCTGTATCCATTCATTTGTGAACACTCAGTTGTTTTTTTTCATATGTTGGCTATTGTGAATAATGCTTCAATGAACACGGGAGTTCTGATATCTCTTCAAGATAATGGTCTCATTTCTTTTGGATTTATATCCAGTAGTGGGATTGCTGGATCATATAAAATTCTTTAATTTCTTTTTTTTTTTTTTTTTAGGAACCTCCTAGTGACTATAATCAATTTACATTCCCACCCAGTACAAGTATTTCCCTTTGTCCACATCCTTGCCAGAATTTGTTACCTCTTTTCTTTCTGACAATAGACAAAACAGGTGTAAAGTGATATTGTGGTTTTAATTTGCATTTCCTCTATGATTAGTGATGTTGAGCACTGTTTGATGAACCCGTTGGCCATTTGTATGTCATCTTTGGAAAAATGTCTATGCAAGCTATTTGCCCATTTTTTAATTGGGTTATTTGTGTGCTTTTTGTGTTTTTTGTTTTTTTAGCTATTGACTTATATGAATTCTTTGTATATTTTGTATGTTAGCCTCTTATCTGATATGTGGTTTACAAACATTTTCTCCATTTTATAGATTGTATTTCATTTTGTTAATGATTTCCATTGTGGAGCAGATGCTTTTTAATTTCATGTAGGGCTTTTGTTTGTTTTTGCTTATGTTGCCTTTGTTTTTAGTGTCAAAGCCAAAAAATCCATTGCCAAGTCCAATGTCAAGGAGCTTACCCCTAATGTTTTCTCCTGGGAGTTTTATGGTTTCATATCTTAATTCAACTCTTTAATCCATTTTGATTTTGTTTTTGTGTATGTTATAAAATAATGGATTGGGTTTTTGACCCAGTAAATTCTTAGCTGTTCAACTTTGGGCAAACTACTTAATTTTTCTGTATCTAATATTTGTCATGTGTGCATTGAGGATTTAATCAGTAAAGAGAATACGGGTGCCTGGGTGGGTCAGTCAGTCAAATGTCAGACTCTCAGTTTCGGCTCAAGTCATGATCTCATGGTTTCATGGGTTCAAGCCCTGCATCAGGCTTTGCACTGACAGTGTGGAGCCTGCTTGGGATTCTCTCTCCCTCTCTCTCTACCCATCCCCCTGCTTGAGCTGTCTCTGTCTCTCTCAAAATAAATGAATAACTTTTTAAAAAATGTAAAAAAGAATATCCATGTCCCTTTTTATAAGATATTTATTAGCTTATCTCCCCACCCACTTTTCAAAAGGAAATACTTACTTTGGAAGTATATCTCCTATAACGTATTCTTATTTTTATATTTCTTATTCATACTTGAGAAAGCTAATGTCCTAATTCTGGATGTATTGAGCATGAAAAAAAACTTTATCATAAACCACAAAATGGATTCCTAGATTTTTAGCTAGAGGGCACAAAAAATATGTTATAAACATTTTGAAAATCAGTCTAAAAAATATAATAGGCCTAAATAAAGCATCACCAACGAGATCACCAGTTGCTCATAACATTAATTTTCATGCTGCAAAGTTAAAATAAATGGTCTGTCATGTTAATGGTTATCTCGTGTTTTTGTTTTTTGTTTTTTGTTTTTTTTGAAAGAGAGAGAGGGGGTAGGGGGAGAGACAGAAAATCCAAAGCAGGCTCAGAGCTATCAGTACAGAGCCCATCACGGCTTGAACTCATGAATCATGAGAACATGACCTCAGCCAAAGTCAGATGCTTAACCTACTGAGCCACCAAGGTGCCCAGAGTGTCTCACATTTTAATACGAACAATGTATTACTGCATCCTTCCTCTGTAGGACAAATTTTCTTACCTGGCTAATGGCTTGTTCATACAGTATAGCTTCTCATTTTGGATTTCAATGGTCTACACAATTTATATCCAGTACTGACATTAGTATATTTACTGCACCAAAAACATCTAAAAGTGATTTATGGCCAATGATCTTCAGATTTTCCTAATAGAGGTATACACATGAGTAAAGATATTGTTTAAAATAATTACGTAGCTTTTGAATATAAGTTGTTTATACAAATGTTTAAAATATAGGTAAATTTATAGATCTATAAAAGAGAAAAAAGAAACAAGTAGAAAATAGATGGCATTACTACCTTCTTCATGTAACTAACAGTATGTATAAAAAATGCTCTTAATGTATTCCATCAAGTGTTATTTTTAAGCTTGGGATACTGACTAATATTTAAGGGGCTATAGGTTATTCCTTAAATACATTTACATATTTATCAAAGCAAATCCTTTTTAAAGTTTAAAATTTCTGAAAACACTGACCATTAATATCACTTTTATAATGAATATGTATTTCATATTTTCAAATGGAAAAAATGTTATAAATGGATACATGTTCATTAGAAAACACCAAGGAAAAAGAAGCCCAATAAAGGAAAGTCCTAATGTTCAATGATAATCATGGTTCACATTTTCATCACTTTTCCAGATATATATTTTTAGTACTATACTTAAGCCTATATATTTTTACAATTGTTCATAGAAAGATCATTTAGTGCACTGTTTATGTCTGTGTGTGTGTGTATAATCTTTGTCCTCTGCATGGATTAACTAATATAGTATTCAGAATAAACATGAGATGTCAAGAACTGTGAAGAGACTGAGATTTCACTCCACTTGCAAGCTTACTAGATAGACTGCCACAGTTTCATACATGCTGATAGAATACAAGAGACAATTAAGTCAAAGATGAAGGACTTGATTATTTGTGGTACAGCAGACACCATGACCTTCATGTTTGTTTTTGCTCTTCTAGTCTCTCAGTCCCATATAGCAATGCATAACAGCTCAGGTGTATGCTGCACATGCTGTGGGTTTGTGTCACCCCTGGGAAAATGCAAGTTTAGGAAACCCTGATCCTTTATAAAGAGCTGCTAGCAAATATACCCAGCTTTTCCCATGGAGAGAAACATTATCTTACCTGCTCCCACTCTGGTCAACAGCACAGAACTCTGCCCTTTACTCTAGAAGGAGACAAACATCTTTGTAAAGATAGTAGAGAACAAAAGTTGTCAATGTCTCTGTGCACATGACATTCAGAGACAACAAAAGACCTATGGAAGTTTATCTCCCAACATACGGCTGTAGTTTTAACAAGCTGGAAAGTTCAGACACCCAGAAATTTGGAATTGAGAGTAAGAGGATTAAATTATTTTGATCTGATCTATTTAATAAAAGACATAAACAAATTTGGGAAATCTAATTTGTCTCCATTTATCTTTATATCTTAAAATAAGCCAGAGGCACCTGGGTGGCTCAGTTTGTTAATCATCTGACTCTTCATTTCAGCTCAGGTCATGACTTCATATCTTGAGTCCAAGCCTCACATTGCATCAGGCTCTGCCCTGGGCTTGGAGTCTGCTTAAGATTCTCTATCTCTCCCCTTCCCCTTCTCCCACTTGAGCTGCCCTCTTGCTGTCTGTCTGTCTGTCTGTCTGTCTCTCTCTCTCTCTCTCTCTCTCTCAAAAAAAAAAAAAAGAAAAAAGCCCAATATCAGAATAAGTTGTTTTGAATATAGATTGTCTTTGTGTGTTTCACGGTTGTATACAATGCTGCCAAATGGAGATACAGTTTTGCACACGTCTGTTATTTTAAACCAGTTTTTAGAATGGCTAGGTCCACAAGATATGAGAGTACTCACTTTTCCCAGGCCTGAACTCCTTCTCCTCAGGTCCTTTACTTACCTGGGTTTAACTTGTTATGTTGAGAACTAAAGATTTTGTTAAATAGTACTTCCTCAGTTGTATTTTTGTGGGCTCCTTCTTGTTTTTCCAGGTATTTTTGCTTTGTATATTTCTATTTTCTGTTGTTACATACATTAAAATCCGTGGTTTATATTTTAGATTAATTCATAGTAACCTACCTACTTTATTTTAATAGGTAATTTAACTTCACTTTCAATTATTTTTGTTAGAGAAAATTTAAGCTGCTTTTACAAAGTGATCTCAAAATATTTTGGCTTAATTAACGTAGATGTGTATTTCTCTCTTTTATAACCATCGATTTGTTATAAGACCTATTCAGATTTTTTGGAGTAACTCTGCTTCATGAGGTCATTCAGTCATTGTTCTCCCACTACCCTCAGGGTTTTTGTTTGTTTGTTTTGTTTTGTTTTGTTTTGTTTTGTTTTGAATTATTTTCAGAGGACATTGCTCCAAAATCCTTACCTGCTAGCCTCAGAAGTAAAATCATATTCCATTGGATTATATCATTACCTGCCCAAACTTATTTGCAATGAAGGCTGGGAAATATAATCTAGAAGACTCATATGCTCAACTACAATTTTGTTGATGTATAAAAAGGAAAAATGTAGGAGTGCCTGGGTGGCTCAGTCGGTTAAGCTTCCGACTTCAGCTCAGGTCATGATCTCTGGGTTTTTGGGTTCAAGCCCCACATCGGGCTCTGTGCTGACGGCTCAGAGCCTGGTGCCTGCTTTGCATTCTGTGTCTCCTCTCTCTGCCCCTCCTCCACTTTCTCTCTCTCTCTCTCTCTCTCTCTCAAAAACGACATTAAAAGAGTTTTTTTAAAAAAGGAAGGAAAAATGTAGCACGTGTTAAATATTTTATATTAGAATGCTCCTATTGAAATGAAACAAGTTACAGGTATAAATGGGATTACGATCATACATTTTCAACTATTTCCCCCATATATTTTTTTATTTTTTTTCACTTCAGCAGATACATATCTAAGTCAGTTGTCCAAATGCCTTCGTAGTATTTCATACAGATTAGTTCAGAATTTTCTTATTATAAACAATGTTTCAGTGGACAACTGAGTTTATATCTCTGTGGAGTCATACAATTATAGTATTTATTTCTAGAGGTAGAATTATTAAATTTTGAGGCCACTTTGAAAAATTGATCTTCAAAAAAATATGCATCAGGGTTCACTACTTATTCTCTTGGAATAATAAGAGGATGCCCTCTTCCTTTCGCCCATCTCCTCACTACCAACTAATTATTTCATTTTTCACTCAGAATTGATGCTCATATATACGTGTTTAAAATATAACATTTTCGGGGCGCCTGGGTGGCGCAGTCGGTTAAGCGTCCGACTTCAGCCAGGTCACGATCTCGCGGTCCGTGAGTTCGAGCCCCGCGTCGGGCTCTTGGGCTGATGGCTCGGAGCCTGGAGCCTGTTTCTGATTCTGTGTCTCCCTCTCTCTCTGCCCCTCCCCCGTTCATGCTCTGTCTCTCTCTGTCGCAAAAATAAATAAACATTGAAAAAAAAAAATTTTAAACAAATAAAATATAACATTTTCATTGTTACTTTTATAATTATTTATGTTCCTGGAATAATAATCACCACAAGTTTAGGGGTCTATATTTAAATGTATCAATACTCCTCGTAAGAACTTTGACACAGAATTCTCTATTCATGAATGTGCTGTCTTTTGAGCACATCTTTTGGCTGGTTGAATTATACACTCAATTATAATTTTATGTAGTGGTATAAGTATTGTACCTCCGAATCTTCGCATATTTGAGATGTGTTCCTGTTCCTTTACATATAGATAGGCATAGTTCAGCCAAACTTCTTTACCCTTAAAAATAGGAAGACGCTTTTTGCCACATCTTCTAAACCTGAGATATAATCTGGAGGTCATGTTTCTTGTGTGGATATATGTATATATATTGTTTCCCATATAATGGATTTAATTATTTTCTGGGTATTTTATAGGATCCTTTCTTCAATGTTAACAACTAATAAAAACATTCTGTGTATATTAATATAGATTAGTATCTATTATTTTTACTAGTTCTTACAATTATGAATGTTTAATGCCTTCATTTATTTATAAAAGTTTACTTCTATAATTTCTTTCTTTGTGTTTTGTGTTCCATTTGTTCTTTTATTCAAAGTATTTATTATAGGTTGTATCATTTTTTCTGTTCTCATAATCTAATTGTTTCTCTCCTATAATTTTCATCTCTGTCTCTTTTCATTGCATTTTGTATATGTTTTTTTCTCTCTGAATTTGTGTCCATCTTGCTATTTTTGTCTTCTGCTTTTCAATTTTTTTTTAGATCGACAGTGTCATTGTTTCTTATAAAATTAAAAATCCCCATTTTGGGGGCACCTAGGTGGCTCAGTCAGTTGAGCATCCAACTTGGGCTCAGGTCGTGATCCCACAGTTTGTGAATTCAAGCCCCACAGCAGGCTCACTGCTGTTAGCCTGTCAGTGCACAGCCTGCTTCAGATCCTCCTTCCCCCTCTCTCTGTCCCTCTCCTACTTGAGCTCTCCCAAAAAATAAATATTAAAAATTCCCCATTTTAATTTTTGTTTTCCTTTTTTCATAAAAAATATATTTTCTTTAATTCACTTGAAGTAAAAAAACAATAAAATATTATTTTTATCTCATTTTATCTAACCATAATCATGTTCTTCATGTATATTGAATGTAACATTCCTTTAAGAAATTATTACTGTTAATCATCTTTGATTTGGTACTCTTCCTATTTTCTCGTTCCACAAAAAAATATATGTTGCTAGAATATTCTAGAACTTCCTTACACTTTAACAAGGGAGAACTTGTACTAAATGGTATTATTTGGAAGGATGGATATAAATAAATATTCTATTAAAACATCATAATTATTAGAAAGTTTAGGTGATAGAAGGTAAATATTCAAGTCTGAGATATTTATATTATCATAGTTTCTGTTTTGTTTTCTCTTAGTTTTTAAACTTCTACATTAGAAGTCCATTCCATTGAATTAGAAGAAAGTAGCTCTCTGAGAGGGAGCATTATTGAGGGTTTCTTTGATTCACCTCTCCTAAGGTGAAACTTGTCACTCTCTAGAAATAGGATTTACCTAAATTTAATTTGAAATGTCAGTATGTATTTTCCTTCTTATACATGTTTTTCATCTGTAAATAAAAAGCAGACTTCTCGGGGCACCTGGGTGGCTCAGTCAGTTAAGCATCTGACTTTGGCTCAGGTCATGCTCTCACATGAGTTCATGAGTTCAAAGCCTGCAGCAGGTTCTCCGCTAACAGCACAGAGCCTGATTTGGATTCTCTATCTCCCTCTCTCTTTGCCATCCCACTCTCCCCCTGCCATCTATCTCTCTCTCTCAAATATAAATAAATAAACATTAAAAACAAAGTGGACTTCTTTTAGTATTTTGCCCATTCTTACAGGAATGCTGGGTTAAAGGTGGGGAAATAGCATTGGAAAGCTTACCACTGGTCCTCTTTCTCACTGCCACCATTAATCCCCAGAAAAAAGGCAGAGGGTTGCAGTCAGATTTTCCACTCTTGTGTAATCCAATATTCCTCTATTCCTGCCTCTCCAAAAAGACATTTTTTGGGGCCCTTCAGGATCTTCTCTACATGTTTATAATACTGTATTGCATTTCTAAGAGAGCTGTGTGTCTCCCACACTGTTCTTTTAAATGAGTTGAAATTAAATTGTATATAGTAGATATTTTTCAAAGAATGCAGTGTGGCATGGGGTGCCTGGGTGGCTCAGTTGGTTAAGTGTCTGACTCTTGATTTCAGTTCAGGTCATGATCTCACAATCATTGGGCATGGAGCCTGCTTAGGATTCTCTCTCCGCCTCTCCCACACTCTATTTCTAAAAAATAAACAAAAAAATAAATGAAATAAAAATTTTTAAAAGACTCTAGTGTGGCAATTTTTAGCCTACATAAGCTTTTCTGCTTTATTTTTATTCTTTTTCATCATTTTGTTGAATTTAAGAACTAATATGCACTCACACTGACATTTTTCGGAAAGCTGGTGCATGAAATAAATTCAGGGGTTTTTATTATTATAACAAGGCTCAAATGAGCTTTGTCTAGTTAATGATGACACATATAAACATAGTTAAATGTAATTTTATGAATACCTTTATTGAATTAAAATACAGCACAAGAATAATTATTCTCTAAAATTTTCTTGTGTTGGAGGTTTATTAAGATATCTTATTTCAGGGGTGCCTGGGTGACTCAGTTGGTTAAACATCTGACTTCGGCTCAGATCATGATCTCCGAGTTCGTAGCTTTCGAGCCTTGCACTAGCTAGGTGCTGACAGCTCAGAGCCTGAAGCCCGTTTCACATTCTGTTTCTCCCTCTCTCTCTACCACTCTCCCACTCATGCTCACTTGCTCCCTTACTCTCTCTCTCAAAAATAAATAAACATTAAAAAAATTAAGATATCTTATTTCTCATGTACAAATCTTATTCCACATGAAAAAAAAATGAAAAACAGATGATGACACTGAATTGACTTTTGTAGTTATCAAAGTTTTAATTTTAGCAAAATTACAATCAAAGTTGTTTTAAAATATTCACTTTTAAAGTTTGGTGTTTAATAGTTTTATCCCGAGGTGTGTGTTGGGAGACATCTCTTCATTGATTTCTCAGATATTTTATACACCTTGCAAACAGACACTGACCACCTTTGTCTTTTCTGGTATATTGATATAACAAACAGTCTGGATGATATCTCCCCTCAGGAGCAGAGAACAAATTTGTTGACTGTCCAGTATAAACAAAATACTGCCCTTGGAGCAGTGGTAAGGTGGTTTGTAACTCATTCTGAACGATTTGGGTTTCCAACTCAGGGCTCCTTGGGTGGCACAAAACCACTTCATGAGCTCCAGCCACCTGAGTCACTCTTACATTGCCCTATGGGACTTGAGCAAAGGGAACAAAAAAATATAAAACTTCCTACCTGCTGAGCTATGAGTAATGAGGTTCTTTTTCTTTGACCTTGTCTTTTTCTTCTGCCATCCTGCATAATACATGCCATGTTAACATCTTAGCTTGTGAGCAGGGCAAAACTTCAGAAACTTCCTCATTCTTGAAAGTGTAAAAAAATAGTTTAATCACAGTATTATTTAATCACATATTTAATCACATATTTCATATTGATAGGTAAAATGTTTTTTTAATTTTCTCTACCAGTAAAATATTTTTCCTTCAAGTCTTGTTTAAAGCATTGCTTTAGCCACTCAGACTTTCCTACCCCCAAAACCACGTATTCTCCATAGAAACTGTTAGTTACCCTTTAAATATTTCTATACCGGAATGCTTGAATTCATCTTTTCAAATATTTATGACTGTATCCACAGTGCACACTACAGAGTATATATAGCATTAAATATTCAATAAAAGTTTACTAAATAAATAAATGAATAATGAAAACTCTGATTTTGTGTTCTTTGTATGGCCCTTGACAGTATAAACTAGAAAGAACCCAGAGTTCAATAGAAAGAACTTTGGAAATCATTACTTTGTGGGAGGACTTACTTACAGATGTTCCTTGAGACCTGTTCAAATATTTCACATGACCTTCTGAACCGATTACATAAATTGATTGGTTTAAGTGAATGCACATATTTTTTAGTTATTAATTAACATTTTCTTTTTAAGTCTATTATGAAGTTTTTAAAGTTATTCATGTGTGTGTGTTGTATATGTATGAGCATATTAATTAAATACTTGTTGGTCCTTTAATTTAGAGAAGCATGGGGCTGTAATCATGAAGGACTGATACTGGTAGGCTCCATCCTGTATTTTATCTTGTAGAAAGAATGTATAAAGTTTACATTTTTTCTTCTACTTATATAAACATCCATCCTAGAGAACTGTTCTACCTTTTAGAAATTTTCTTTTCAAATGTGTAAAAATTGTCCAAGTATATTTAAAGCCCAATTACCTTGCAAGATAATGGCTACCTTATTCTTACTTAGGTAAAGTTGAACTTCAAAAAATATCTGGATTGGCAGCTAGTGAGAAAAAAAATCAGTTTTAACCAATAGTACAAAGATAAAAGTTTTACTGCATTTTACTTTAATAGTAAAATGATATGTACTCCTTTCTCAAAGCAATTGTTAGACATACCAAGTCAAATTCAACAAAACTGGATATCATATTTTTGAAAAATACATCTATTTACATCTATTTTTTATTTTTAGTTTTCAGCTATTATCATTTAATTTTCTGACTTAGAAAGATAAAATATTTTCTATAAGAAAAAAAAACATCAGAACGTGGTGATTTCAAACTTTGCTTTCATTGATATAAATCTTTTTTTTTAATACTTCTGAAGTTTGCATTCAAATTCTCTTCCAGTTTTTTCACAATAGAGTAAGTCAACAATTCCATCTGTTTCTCAGTGCTCATCATGGTAAGTGCCCTCCCCAATCCCCATCTACTGTTTCATCCTTCCCACTTACCTCCCCTCTGGTAACCATCAGTTTATTCTCTATAGTTAAGAGTCTGTTTCTTGGCTTCTCTCGCTCTTATTTTGCTCATTTGCTTTCTTTCTTAAATTGCACATATGAGTGAAACCCTATGATATTTGTCTTTCTGACTGACTGCACTTAGCATGATGCTGTCTAGATCCATACCTATTGTTGCAAATGGCAAGATTGCAGTCTTTTCTATGGCTGAGTAATATTTTATTGTATATCTTCTTTAGCCATTGATTTATCTCCCCATTTAAAAAAAACCTTTAGCATCTGCTTGTATATTTACTATTTGTATTAGAGCATTATCATCAATGTATTATTAATGTACTATTAATATATATATTATTAATTATTATTAATACTATTATATTAAGAGCATTGTCTAATTCCCTTGTGATTTTTACATTTGACTCTTGAAGGATTTAGAAGTTCATTGCTTAATTTCCAATTATGTGTGATTTCATTCAATACATTGTGTTAATTATTTTCTTTTGAACTTATTGTGTTCCGAGCATGTCTGTAAGATTTTAATCTCTTATATTTACTGAGACATATTCTATAGCCCAGCATGTTATTTTCTTTGGTTAATGTTTCTTTGTACTTCAGAAGAATATATATTCTGAAGTTATTGAGTGTATATTTTTACCACTAAATTAGATCTAGATTGCTTGTAATTTTAATTCACATCTTTTATGTCATTATTATATTTTCAAGATTGTGCATCAAATGGCTAAAAAGAAACTAAAATTTCCAATTATTTATTTCTCTATTTTTAGGTACATTTGTATTTAGGATCATTATATTTTCCTGATATTTTGCTTATTTCATCACTCTGAAATTTCTTTCTTTATCTCTGGTGATATTCATTCTCCTGAACTCTTTTTTTCTGATATTAATATATCAACTTCAAATTTCTTATGCTTCTTGTTTGCAGTAACATTTTGCCATCCTTGTGATGGCATTATCCTTATCTTATCTGTATAGTTATATTTAAATTACATATCTTTATTAGGCTATATGTTTGGGCTCCATTTGTATCCATTTTGAGATTCCTAACTTTATGGCTGAATTTGGGTCTACCTTGTGGTTATTAATTTTTATGCATTCCATATGGTTTTGATCTCCTTTTCATCCTCTCTTTTTATTTATTTATGTTTTGGTTGATTGAAGGTTTTTAATATTTCATTTATTTTCTTGAGTGTATCTTTTTGCCTTTCCTTTTTTATTTATCTAGTGATTGAATCTAGTTTCTTTTGCCCTATCAATTCCAATATGAAGCACATCCAATACATTTTTAATTTAGGTAATATAATTTTTAGCTCCAAAATTTCCTTTTGTTACTGTATTGTAGTTTCTATCTCCCTGCTGATATTTCCTATCTGTTAATTCATCATAACCATATTTTCCTTTAACTATTTGGATGTGTTAATAATGGCTGCTTTGAGTTCTTTGTTAATTAAGGCTAGCTAAAGCATTTGAGGGACACAGGCAAAATTAGTATATGGGTTAAAATTTCTTGTTTTTCTTCATGTGTATATAACAATGTAATTTTACACTGGACATTGTGGTGGATATGTTGTTGAGTCTCTTTTTCTGGAGAAATTTTGACTTCTGTACCCAGCAGACAGCTTAGCAGGATTAAATCCCTAAACTCCATCTTCCCTACAGTGGGCAGCGGCTAAAGTCTCTGCTGAGTACCTTTAACTTGATAGCAACTGCCATACTTTGGGATCCTTGGAATCTCCCCTGTGAATCAACTGTTCATGGGTTATTTAAGGACCTGGGTGAATATTTCAAAAAAATTCAGATTTTTGAACTCCCACTTTGTGGCGGTTTTTTTCTAGCATTTGCGCCCCCCCCCACCTTCCAGTTATTCTTTCAGTTATTGTCCCTCTATCCTCTGATTTATGAAGCCATGGGATTGCAGCTTTACACTTGATCTCATAGCCACCCATATACAGGAAGGCACTATGTTTTATCCTCAGGCAGTAGAAATTCAGTAATAAATCGCATTCAGTGCAATTATTTTCTTGTAAGGTTGAATCTCCTCTAGTTTCTGCCTGTATTTTTTTCTTTTTGTCACTCTCCAGTGCCTTCAGTTATATTTTATATTTTCAGATTTAAAAAAAAATTATCTGCAAGAGGATTATTCTGATACAAACTCTTGTGCCAATACCTAAAGTAGCTACTTTTGAAGCTACTTTCTGAGGTTTACTCTGAACACTGCCCCCAGACCCCAACCCCGCCCGTCTCACTCCATCCCCCAACCCAGTATTCTTGTTAGCTGTCTCTTTTTCTGATTTTCTCCAGTAAGTTAATTGGCCTAAGGTTAGGTCTATTACTTTCATAAATATACCAGCCTCCTCTTGAGTGCTTACCTCCAAAATCTCCACTGTTTTCAAAATTTCCTTTAGGCTTCAACTTTTCCACATCCTGTTTCAAATAAAATCAGTTCCTTAGGGAGTGTGTAGCAGCCCTCTGTTTTATGCACTGGCTCTCCTCTTGGGCAAAATCTCTAAGCAACAGCTTCAGACCCTGGGTGGATGTGATGACCTCTGGTTTTCTCTGAATGTTGAACCTCCTCCATCTGTAGGCAAGCAGGGGCTAGGAAAAACTGACTCCCAGTATTCTTGACCTGCTACAGTGGGGGTAGAACTTCCGCCCCAAGAGTGAGAGTGGGGTAGAGCAGGAGACCTTGACCTTTCAGCCACACTCCCAGAATTTAGCCTTTGCAACTCAAAGATTAAGGAGAGGAGAAACGCCTGCAGGTGGCCTTCCCCCTCACAGTGAGATAACTGTATCTCTTGAGCTGAGGGCAGAGGAAGCTTCACCTCCTTCCCCACACCCACCCAAAGGAGAGATTCCAACACACTGAGCTGGGAACTGCAGTTAGTGGTTCTAACTCAAGTGGCACAGGCTTTCATGCTCTTATGAGACTTAGTAAGTTTTCTTGAAAAATGTTTGTTCATTTGCTCTATGGCTGCCTATGGGATATAAAATGATTGTTTTTGTTATAATTTTTATCAGTTCAGATTGTTTCTCTGGAAATCACATCAACAGGGCAGCTCATGCTGGCGTTCTGGAAGTAGACTCCCCTCTTCTTCATTTATAGGCCTATCCTCCTGTTCTCATTGCTTCTTTCTCTTTCAGTTACTTTGACTCTAGCACACACAAATACTCTTTCCAAACTCTATTTTATTTTGACCTCTTTTACTTATTGAATAGAATTTTATTTCCTGTCATCTAGGTTAATATATATATATATATATATATATATATATATATATATATATGTGTGTGTGTGTGTGTGTGTGTGTGTGTGTGTGTATCCCTCATTGTAATACACACAAAAAAGACATCTTGTTTTCACATGTATGGAATCTAATTTTTTTTTTCCTGTGGAATAATTTGGTCTGCGAAGGATAGCTATTAGGAAAGAGATAAGAATAAAGTTAGAAATTACCCACAGGGAGAAAATAAGTCAAGGAGCTAATCTCCATAACATTTAAAGAACTCTTACCAAATAAAAAGAAAATGATAAAAACCCCGCGGGGGGGGGGGGGGGGGCGGGGAGAGGGCATTGGAAGTAGCCAAAACACACGCATACATATTTCTAGAAAAAGAAAGACAAATAGCCACTAACTACATGGAAAAATACTTATCTCACTTGTGTTAAAGGAAATATAATTAAAACTACTAAAATACCATATTTTACTTAAAGGTTCAGTAAATAACCAAAGTAATAGCAACATATTTACTTGTCAAAATGTAAAGACCCTCTCACATATTGCATTCGGGAGTGAGAATGATATAGCCATATCATGGGGAATTTGGTAATGTCCAGTATAATTACATTACATAGGCACTTAACCACTGCCCCTCAATTACACTTCTAGGACTCTGTCATAAAATATATTTCTACTAAGAGAAATAATATATGCATTTGGCTATTCCCTGGAGTGTTACATACAACATCATGATATTAGAAACAATCCAAATGTCTACTAATAGTTGGCCTGATGGGAAAATAATGATGAAGTATCAACATAAAGGTATACTAGGAACACATTTATAAAAAGGCATTGGAATGGGCCCGTGGGACGCTCAGTTGGTTAAGCTTCTGACTTCGGCTTAGGTCATGATCTCGCAGCTCTGGAATTTGAGCCCAGCCTCGAACTCTGTGCTGACAGCTCAGAACCTGGAACCTGCTTTGGATTCTGTGTCTCCTTCTCTCTCTGCCCCTCCCCCATTTGCACTTGCTCGCTGGCTCACTCTCTCTCTCTCACACACACAAATTTAAAAAAATTAAAAATTAAAAAAAAAGCATGGGAAGATTCTTGTTTACCTGGAGTAATTCCTAGTATGTAAGTTATTTATGAAGATAAAGTGCCAAAGAAAAGCTACGCAGCCTTCTTTTATTTTTTTATTTATTTTTTAAAAAAATTTTTTAACGTTTATTTATTTTTGAGACAGAGACAGAGCATGAATGGGGGAGGGTCAGAGAGAGGGAGACACAGAATCTGAAATAGGCTCCAGGCTCTGAGCTGTCAGCACAGAGCCTGACCTGGGTCTCGAACTCACTGACCGGGATATCATGACCTGAGCTAAAGTCGGCCACTTAACCGACTGAGCCACCCAGGAGCCCCAATGCAGGTTTCTTTTAAAGAACCACTGGCAAGATAAACCAGAAACTAATAAAGAGAAAAATCTGGAAGGAAGAGTAGCTAGAGGAAGGGGTTGGGAAGAAGGGTATAGGAATGAAAGTGTAACTTCTGAACTTTTGTAACTTTTTATATAGATTGTAAATATATAGACACGGATTCATGTTAAATGTATAATAGTCATGACATGAAAAGAAAAAATATTTATAAAAATATGAAATTAAAAACAAGCTAAACAAATTAACTTGCATACAGTTCATAAGAATGCTATATAGAGAAAATTATTTAAAGTGAGTTTTAACACAGTATTCCTATTGCATGTATTTAGTAGCATATATTTTGGTACATGAAAATCAAATTTCCTCTTTTTGATACTCAAAAGCTAATAGAGCTGTGTTGAAAGGACATAAGACCCAGACTGAGTGACCAGTTCTCAAAAATGGCATATTGTGAGCATCCAAAGGAATAATGACCAAGTGATAATCAAATAACAGAGAAATCTGTAACTTCTTGGTGTTACCTAAAAAAAAAAAAAAAAAAAGTGAGAGAAAAATTTAATTTATTACCATTGGAAATGATTATTCAACTCTTTATTCTTTGTTAAAAATATTTTTGATGTTTATTCATTTTTGTGAGAGAGAGAGAGAGAGAGAGAGAGAGAGAGAGAGAGAGAATATGAATGAGAACGAGTCGGGGAGGGGCCGAGAGACAGAGAGGGAGACACAGAAACCTAAGCAGACTCCAGGCTCTGAGCTATCAGCATAGAACTCAACATGGGGCTGGAACTCTGTAACCATGAGATCATGACCTGAACCAAAGTTGGATGCTTAACCACCTAAGGCACCCACGCGTCCCTCAACTCCTTATTCTTAATATTGGCAATTAAAAGGAAAGAATTAATCATTTACTTTGTTTTTTTTATAGAATTTTTTTAATGTTTATTTATTTTTGAGACAGAGAGAGACAGAGCATGAACGGGGGAGGGTCAGAGAGAGAGGGAGACACAGAATCCGAAGCAGGCTCCAGGCTCTGAGCTGTCAGCACAGAGCCCGACTTGGAGCTCTAACTCATGGACCGTGAGATCATGACCTGAGCCGAAGTCGACGCTTAACCTGAGCCACCCAGGCGCCCCCATATACTTTGGTTTTTTAAGAGAAATTGTATTTCTTCCCTAATTGGTAAGAAAAAAAATAATTTTGTTGTGTATGAAAGTGACAATTGGAAAAATCATTAATATCCAACTTCTAATTTTTAAATACTTGAATTTTGAAGATCCCCCAGTGGATATTAAAACCTTTAGGAGAAATGTTTTTCCATCACTGTAAAAGTATCAAGGACTGCATATGTGCTAATTGCAAAAGGAGTTAACAAATACATTCTACAAGAAAAAGATATGGAAATCATCATCTTAATCAGTCAAATTTAAAATTATTTATAAGACAACCTGACATATGCTTCTTGATGTGATACTATATAAAGGACTCATGAATGTTTCTAACCAAAAATGGCTTACATCATTTAATTTGGCCTTTAGATTTAAGTTCCAATTTAGCAGAAATACAGAGTTTAGAAAAACCATGTTAACAATTGGTCATTTCATAATATTAGCTATTTTATGAAGCAATTGGTAAGCTTTTTTTTTTTACAAGTAAGAGGCTCTTTTACATTAAAGGAGAGAAAACATTTCTCTTTTTAAAAAAATATTTATTTTGAACGAGGGAGAGAGTGGGGGAAGGGCAGAGATAGAGAGGGAGAGAGAATCCTAAGCAGGCTCCACACTCAGCACAGAGCCTGATGCTGGGCTCAATCTCACAAACCATGAGATCCTGTCCTGAGCTGAAATTAAGAACTGGATGCTTAACCAACTGAGTCACCCAGGTGCCCTGAGAGAAAACATCTCTAGTAACCAAATGCAGTGCAGGAGAATTTATTATATCTTCTTTAAAAAAGAAAACTAAACCAAAAACAGTTGTAAAATATATTAAGGGAACATTGGGAAGAACGAAATGAGACCAATATGTCAGCTAATATTTAAGATTTATGATTAACACTCTTATATTCTTACGATCAAGATTATATTAATATTCTTAGGTATAAGCAGAATATCTTGATTTTTAAGAGATGTTTACTGTAGTATTTGAGAATAAAGTGTTATGTTTCCAACTAATTTTCAAAAAGTGTATATTCACACATGAGCATACACAAAAGATATCTAATAAAATGTTAAAAAATATGGAGTCTTGCAGTGAATTTACTGGTATGTATTATGCTGTTTCTCAACTTTCCTTTATGTTAAAATTATTCATAATGAAAAGTATTAAAAATACAAAATTAAATCATTTCAAAAAGTGAAGTCAGAAATGCAGCTAAAAATAAACCATAATTTATTAAGTATTTATGTGTCTGCATGGGTGTGTATGTATAAAATATAGTCCTCCTAACATAAGCAAAAGTTCTTTATAAAATTTTAGTAAATTGAAGAGGTTAATGAATTTGTAATTAATTCCATAGCAATGGGACTCTAGAAAAGATTCTGCACATAGGAATATGATCAGAATGTCAGCTTGGGAATATTTATTTTACCACAGCCTTTAATAAGAATTGAAGTCAAGGAATATAGCAATGAAGTACTTTGATATTATCTTAGTGAACGTGTCCAGGTAATATATAACTAGAGGTACCTGGAGTGAGAATGTAAAAAAGGAGGGAATAGAAGTTCAAGACATTTTGAATGTAGACTATACATGACTTGGTATATGGCTGAAATTTAGTATTGAAGGAAAATGAGTCAAAATATTTGAAGTTTAACTCTACATTACTAAAATTTTATGCAGTCTTAATTAAAACTCATTATAAAGTTTTGGGATTTTCTTGGGAAGAAAACAATTATTTTTGGACATGTTGATTTTGACATGTGTGAAGATAAGTAGCTTATTGACAATTTGAGCATCGTGTCAGATCAGGGCTAGAGTGTCATCAACACAGAAAATAATTGAGACTAAAAATGAAGAAAACCCCATAGTAAAGCAAGCATATATAGAGATGGCCTTTGGGGAAAGACTTAAGTACTAAAACTTAGACATTTTCTTTTTTCAAGAAATTTTCTTTTTTTCAGAATAGTCATTTGTATATGTATACACACATGTACACGTGTGTGTTTGCCAGAAAAGGAAGAGACATAGTGGATTAAAAAAAACCAAAAAACAAAAAAACTGAATCTTCTGTGTAGGCAAGAAAGAACAGTATTAACCAAGAACTTTCCATTGCTTAGGCAATTAATCATGTTTTTGCATATTAAAGATTATAGTAAATATGAAACCAGGAATTTGGAATAAAGATGATCCGCCATCTCATCTGGATTTTGAACCTCCTTCTGCTTTAAGAAACCCCATGAACTGATTCAGGGCTGCTCCTAAGGATAGAGTACTTTTATTTTACTGGCAGTAATAGTGCTTGCTCTGTATAAGCAGAGAGCTTGAAGTTATTAAATAAAGTCCTTAAATTTCTTCCCATCACATAAGGGGAAAAAATGGACACACTTTGCCAAATTGAAGTATTAGTGAATAAAGTCTCAAAGAAATAGGGACATTTAGTCTTCTATGAGAACCTACTGAAAAATTCTACATGATGTATCAGTTGCCCTCTGCTCAAAAAGGTCAGGCTTCCCAAGGATATTTGTACTGCTGCTCCCCTCTGCCAATAAAAGATGGGTAAATTCATACCTTTGAGAATAGATTTTAAATATTTATTGAAATTCATTGCCTCTACTCAACTTTATAGGACATTCTTCTGTATCACCAGTCAAAAGTGTCATCAACATATTTTTTATAAATTTTTTGGTCTTTGAAGTCTATAGGCTGCATCATTGTTTTTCTATTAGTTCTATCTCACCACAGTTAAGTCCTTAAATAATAGTAAGAGTTAGACCATACATTATATTCATTACTTAATTTACATGCCAATTGCATTAAAAACAAATGAATTTTTCTAGTAGGATAAAGGTCTCAATTTAGCTGCTATTTTAACCTACTGTTGATTATTGCTTTGTAGCATTGCATAAGTGTGCTTTCAGGCATTGGCATAAAGATATGCTCTAGTAGGCATCCTTAAAACCAGCATCGATATTAAATTGGCATAAAAATTATCACTTATGGGGGCGCCTGGGTGGCGCAGTCGGTTGAGTGTCCGACTTCAGCCATGTCACGATCTCGCGGTCCGTGAGTTCGAGCCCCGCATCGGGCTCTGGGCTGATGGCTCGGAGCCTGGAGCCTGTTTTCGATTCTGTGTCTCCCTCTCTCTCTGCCCCTCCCCCGTTCATGCTCTGTCTCTCTCTGTCCCCAAAAAAATAAATAAACGTTGAAAAAAAATTAAAAAAAAATTATCACCTATGATTATTTCTGCAGTTATCAGCAAATATCACATCAAGGAGATGTCAGTGTATTTTAAAGATCCTGAAGCGAGAGCTTTATCATGAATAGTGTGAGTAGATATAAGATTAACTCAAATTATCAACAAAAGTATTTTTTATGTTAGAGGCAAAAGAATTAGACAGTGACTTTTAAAACTTCTGTAGCTCCTGGCAGCAGTATATCGAAGTTTCAAGACATTTTAAACTGTGGCACCAGGATATTTTATTAGGGACAGAGAATAAGATCATGTATTCAAATAGTAATTGAACATGTTGCTTCTTAGCATCTGTTCACATGGTAGAGTTAGTATTATCATAACTCGATTATACTGTGCTGCACCTATGGTCAACATGAATAATCTGTATCTTCCATTTCCTATACGTCCCATCAAAATTATTGTTTTAGTGACTTTTTTTTTCTGGGATGCCTGGGCCATATTTACCTGTGTGGTAGCCAAGAAGGGACTACAGGAATCTATTAGGAGAGTGACGTATAAAATAATAGCTTGAATCTGAAATCCTGCAATTTAAGTTTGGTTTTGCAGAAATGATTGAAAAACATATTCCATATTTTTGAATTATAAAAAGGAAGATGAAATTGATTCTAAAGTTAAAATACTTCCCCCAGTATAGCTTTAAGAGGATCCAGACTAAATTTAGGGAAAGATAGAAGCCCTGCAGAAGTAGAAATGGATATTTCTAAATATTAATGCCATATATCTGTAACTTTTTCTAAATATAAAAGCTCTTCTTTCAACTAAGCTTTAGGGTACTTGCAATATTTCATTCCCTTTGAGGGTTACAGGGCAGAAGGAGTAAAGTAAATAGCTTGAGTCACTTATCTACTTTTCAGGCCTTGGTTCAAGTTTAACCAGAGAAGTTAAATTAATGTTTTTTCTTGTTGTCAGGAAGAGTCACAAAGCGAAATTTATTACTTATAGCTTCTATCTAGTGTGCAGTTACTGAATTCAAAAGACCAAGGCACATCAGCTTCAGAAAAGCTATTTAGTTCAGTTGTGTAAGGTCTCAGGAATCCAAATTGATTGTGGAAAGGGAACAATGAGAGAATAAAAGGGTGGAAATTATATATTTTAGAGGAATTTACATTAGTATGTGTGCAATACAATATCCTCATCATACAGAGTAATAAAAAGTGAATGTCTCTCCGCTATTTCTTTTATGCCTCCCTTGAATATTTTAAAAGGCTTGAGGGAGGTTCAAATCCCATTATACCTAAATTAGAATCCTAGTCTGGGGAAAGAGGAAGAAAGTTTAGTTTTCAAAGTCATTGAGCCATACAAAGTGCATGACAGAAAAAAAAAAAAAAAAAAAACAACAGAGAACTCGGACCATGTACATTTGTACCTCAAAGAGAGAGAGAGAGAGGGAGAGAGAGAAGGCACTGCCTTCCTGTGTGATAGGCAAATGCAAATGAGTCATGGAAAGTTGTCCTCTGTGTATACTGTTGCATTCTGCTGAGTAAGATGATTTTTAAAAGGGGTGTAGGCCAGGGAATGGGCTAACAGGGACTGGAGCACCAGTTACAGGGAGAAGAATGTTCAAAAGCAAAATCCAGCAAAACCAAATATATATATTTGAAAAACCTCTGGAAGATAAGGCTACAAAATGGCTTTTCTTCAAAGGTATCTAGATATAATCTAAATACAGAGTAGTTCAGTAACAAAACGCCATACTTACTTACTTTCTTGTAAGGATTCCATAAAATGTCCTTAATTTAAGGATATGTAATTTTTCCTTGGTGGATATCTGCATGTTAATTTAAGTGCACAATAATAATAAGATGATCTTTTATTGTTTTTACCATTATATTAGTGTCCATAGTCTATTGTAGTAAATGGCCTACTCTTCTAAAATTACTTTTTGTTACAGTTTCCAATTATGATCATGATATAGTATCTGAAAAATATTAAGGTAATGTTTGCCACATAAGTGTCAAATGTACATTCACTGTTGTTATCATTACAAAAATATATAATCTGTTTGCAGAGTGAATTAAAGACAAAGGATTAACCCAAATGGAATTCTTTTCACACATCTAGGAAAAAAAAAAAAAAACAATACCTTGTTTCACGAAGATAGTCCACCCCTGTATCTCCCTTAGCCCTCCTTCAGGGAAAGAAATGGATTTCTTTAGAAGAATAAGGTGTTTGAAGCCCTGAAAAAATGATGGAGGCAGAGGAGTGTGTGTGTGTGTGTGTGTGTGTGTGTGTGTGTGTGTGTGTGTGTGTGTTGTTTTGTTTTTGTTTGTTTTTGTTTTTGTTTTTTACTTGGGGACAAAGAAATGTAGCCTTGAGGTAAATTCTGAGCTCTGTCAAATACTGGTGGAGAAGTGAATCCTACCAGCAGAGTCCAGGATCCTACTTTTACTGATCATTTGGGTTGGGGGGATGGACAGAGGAAGGAGGAAAACTATTGGGCAGAGTAACCCTTGATATACCTGAGGCAGTAACTCCTGGGGGGCGGGGGGGGTGGGGGGTGGGGAATCACACAGACCTGAGCTCTGGGAATAAAAGTCTAGCATCCCCTCTGGAACATGTTTTTATGTCCTTGGCCAGTTTTCTGACACCATCAAGGCCAAGATTCTTGGAAGAGCTCATGGAAGGGGATGAAGGCTAGTCGCCAGAACAAGCAATATTGAATTTCTTGCCAGAGGGTCACCTATGGCTCAGAAGATACTAAATTTGATGTTGAGAAATAAAGGAATGCAAAATTTTTCATACCTATATTTTGAAGTATAAACAACAAAAGCTGTGTGATGTAATAATAGCAAAAAGGTCGCACATAACACAGTTCTGTCTGTAACTTTCCATTACTATTATTGGCCTTTTAGTTTTATTTTATTTTTTTGCCACTTTAGATTTTCACAGCAAAAGTTGTACTGGACAAAGTTAAGCAAAGAAGACTTTATTCAAAGCTATTGCAATAGAGGAGGGAGGCCAGAACTCAGTCTGAGATCAACTCCACTGAAATTAAGAATAGATGTTTTAGCAGCTGGGGTGGTAGGAATCCCAGGCCCATCTGTATTTGTTAACTGGCTTTACTCAAAGAAAAAGTAAATTTTCTCCATGACAGGAGGCAGTTTTATAAGTTGTAGCAAGGTACCCACTGAAGTTAGGCTCCTACTCCCCCACAGAGACTAGGAGATAGGGTACTACCATTCTTGATGATTACATTTCTAAGGTTCCCAGGTCGTTGAGAAAGACAATCCTGGATCTTCAAACTGACAAGAGACTTTAAACAAATTTACATCACTGAAGGGGGCGGGGAAGAATTTATGATTACATGTGTTCTAAAACCCATGCTTTAAGGAAAGGGAGACCAGGGGCCTAGGTATAGGAAGAAACCTGTGTAAAGTTTAACCAAACTGAGGGGATTGTTAAGGTTGTCTTGGCCTGTATGCAAAATCAAATACAAGATTAAGCAACATTTTATGAATCTGACTATCTCATGGAAGTATCATTTTTCCCTACTAATGTGAAATCCTGATTTTGAAAGTATTTCTCACTCCCAATCTCAGCATTCTGAAAAGGAGCAAAACCAAGATAAATGACATTTTAAAAACAAATAAAATAACAGTAACCTTTATAAATCCCAAGGCCCAAATGACCAAGACTCTGCAGAGATTTGCGTTTATTAAAGCATGGACCAGTGCTCGTACATAATTAAAAAGGAATTGCAACCCTTAATTGTGTCTCTTAAAGAACATTAGAGGAGATTCATTTCATTACACACACAATCACTTTTTAAAACCTCTTTCTCCTCCTCCCAGTTCTCCCACTCACAGTACTGGTCAATGAATTCCATAAAACTCTTACACATTCTCAACCCAGGCTTTCTTTCCTCACCTTTTCATTCTCTGAAATCACCTGCCCCCAACCACCACCACCATCTCTCAATCTCTGTTTCCTCTCTTTACATCCAGTGGTGAAGTACAGGGGTTTCTTTTAGGTCCAGATAATATTCTGTATAGATCATACCCATTCAGGCTTCTTAAGGCCCTTTGCTATTCCCAGCGTTTTAGACTAATCTGTAAAATAAGATCAGATTGCTACATAGGTGATACCTAAATTTCTGTTATAATTGCTACTAGTTTTAATCCTATTTGGGAAGTTTCACTTACATATGTTTCAAATTTAAGCCAATTCATTTCACTTTGTTTTCTAAGAGATGAAACAAAGTGAACCCATGGAGACTATGTTGAAGTAGAAGAAGCCCACGTTTTAAACACTAATTTAGATGACATTGTAGAGTTCTCATTTAACTAACTTGAGGGCAGGGGACATGTTATTATTTTTGATATCCCCAGTGTATGACATGATTCATGTAACATGGTAAAGACAGGCATGGCATGGAACTAAATGTTGGATTATAATGTCATTTTCTTTGTTCATCTATTCATTCACTTAGTCACTTATTTAATAATGTGACAAGAAGATAATGTGTGAAATAATCAACCAGGTAGAAGAATGTACAGTGAACCTGAAACAATCCTCACCTATGTAGAAGTTATAATACAGTGTATGGCTTAAGGGAGGAAATTAATTTTCCCTCTATCCTTTGACGTTCTTGGCTGAGACCCCTCGTTATAAAAGATTAATAGCAGTAAAACAAGTAGAAGTGTAATAGCATATATACCTCCTGATACCCAAGAAAACCAAATAACTCTTGAATGATCACACTTGCTAACTTTTAATCAAAACATTGGTGGCTGTACTTGTGATTAGCTTTCTGTTTAAATACTATTCACAAAGTTTAATCTTCACTAAGTAATGAATAATCTAGAGTCTGGAGAACTCACAGCCAGTAGTACATATGGAATATAAATCCAGAGCTGTGAGAGGAAGAACTCCATCCTGTCTTTCTTTTATTGTGGTATATTTCTGCATAAAACCCTAAAATTTGATAGAAAAAAAAGGGAAGTAATAGTCCCCCCCCTTAATACCCAGTCCGAAAGATCTCATTCCTATTTTAAAATATGTAACTTTGATTCTATATTGTGTACCTACTGACTGCATTGTTTCTATGAGGTTTCTATAACCTTAGTTCTCCACTCCTTTTTTGGAAGGTTTAATTTGTTTTTTACTGTCACATATTTGTCACATTTATTGCATACTTTTATGAAGTTTCCTACATCTTTTTATTTAATGCTACCTAATCTATCCCACTACCTACCTCTACATAATAGCAAGAGGCAATGAGAGAAGTATAAGCAACAGGTAGCTAAAGCTTGCTCACATGGTCTACCAAGAGAAAGGGCAATGCTGTTTGTCCTAGCTGGTGTTAGGTGAGACAGTGTAGATCTAAAGCTTCTTAATTTATTGTCTTGGTTGTTACAATAGAACAGGAGAAACAAAAGAAATACCTGTAGCTTCATGCACTCACATGGAAGGGCTTGTTTAATCCTTTTGATGTAGTCAACTTATTTTTCTTATATCTTTATCTTGGTCCAAAGCATTATTCCCAATCCAAATCCTGCCTGGGATGATTTTAACTAAAATACGTGTTTTTTTTAAGCCACCTCTAATTATAATTTAAACTGTCCATTTATGCATGGTTCATGGATCCTCTTGAGCACTATCACAGACAGGGTGAAGTCATGTTTTGAGGGCCATATGGATTAGTGCATGAGTGGCTCAGTTGTACCGAAAAGATATTGTCAATTAGTTGAGTACTCTGACCTCAGACTAGCTTTGTGGTTGCAAGCTTGTAAGCATTCTGTGGTTCTGCCTGTTGTGTTTGTCTTACCATAGAATGTTTTGATCTATATCTATATCTATAGATATAGATATAGATATAGATATAGATATATATTTGTTTTACCCTAATGCACCAACACAATACATTGTAATTCTCTTAATTAAGCCTGATATCTTCTTTTTTTGATGCAATAGAGCCTCTATCAAAACCATCTATTTGACGGGTTTTTTTTATTACTTATATACGTTTTAAAGAAATGATTCTTCTAATCCACTAAAGATTTCTTTGTGATATCTCCTATTGCTTTTTATAATTAAAATTTCTTTCACATTAAAAAAAAACAGGAAAATGTCTCCACATCTGTTTCATTCTGTTTTATTCCTTTTAGTTTAGACATGAGTTCAACCTTTTGGATTTAATTTTGGTGTATGGTACAATTTAAACTTATAATGTAACTTTAATAAAGAACGTACCAAGAATATTGTTGATTAACAACTCTCCCATCAGTTTGTGATAGATTTTTACTCCTATTGTTTGGAAAGTCAGAAATCAAGCCCTATTTTTGAGCTCCTCTCTTCCTTCGTACATTTTGTCTTTCCTTTCTTAATGAGTTTTTTTCCTTCTCTATAACTTATCTTTCCTATGTTTATACACCAAACAGTTTCTGGCCTTTTAAAAATTTTAACAGCTTAATATTTCTAATAGAGTGTATTTTATTATTTTTTTTCCAATTACACTAAAATGAGTCGAGTTTAGATTCAGAGTTAAGAATATTTACTGTTTCCATAGTTATTATTTCCACATCCTTCATCATCCACTCAAAATTCTACACAATCTTAAACTACTTGATAAGCTACCAGTTCATTTTTAAAAATTTTTACTTATTTATTTTTTAGACATCTCAGAGGCCAAATTGACTGCTTTCTGACCTTGGATTTTTTTCTTGGCTTTCCTCCATTAGCATCCAGGGAAAAAATTGATACTTGGGAGATTGATTTCTTTTCAAATCTGTGACATCAAAGAATATCCTTACCATCACACTTGATTGAACATTACCAATTGGGGAAATAGTTTCCTCATAATATTGATAGAATTGCTATTTTGGCAAGTCAAATGTTATTCTTAGTTTCAGTTATTTACCATGTTTTCTTTTTTCACATTTGTTTAGGATATGCCCCTCTACACAGATATTGGAAATTCCATAATGGCATATTTTAGCGTCGACCTTTTTTTCATGTGTTGTACTTGGTGATCAGTGAACCCCTTTAGTCTATAATATTAAAGTTAAAAGAGATTAAATATTTTAAAATCTTTGAAAATGTTCAATACTCAGGAAAAATATAAATAAAGTCTGAAGGGGAAAAAATAACATGAGCAGAATATCAAAATAAAAGACAAGGAAAAAGTTTAAAACAATTTCACCAAGAGGGGTTCCTGGGTGACTCAGTCAGTTAGGCATCTGACTTTGCTCAGGTCATGAGCTCATGGTTTGTGGATTCGAGCCCCACCTCAGGCTCTATGCTGACAGCTCAGAGCCTGGAGGCTTCTTTGGATTCTGGGTCTCTGCCCACCCCCCCCCCACTCCGCTCAAGCTCTGTCTCTCTCTCTCTCTATCTCAAAAATAAAGTTAAAAACATTTAAATTTTTTTTAAATGTCTACAAGAAAAAACATAGGCCAAGAAATTTTACATGAGTGATTTCAAATTTAGTGCCAGCCACTTTTATATATAACTTGATCTAGAGCATATACAATATAGAAGTCTTCTAGTTTATGTTCTGAAGCTATCTAATTCTAAGTAGCTTATGTAGAATGGCTTCATTTAATTCTTAAGCAGAATTAT
The DNA here is from genome assembly GCF_022837055.1 of Prionailurus viverrinus. Lineage (NCBI taxonomy): Eukaryota > Metazoa > Chordata > Mammalia > Carnivora > Felidae > Prionailurus > Prionailurus viverrinus. Next base: position 58,461,956 of record NC_062565.1, on the reverse strand, counting down.
GAAGTAGAGACTATTATCATCAAATTTTATAAATAAATAATGATGGTAAGAATCCACAGTAAAGCGGCGCCTGGGTGGCTCAGTCAGTTGAGCATCTGACTCTTGATTTCAGCTCAGGTCATGACCTCACAGTTCATGGGTTCAAGCCCTGCATCAGGCTTTGTGCTCACAGAACAGAGCCTGCTTGGGATTCTCTCTCTCCCTCTCTTTCTGTCTCTCTGTTGCATTATTTCTCTCTCTGTCTCTCTCAATACATAAATAAGCTTTAAAAAAAGAATCCACAGTAAAAAATCATTGGGGCATGCTAATGAAGAAGATAAGGATGCTGACTCAGCTTAAAAAATTTACTGTAGGGGCGCCTGGGTGGCGTAGTCGGTTAAGCGTCCGACTTCAGCCAGGTCACGATCTCGCGGTCCGTGAGTTCGAGCCCCGCGTCAGGCTCTGGGCTGATGGCTCAGAGCCTGGAGCCTGTTTCCGAATCTGTGTCTCCCTCTCTCTCTGCCCCTCGCCCGTTCATGCTCTGTCTCTCTCTGTCCCAAAAATAAATAAACGTTGAAAAAAAAAATTTAAAAAAAAAAAAAAAAAATTTACTGTATGTTAACACAAATATGTGAAGTTTAACAATGAAACATTAAGAACATTCCAATTTGAATCCTGAAAAAATATACATTACCATTACTGTTATGTGATAGTATTCTATAATCTTTAACCAATATAATGCAAATACAAAGTAAGTATTAGAAGGTATAACTGTTGAAACTTCAAAGTGAGATTTTCATTTACAAAAATATGTTATTGCTTATCAAGAAAACGTGTTTTCCAGGTAAACATCACTATTCCAATTAATATCTAATCTCACTCCCACCCCAAGCCCATCCATTTATCATTAGTCTATTCTCTTTTTTTTTTTCTAATTGAATTTATCAGATTGTTACTTTTTTTGTGGGTTCTGTCTTGGTCACTGTGAGTAATAACACATATTTTAAAAAGTGACTTTTTTTAAACCCTACTATCTGTTAATGGCTGTTTTTCTCCTTATTGTTTAATTATCTCGTCTCTAACAAAATTTTCTTTTTAAACTTCTTGCCTTGGATCCATTATTTATTTAACTTGATTTTGCTTGAAGTTATTCATTTTTTATTATATGAATATACATTTGATTATAAAGTTAAAATTTCTTGTTTTCATATTTAACTGTATTTGGAAGGATCTGTGACAATATTTACATTTTATTTTTGATTCACCTCAGAATCACAGGTTTATTTTTAATTGAAACTTGTTGTTGCCTTTAAAATTTATGACTTTCAACATTGCTGTGGTGAATAGCATTTGTTTAATGTGTTATAACTTGTTATCTTTTTTAACACCAACAAGCCCATAAGAAGAAGTCCATTTTAGATTAAAATTAGGTGAATTTCCCATAATCATAGAGTTTAAGACCAGATGATTCTTTGGTGTGAAGCAATCTCCTGTGCATTGGAGGACTTTTTCCAGAATCTCTGTTTCTATTTCTCCAGTTGATAAGACCTAAAATGATTCCAGGCATTTCCAGATATTCCCTGGGGGGGTACAGAATTGCTTCCACTTGCATATCACTGATATAGCTAGTGCCTTTTTTTTCCCAAAGAATGCTCTTTCCCCTATATTGTACCTCTTGATTATTTCAAATATTTCTTTTTGCTTTATAGAGTCAGGCGTGCTTCTCAACCTAGGGAAGGAAAATAAAAAAATTTATCTATATACTCACAGCTACATTATCTACTAAAACTGTTAGTAATATCAACCAGTGCAGACATAAATAGATAAGAAAAACAGACAAATAAGAGAGGATCATGTCAAGGACTTACTTTTCACAATAAAAGAAACTGGTCTTTCAATACTCATGAATCAGTCCTGGACTCAATACTAAACTGTGTCTCCATTCTTTTCTATTCTGCCTTCAAATTTGCTCCATATTATTTTCTGGTCCGACTCTTTTCTTGGTATTTAATTTTGGGCTCTGTCTCCTGCTGCAAAATAGTATTTAGCACTAGTTTCCTTATTGTAACATTTGTATTTCTCCTTAGCTATGATTTATTTTGTCTTTCCTCCCACCTATGAGCTTCTCTAATACCTCTCTAGTTACAGTTCAGCCACTATGTCCCATCTCATCAGTGCTACTGCTTAGGATCTAGGCAAGAGCAAGGAATAATTTTCTAATTTGTAGAACACACTATTCTGAGGTAAGTAGTACATGAATAGGATTAAGTGACCAAGATCTGGGGGTCTCTCTCTCTTTCTCTCTTTCTCTTTCTCTTTCTCTTTCTCTTTCTCTTTCTCTCTTTCTCTTTCTCTTTCTCTTTCTCTTTCTCTTTTTCTCTCTCTTTCTCTTTCTCTTTCTCTTTCTCTTTCTCTTTCTCTTTCTCTCTCTCTCTCTCTCTCTCTCTCTCTCTCTCTTTCTCTTTCTCTTTCTCTTTCTCTTTCTCTTTCTCTTTCTCTTTCCAGACTGAGGTATAGACATTCTCTTTGTCTATCTGATGAAATTCCTACTGCAGGAAAGATAAGAGGTTGGTAAGGACTTAGAAAAACATAATTATGCCTAGGAATGAATGAATCAGCAGCAGTATGTGTCAGATACTGCATGCTATCTTCTGATGCTAAACAATTCATGATAAATTTAGCTTAAATATATACACTTAATTTTACAAAGTGAGATTGAATGGGTGTAGAAGTGAGGGAATCTGCATTCCAGCCATGATCTTTTCATTGCCTATGACTGTCTAATCTAGCATACTCCATTTACAGTTTAGAGTGCTAGGAGTAATTTAACGCTGATGGTTCATGAAAGGGGAGACATCAGAACTCTTTTTATTTTTTTTCCCCCAAAAAGAACGGTAGTGATATATACAATCTAGGGTTTAGAAAAGTAAAATGTAGATGATGAAAATTAGATTGGAGGAACAGAAACCTGGGGAAAAGTTTAAAAGTTTAATTTCTTCTAAGGAAAAGGGTATTAGTAGTAAATACCCATAGTTGGGTAAAAGTTTGAGAAATATTTCAGACTTAATGAAAGGACTTAATGAATCAGGGAGAAATAAGGGGAAAAGTCATTTTATATAGCCTATTGAATACATGGAATTAAGTTGGGGAGAGGGTAGGATAAACAGTTTGGTGTTACGTAAGTTCATTTTGAGGTATCTGTGGACCATGCATGCGGGATAACTAAGTGACAATGGAGCAAGTAGTTCTAATTCAATGAGAGAAGTAGGAACTAGAAACAAAAGTTTGGAAACATTGTCACATTGGGTATAAATGACATTTTTAGATGTGGTATCACTTAGCAAGAACTTGCAGAAAAGAAACAGAAGGCAACAGACACTAGAGCTCAATGGAACAACAACATTTAAGAGCTGGTGAATGAACTTGGAAACAGTGGGGGAAAAATAAGTAATAAAATTGTAATGGCAGTCAGGGAAGCTAGTGGAGGACTGAACTTCAAAAAGTAATTGATCTATTGCATCAAATTTCAAAAAAAAGTCAGGATTGAGAAAGAGTCCTGACTTTTGGAATCATTAGATTTAGTTATTAGAGTAATTTGAACTAAGCATTGCAGGTAAAAGCAGTTATGGATTGGGAGTGAGTGGAAAATTTTAAATGAAAGCAGTGAATACAGATTACTTGAAATAATTATTGTGAAAGGAAACAGAATAGGGTCAGAGGTCAGGGAGTCAGGATATTCTCTTTAGAAAGGGAATGTTTGAAATAAGTGTATGAAATGTTAGTACATACATAAAGACCGGTGGCCTACCTTTAAAAAGCAGTAACAGCATACCTTCTTGTGAACACTAGGGACTGAGATCAAAATGAACAAAAAGAAAAGGGTTCTTGGGAGTGGAAAAAAAAAAGGGTGATGACAGTTAGGTAAACTAAAGCCTGAAGATGTAAAGTGTGTTTCTTATGTCAGTAAAATAATGATTTCCAAATTTGTTTTACATTCCTGTAACAATCAATTAACAGACTCATTAATTTAAGACATTTAAAAGATAATATGAATATTTTTTTGAAATAATAATTTTGAAACATCCAAAGGGCAGAGAATGACAATATTGATAGTGACTAGAGCTATTGCTCTGACTCTAAATTTATATAAAATCTGGAACATGAAATACAGTCTAAAGGGGAAAAAAATCTTCTTTGAGCCAAGTAAAGCTAAATTTGATTTAGACTATAATAGCTTGGAATTGAATTTTGGATAAATCTCTTACACAAAGCACTTACTATAATTTAATTAAGTTTTGCTTTTGCCATCTCTTCCTTACCCTTTCACTTTTTTTCTCAGTTTATTCCTCCTTTATCCACAAAAGACTATTTCACTATTTTAAAAAAGCATATTTATAAATTTACTAATTATTTGAAAATCCCAAGTGTAAAACTTTATAAATGTGAGAACATTATTAAAACAAAGTTTCAGAAAAAATATATAGTGTGTCAATTATGAAAACTTTTCAAATATATATTTTATCACAGTTATATCCTGTTCATACATTTTCAGCAATATGTATATCTATTCAAATTTTTTCCTGTGCATTTTTTCACAGACTTACAACGAAATAGACATAGTAATATATACAGATTATACAAATAAATATAGGTGTAGATGTCCACCTCATTTTATGTTGGGGTATTCATTAGTTCTTTTTGCCAAATATTCTAGTTCTTCTCTTTTTCAGACATATGGTATGACTGTGCTTTTGTATTGGTGCACCGGCATCAATGTCTTTGGCTAATGAATTTGGCTAGAAATGAAGTGTCTCTTTGAGGAAGAGAGATTAAATTCTGCTTTGAAACTTTGAAGGTCTCACTTCTTTTACTTATATGCTCATTGGTGATGCTCCAGATGATATCTGCTCCATCAGACTGGGTCCAGAGTAAGGACAATGATGAAGGAGTGCAGCCATGATTGACCTGTGGTGGACTTATCTCATAAGCAAGAAATAAGTGTTATTTTAAGAATCCTGAGATGGAGATTATTTGTTCAAGCTGTTTAATTGAGTCCACAATGACTAATTCACTTACCAATCCTTTGAAAAATTTAACTGACCAATTAATTGTGTTGCCTCACAAAGTGGTATCCAATTAAAGACTTCTTCACTTGGACTTTTATGTGACTTAATGACAATAAGAACTAAAAAAATCCCCCCGTATACGTGATGGTATATTTTATCAGAATACATTTTCTTTTGTTTTACAAGTATATGTAATTACTACTAATTTTTTGAGAATTTTGGATTTTTAGCAAGATTAGTAACTTTAGGGAGCCCAATTCTGCTATCCCCTTGGGAAAATCATCATATTTTCATATTCTAATTTCCTCTTTTATAAATTAAAAAAAAATCTGACTCTCCTAAGTAAAGGGCTGTTTTTCTGGCTCATATGTGCACAGTTGCCTTGTATTTGCGTATTTAAGTGGAAGAAATCTCTTCTATCAGAAAATGTAGAGTACTTTTTCTCAAGATGTGAAGGGAGTATAGTATAGCAAAAGGCTTCCAAGTCAGAATTCCCTGAGTCTTAATCCAAATCTATTATTTACCAACTGTGTGACCTTGGGCAAATTACTTAACCTTACTAACATGCAATTGCTCTCACTTATAAAATAATGATACCTGTCTCCATGTATTATTCTGAGAATTAAATTTGATAACACCTATAGAATACTTAATATGTACCACAGACTAATTAAATTATATTTTTAAACACTATAAGTAGGTTTTCAAGTAAATATGAAATGAGCAAGTGTAAAATATTTTATTCAACTTATTAATTGATGAAAGAACCTTTAAGATATTAGGACTGGTTCATAGAGCATTTTAGGAGTGATACATTTAATAAATGTATTTGATTGTGTGTAAATGTGTTTAATAAAGGCATTTGAAAATAACATGGTGGACTGGATAAAAATCTGGTCACTGTTCTACCGAACAATGAATAATAACCTTTAAAGTTATTTGTTTCCACTGAACAGAAATTATTTGCATTTCTACTGGGTAAAACTCTGAACCTTGACTTTTAGTTAATAATCATAAGAAATAAGCAAGTAATTTTAGCTGATGTTACCAGATGTTGTCACTATCCCACCAGCATAACTATGATCTTATGATTTTAACTTGTCATGGCCTCTTCCAGCCATCTATATCTGTGTCTTTGAGCCTGAGAACTTTCAGAAACTTTCTTCCTGCAAAGAAGATTTGAAATTCCTGGGAATCAATGCGCTTTCCCAATTTAGCATCTTCCTAATCCAGAATGCATTTCATAACAATAGTTGATGGGAATTGAATTGGAGTGTCCATCCTTTAACCTTGTCATCCCATTAGGTTACATAATTCTGAAGTGTGTTTACCAAGGTTGACCAGAGATTCCCCAGGAGAATAAACTCTAATCACCCCTTTAATAAGTAATTTATTTCCTACATTCTTTTCCCCCCACCAACTTACTCAACTTTAGGTGTTTTCTACACCTCCCCCAAAACCAATTCCACTGAAACTCTTTGCCCAGATCTGTTTCTGGAAGCCCATCCAAGACACCCAAATCCTGGAAAGATTCTCAAAACGTAGCATATATTTCATCAACCAATAAAACCTGTAGGGGCAGTTGTTGACTAAATATCATGGTGTACCTAAGTTAAGCCTGTTTTTCCACGTTACGTGTTCCTCTACTCATTCTCAAAAGAACAGGTATAGGAAAACCTGTCCCCACTTCTCAACCATTGAACAAATGAGGTCTTATCTCCCATGAGACACCTGCATAGAATATTGTTTATTTATTGTTTTGTGTGATTCTTGTTTTTCTCTCTATTCGATTATAATCTTGCAAGTATCATGTTTTTGTTATTTATCATTGTATAGATCCTACTACACTGTCTCATACTAATAGGCAAAAGATATTACTTGAATATTGTTCAATAAATAAAGGAGGGGAAGGAGAAGCACAGATAAAAGTAGTGCTTTTCAGCTTGTCAAAGACCGAAAGACATCCACAGGCACTTCTCATTACATATATTTTCTGACAACATAAAAAGTGCAAATAATGTGGGACACCTGGGTGGCTCAATCAGTTAAGTGGTCAGGCTCTGCACTGACAGCCCAGAACCTGCTTGGGATTCTCTCTCTCTCCCTCTCACTCTGCCCTTCCCCTGCTCACTTGCTCGCTCTCTCTCTCTCTCTCTCTCTCTCTCTCAAAACAAATAAATAAATAAGTGAAAATACTGTAAACTTATACTTTGAAGCATCAACATACTTAGAACAGTTAAGAAGCAATGTGCCAGTTTTATACTCCTTCATCTACTTTCATTTCCACATACAAATTTGTTATGCTAATTATACCTGACTTTATGATATACTTTAAAAAATAAGATAGAAGCCAACTGATAAAGACCTATAAGTAACCTATTAATTTAACGATTAGTCTTTTTTTTAAGTTTATGAAAAGCAAACAACTATTACAGGGTACTATAGAATGGGGAAGTTGTAGTTCTAGAACCTCTTACTTATTTCTTAGAATATCTTACTTATTTCAGTTGCATGATCTAGCTATTTCTAGGCTACTGAGTCCCTGATTATTCCTTCTTTATTGCATGTTTAAATTTTATGGGGAGATTATAGTTATTTATGTGTCACATTTTTTTCTGATTTTTTTAATGTTTATTTATGAGGGGGAGAGAAAGAGACAGAGACTGAGACAGAGAGAGAGAGCATGAGCAGGGGAGGGGCAGAGAGAGGAGACACAGAATCCGAAGAAGGTTCCAGGGTCTGAGCTGTCAGCACAGAGCCTGACGCAGGTCCCGAACTCACAAACCGTGAGATCATGACCTGAGCAGAAGTCGGACACTTAACTGACTGAACCACCCAGGCACCCCTATGTGTTGCATTCTTAACATGAAATTACCCAAGAAGCAAAAGTAAAGTTTATATCTAAATACACTTATGTCCTGGTAATTTGGAAATAGAGGAGCAAGGTAATTATTTCTAATAAATGTTCATCTGTAGCTTGTTGCCTTATATACATAGAAAAAATACAAAAGATATGAGGCATCCATGTTTTCCCACAAGTTATGCAATGTATTTTTATTAACCAAGTTATATATATACATATATATATTATATATGTATATATATTATATATATGTATATATATATTATATATATGTATATATATTTATATGTATTTATATATATATTTTATTAACCAAGTTTTATATATATATATATATATATATATATATATAACTTAATTTATTTTGAGAGATAGAGAGAGAGAGCATGAATGGAGAGGGGCAGAGAGAGGGAGAGAAAGAATCCCAAGCAGGTTCTGCACTGTCAGTGCAGAGCCTGATGCAGGGCTCAATCTCAAGATGTGCAAGATCATGACCTGAGGTGAAATCAAGAGTTGGATGTTTAATTGACCGAGCCACTCAGGCACCCCAAATCCAAGATACATTTGATAGAATTTTGTTGGTGACTATGATTTCTTTATTGATATATCTGTTTTATATTTTTCTGATCATTATTAATTTAAAAAATCATATTTTCTTTATATTGCTGTCATGACTGGTCTGTGATAAGAAATTAAAATGATAGATCTTAATAAAATTTTGGTCCATAATATACACTAAATATTTTAAATGAAATATTGTTAATATATTTTAAATTTGTATATTTTGAGGCCATCATAGATTTATGCCCTGAGGATATTATTAGACCGTGAGCAGAAAAAGGTTCAAATACATGTTTTTAAAGTATGAAAACTACTTATATTATCAAAATAAAAAAAAATACCACAACAAAATCAATCACCTATCTTAATGCAGTTCAGCAAGGTCATTTCTTGTTGGTATTAATGTAACAGAAATGTAGTTAGCTCAAAAACTTTCTGGCAGCTCTAAAGATGCTTGAATTTTAGAGCTGCCCTTGCTCATTTCTCTTTGGGAAGGGGGGAAGGGAGGAGAAAGCTGCAGGGGAGCATTGATTAAATGAACGATAAGGTCTTTGATGGATCGATTTTTTTTCACGTTTTTAATTTAAAAGGTAAAACTTTCTATCACAGTTTAAACTGAAAATTATGGCTGAGATAATAGAGGTTTGATTCCAGTGCAAGTTAAGAGGAAAAAAGTTGCTGCTCAAATGTCAAGACATCTTGTGGTCCAAGATGATTAAAACTAAACTGTTTGCTATATGAATCCCAAGGTGCAGCTATATCTCAGCTTTGATGACATTTAGCCAGTGACTTTTCATAGCTTGTTAATAATGTATAGCTGTCCCTATATAAATTTGCCGTGACAGAAGTGGCCGTTTGGAGTGGAGCAGTTAATGAGATTTATTCTTGACAGAAAATGCAGATTTGAAAAGTATTTCTAAAAAATCAAGATTGATGTCAAAAGAAATCATGTATTTAACAGACAATGGCATCATAACCATTTTTCGGGTGTTTAACCAAGATCACAGAGCTTTGTGCAGTGATATATGTTCTATTTTTAATCAACATTCTATACAACCCAACCCCCAGCCTCCTCTGCTGCTCATTTCTACGTATCCTGCATAAATCAGAAGACTTCACCTTACAAATCTCTTCCTCAGGGAGATTTTTTCACCTTTGACTTGGTTAGTTCCACATAATTCCTGTAAGTTTTCCATCATAATGCTAACCATGTATTTTTAAAATAGTCTGATGCCTGTCTTTCTCACTAGACACCAATAGCATGTTCCTTAGAAAATTTTTATCTTTTACTGAGTCATTGAATCAACATTAATGTGTGCAGATAAGAATATTCTTTGCACAAGTGAGAGCTTTTATTAATTTATTAGACAATGAATTGAAGTCTTATAAGAAAATTCAAGTGCATATTCTGACTATTCAATATTAATCTCCCATTAATTATTTTGCCCCAGTAGAAACAGAAAACTGCTGTTTTTAGTGATGTCTATATCTAATATTTCAACTTAAAACCTGACATATATGCAAATAATGAATAAACTATGAAATGTCACAGGTACTTATGAAGAGACCGAATGCAGAAAAGGGAATATAAGAAAGGAAATGACTTTACAAGTTAGTTATTAATCTTTATTTAACATCTATAATATAAATATAAATATTAAATATAAATACTCCCAACTTTTGCTGATTTGAGGAGGGTTATCTTTTTTTGTAATTATTATTTAATGTATTTAGCTATAAAAGTAATAAATACTTATTATGAATATCTCAAAACTTGAGTGCAAAAAATATAAAACAAATTACAAGGCTGAAGGATATGAAATTGTGACATTAATAGGTCAAGCGTGATTAAATACAATTTTATTTTCAGAACCCAGCAAAATAAATCCCCAACAACTGAAATAGTCACTTGTTAAATTTTGTTGTAGTTCCATCAACATGAGAAAATAAAGATGCAGATTAGTTCGTTGGCTGCCATAACTAAGTACCACGAACTGGGTGGCTTAAACAACAGAAATTTATTGTCTCAGTTTTGGGGGCTAGAAGTCCAAAAGCAAGATATTGGCAGGGTTGATTCTTGCTGAGAACTGTGAAGAAACTTCAGTAGTTCTCCACAGCCACTTGTAGCCTCAGGCATTCTTTAGCTTGTAGATGCTGGCTTCCCTGTCTTCACATGGTCTTCCTTCAGTTTGTCTGTCTCTGAGTCCAAATTTCCTCTTTTTCATAAGGACACCAATCATATTGGATTGGATCGCCCTCTAATGTCCTCATCTTAACTTGAATCTACCTGCCAAAGATCCTATTTCCAAACAAGGTTGTATTCTGGGGTACTCAGATATCTCTTTTGAGAGGAACAACTCCACCCATAACAATATGCATTATAAAAATATATGAGTGCACAACATACAGAATTTTACATGCAGTTCTCACATAGTCTGTAGATAGGTTTTGCAACCATGAGAGTTAATTACTATATACCATGTCATACTTTCCTTACCTGGTCTTTCTGGATAATATGTAGATGGTTTCCAATTACTTGCTATCAAAAGCTATACTGGGCTGCAGTTCTTAACTGGGGCTCGGCGTTGTTTTCCAAGTTCACTGGTTGTCGGCAGAATTCATTTCCTTGTGGTTATAGGACTGAGGCCCCATTTTCCTATCAGCCCGGGAACATTTTTAGTGCCTAGATCCCACCCTTTGGTTCTTGCCACATAGTCCCCGTGTTCACATGTTTTGCTTTCTTCTAGACCACTCAGTGTGAGTCTCTCTGCCTCTTCTGTGACCAGTCAGAAAACAAACAAACAAAAAACCTCTCTGCTTTCAAAGAGGTCACTTGATTATGTTAGGCTCACTCCAGATAATCTCGCCATTGCCATGCAATTTAACATAATCACAGAATATTTATTATAGTTACAGGTTTCACCCACACTCAAGGGAAAGAGATTACACCTGATTGTCGGTCAGCTTAGAATTCTGCCTACTACAAATGTTCTCATTAGTTCATCTTTGTCTTCTTGATGATAGCTTTTCTGGAATAAATTCCTGGGAGGAAAATTGCTAACTCAAAATAAATGCAAATTTATGTAAGCTTTTAAACATATTGCTGAAGTCTAATTTTCACTCCCACTAGTATACTTAGAGCACCTGTATATCGGTGCATTCCCAGTAACAGAAGTTTATCTCATCATGAAAACCAATATACACACATTTATACACACATACACGTACAGACACATTTTCTTCTGAACCATGAGGGAACTTTGTAGGCATGTAGTGCTTTACCACTTAATACTTCTGGATTTCAAGAGATTGAGAATATTTAATTATTAATTGCAGTAAATTATTGATTTGGATATTAAATTCCATGTAATAGTTTTTCAAATACATAGGCTTTAGTCAAATTTTATCAATTATCTCAATAAAATCCTTTTAAATTATTTATTTATTCCATGTCTCCCTCTCCAGGATCTATTTCTAGAAGTTATTTAGTTATGTCTTCTGGAATCATTATCAACCTTTCTTTGTATTTCATGACTTTCATTTTTTGGATGAGTACAAGACAGTTACTTTGTGTAATCTATCTCAATTTTGGTTTATCTAACACACATACACACATACAACTTGATTCAGATTATACACTTTCAGCAAAAATGCTATGTTAGCTATGCTGTGTCCTTCTCAAAGTGTCCCTCTAGGAGGTACATGTCGTTGTTGCATCCCATTCTTTACATGAACTTTCATCACTTTCTATCAGACTTCCCCACTGAAAGGTATTATCTTTCCCTTTAGCTAGTTAAATCGGAGATACTTTGAAGCTAAATACATATCCTATTTCTCATCAAATTTTTACTCATTAGTTTTAGCCTATTTGAAGAATGCCCTACAACCCTGCCCATCCAAAATCCAAAGAAAATTCTGTCTTGGTATACACACACACACGTACACACCTATAAACACACAATTTTATTTTGTTTTATTTTATTTTATTTTATTATTTTATTTTATTATTTTATTTTTTATTCCTATTTATTTTTTAAATTTACATCCAAGTTAGTTAGCATATAGTGCAACAGTGATTTCAGGAGTAAATTCCTTAATGCCCCTTACCCATTTAGCCCATCCCCCCTCCCAGAACCCCTCCAGCAACCCTCAGTTTGTTCTCCATATTTAAGAGTCTCTTATGTTTTTGTCTCCCTGCCTATTTTTATATTACTTTTGCTCCCTTCCCTTATGTTCATCTGTTTTGTATCTTAAAGTCCTCATATGAGTGAAGTCATATGATATTTGTCTTTCTCTGACAAATATCCCTTTTGCTTAGCATAATACCCTCTAGTTCCATCCACATAGTTACAAATGGCAAGATTTCATTCTTTTTGCTTGCCAAGTAATACTCCATTGTATTTATATATATACCACATCTTCTTTATCCATTCATCCATTGATGGACATTTGGGTTCTTTCCATCCTTTGGTTATTATTGATAGTGCTGCTATAAACATTGGGGTGCATCTGCCCCTTTGAAACAGCATACTGCATCCCTTGGGTAAATACCTAGTAGTGCAATTGCTGGGTCATAGGGTAGTTTTTTTTTTTTAATTTTTTGAGGAACCTCCTTACTGTTTTCCAGAGTGGCTGCACCAGGTTGCGTTCCCACCAGCAGTGTAAAAGTGTTCCTCTTTCTCCACATGCTTGCCAACATCTGTTGTTACCTGAGTTGTAAATGTTGGCCATTCTGACTGGTGTGAGGTGGTATCTCATCACGGTTTTGATTTGTATTTCCTGGACGATGAGTGATGTTGTGCATTTTTTCATGTATTGGTTGGCCATCTGGATGTCTTCTTCTTTTTTTTTTTTTAATATGAAATTTATTGTCAAATTGGTTTCCATACAACTCCCAGTGCTCATCCCAACAGGTACCCCCCTCAATGCCCATAACCCACTTTCCCCTCGCTCCTACCCCTCATCAACCGTCAGTTTATTCTCAGTTTTTAAGAGTCTCTTATGGTTTGGCTTCCTCCCTCTCTAACTTTTTTTTTCCTTTCCTCTCCCCCATGGTCTTCTATTAAGTTTCTCAGGAGAATGTTATGCTAAGTGAAATAAGTCATACAGAGAAAGACAAATACCATATGGTTTCACTCTTATGTGGATCCTGGATGTCTTCTTTGGAGAAGTGTCTATTCATGTCTTTTGCCCATTTCTTCAATGCATTATTTGTTTTCTGGGTGTTGAGTCTGATAAGTTCTTTATAGATTTTGGATACTAACCCTTTATCTGGTATGTCGTTTGCAAATATCTTCTCCCATTTTGTTGGTTACCTTCTAGTTTTGCTGATTGTTTCCTTCGCTCTGCATAAGTTTTTATTTTGATGATGTCCCAATAGTTCATTTTTGCTTTTGTTTCCCTTGCCTCCAGAGAGGTGTTGAGTAAGAACTTGCTGCAGCTACAGTTTTAAAGTCATTCACATTTTTTAATGTCTTATTGTGAAAGGGTTCTTTGACTAGTTCTTTCTGTTTCTAAACACAAGTTTCTTTTCATTACTTTTAAACCATACTATATACAATAGTACCAAAACCTTTTCTTGAAAATCTCCAATACATTTTCACCTTAAAATTATAAAAATATATTTTAATCATGGCATTTTGTAATCAGTAAGTCATAATTTTCCCCACTCTTTTTATCCCCAAGTTATCATTACTTCATAAGATAATATTTTCAATATTGTTATTTCAATTGTTTTAAATATAGCAGTCAGATATTATAACAATATTTATTTTTGGCAGAATCCATACTATATTTTGAAATATAGATATTTTTAATAAAGATTAGCAAGGAGTTTCTATTAGAGAATTAAGGTACGTGGAAATAAGAATTTAACTTATTCATTTCAACATCATGCCTTTTTTCACTTAATAATGTAAATTACAATAATCACAACACTAATAAAAAGAGAACACTAAAAAATCACTAGCACTTAAAAGTACTCTAAATTTTATAACAAAATAAGTACATTTTATATTGATTTTTTCATTTCCCCATTTACTATTTATCCTCAAAATAGACCTGTGATTTTAGTTCTAACATAATTTTGAAATTATAGATGAAAAAGTTACTGATATTTATAAATGTAAAATATGTCATTTATCACAGTCATACAGCTGGTAATTGCTTGAGCTGTTACTCATCTCTGTGTCATCTCTAGGTCAAGAATATCAAAGCCTTAGCTCTTACTATTGCATACCCTTCTTATTACATACTACTCTCTCTTTATTTTTGTTAAGTTAAAATCATCTTCTGGAGAACTGCTCATGTAGTCAATTTCAGATTCATAACTACATACTAGACTGATGTTCCCTGAAAGAATCCAATTTTGTAATTCATCTAAAATAGTTCTACTCTGAGTTCTTTAAACACATCATTGAAATTTTAACTCTTCTGTTTTATTTGTTGATTCAAACACACAACTTCTCTGGTGTCTGGTTTTCAGTGTTTCATTGCTCAGATAATGATGTGTTCATTAAAATTTCCTGGTTGCTTAGTGTTCGTTGTGGGCTTTAGCACTGAGATAGACCTAAAACATTCTATTAGTTGAATAGCAAAGAGAAGTGGTAAACACTATTTATTCCCCAAAGAAATTCAGCTATCTCATAAAGGCTTAGCTGATATAAAATAATAATGTTCTGATGAATGGAGTCCTAAATGATTATTTCTAGTTATTTGCTCACTAAATGTGATTAGGGATTTAAAAAAAAAAAAAAGCTTTACATAGCAAAGAATTACCAACAAAGAAATTTAGACAGTTGACATGTTGATACTGCATTCTGCAGGCTCGTATGGAGCTTTTCCCATCCAGTATACATTCATTTGATTCAGAACTGTTTAGCGCAGATAAATGATTGTCCTAACACTGAGAATATTACATGAGCTATAGTTGGCAATTGCAAAGAAGAGCACATATCACCACATTAACATTAAAATTTATATTTAGATCAATTCTAATAGGCTGAAATCAGGAATTGTTTTATAAAACATATTTTCATAGATATTTCCCTGATCAGAATGTTTTAATAATGTCATAATACTCTACTACCTCTTTGGA
The DNA here is from genome assembly GCF_022837055.1 of Prionailurus viverrinus. Taxonomy (NCBI): domain Eukaryota; kingdom Metazoa; phylum Chordata; class Mammalia; order Carnivora; family Felidae; genus Prionailurus; species Prionailurus viverrinus. The sequence goes on along the minus strand of NC_062565.1, from coordinate 58,446,391 downwards.
TATTAGGGTATTTAAAATGGTTAATGGTAAGTATAAATCTTAATGATATATTAGCTTTGTAATAATTCTTATGAATATAGTTTCTGTCTTTAGAAAGTATGTATTCCTTAAAGCCATTTTGAACATTAAAAAATTACATATTCTCATATGATTGTAACTCACAAGAGAAATAAAATTTTCAGTCCTAATTTCTCTTATTATCTTGGTTCTCACTCCTTTACATCATATTTTTTTTAACTCATACAAACTACTGTATTGAGATCTGGCCATCTTCAATTAAAAAAAAACAACTAAATAAATTCAATTAAAAGCATATCTAGGGGCGCCTGGGTGGCGCAGTCGGTTAAGCGTCCGACTTCAGCCAGGTCACGATCTCGCGCTCCGTGAGTTCGAGCCCCGCGTCAGGCTCTGGGCTGATGGCTCGGAGCCTGGAGCCTGTTTCCGATTCTGTGTCTCCCTCTCTCTCTGCCCCTCCCCCGTTCATGCTCTGTCTCTCTCTGTCCCAAAAATAAATAAACATTGAAAAAAAATTAAAAAAAAAAAAAAAAAAAGCATATCTAGAGTTTTTATGGCTCATAAAACCTAGAAGTTCATTTATGAATCTAATTTCAGGCATAGCTGGATCCAGGTATTATGATATAGTCCAGAAATCATTTCTCCTTTTTTTTTTTTTTTTTTTACTTTTTTTCCCTGTATACTATATTGGCTTTATTCAAAAGGGAACTCTATATACTTGATGGAAAACTGATATTGATAACTTTGAGCCTCCATCTTCTCAGGCTACAATTCGAAAGAAAAATGAAATCATCTCCTAAGAAAACTAGTCAGCATTGCTTGAGTCAAATTCTCACCTTCAAACCAAACAAAATTCCACATGTATTTGATTTTCTCTCTGGACTATATGATCTGTACCATGTCAAGTGGCAAGACAATATAAGTCCTTAAGCAGTTCTATTGTGATGATACAGCTTTGGAAATTATATGTGTGTATGTGTGTGTGTGTGTATATATATACACACTTCTTGAACACAGCTTCTAAATTTGGATTCTGAGCTGAATGCCCCAATAGCCATTTATCTAAGATGAGACACTACATGCTTAGTGATTACAAAGAACAGTAGGGAATATTAAAAAAAATTGTTTTTGGTCTTCATCATGAAGTATAATAATGACAATTTTTCTACCCTTTGCATGAATTTTAAAATCTTCAGAGTTGGGTTTTCCCATATAATCCTTTTGCACCAAAATCATGCAGAGGAATTTTAAATTTATGTTATGTTAATTTTATAACATAAACTTCTACTTTTGAGGCTTGCATAGTGAAAAATAGAAAAAATGTATAATCCTAATAATTAACCATAATTTTAAAAGGCACAATGTTGACCAAGAAAGAGATTTATATATGATACTAGTGTCTGAAAGTGTAAACTTCTGTGAAGTTTCTGAAAATAGCTTTTAGTCTCTAAGACCTGCCTTATTTTTTTTCATATTTTAATGTTTAACTTTACTTCAGAATTCATGTCTATGCTTTTCATTCATATGAGTGTATTCCTAGCATTTTTTCTGATTGTTATCTAGGGCTAGACTTCTTTTGATTTACAGATAAGAGGCAGGGATTATGAATTATGTCTCCCAAATTTCATATGTGACTATTTGGAGATAGGGTATTTAAAAAGTAATTAAGGTATAATTAAGGTAGAATGAGGTCATAGAAATGGGACCTAATCCAATATAACTTATGTCATTATAAGAAGAGATGATGAAACAGACTGAGGGAAAATCACATGAAGACACCAGAAGACAAACATCTACAAGCCAATGAGAGAGACCCTCAGAAGAAACCAACCCTGCTAATACCTTGATCTTGGACATTGTATTCCAGAATTGTGAGAGAATAAATGTCTGTGTTTTAAGCCAACCAGTCTGTGTTACTTTGTTAGGTCAGCCATTGCAAAATAATAGAGTGGGTAAGGAAGTGAACAAGAAAGGAAATTCCTGAAGCAACCAAAGAACTGTTAAAAATATAAAATTGTTGGGGGTCCTGGGTGGCTCAGTCAGTTAAGCACCTGACTCTTGATTTCGACTCAGGTCATGATCTCATGGTTCTGGAGTTCAAGCCCCGCATTGGGCTCTGTGCTGACAGCATGGAGCCTGCTTGGGATTCTCTACCTCTCTGCCCTTTCCCGAGCTCTCCCTCTCAAAAATAAATAAATAAACTTAATATATATATAATTGTTGGGGTGCCTGGGTGGCTCAGTTGGTTAAGCATCCGACTTCAGCTCAGGTCATGATCTTGCAGTTCGTGAGTTCCAGCTCTGGCATCAGGCTCTTTGTTGTCAGCACAAAGCCCGCTTCAGGTCCTCTGTCTCCCTCTCTCTCTGCCCTCTGCCCCCCCCCTCAAAAATAAACATTAACATATATATAATATATATTATATATAATATATATTATATGTGTGTGTATATATATATATAATATATATTATATATATGATTGTTAAAGTAAAAAAATAGCAGATTCAATACCTTGGTTAATAATCTGACATTAAAATGGTATTTGGTAGAGAACTATGAACACCTGTGTCATGTTCTTAACACAGAGTGAAAACCCTAGAGTGAAAAATAATGGTCAGGGAAAATTGCTTGAAAGTTAGCATGCTTTTTTACTTCAAGGCTATGGCTTTCCCCGCCCACTCTCCAAATACAAACTATTTGATGATAGATGGTGTCAGGGAGGATTCTTTCAGCCCAAGATGAAGATAGTCTAAAAAATATACAGGTTGGATGATTCACTCCTTCTAGAAGTGTCCTAAAACATCAAAGTAATACAAATGTTAAAAATTAAAAGAACATGAAAAATGGAGAGAATTTGTTTGAGACCAGACAGGAGCTTTTTCTTGTAAAAGTAAAGTAACCAGTTGTGTGACACTTAGCGGATCTTAATAATTATAATTTTAAAAGTATATATTTACTGATTTTAATAAATATTAAATTTGTTAATTTGTGTATTTCATTAAAAACGCAATTGAAATTCTCAGTATTTTAAGTATAATAGAGAACCTGGTTATAGTTTCTTTGGGGAAGCAACATGTAGCTTTCTATAACTAAACATCATTTCGAAAAGAAACAGTCTGTTAGAAATTTATTCTAGTATGTATATATACATTAAAGTTTGAGAAGCACTTACACATATCATGTTCTCTCACTGCTATGTACCTATTTTAGAAATAAAAAATGAAAATATTTTATAGTTATTTCACAGCTATGAGTTTCATAGAGTTCATGACATTTTTCATTATCCTTCTTTTGCATAAATGTGACTCTACTACATAAATCAGTTTCTATAATTGGAGCTTGGATTTGTTTTTTCTTTACTCAGTTTTCTAAAAACAAAATTGCAAACCAGAAAGAATGATCCTCAGGAAATATACAGTTTGGTAAATAAGTAGAGGTCAGAATAGTTAATCAGCATTTTAATAAGCCTAATCGAAACCATAGATGCTCTTGAGAGAAATAAATTATCTGCATATAAAAAATCCCACAGGCATTTCTTAAAGTTCAGTTTATACAGTGATTTATTAATTATGATCTGATTTAGGCTGATGAGTGGTCAGTTTTCTAATTCACTTCTATTATTTCCTGGAAAATTATAAAAGACATACATGTTTGAGAATTTTTAACCATTTTAGCTATATTAACAACAATAAAGACTTTTAAAGAATTTCAGAAATTTCTGATTCCATGCTGAATTCGAATATACGTCCAAACTTTAGCTTAAAATTAAACTCCAAAAAAGCAATTATCTAGAAAGAAATATACTTTATACATTTCTATTTCTCTGTTATGCCTTGTGGCAAGATGGAAAATATGTAATGCCATGATGTAACTCTTGTTATATTTTTAAAAAGGAAAGTAGAAAAATGTAATTCTTAAAATGTATTTATTTTAGAGAGAGAAAGCATGAGGAGAGAGGGGTAGAGAGAGAGGAAGAGAGAGAATCCCAAGCAGGCTTCATGCTGTCAGTACAGTGTTCAGTGCAGGGCTCGATCCCATGAACTTTGAGATCATGACCTGGCTGAGATCAAGAGCCGGATGCTTAACCCACTGAGCCACCCAGGTGCCTTAAGAAGTATAATTTTTAAAATGCGTATTCTTACTGTTAAGTAATTACGAGGGATCTTTCTTTCTCTGTGTATTTCTTATTTAGTGCAAATTTTCTAAATCCTGCTGCTATAGAATTGTATAGGAAATTTAAAAATTCACTTTTAATATTAACCCCAACTCAAACATGCCTCTTAAGTAAATACTACCTACAAATTGAGGAAACAAATTGAGGAATCATGAATCTTCCCCTTGGCAGAAAATGCAATATAAATATAAAGGAAACCAACTTAAAAGTAGAATTTAAATTCTTACCAAGGATTCAGGATCTTATAAAACTGACAAAAGTTCCATTGGAGAATTGCTTCAATCATAAACTATGCTGTGGACATTAGAGCTAGACTAGTTAAAACTGAAGAAGAGAAAATAAGAATGATTACATGAGAAACCATTCAAAGGATAATAATTTATATATTAAAGATTAATCAAAGGAGAAGTAAAGGATGCAGTAAGAAAATACGGGGTATGTTTAGGTTTGGGGGCATGTCAGAAACCAAAATCTTATAATTTTATTTTATTTAACAAAGTACCCATTTTATTTTATTTTTTTTCAAGTTTTTACTTAAACACCGGATATCTAACATATATAGAAAAATTGATTTCAGGTGTAGAATTTAGTGATTCGTTACTTACATGTCATCAATATCCAGGGCTTGTCACACATGCCCTCCTTAATGGCCATCACCCATTTAACACAGCCCCCACCCAGCTCCCTCCATCAACCCTCAGTTTGTTTTCTATAGTTAAGAGTCCCTTATGGTTTGCTTCCCTTTCTCTTTTTTTTCCTTTCCCTGTGTTCATCTGTTTTGTTTCTTAACTTCCACCACATGAGTGAAATCATATGGTACTGTCTTTCTCTTAGTGATTTATTTCACTTAGCATAATACACTCTAGGTCCATCCACACCATTGCAAATGGAAAGATTGCATTCTTTGTGATGACTAATATTCTATTCTCTCGCACGCGCGTTCTCTCTCTCTCTCTCTCCCTCTCTCTTCTCTCTCATATATATATATACATATATATATATACGTATATATATATATATATACACACACACACACACACACACACACACACACATCCATCAGTCAATGGATATTTGTACTTTTTCCATAGTTTGCTTATTATTGATAATTCTACTATAAACATCAGGGTGCATGTGCCCCCTTGGAATCAGTATTTTTGTATTCTTTGGCTAAATACCTAGTAGAGCAACTGTTAGGTCATAGGGCAGTGCTATTTTTAACTTTTTGAGGAACCTCCATACTGTTTTCCAGAGTGGCTGCACCAGTTTGCATTTCTATCAACAGTGTAAGAGGGTTCTCCTCTTCTACACCCTTACTAATATTTTGTGTTTCCTGTGTTGTTAATTTTAGCCATTTTGACTGCTGCGAGTTGGCATCTCATCATGGTTTTGATTTGTATTTCCTTGATGATGAGTAATGTTGAGCATCTTCTCATATGCCTGTTAGCCATCTGGCTGACTTCTTTGAAGAAAATGTCTGTTTGTGTTTTCTGCCCATTTCTTAACTGGATTATTTACTTTTGGGGTGTTAAGTTTGATAAGTTCTTTATAGATTTTGGATACTAACCCTTTATCTGATATGTCATTTTCAAATATCTTCTCCTATTCTACAGGCTGCCATTTAGTTTTGTTGATTGTTTCCTTCACTGTGCAAAAGCTTTTTATCTTGATAGTCCAAATAGTTCATTTTTCTTTTTGTTTCCTTTGCCACTGGAGATGTGTCTAGTAAGAAGATGCTCCAGGGGCGCCTGGGTGGCTCAGTGGGTTAAGCATCCGACTTCAGCTCAGGTCACAATCTCACGGTCCGGGAGTTCGAGCCCCGCATCGGGCTCTGGGCTGATGGCTCAGAGCCTGGAACCTGCTTCCGATTCTGTGTCTCCCTCTCTCTCTGCCCCTCCCCCGTTCATGCTCTGTCTCAAAAATAAATAAACGTTACAAAAAATTAAAAAAAAAAAAAAGATGCTCCAGCTGAGGTGAAAGAGGTTGCTGTCTGTGTTCTCCCCCAGCATTTTGATGGTTTCCTGTTTCACATTTAGGTCTTTCATCCATTTTGAGTTTATTTTTGCGTATGGTGTAAGAAAGTGGTACATGCTCATTCTTCTGCATGTCGCTGTCCAGTTTTCACAACACCATTTGTTGAAGAGACTCCCCCCCCGCCACCCGTCGCCATTGGATATTCTTTCCTGCTTTGTCAAAGATGAGTTGACCATATAGTTTTGGGTCCATTTCTGAGTTCTCTATTCTGTTCCATTGATACATATGTCTGTTTTTGTGCCACTACCATATTGTCTTGTTGACTACAGCTTTGTAATATAGCTTGAAGTCCAGAATCAGGATGCTTCCAGCTTTGCTTTGCTTTTTTCAGGATGGCTTTGGCTATTTGGGGTCTTTTGCAGTTCTAAATTTAATATTGTTTGTTCTAGCTCTGTGAAAAATTCTGGTGGTATTTTGACAGGGATTGCATTAAATGTGAAGATAGCTTTGGATAGTATAGACATTTTAACAATATTTGTTCTTCTTATCCATGAGCATGAAATTTTTTTTCCATTTCTTTGTGTCCTATTCAATATCTTTCATAAGTCTTCTATAGTTTTTAACACATAGATCTTTTACCTCTTTGGTTAGGTTTATCCCGAGGTATGTTATATTTTTTGGTGTAATTGTAAAAGGGATCAATTCCTTGATTTGTTTTTTCTGCTATTTCATTATTGGTGTATAGAAATGCAACAGATTTTTGGACATTGATTTTATATCCAACTCTGCTGAATTCATGTCTAATAATTTTTTTGGTGGAGTTTTTGGGTTTTCTACATAGAGTATCCTGTCATCTGCAAATAGTGAAAGTTTGATTTCTTCCTTGCTGGTTTATACGCCCTTTATTTCTTTTTCCTTTTTTATTGCTGAGGTTAAGACTTCCAGTTCTTTGTTAAATAACAGTGGTTAGAGTGGACATCCCTGTCTTGTTCTTGACTATATAGGAAAAGCTCTGTTTTTCCCATTGATAATGATGTTAGCTGTGGGTCTTTAGTATGTGAACTTTATGATGTTGAGTTATGTTTCCTCTACCCCTACTTTGTTGAGGGTTTTAAGTGTATTTTTGTGCAACCTCAGGGAAACTTTGGAAATGCATACATTTTAATGTTTTAAGACTTTTTCATAATTTAATGTGAAATTATGATCCTCTTTTTAGTTTTTTTTACACCTTATAATTCTGTGATAGCTTTCATCATATGTAAATAGATAAATAGACATAAATACAAACATACATATATACCATATGGCTCATGTGTACATAGTTCTTGAAATAAAATACATTTGAAATATTAAAATGTGGAATGTTAAACAGCTCTAACACACCATCTCTCCAACATTACTCAGATAATTACTGTTTATTCACAGAAAAGTAGTACAAAACTTTATCTCTTTATGAGATGATCTTAATTTCTCTAGCAACATACATATATGTATCCATATACAGAGACAAATGCCAGAACGTATAAGACATCTGTTAAATGTAATATGGGAGTGAAGGGTAGGAGGAAAAATCTGGTTGTTGGAAGAAACTGTTCTTCCAGGGATGTGTAGTCATAACAGAGGTCTGGACACTGATTCATAAGGAATAGGTTGAGAATGTTAGCAAGTTTCCCAAGGAAATGGGAAAATTTTGTGACAAAATAAAATGTATTTTCAAAGGCTTAGAACATGGATTTGAAAGCCAATGGGTTTCTGCTGTTAAGAGAATGTCATACAGTGATTGGAAGAATAAGAAAAAGGTATTTGTCATCACTATAATGATACTCTGGCAAAATGTTTGACACTTTGCATGTATTAAAAAATAGTGGTGGTTCAAGGTAATTTACTTTTTGCTCACAGAACTTTTGAAAAATCAAATGAGTTTCTTCGTAAAGTCATGTGTTCTTTAATTTTGGAAAGGTCCTGAAGAATCCAACTATTTCTTGAATATGTTATTTAGGATATTCCAGCACTAGAAATTTGGGACTTTAAATAAAACTTTAAAAAGATTTCATCAGAAAATTCTTCCATACCTGGGTATCTGAGTGGATCAGGATTTGGAATGGGGAATATTGTTTCCAGTGAAATCTCCTAAAATTGTGCCTGCCAAGTGGCTTTTTTTTAATTGAAGTATAATTAACATACAGAGTTATATTAGTTTCAGGTGTATAATATGTTTCGAAAATTGTATACATTTCTCAGTGTTCATCAAGATAAGTATACTTTAATTCTCTATATATTTCACCCATCCCCCTTTTCATCTCCCCTCTGGCAACGACCAATTTGTTCTCTGTATTTAAGCATTCATTTTTTTTGTTTATATCTTTTTTGTTTATTCATTTATTTTGTTTCTTAAGTTGTATATATGATGAAATTATGTGGTATTTGTTTCTGAATGACTTATTTCACTTAGCATTGTACCTACCCTCTGAATCCATCCACTTTGTTGCAGATGGCAAGATCTCATTCTTTTTTTTTTATGGCTAAGTAATATTATTCTCTCTGTGTACACACACACACACACACACACACACCCTCATATTTTTAATCCATTCATTAAGGATGTTATATAGGCTGTTCCTATATCTGGCTATTGTAAATAATACTGTGATATCATAGGGGTGCATGTATGTATCTTTTCAAATCAGTATTTTTTATTTTCTTTGGGTAAATACCAGGTAGTGAATTTTTTAATTTAAATTTAGGCCAGATAGAGAGCTCCAATCACTGGTAGCCTAAAAATAATATCTATCTTGTATCGTGTTTTAGGGATTGACAAATGTATGTAAATGACCTTGCAACATGCCTTGTACATAGGTAGAAATTTTACCCATTGTTACTATATAATAGTATTTTCGAGCTGGAATATAGCAGTTTATTATACATATGCAAAGTTTCTGAATAGTAATTGAGCATTTTGCCTTGATAAAATCATTCTGATCATAATAGAGTAATATAGACATAGTGGTACAGGTTATAATAGATTAAGATAAGTTTCATTGCCCAGGTTGGTTCTGGTTGTTTGCATATTATCTCTTAAAAATAATTCCCAGGGTAAGAGTCTGCTTTATTTTATGTTAAATGAATTATTCCTAAAAGCAGAATGTAGAAGAAAAAACTTTCTCTTAACATAAGATCACAGTGTAGTTTAAGTGTATTGAATTCTTTTTTCCATTTTTTTTCTTTATTTTTTGGGAAGTTATTTAACATACAAAATAGGTTGGGGCTACATATGTGGCATTTGTAGCAGCTGCTTTTGTTGCTTTTATCCCATTGCATCTTTGCTGGGAAGTTTCTAAACACATTTACTATATCTCACTTCAACCTCTACTGTTATACCTTATACTTTTTTTTGGGCGGGGGGGGGAAGCTGAGGGATCTTAGTGAGCATACACACCCATTAACCCCTCATAAATCAATCTAGACTATGAATATGTTAATACCATGGGGACAACCCTTGACTAATGGGCAGTACGAGTCAGTGGACAATTGCTCTGGTTCTCAATCATTCCAGAACACCTTCTATTGTGCCTTCTCCACAGATCTTCAGATGGTCCTCATTGAATGCATAGTTATATATTGCTATATAACAAATTGCCCCCCCCCACTAAGTCCAGTGGCTTAGAACAGCAAGCATTTATTATCTCACCATTTCTGTGATTCAGGAATTTAAGAGTGGCTTATCAGGGTGATTCTAGCTCAGGATCTTTCATTAGGTTGCAGTCAAGTCATTAGCTGGGTGAGTCATATGAAGGACCTGTATGGGGCTAAAGGTCCTCTTCCAAGTACACTCATGTGATTGTTGACCAGAGAATTTACTTCTTCTCCATACGGCCTTTTTCATAGATACTTGAGTATCTTCATGACACAGCAGTTGGCTTGCCTGAGAGAACCAAAGAGAGAAGAATGAGGAAGCCACACTTTGACCAGATGCTGGCTACACCTTAGCAATGAATTATGAAGTAGAGCCTACACTCGATGAGACAAGAATTAGGATCTTTGCTTTGAAAAGGATGAACAGTTTTAAAACCACTACAGTGGGACTGAGCACCATTACACATAGTGGCAAAGAACTAAATAGTACATTCCTAGATGACTCTCTTACGTCCCTGTTTCATTTTCCCTACTTCATTGTTGCTTACTTGCATCACCTCCCAAATAAGCAGCCTGTGTTTAAGTCCTTGTCTCAGTTTCTGCAGGTAGAGCATCCTAAATCAAAACAACTTAGTAGTCTGAAACTTAAATAAACTCTCAAGAGTCAAATATGAAGCAATGTTTAATTGAAAACTTATATGAAATAAAATAATTCATTGTGAGTTTTATGCATTCATAATCACTGAGAGAGTTGTAGTTATTATTGCTTCCTTTTATCTAAATTATTTTGCTCTCCATATATATAATTTCAGCAGCTATTTAGACAATATTCTGATTTGTAAAGTGGTCTCACAAAACTTAGATTTTTGTTGTAATAATTGCCTTCAGGGAATATTCTCTTAATTTGTATGCATAATTAATAGTAAATGACAATAGAATTAATCAGGATAAAAGTAAAAATGTTAAAAATGGCCTTCAGGATTCATCATTTAGGAAATACTAATAAAAGTACTTATTTTTCATATTAATTAGGATTATACTTTATGCAATTTACTTAAGGCTATAATAAAATTAAGTTACACATTTACAAATACATATAATAATTCAGATTTTGGTCTATCACCATTTCTGCAACAAATCAATCACAGGAGTTTAAAATTCCTATGTTTTTAAATATTTAGAAGATACAGTATGCTCAAATGAATAGTACAGAAAATAAGTAACATAGCCTAATATCTTTTGAACAAATGATCAAGGCCATTGTGTTCAGGTCATTGGTTTTGCCTACTCACTAGGATATCCCCAACTTTTCAACGTGGTGTTCCTGTTGTGTTTCCCAGGAATTAGGTTGTTTACTATATCAAAATATTGATATAAGCAAAAGGAGCAAAAAAAATCAATGTGTGAATCCATAGTCATTCACATGAATATATTAAGCAAAAATATTTGGATTCCTAGATCTAATTCAGTTATATAACCATTTCAGTTCCAGTCTAATTACCTAATATATCATCCAGGACTAAGAAGGCATCAGAACACAATGATAAGAGAGATGTAAAATAATTTTATTTTGTTTTATTTTGCCTATGGCTATTCTCCAGAAGTGTGGTTATTTATATGAAAATAAGCCAACAATTCCAGAATGTGTGAATTTTTGAATAAGATATAAGTAAATACACAAAATTAAGCAGAGCATATGAATTCCTAATAACTAAGTGCAATCAGTTATGTAACCTGTAAAGGAAATATCTAACATTCAGAGGGATAGATACTACATATTTTGGTATATTCTATATATTTCTTATTTTTAATTTTTTAAATTTTTTTTAAATAGAGACAGAGCACAAATGAGGGAGGGGCAGAAAGAGAGGGAGACACAGAGTATGAAATAGGTTCCAGGCTCTGAGCTGTCAGCATAGAGCCTGACGTGGGGCTTGAACTCATGAGCTGGGAGATCATGATCTGAGCTGAAGTCAGACACTTAACCAACTGAGCCACCCAGGCACTCCATAATTTTGTATATTCTAAAGCAAATGGATTTATGTAAGGTTGTCACTAATTATTAGAGGGAAAAAAAGTAGATCACAGAAAAGAACTGTGAGGATTCTGAAATTGTATGAAGTGATTTATTTGCATATTTGATAGTTTTTAGCTATTCTAACTTGAGAATTATTGGCTTCAGCAAGGTTCCAGACAGTGAATAAATGATCAGCTTCTGAGCATTGTAGTTAATATTTTAATGTTGATGCTTTGCAAATGCAAAAAAAAGATGCTAAAATATGGTTGCTTCCTTAATAGTTATTAAACAACATCCTACTAAATTATGGTATTCAAATCTGGCAAATGGAATATTAGAGATCGTGACTATACTACTTTCTAAATTGGAAAGTAAATATTTTGAAGTAAAATAAGAGTTTAATAATGTAAGTTGAATTAAGTCTTATTAAAACTCAGTTGTAACACATCTCAACTAAAAAGAAAACGGTTTGAATAGAACTGATTGTGTGGGAGGGAGGGAAATTCAGTTTTTAAATACTACTTATTATTTCTTACCCCATTGGATGATACCAGGCATTATTTTATTTGTTTTATATGTTTGCAGTCTTTGTTATGTGCCTCAGAGTTTAACTTGATTAATTCCCCAAGTGGTTATTTTGATGTGGTGGAATCCATAGAGATCCCCACAAACAAGAACAATAACAGACATGGATTATGTTTCACTCTGTTTAAGAGAGAAGAACAGGAACATAATGGGATAGAAATACCACAATGTTGATCTTAGTAACTGTGAAATAAAAATAGCCATATCAAAAGGACAGTATCTATAACTTCAGTGGGATCTGCAGGAAGAGCTTGTTCAAGAGGTAGTGACCAGCAGAGTGCTTATAGAAGAGTGGCCAGGCAAGGTTGTTAACAAAATAGCTACAAATCATACTTAATGATTCTATTTGCAACTTGTCTCCAACAGGTGATGAAGTAGTATTTCCCAATTTGAATCATCATTTGAGGGTAGCTCCTACCACTTGTTAATAGAAGTCCAAACTAACTTTTTTGCACCAAGTACTCAATGCAAGTATGATGTTGTGTCTCTATGAAAGTTTCTTTTGAGTTCTCATTAAAATAAATTTGCTTTCAGTGTTTTAAATTGCTATGCTTCATAATTAATTTGTGTTTTATGGCCTTTCCCCTAGTTTTGTAGATCAAGTCTTGCGTTAAAAACTCGATGTGACAGTTTCATAATTTAGTAGTTTCTTACTAGTGTTTTAAAAGACTTTTTTTAGCAGTTTTAGGTTCACAACAAAATGCAGAGGAAGATACAGAGATTTCCCATATTTCCCATACACCTTCTGCCCCCACACATGCATGGTCTCCCCCATTATTAGCATCACTCACCAGAATGGTAGATTTGTTATCAAGGATGAACCTACATTGACACATCATAATCACCCAAAACTATAGTTTACCGTAGGGCTCACACCCAGCATTGTATATTCAATGCTTTAAATATATATGTGTGTGTCTGTGTGTGTGTGTGTGTGTGTGTGTGTGTGTGTGTGTGTGTATAATGGATATATATATCCGTTATATGGATATACACTCAGCGTTGTATGTTCAATGGTTTAAATATATATATGACATATAAATATATTCAATATACATATAGATAATATATATTCAATATATATGGATATATATCCATATATCCATTATAATATGCAGAATATTTTCACTGCCCTAAAAATCCTCTGTACTCTGCCTGTTCATCCCTTCTCTCCCTCCCCATCACTGGCAACCAACTGATCCTTTTATTCTGCTCATAGTTTTGCCTTTTCCAGAATGTCATATAGTTGAAATCTTACAATACATAGCCTTTTTGGATTAGCAATATGCATCTAAATTTCCTGCATGTCTTTTTATACCTTTATACTCTTTTTTGCAGTACTAAATAATATCCCATTGCTGTATATAGGCCTTTAATAATGTGATTAAGTGTGGGAAGAGGGGAAGCATTCCATAGTCCTATGACTAGGGTCAGTCTTTTGGTGAGTATGTCTCTGGACTGTGAACTTCACAAGTGTTTCTTAGATTACATAGGTGAGATGGAATGGCTAGAGTGGGATGGAGTTGGGTATTTCCCTTTCCCCACATGGAAGGCTAAAATTAATTGGAGTTTGGTATTTCCCTTCCATAGGTGAGTTAGGTTCTGATAATACCCCAGCAAGGTAGACTCTTGTTAGCTAGCTTCTCCTGAGGGCAGCCCTTATTAAGAACAATGTTCTGGGGGTGCCTGGTGGCTTAGTCATTTATGTGTCTGACTCGTGATTTCTGCTCAAATCATGATCTCATGGTTTCTGGGATCGAGCTGAGCATCAGGCTCTGTGCTGGGTGTGGAGCCTGCTTGGGATTCCCTGTTTCCCTCTATCTGTGCCCCTCCCTGCTCCTACTCTCTCTTTCTCTCAAAGATAAATAAATGAACATTTTAAAAAAAGCAGAATGTTCTGGTGTATTTCAACATGGTAACTTTCCCCCCTTCCCTTGTCAGAAGCAGGAGGAGGTTTTTCTCTGATATTTACTGTTGGAACGTGGTCAGGCTTCTGGGGGTAAATCTCAAAATGTTGTGGGACCTTCGTATGACTCAGTCCCTGAACAATTTTCTCTCTCAGACTTGTTCCACACCAAGCCTCTAGCAATGCATCAATTAAAGCTCAAGCTTTCTTGGGATGAGCACTGGGTGTTGTATGGAAACCAATTTGTCAATAAATTTCATATAAAAAAATAAATTAAAAAAAATTAAAAAAAAAAAATAAAATAAAGCTCAAGCTTTCTTCTCAGGCTCTGGTGCCCATCTCAATTTCCTTGTGTGAGTCTCTATGCCAGTAACCCAGGACTCCCTGTATTCCCCTGTCTCTTCAGTGTTGGGATCATTGTTTTGCCCCATTCCCTCCCTCTCTTGTGGACCAGGAATAGTTTAATTTTTCAGTCTGTTCAGATTGTTATTTTTTAGGACAGAGGTGTATTATTAGTCCTTTAATACATCTTTTTGTATAAACAAACCAGGTACATCATTTCAATATGTCAGAAATCCCATTAAGATGTTTCTGAGTTAAATAGATATATTTGAGATTAAATTACCTATAACAGCAATAAACATAGCTCAATTATTTGATATATTAAGCATTATTCTTAGTCATGGTATAAATATTTTTATAGAGTATAGGGCTAAAAACTTATGTATTTCTATATTTTAAAGATGGGTGGGGAGCTTGGGTGCCTCGGTTGAGCATCCAACTCTTGATTTTGGCTCAAGTTATAGTCCCAGAGTCATGGGATCAGGTCCCACACTGAGCCTGGAGCTTGCTTGAGATTCTCTCTCTTTCTCCCTCTGCCCCTCTTACCCTCCCCCCTCTCCCATTCTCTCTCTAAAACAAAAAACAAAACAGTAAGAGGATGTATAGAATCTTTTCATTATTCAAGCTAAGAATATAAAGATGGCACAACCTTGCAAAAAGAGTAAAAGTTTAATGATAAAAGTTTACATTAAAATTATAAGCCATTTGTAGATTACAAGAAGAGGACTGTATTCAAGCCTGAAATCAACAAGTGGGGATCATGCCAGGAGAGCAAGCCTGGTTTAACATTCATAAAGCAATCTATGTAATAAATTAATCATATTCACAAATAATTTAAAAAACATATAATCATATCAGTCATATTAGCATATCATGTATCATTTGACCATATGATATTAACAGATGAATAAGAAAAAACATAAATTATAATATTAGATGCACAGAAATCATCTGAGAAAAGTCAAAGTTCATCCATGATAATGGCTGTCAAAAAACTAAGAATTAGTAGGAACTTCCTTAACCTAATAAAATATTTACAGATAGGACAAGAAGAAATTGATCTGTCTTTATTCACAGATGGTATAATTGTCTTTGTGGGATACTCCAAAGAATCTCCTTTTTTTTTTTTCAAAAACCACCCCTGGAACTAATAAGATGCTTTAACAAGTTTGCAAGATATAAGGTATACAAAAATCAATTGCTTTCTAGCAATGAACATTGGTATATTGGAAAGAAAGAAACAAAAAACAAATACCACTTACAAAACAACCATCCCAAAATAAAAGACTTATGTATAAATCTAACAAAATACCTATAACATCTGTATGTGGAAAACTGCAAAACACTCATGAAATAAACATGATCTAATAAATTGAGATATATTTCTTATTCACAATCTAAGTAAGTGGAGAAATGTTTATTCACTTATTCTGAGAGAGAGAGAGAGAGAGCATGAGCTGGGGAGGGGCAAAGAGGGAGAGAGAATCTCAAGCAGGATCCACACTATCAATACAGAGCCCAATATAGGGCTTGAACCCATGAACCATGAGATCATGACCTGTGAAATCAGGAGTCGATGCTTAACTGGCTGAGCCACCCAGGCACCCCAATGGAGAAATATTTCTTACTAATTAGAACACTCAATATTTTTAAGATGTTATTTCTCCCCAACTTGTTTTCTCCCCTACTTGATCTATAGATTAAAAACAGTACCACTCAAATCTCAGCAAAGTTTATATACATAATAAGGCTTATTATATATACATAGTTGTATATATTCTTCCTTAAGCTAGGAATGCATATACATATGATATATATATTTACATATATATACACACACATATATATACATATACATATATATACACACATATATATATATACATATATATATATTAAATGAACCAAGTTTTTTTTTTAATTTTATTTGCAAAAGGCAGTAAAAACATATATACAGGACATATGAAATTCCAATGCCATCAGTAGGACCCAACTCCTGCAGTTTACCAGTGTGGAATCTTCGCCAAAGGCTGGTCTGCAAACAGGCAGGCAAGCAGGATGAAAGCATTCCTTTGATTGCTAGAATTTCTCGCAATAATAATAATAATTAAGGGAACCTTCCTTTAGCTGGATACTGCATAAATAGGCAACACAGCTAATCAAAATGTAAACATATGGTTTTCTGACACCGGTATAGCAATTCAAAAATAGTTGCAACCAGAATAATTTCTAAGTTATCCTACTATAGGGATTCTTGCACTCTGCTACATGATCCCTATGAATCTTCTCCCAGTCATCATCTTCTCGACCTTAATCAAATGTCTCAGGGTGTAATTTGTCTTTGGGGCATTCTTCAAAGTAACTGTGAACATATTTTCCCACAAACCACCCTGTGTATTCTTCAGGCATCTTGCATCCCAGGCCATTGTATTGTACGTTGTAGTGGTGCTTTAACCAGTAGTAGAGGTAGTGGATATTGTAGTCACATTTCCAAGGGTATCTCTGAGCCACAAGAGTTGCAAAAAATACAAGTCTTCTAATACACCACAATCATAGTTTTGTAGACTTTTGTTTGATAATTCTAACTCTTCCAAATGTGTGAATCCTAAAAAAGCACTAGTATCTATGAATTCAATACCATTGCTGCTGAGGTTTAATTTTTTTAGCTCATGAATATCTTCAAACTCCTTGGGTCAAAGCTGGTTGATTTCATTGTATGACAAGTCAAGTTTAACAATGTCTGGAGGGATGTTGTTTGGAACTTTCTTCTACTCTTTCTGTTTGCAGTCCAGCGTTTGTATGGGAAACATGTAATTGTAGCAAAGAGAAGAGTCTACCTCGGGTTTGATGACTGGGGGTCTCCCTGACATTGGGGTTTAAGGTCTAATTGTTCCCTTTCTTCTTCATTTCATAACTGTTCAAGGTTTATCTGCAGCAGCTTTTGATTTTTAGATCTTGTGGGCTTTCACACTTGGTGTAGTGCCCCAAATCCGGGTTTCTTGGAATCCGCAACATTGAAATAAGCATTTCCATCTCATGAGTACATGCCACGGGTTGCCATATATATATGACATATAGATAGATAGATAGATAGATAGATAGATAGATAGATAGAGTGATATCAAGTTCCCCTCTAAAATTTAAAAATACCAAATCCATGACACCAAAGTAATGTGTGATCATGGGCTGATTAGTCATTAGTCCTTCGAGATGTCCCATTTGAGATAATAGTAGGATTGGAGTAAAGAATTGAAATGGTCCCAAAATAGGAATCAAATGCCAGGTAGAGTTCCAGTATAGAAACCCCCATGTTGAGATGAGCCCGGGGCAAGAAGAGGTACATGTTCAAGCAAGGATTGCTGGTTTCTCCAGGCTAGGTGATAATATACATGTTCAAGGAACAATACACACACACACACACACACACACACACATACATACATATATATATCTCATCTGTATGTCATATATATGACATATATATGTCATATATATTTGTCTCATATGTATGTCATATATATGTCATATATATGTCTCATATGTATGTCATTTATATGACATATATATAACATATATATCATATATATTTCATGTATATATGTCATATATATATATATTTCACATTCCTACATTCCATTTTCAGAGATTAAACATTGAGAAACCTTGTTCACATGCATAACTATAGGGAAACAGAAGGAGGTTTGTTTTTTTTTAAGTTTATTTATTTTGAGAACAGGGGGAGGGGCAGAGGGAAACTCCCAAGCAGGTTCAGCACCAGCTCAGACCCCACATGGTAATGGAACTCACAGTGAGATCACCACATGAGCTGAAATCAAGAGTCAGCCAGATAACCAACTCAGCCACCCAGGCACCCCTAGAAGGAGTTTTATTATACCAATATCACTCACTTCTTTAAACGCCTTCCAACAAATCTGCCAAAAATCACACCTTTATCAGTAATCAAAGAACCTGTTTTAATGATCTTTCACCTAACAGACTGTTAGCTACTCCTTCAGTTTTCTCTCAAGACAATATATATATGAAATATATATATTATATATAAGTGAAATTTATCACGTAGCCTTGAGAAACCAGCCATCCTTGCTTGAACGTTTACCTCTTACTCCCGACCATCTCAACATGGGGTTTCTATACTGGAACTAAATATATATATATATATATATATATATATATATATATATATATATACACACACACACACACACACACATATATATGTATATAAAACTGTATGTGTATATTACTGTACATAAAACAGATTTGCATACATATATAATAAAATAATGGTCTTACATTATTTTATTATATATATGTATGCAAACCTGTTTTATGTACAGTAATTGGCTGTATCAAATAATCATACCAAAGCCTTCTACTGGTAATCTTCCTCAGATAGGTTCAAGTGAAATTCGGCATTTGTGTACTTCGTGGACTACCATACTTGAAACTTCGTTTCTGATTTTAGTTTTCAGGCCATGCACACAATTCAAAATATACACAAACTGGGTTAAGGCAATAGAAGTGGGCTGAAATAAAGCACGGGATTTGGAACAAGTAAACTGTGTATTTTGATTGCATTAGAGCCACAATGTGACCAGCAAGTGCTGTGCATGTCTCAGGGCTCTTTTACTGTAGTGTCAGGGGCTTCTGAACATCTACGGTGATTGCGTGGCGAGTGGACAAACAGTGTATATGACCTGCTGGATGCTTAGCTGAGGGCTCATTTCTTCTGTACCTCTCTTTTCTTGGATTCTTGTTTCAGTCTGTCATCACTAAGGCAGCCTGGATTGCATCTTCGCCAGGATGGAACAGTGCAGCTTCACGAGGGGAAGGCAGAGCTCCTTGGCAATGTCTGTGTTCTTGATGGTCAGGGCTTCCTCCACCGTCTTCCCTTTTACCCATTCTGTGGCTAATGACCTGGAGGCAGTTGCAGAACCACAGCCAAATGTTTTAAACTTGGCATCCACAGTCATCCCTTTTTCATCTACTTGAATCTGTAATTCCATCCAGTCACCACATGCTGGAGCTCCCACCAATCCATATCCAACATTTTTTGATGTCTTGTCAAGGGAGCGCACATTCCTCGGATTTTCACAATGATCAACAACTGTCTTGTGATAGAGCCGGGTGGGAGCCGACAGCTGCCAAGCAGACAGATGCGGGCTTCAGAGCGGCAGGACGAACCCTGCCCGCCTCAGAAGGCCGGCTCCAACCGCTGCCGTCTTGTGGGCTTGCGCCTGCACAGGCTAAGCAGAAGACAGTTGTGTTTTTTGTTTGTTTCTTTGTTCACGATTTTTGGTTTAAGTAAACACTTTTCCTGGTTCACACTGTTTCGTAGGGACTGTTTGAAACTAGACACATTCTTAATTCCCCATGGACTATACATACCTTTATTACCCCAATTGGAAACAATTAAAAAACAAAATAATTTAAGCCTGTTGTCCTTGCCGGAAACAACATTTGTATGACATAGACTCCACACAAGAACTTCATAGTCATAGCTTCTCTGCCATTCAACAGAGTCCGTCTGTAGTCTCTCATGGTAATGTAGGGAAAATACCAACAAAGCACAACAGATGGGATGCAGAGAGGCGTACACACGGACCTGAGGACCTCGCACAGCAGTAATGAGCATGTGCTGAGGAGGACAGCCATTCCCACTGGCATGTTACTTTGCAGACCAAGGAAAGGACAGGCAGGCGATCAAATCAAACCCCTTGTTTTCAGGGAGCTATGTCTGTTGATGGTACTCGCTAGTGCATTCATATTATTCAGTCCTACAGTGGCTCCCATCAGCCCTTGCAGAGTCCCAAGAGAGGTCAGAGAATTCGTGGCTGCACCAGCACTGGAGTTGGGGGTTGAAGCAGCCACTGGACTTACAAGGGCTCCTGGGGTGCTGCTCGTGGTGGACAAAGGGTTTGCTTGGTGGTGGTGGCTGAGGTCTGGGCCTTAGCCACTGCTGCTGCAATTGTCGCCAGGTTCTGTAACTGCAGGGCATTCATACCAGCCATCTGCTGAATGCCACTCAACGCACCCACGTTGCTGGAGGAGGTGGCCTGCTGCAGAGGTGCCAGGTACTGTGGGGTGAGTCCGCCCAGACTTGTCAGGTTCCCCCAGGTGGCAGTGTTGAACTGTTGCATCTGCCGTGCCAGCTGCTGTTGGGGGTGCCTTTGCTCTTTGTCCTTCTGAGTGTCTGCGAACTTGACTATGACGGGTGAGGAGCAGCCCTCCATGGTCTGAGACTGATGCATGGCTTTGATTGCATTCTGTGCCATTGCCCTTATAGAAAATGTGACAAACGCACAGCCTCGACTGAGCCCATCGGGTCCCGGGACAATCTGGCATTCTTCTATCTGGCCAAATGGAGAAAACATCACTGATATCATTCTCATTACATTTCTTCGAAACCATTCCTACGAACAATTTTCGGTCTTCCATGGCATCTGACTTTTCGCTATCTGCAGGTTTAAACTGAATGGGATGATATATCCCAGGTAAAGTTTTAATATTGTGGAGTTCATTCTGGGCCTCAAGTGGAGTTTTTCTTGTATAAAATGTTACCAAATAACAACCTTTACTCTGGGGAGGGTTCTGACTCCAGTCGGGGAGGACGTTGATCTGGTAGATGGCTCCGTAAGGCTCAAAAAGTTCTCCCAGCTTCTTTTCCAACCAGGACCAGGGATCTGTCCAACAAACTTCTTAATGGGATCTGGGTCTCGTTGGTCTGAGTGATCCAAAGCACTTTTCATCTGTTGGCTGTGCTGTTAATTCTGTCAGGAATTAGCAGGCAGCCCTCAACCATCTTGTCAGGGAGAAAATCCAGCTTGAAGGCAGAAGTTATATGCTCAGCGCGTGCTCTGCACTCTGGTGCAGGATGGGGGGGGTGGGGGAAGGGGGCTTTTTTTTTTTGTAAATTATCCAAAATGATTTCTTTATTGAGTTTACGTAACTACATAGACTTCACAGTTCTATGGCATATTTATATTTAGCTACAGTCACAAATACATTTTAACATTCACGATGATGAGCATCATCATCACCATTCCAATAAACAAAACTTATGTATGAATAAAGAAAAATTATATTGTAGACACTTGCCCCTTAATGTAATATAGTATAACTCTTTACCCCTAAGTGTGGGATGTATATGGCTACTTCCTTCTAAAGGGTATACTTGATATGACTTAATGAAAATGAGTTTTGCTATCTTTATCCCTAATACTCCTATCACCAGTAAAATCATGACAATACCATCAAACAAGCCCAAGATGAAGGACAGCAACAAATACTTCTCAGAACTCTGGAGTTTATTAAAAAAAAACAATTGAAAACTAGGTGGCACAGTTGGTTAAACATCCAACTCTTGGTTTTAGCTGGTCATGATTTGGTGGTTGCATGAGTTCAAGCCACATTTCCAGCTCTGTGCTAGTGGTGGAGAGTCTGGTTGGGATTCTCTCTCTCCCTCTCTCTGCCCCTGCCCTACTCACACTGTCTTGGTTTTTCTCAAATGAAATAAAACTTAAAAAAAAAGACAATAAGTATAAGAAACTATCACAGTTTAGAGGAGCTAAGGAGATATGGCAACTAAATGTTCTTGTGTCCTGGATAAGAGGCTGTAACAAAAAGAAAGAGAGAGAGAGAGAGTGAGAGAGTGAGAGAGAGAGAGAGAGAGAAAAGAAAGAAAGAAAGAAAGAAAGAAAGAAAGAAAGAAAGAAAGAAAGAAAGAAAGAAAGAAAGAAAGAAAGAAAATGAAAGGAAAAAAAGAGGGAAGAGGGGCACCTGGGTGGCTCACTTGGTTGGGCGACTGACTTCAGCTCAGGTCATGATCTCATGGTTTATGGGTTTAAGCCCCGCGTCGGCGTCTGTGCTGACAGCTTGGAGCCTGGAGCCTGCTTCAGATTCTGTGTCTTCCCCTCTCTCTCCCCCTCCCCTGCTCACGCTCTGTGTCTCTCTGTCTCTCAATAATAAATAAACGTTAAAATTTTTTTTTAAAGAAAAGGAAGGAAAGAGAAAGACATTAGGTAAAAACTAAGGAAATCCTCATAATATACAGACTTTAGATAATTGTATTGTACCCACATTGGATAATTAACTATGACAAATGTATCATATTAATGTAAAATGTTAACAATAAAGGAAACTGGGTATGGAGTATATGGAAACTCTCTTAACTACCCCTGCAACTTTTCTATAAAATTCTATAAATTTTTTGTAAGTCTAAAATTATTTTAAGAAACAGAATCTATTAAATAATTGTTAAAGTTACTTCCTTCAAAAGAACTATGAGGCATATAGTTGTTTTTTCCTTGCAGTGTAACTTAAAAATAATATTATATTGATGATGGATTAGAATGTGGATAACTAGGCATTTCTTATAATGCTGGCAAGTATCTAAATTAATAAGAGTATTTTTGAAGAACAATTTATGATATTAAAGGAAAGGCAGTGAAAACTTCAGTCATGAACAAAATGAACCCTAATTTGTTTATTTTCCATAGGGGAACACCACCAATAGAGAATTTCCTCTAAAAAGAATTGGGTTTCTAGAAGCTACAAAGAAGAAAGTTTGTAGTCTTAGTAGTAATTTATTATCAAGGATTTTTACTTCTTAGTGAAAAATGAATTCATACATCCATACATAGTTAAAACAGGTTTTGTTGTTAGGACAGAGTCTTCAATTTAGGTTCAGTGAGCGTGTAGCATACTAGGGTTGCTAGAACATGATGGATTGTTTAATACATAATTATTTATTAGCTTTGGCTTGGTAGAGACAGGTGCTGGAAATAAAGAGCCAAATTTGGATAATGAGTATAGGCTGTGCACCACGCAATCACACTTTTTGGTTTTAAATTCCAACTATGTAATTTGCTAGTGCCGTGACCTTAGAAAAGTTACTTGTGCATAAGTTTTCAGTAAATATTAGCTATTGTATAAACTGAGATCTAAAATTATAGAATTCTCTTATCTCCATTTATTAATCTATCCTTTTTTTTCTTTTTTTTTTATTTTTTAAAAAAAATTTTTTTTTCAATGTTTATTTATTTTTGGGACAGAGAGAGACAGAGCATGAACGGGGGAGGGGCAGAGAGAGAGGGAGACACAGAGTCGGAAACAGGCTCCAGGCTCTGAGCCATCAGCCCAGAGCCCGACGCGGGGCTCGAACTCACAGACCGCGAGATCATGACCTGGCTGAAGTCGGACGCTTAACCGACTGCGCCACCCAGGCGCCCCTCCTTTTTTTTTCTATCAACACCCCAGACTTGCCTTCACATATTATGTGTCAGCCATTTAAAATTTCTTGTAATTTCTCGATTAAGCTACACTGTTCTCATTCTCATCTTTGTATATATTCTTCCTAAAGCCAAATGCACCTATCCATATGTTTTATTTTATAATTATTTTACTATAATCCTTAATATATTATAAAATTTGCTACTTCTCTATTTTCTCAATTAGGCAGGTTATATTGAAGGCAGACACAAAATTTAATTTTTTTCATATGTTCTAGGATTCAGAAAAAATCTGTCATGTGTAGGCACTCAGTACAGACACTCCAGAACATTGAACTTTAATTATTGTTTGTATATCCTCCATCATTTCTTAGACCATGGTTTGACAACTGACATTTTAGTGGTTTGTATAAAATTAGCCTTGAAGGAATAATATGAAAAGGAAACAAAGCAGATGCACTCAATGCCATTCCTTGTATTTGTTTCCTAGGGATGACATAACAAATTACTACAAACTTGTGGTTTAAAACAATAGAAACTTATTTGGTCACAGTTGTAGGGAAGAGAAATCTAAAATCAAGATGTCAACAGATCACACTTTCTCAATAGGTGCTAGGAGAGAATCCTACCTTTTTTTAGTTTCTAGAAGTTCCACATAGTCTTTGACTTGGAGTTGCATGACACCAACCTCCACCTCCTTCTTTACATGCCCCTCTTCCCTATGTGTCTTCTCTTCTTATAAGGAGAGTTGTCTTTGAATTTAAGGCCCACCCGGTTAATTTAGGGTGAGCTCTTCTCAAAGATCCTTAACTTGGTTACATCTGCAAAAACCTTTTTTCCAAATAAGTTCATGATCACAGGTACCAAGTATTAGGACTTGGACATACTGTTTAGGGACCACAGTTCAACCTTTTATATCAGCTCAAGGCAAGGTACAGTTGTATATTCCTGAATCTCTGAAAACACATTTGAATGAGAGAATTTCCAGATGAAAGGTAATATCACTATCAAACCAAGAATAAGCAGAACCAATACTTTAAATGTTATATTGCCTTCTATAATGGCTTTAGTTATATGCTAAATTTAAAATTATTTTATAAATTTAAATGTGTCCAGGTTTTAGGTAATAGGGGTCACTAGGGAATCTCCCCACACAAGTATTTGTGTGGATAAAGAAAATGTGATATATACACATGCACATGCTCACACACAATGGGATATTACTCAGCCATAAAAAAAGAATGAAACTTTGTCATTTGCAACAATGTGGATGGAGGTAGAGTATAGTATGGTAAGCAAAATAAGTCAGTCAGAGAAAGACAAATATATGATTTCACTCATTTGTGGAATTTAAGAAACAAAATAGATGATCATAGGGGAAAAAAAGAAGCAAACCAAGATGCAGACCTTATAACTATAGTGAACAAACTTATGGTTACCAGAGGGAAACTGTGTGAAGGATGGGTGAAATAGGTGATGGGGATTAAGGAGTGCTCTTGTGATCAGCACCAGGTATTGTATATAAGTGTTGAATTACTGTATTGTACACCTGAAGCTAATATTATACTGTATGCTAACTGGAATTTAAATAAAAACTTAAAAAAATAAATATTTGTGAAACACTTTATACACTATCAAGGTTTTCACTATTTTAAAAGTTTATGATCAGGGCGCCTGGGTGGCACAGTCGGTTAAGCGTCCGACTTCAGCCAGGTCACGATCTCGCGGTCCATGAGTTCGAGCCCTGCGTCAGGCTCTGGGCTGATGGCTCAGAGCCTGGAGCCTGTTTCCGATTCTGTGTCTCCCTCTCTCTCTGCCCCTCCCCTGTTCATGCTCTGTCTCTCTCTGTCCCAAAAATAAATAAACGTTGAAAAAAATTAAAAAATAAATAAATAAAAGTTTATGATCTTATACTTAACTTTAGTCAATGATCTCTATAATACAGGCATAGATACTTTAATAAAACATGTATATCAAGCTACATATACTTGAAAGAGAATGAAAAGAATAAAATCTAAAATGACTGAGCTCTGTGATACTTATGCACTTTTCCCCCTCTTTATCTGTGGTTGTGGTTGCTTTCAGTCAGTAGGCCTTAATTTTATTGAAAATATTGAACTAAATTAGTTCTCATAAACCAACCATAATGAACTACTTCATGTGCTTAATTTTACTCAAATTTGAAAAATATGAACTCCATAATATAGACTCATGTATATATTATATATATATGTATGTATGTGTGTGTGTATATATATATTTTTTTCTTTCTTAGATGTCTTCCTGGATTTTCTGGAAAATTTTGTAAAATTAATATAAACGAATGTTCTTCATCACCATGTCTAAATGGTGCAAACTGTGGAGATCACATCAATGGATATATTTGCAAACGTCAACAAGGTAATTATTGAAAAAATAATGCGTATTTAATACATTTACAAAATATGTTTATGTATGTATGTGTGCATACAATTTTGACAATACCCTCGACCAATAACGTTAATTATCAACCAAGTTTTAAGCAATGAACACACTTAAAAAATATGAAATGGATGTTCTATGATGCTAGTAACCAATCACTTAGGCTATTAGTAGGAAACCCTAGTGTTTAGAGTATATCTTACTACAAGTGTTTTCTACATTTGTGTAAACTTCATAATCCTGATCTTTATGTCAGTTGTGCCTGGCACACAGCAAGTCCTTTATAAATGTTAGCTCTTATCAATATTGAAATCATTATTACCTCCAACAAGGGTCAGTATAGAGATGGACACGCTTAGTAAATTGATTTTATTTAAGGACTAATTTATAATTGGTGTTTTGGCCATTTCTGCCTTTGATCATATTCTTTTTAAGTATACATTGATTAAAAAAACTTGTGTCCATGCATCTTTTTCCCTCTCTTTCTTCTAGTTTCTACCTTTGCAGACTTGTTGCTTTTTTCCTGTGTCTTCTGCCACTCATCTTATCTTGAACATTCAGGTGCATCCACTCAGAAGAGATGGTGAATGCCTAATTTCCTCAAGAAGTAATAAGCTCTCAGGAATATACATGGGGTATATTTTTGGTCACTAAAAAATAATAATCACCATTTACCGATTCCACAGAGGACTTGAGACAGTTTGTTGATACCCCCTGGGTTCTGGGATTCTGGTTATTTGGGTCCCATGAGGGCATAACAGCCAGGCAGCCATGTGGGTAGTAGGGCTCCTGTTGTTTATGTGAAATTATACAAACTAGCGAACACTTATCAATTGAGTATCATTGACATGTTGTTGAGAAGTTGAACATTTACTCAGCACACTACTCTGTTTTGGCATACTCTGTAGATTTTATTTGATCAGATACAGCATCTGAAAGCATTTCTACCTGAATGTTGAAATCTCCACCTAGACATAAAATTATAACTCTTGCAGATAAAAGAAGTAGAATAAACATTTCAACTCTGATATTAAAACAATGAACACCATTTCAGAAGCTTGTCTCTTTTAAGCAAAAATATCTTTATCAAGGTCTGAACATTTAAAATGCTATAATAGTTGCCACAAGCAATGAATGTAACCTTACAAAGGCAGTTATGAAACACAACACTTATATGAGTCATTTTTACCATTTCAATATATATCTTATAATTGCTAGGTTTCTTTTTTACAGTAATATGTGTATCTTGCCATTGCTAGATTAGTTTTGATGCTCTAGGTTAAGATTTATAGTACTGTAGATTCACTTGGAAGTATGGAGCCATTCTGAAGCAGGTGTAGCATTCAAATGAAGCCCCATTCTGAGTGCTTCTCACCAGTCCATAGTAGAAAGTGGAAGACCTCCTTCCTCAAAAATGATACCCATGTGTGTTGCTAGGTGTCAGTCAGAACTTGCGGGTACTTTTGACTTAGCCTGAGATTCTTTTATTTTTTTAAAAAAAATTTAATGTTATTATTTATTTTTGAGAGAGAGAGATACAGAGTGCGGGGCTTGAACCCACAAACTGCAAGATCATGACCTGAGCCAAAGTCAGATGATTAACCAACTGAGCCACCCAGGCACCCCAAGCCTGAGATTCTTCACAGTCTAGTCACAAAAGCAAAGACAAAGTAAACAACAACCAAACAAATTCTTGGAAAATGCTGTAGATACCCTCCCAGGCCCTTGTCCCTGCTCCCAAGGGCTCTTTCCAGGCAAGGCTCTGAATCATACTGATGTACCTTTCCTCCAAAGTTATTTGAAGAGTAACTTTGTTTGAAGAATAGTTGTTCTCTTGAAGATTACTTTTCATCCCTTCCTCATTTTATTTATTAGCATAGCTAGCTGAGGGTTTTTTTTCAGGGTTTTTAAAATGTGTATAGTAAAATTTACTGTCTGGCATATAGTTCTTTAGTTATGACAAATGCATAAAGTTGTGTAACTACCACTACAGCCAGTCATGTAACCACCATCTCCCAAAATGTGCTCATGCTACCTTTTTCCACCCTCAACATAAATTGGTTTTGATATAATTCTCATTCTTTTCTTTACGATTTTTGTCCTTGAAAATCTACCCATTGTTGAGTTCTTCTTTTTCTTGTGTTCCGAATTTTAGATTTTAAAAGCAGCCAAATGTGGGAGGACTTTGACATTTATGTGTTTGGAAATTACAATTACAATAACAATACTAGAAAATGGACACCTTTCTATTTTATGTGCATTGACTCATTTAGCTTTTATAACAACCTTATGTAGAAGGTACTATTATTATCTCCTTTTACCAGTGAGAAAATGTAATCCAGATTCTTTGGGTAATCTCCCATAGCACATTAGTGGCAAAGCTGAGATTCAGAGCCAGGAAGTCTGACCTGGTGTTATACACTCATTTTTTATGTTCCCCAAAGAAGGGCCTTCAAGTGAATAGCAACTTCCCATAATGTTTCAGTTATGCCAGGTGAATAAGTTCTAGGGATCTATGGTGCAACATTGTGCCTATGGTTAAAAGCACTTAACAGCTCTTGCTAAAGGATAGATATCACCTTAAATGTTCTAACTACAATAAAAAATAAATAAAATTGACAACCATTTTTTTAAAAGGAACTTTACCAGTAAGATCTACCAGTGTTTTATAGCTTAGTCTTAGATGTTAGCAATTCTAACCATTATGAGATTTCTTCAGGAAGGTTGCTTGCCCACATCAGTCTGATTATCTCCTAAAAAGCTTGATAAGCAAAAACTGATAACTTACCATTTTTCTGAGTAGTTCATATAAACATGCATTTTCCCAAATGTCACAGAAGGACACACAGGCTAATTAATTTGATTTATACAGGTCCACTCTTCTCTTATCCTTGGAGGAAACCAGCCTTAAATAATGTTGATAATTCTTTCTTAGGCTCTGGTCTACATCATGTCATCATCCTTACCTTACACAGTGTCTGATAGAAGCCTGCCTTCACTACGTATTTACTTCTGTCTTTAAATTAGTTAAGTACTATAGGGACACCTGGGTGGCTCAGTTGGTTAAGCATCTGACTTCCATTCAGGTCATGATCTCATGGTTGTGAGTTCGAGCCCAGCATCAGGCTCTGTGAGTCATGACAGCTCAGAACCTGGAGCCTGCTTCGGATTCTTTGTCTCCCTTTCTCTCTGCTCCTCCCCTGCTTGTGCTCTGTCTCTTTCTCTTTCTCAAAAATAAGTAAACATTTAAAAAATTTAAATTAGTTAAGTACTATAAATTACTGCCATATTTTATTTTCATCAGTTGAAAATCTTAAGTTCACATCATATTACCAATTATCAGAATTATTTTGTCTTCATGTAACAACAGCTCTTCCACCATTGTCATAATCTTGGGTGACTCTTTCACTGTAACTCAAGGTTTGTAATTTATCCTTTTGTCTCCATCTCCTCTACTTTATAGTTCAAATAAGGATCTATGGGACTTGGAATATTCTGAACAGAACAGAGTTCAAACAATTAAATGCCAGTTTCCTCACTAGATATATCTGTAAAACACAACTGAAATTTGGATTGATATAAGTAGGTTAAAGACACTCTAAATGTTATTTAGTTTTGGGCCACCAAATCCTGTCTGAGAAGTTGTATTCTAGTGGAACCTCACAGAGTGTTCAGCACTTATTGAAAAGAACAGTCCATTTATGATGCTGGCCAATGTTGTGTAATCGTAGATGGGACTATAGTTACCACAAGCCCCTCCCTCACTGTAAGGGGACAGATGATTATGCCCTTTCCTCCAAGATACCTAGGTACATTACTTGACAAGGAAGGACGGGTTCCATCTCAGAACTCACTCATCCTCTCCACATGAGATCATCGTGCAGGTTACAACCTGAACAGCATTCAGGACAATCCTAATCACAGAGCTCCTCCTCTGCCTGCTTAGTGAACTCAATGGCTAGTGAACTCATTTTCATGGAAGTATTAATACAAGCATTCAGATTATTTTATTAAGTAAAACATGCTTACTTTGGTTTTGGCCTCAATATTCACATTTATTGTGTTATATAAAAATGTTTAACACCCAGTAAGTGAAACCACAGTTATCCCATTAAAAGCAAATTGAAACTGAGAGAACAATCTCTGTATTGCAAATGTGAATGCCTCACCCAGAGTTGTTCTCAGCCCCTGGGGCAGTCACTCTCCCCAGACACTTTTTATGCTCAGGAGGGTTGTAATAGTGTTTATATAGGTGATGATATAAACTGTGGATACACATTTTGCTCTTAAAATAGCATTATTCATTTTGAAACAGAAATGCTGCATTGTCCTTGGAGCAACGAAACACAGAAACAGAAACAAATAGTTTCTTCCATGAATACTCACAATTAATAACTCAGGGATATGACTTTTGTATTCAGAACAGAAGAGATACATAATGATCTTTTTTTAAATCAAGACCCATGAAAAAGTGAAATATCATTAATATGAAATAAAGAAAGTATACTATTGTATTGTCATGAAGATTTAGATGTAAAAATCTATTCTACATATCCTAGAATTAGACTAAGAAAAAAATGATTTTAATTTGTCATTCAATTACTGAATAATACATTAACTAGTAAGACAGAATTATTTTAGGTTTAGGTTTAATTTTATTTTATTTTATTTCCCCAGATTAGCACTTGGTGCTGAGAGGGAAAAGGAAATGAAAGTAAAATACATAAATCTTTCAAATAGTGACTTTTATTTTCATCAATAAACTCTATTATAACTGCTATGTTACAACAGAGAATCGTAGTATTAAAACAGGTCAGTGTTTCCAGTTGTATATGTACTTAAAAACTTGTAATCAACTTAAAATTAGTCTAATTTGTTTTTATTTTTATTACAATCTGACATCTAAATTCTCTTTTTTATTTTATATCCTCATTGTTTGATATGATTTATTCTGGAAGCACTTACTTAATTTCTACTGTATATGAAAATAATACATTAGTACTGAGTTTAACACCATAATGATTTGATTACTTTTCTGGATTGCTAATGAAAACTCTTTTCTGAATATCTGGTTACTTTATTAAATATGGACATCAAACTACAGAGGATTCAAGGAATGTTTTCTTCTTCTCTGCTTCTAAACCTTTTTTTTTTTAATCTTACCCACCAAATTTTCATTTGTCTGTTTTATATTCCCTTAATTGGTTCCCATTTCTTATCACCTTGCCCACACCACTACAAGGACATCATCTTATTTATTTACTTTGTTATATTTTTACAAAACAAAACAAAACTAGTGAAAAAGCATTATTTACATACATAAGCTCTTCCCAAATGCCACAATCCCAAGTGTACTTAAGCAAGGTGCTGAGCAAAGAACTTCTGGAATCTGGGTAGAATAAAGTTCAAATCCCAGCTTTGTGACCTGGTAAAACCCTCTGATTCTCAATTTCATGATAAAATTGGGGGGGGGGAGGAAATCACCTAAAACGTTGTAAAGCACTAAACATAGAATTATAGTTAAGATATATTATTTTTGTATGAGACAGCCTGAGCCCATTAGCCCATGTAAATTTTACTTTTCAAAGTATCTGTTTCTTCATTCACAAAATTGGAAAATAAACTCATCCATAGAGTTTGTTAAGCATGGCACCAGGAACAAATAATAGTAGCCAACGTTTCTTTAAAAAAAACTTACTATGTACTGTGTTTAGAATTTGCACAGATCATTTCACTCAAATCTCACCATAAGTTTATGAAGTAGGTACATGGCTATTTCCTTTTGCAAGATCTTGTAACTTGCCTCAGCTTTCACAGCAAGTAGCCAGTTCTGGGGCCTGTGAATATACCACATCCACCAAAAATTTAAAAAATACAAGCTAATTTTATTCACTATTTATTACATTGCTAGTTTCCATCTCTCTTCATTACCTTTTTTTTTTCCTAATGCATATTATTAAGCTGAAAGAATTTTTACTTCAAAGACTGGATCCCTGGAAGAAGATCTGAATCTAATCCAATTTTATATATATACACACACACACATATATATATATGTATACATATATACATATATATACATATACATATACATATATACGTATACATATATACGTATACATACATATATATGTATATACATACATGTATACATGTATATATGTGTATATACATCTATGTATATATGTATATGTATATATGTGTATACATATATATGTGTGTGTGTGTGTGTGTATATATAAAATTGGATAGATGTGTATATATACACATATGTATATATATATAATTGCATATAACTACATATGTTAAATATATATTCATTATATATACGTATAAAAGAAACATCTTTTCTAGCAACAAGATAAAAGGCTATAAATTATTTTCCACTGACCTTTAGTAACCAAAGCACATATATTTGAGATAATAGACTCAAATTATGATTAATATTTGTGTTAAAACATTTTGTTATATACATTTGAGATATACAACTTTAAAATTCAACATCTGTATACACTACAAAATGATCACCACCTCACCACCTCAAGTTTCATTACCATCCATCACCATACAGTTGACCCTCTTTATCCATTCTGCCCACCCCCAACTTCCTTCGTCTCTTTACCAGTAGTCTTTTCTCTATATCTATGAGTTTTTATTTTATTTTGCTTACTTGTTGTTTTGTTTTTAATTCCATGTGAGTGGAAATCATACAGTATTTGTCTTTCTCCATTTGACTTATTTTACTTAGCTTAATAGGTCTGTTACCAAGCCCAAGTTCAGCTATCCCTCCCTTGAAAGGCCATTACTCGAGACAAGTTTTTCTTTTAATTTTTTTTAAACGTTTATTTATTTTTGAGACAGAGATACAGAGCATGAACGGAGAGGGTCAGAGAGAGAGGGAGACACAGAATCCGAAACAGGCTCCAGGCTCCAAGCTGTCAGCACAGAGCCCGACGCGGGGCCCGAACTCACGGACTGCGAGATCGTGACCTGAGCGGAAGTCGGCCGCTCAACCGACTGAGCTACCCAGGCGCCCCAAGAGACAAGTTTTTGATTGGAAAGGAATTTGAGCTTTATTCAGGAGGCCAGCAACCTAGGGAGAAGGCAGACTCTTGTCTCCAGAGGTTTCCACCTGGCCCAAGGGTTTTTAAAGGAATTTAGGGAACTTAATTAGCAAAGGGAGTACAGTGGCCTACAATATTTCTTGATTTCATATAGACTCAATCATGCCAGCTACATTTTCTCAGTTCTCCAGAGTTGAGCAAGGGGGGGTTTCTGTTTGTGTTTTGTGATGTGTAACAGTACTCTGTTCTTTCTGCGAAGGTCAGCAAGGTCTTCAGATACACAAAGGGAGTTAAGTAAAATCATCTATGTGACCTAGAAAGAAAAACAATTTGCTAAACAATAAATAGGTAGGCTAATCAGACAGCCGAGGTGGCTTCAAACAGACTTGCTGGCTTCTGTGACCTGGAAAATTTCTGGTTCTTCACTCCTTAAGTCCAGTGGCCTGCAAATCAAAGAAAATAAATTAATTCTGTTATACATCAAGGGACTTACGTCAGCAAGTAAGGAATATGTTAACTTGCAGCAAGTTAACTCTTAAGACTGTTTGAAGTGCTGTTACAGGTTCATCAATGTTGTCACAAATGGAAAGATTTTGTTGTTTTTTATGGCCAAGTTGTATTTATTCCATTGTGTAAGTATG
The DNA here is from genome assembly GCF_022837055.1 of Prionailurus viverrinus. NCBI lineage: Eukaryota > Metazoa > Chordata > Mammalia > Carnivora > Felidae > Prionailurus > Prionailurus viverrinus. Next base: position 58,412,369 of record NC_062565.1, on the reverse strand, counting down.
CCACATATTCTTTAACCATTCATCTATTTTAATGGTTATAATTGGCACTCAGCATCCATTACTGTCTATTGTGGTTTCTGTACTACAGAGACAAGAAAACGAAAAACTGCAGTATCTAGACTTCCACTGAAGCTGATGTGAATAGAAATTGCATTCCATCAATAATAAATATACGTGAAATGTAGATGATCTAGTGGAGATCATTTCTAGATGTCTTAGCAATTTCATATGGTGGATAAGATCATGGACACGTGAGATTTTCTGAGTCTCTGACTTTGTATTAAAATACAGAACCATCTGGAATGGCAGTGGGACTCTACAATGTAGTGTTCAATCACTAGCTTCAGGGTAGGAAGGGGCAGCCAGGGAGATCGTGCTGGCTGCTTCCTGGTAATCCAGCTTCCTTTATTTAGTACAATGAGTTCTTAAACTGAGTAATTCCAATGTTGGCTTTTATGTTTCTCAATTTCCTGATTATGGTTGAGGTAGTATCTCCCAGAGAGTCCTATCTGTGGTTCTTAGAGTTACTCCTACAACCCTTCCTTCTAATAATTTTGGAAGCATCTTATTCTTGGTTATTAAGACTCTTTTTGCTTGAATACCTAGAGTGGTTTCTGTTTCCTGTGCTAAATCTTGACTAGCTTATATTGTATCCTAGTTTGTCGTTTTTGAGCAACACATCCATAATGTTCCCCGCAGCTTAACTGCACTTTAGACAGGCCTCAAGACTCCATGCCCCTGACCTCCCTTTCTTCAGAGCATTTGCTTTAGAAAACTAGTAATTGTAACTTTTTTCTCTGCCCCTGAAATGTAAACTTTCTTTCAGCCTCTTGCCAATTTTACAACCCAGAAATGTCTTTCTCAAGTACCAGGGAGTCATCCTTTTGAAATGTAATTACAGAAAAGGATGGGGCCTCTCCCTCCCCAACTAGGATCTGCGGAAAGCTAGGAGCCCACTGTTAATAAGTGACAAGTACCAAACACAGATATACAAAGCACTTTGACCAACCTCTCCCCCAGCCCAGTATCCTCCAGTATTTTCCCATTAGCTCACTCCAGCATTTGAAAATCCTCCCACCTACCTTTGGTTCAGTGCAGTTAAATTCCATCTCTTTCCCCTGTTTCAATAATCTCTTTCTTTCTTATTGAAATACTCTTGAATAAAGTCTTCCTTGTCTTTTTAACTGGTATAATGATTTTCTTTTCTTTCACAGTTCTCATCTTATGGTTTAAAGTTTTGTAATGTCCTTCATAATATTAGAAGCAAGAGGAAAAATACATCACCATTTTTAATTGTTTAAACTATATTGTGAACTGTTTTATTCAATCAAAAGAATATATAATTAAGGAATATTTATTTTATAAAACAATATAATAAACATTTGTGTACCTTCCATTGGCTTCAAGGAATAGAATATTAGCAGTAATTCCAGCCTCATCTATATTACTCACTGAATACATTAATATCCCCCTACCCTAGAGTGACTGTTCTGAGCTTTATATTCAACATTCCCTACTGTTCTTCTTTAGAGCTTTATTTTATATATGTATATCGCTAAGCAATGTTATTAAGTTTGTATGTATTTGACTTTTACAAGAACAGTTAATCAATGTAAGTATTTTTATGGAATATGCTTTTATGTTCAACAATATGTTGGATATTCAACCTTGTGAGAGACTGGTCATAGTGGCTTTTTATAAGCCCTGCAAAAATGTTTTTTTTTTCTGTATCACCTTTTATAGCCTCCATAGTAGAGTTGCCTACAGAATCAACTCAGCATATGAAAGAGCATTATGAAGTGAAGTGAAAAGAGTCTTGGATGTGGATTTGGTAAATTTAGTCTTTTGGCACCTCATTCTGAGTTTGATCTGGACTCTGCCAAATCTTTTAAACTTGTGTCGTATTTTTCTTCTTACAATGCTGTTTTGCATTAAATCACTTCTAAGCACCTCAGAATACTTATGTAATTGTTCTCTTATAATTTATCAAAGGGGAACAGTGAGACTATATTGCTAAGCAGGAACAAGAATAAGAATGCATTTCCCGATAGCCAGAGGTCAGATTAAATGCTGTTGAATAATACATAGAAAAATAAGGCTTGAATATTTGCAATTACAGTATGCATTATAGTATACATAGGCAGTATACAATTATAGTATAGATAGGCAGCTAGTAACAGCTGCCTCTAAAGACTTATTGTCCCTATGTAGAATGGTATTTTCAAGTTAAAATGTTCCTAACATATTAAGGATCATTGTAAATAGATCCCTTATAGGAAAGAATCAGTGATTTTTAAAAGTGTTCTTAATGTATAACTAGTAAACTATAGTTTTAATATTATCTTGGGGATAGCTTAGCAATGTTCGTTGATAGGTTGGTGATAAAATAATGGCAAAAGCCAAAGAAAAAGGGCAAACACACAATGTTTTAATTTGGAATATTACAATGTTTAAGCATTCTTACAGCTGATAATGAGCTGAACATAGACATATTATTTAAATTCTGTAGAAGTACAGCATAAGAAATACTTACTGTAAAATGCTACAAGTATTACAAGAAAACATTTTATATCCAGGAATATGGAATAATTGCTTTCCTTTAAGATTCATATTAAATGGAAGTATGAAATCTGTTTATTCCATTACCTTCTATGTATTTATTCCAAGGTAAAATAAAGATATTTGGATAGGTGATGTAGAACGGCACCATAGGTACAAGCCAAAACTTTATTTTACATATGCTTTGCTTCCATTTTTATATAACTGTGTAATTTTAGGGGAAATTATTTATATTCTCTAAGTTTAATATTCTCATCTACTAAATAGAGATAATAATAATACTACCTGATAGAATGATTATGAAGATAAACTGTGATAATTTATATAAAACATCAAGTATAATTATAAAAAATAGTAAGAGTATTGTTAACTATACATAAGCTATTTATTATATTATTATTAAAAATTGAATATATGTTTTGTGATTGTGTTTAACAGGGTGGTCAGGACATCACTGTGATAATGGACTTGAGGAGTGCATTTCCAAATTGTGTGTGCATGGAATACGCATAGAAAATGAACCTGACTTTGGCTCAGAATGTTTATGCATATCTGGATTTGTGGTAAAGACTATTGATGGTTTTGTTGTGATACTTTTTTCATTGCTTCTGAAATATGGTGAATAATAGAAAATTATTTGGTGAGAAATTAGGTTGGAAAAGTTAATATTAGTGTTTCTTTCTCTGACTGTACATGCTGCTTCTCAGCATTCCCTTTTCCTTTCTTGTCCATTCATCACAACCACCCTCAGCCTTTCCTTTCAGGAGAAAAGCATTCTGATAAATTGATTCACACTAAGGTGCAAGTCACTTAATGTATTGTCCTTTAATGTTTTAATGCATTTGGAAGGAGGATGCCAGTAGAGAAATTACTTAATATTGTCAGAGTCTTGGCAGAACCTCTATTTTGCCCAAGGGCATAGCACTGCTTCCAGAGTTGGGCTCAGAGTATTGTATGTCCAAGGAGAATGAATCTGCTTTCTTTGCAAGTCTGGACTGGCCCGAACTCCATTAGCACTGGAATAGACTTACCTTGGTAGCAATGTCTCTATTAAAAAATAGCTTCTGACCACAATCCTTTATTAAAACTGACCACAGCACATGAATATAGTAAGGGAACAGCAATTGGCAAGACTATGATGTCAGGAATTTTAAATGTATATTTATAAATGTCATTAAAAGGTAGACCAGTCTAAGATGAGATTAAGGCTCCATAATTAGAGGGGACACACAGTTAGATGACCCAGTGCAAGATTAAGGAATCAGACTTAAAAGGAAGATGAGACCTGCCCAGTGCCTAAGAAAGATGCACAAGTATGGGTGAACCAGCCTCCTTAGAGCTGGAAGATGAGAAAGGAAGAGTCAGAAGTAGGAGTCTCCAGAAGTAGTCAAGGAATTGAATGGAAAATGGTCAGTAACTGTCATCAAAAAATAATTTGAGAAAGCCTGTGCTTCAGTCAGATACTCTTCCCTTTTGAGGGTATTCCCAAGGTTCATCTGGCTGAGAGAGATATGTATAAGCTAAACCAGAACTGCCACCTTCCTGAATTTTTAGAGTCCTCCTACCCTGGTTCTGCTCTGGGGAAGGGTGTTTTTCTTAGTGATCACAGAAGGACTATCTTTGGGGAAGAATTTTAGGCACTCTGATACGTGAGTGTGGAAAGTATTTGGTGGCAAGAAGTTAATTGTATGATGCCTCAGATGATACCAATGTTGGCTTCCTCAAAGAGATAGTAGAAAGAAAACAATCTGAAATAAATCCTTTATTTTTTAACTAAATTCTCCTGCCAATACAGACTGGTATATAGAAAATAAATCGTCATTTCATAAATGTTTTTATTGAACACAAAGAATTTACTACCAAGTACCCTTCAATAGTTAATACCCTGGGATATAACTTTTCACATTGGAATATGAATCAATTAATGCTTGTATATTAGTATACTTATATATTAGTATATATTGAAAATATAAAAATCTTGAAAAATATGTGGTTTTATAAAACCACAAGTCTACTAAGTAGAAGGAAGTGTCATCTATATTTTAGTAACACATTTAATAAGTTAATTTGAAATTAATATTCTTATACTTTCTCAAATACTTTAAAGCTAAAACAGAACTAAAAACACCTTACTATTATAAGAGAGAGTGGGTAAAAAGCTGTAAGGGAGATTCAACTTTGTTAATGCATTAGTCATGTTCTAAAATGAGTAGATAAAGATAGAGGAAATTTGATTTATTGAAAAATAATTTAAGGGGCGCCTGGGTGGCGCAGTCGGTTAAGCGTCCGACTTCAGCCAGGTCACGATCTCGCGGTCCGCGAGTTCGAGCCCCGCGTCAGGCTCTGGGCTGATGGCTCAGAGCCTGGAGCCTATTTCCGATTCTGTGTCTCCCTCTCTCTCTGCCCCTCCCCCGTTCATGCTCTGTCTCTCTCTGTCCCAAAAATAAATAAAAACGTTGAAAAAAAAAAATTAAAAAAAATAAAAAAAAAAAAGAAAAATAATTTAATATTTAAATGTTATACATATCAATGGTCTAACAGTACAGACATTTAAAATTAGATATACTTAAAAGTATATCCTTGAAAATAGAACATAAATTATCAATAGGAATAAAACGCAAAATATTTTGAAGAACTATAAGAAAATCAAAGAAAATGTTTAAAGTCTTTGTTGGAATGACAGAAATTTTACTGCCAAGTTAGAATCCTAAATATTGAAATAAGAGAATGACAAAACTATTTTGGAAACAGGTATGACAAATGTATAAGATCATTGAAAAATTGCCTTAAATTTATTTTCTCCCTTTTACAACTAATCCTGAGAGTAAATGGGATATGACCAAAAAAAAAAAAATAAGAATCATAATCCTGATGTCAAACTTCTTTAATTTCTTATATTCTTTAAAATTTTTTTTTCAACTTTTATTTATTTTTGGGACAGAGAGAGAGAGAGCATGAACGGGGGAGGGGAGAGAGAGAGGGAGACACAGAATCGGAAACAGGCTCCAGGCTCTGAGCCATCAGCCCAGAGCCCGACGCGGGGCTCAAACTCCCGGACCGCGAGATCGTGACCTGGCTGAAGTCAGACGCTTAACCGACTGCGCCACCCAGGCGCCCCTCTTATATTCTTTAAAAGAATGTCATTCACAGAAAGGTATAAAATTTGAGAGAATCTTAAGAAACAAAACAATTCAATGGATTAGAAGACGAGTAAATTTATTTGTATTAGGATTAGGATTAAGTGTGCATGTAGAGTTTGGTGAACATGAAAAGAGTGGACATAGGGAATAATTGACAATTCACAGAGGGGATAGGGCATGGCATTCTAGCAGCAGAATAGAGAGAAAGAGACTAAATATTACACCAGTTAACATGTTCTAGTAAAATATTTGCTTATTTCTCTGTCCACTCTGATAGGCTGTGAACTCAAGCTGGTATAATTTTAGTATCCTTAACAGCACAGAATATAACATATATTTTTTATTTTAGTCGTCATTGAAATTGAAATTGTTTTATCAAAGTCCTAGCATGTTAATCATAGTTGTTTTAAATTTCTAGTCTGATAATTGCAAAATCTCTCCCATACCTGAGTGTGATTTTGGTGCTTCTTCTGTCTCTTCAAATTGTACTTTTCATCTTGTAATATGCCTCATAATTTTATATTTATAGCCAGACATGGTGTCCTGGGTCTAAGTAACTGAGATAAATAGATCTTTAGTGTAAGACTTTATTTTCATTTGGCTAGGAGTCAGGCCATGTTTGCTGTTTGCTGTAGCTATTAGGTGTCAGAGGCTAAAATTTTCTGCTGATATCACCTTGTTTTTATCTTCCCCGTAATCATTGGGTTTTCTTAGGACTTCTTAAATAGACATGAGATGTGTAGCTCTTTTAGTTATACCCCTTGTTATTACAAGAGACCTCTCTTGATGTAGTTAACATGTGGAGGGAGGAGAAGCTTTCAAGAGTTCTATGATTAGGTCTGACTTCTAGTGAGACTGTGCCTCACGCCTGGGCTGTGACGTTCACATGTGCTTCTCAGTCCTCCTCTCCCTTAGACGCAACAAGAAAACTTCAGGAGGCTAGAACTGGGTATTTCCTTTCTCCCAGATTGATTAGGCTTTGGTAAAATAGTCTTCCTTCAGCTCAGGCCTTGCTAAGAAGAACATAATATTCTGGCAGAATTTCAAAATGGCTGTTCTCTCCCCCTGTTGAAGCACAAAGGGATTTTTCTCCTATCTTCACTGTGAGAACGTGGAGGTAAAACTTAGGAAAGTTATGGAGGATCCCCTAAGACTGGACACCTCTGGAGTTTTGAACTCTCAAGATTGTCCAGCATTTTGAGAATTACAGTGTGCTCTCGTGCCCTGCTACTCGCTCCAGCAGTGGGTTCTGCTCCTGAGTGTCTGTTTTGGTGAGCTATGATTCTCTGTATCTACCTGACTGCCCCACTAATTTGGCAGAGAGCAGTTTTCCTTGTGACTTCAATTCTCTGATGGGTCTAAGGAGAGTTCTTGATTTTTAGTTTGTTCAGCTTTTTATGTTTATGAAGAAGGGAAGGATGACTTGCAAGCTTCTCGCAAGCTAGACCAGAAACCAGAAGTTTTATTACTGTTTTAAGGGACATATTTAATAAGGAAATGAGGTGAGTTTTCCTCCATTCATGAAATTCAGTGTATCTTTTAAAAAACTGATTTCCTTTTTCTAATTAAGTTTCCCAGGTCTCTCACCTCAAATGATTGCTCCATTTTCCAGAGTTGCTAGACATTTTTATGGAAAAGATGCCAATTTATCTGGCATCCAATTCCCCACAAAATGTAGAAACTAAAAAATTATAAATTATCTCGCACAAATAAGTATACCAGTTGCTACCACATGTAATCTGTGTTAAAGTGCATTAAAATATATCAGATTAATGGGGATATCTGAGCATTGAATTTCTGAATATAACTTGATACAGCAGACCTTATTACAAACTACTAAGCCTTTTATTAAAATAATTTATAGCAATTCTCTTTACATTAAGTCTGTTTATGTTACCTTCTCTCTGATGTCCCTATTCAAATAGATCTCCAGAAAAATGCCACATTCTATATACTTTCTATTTAGGCTATTTTATTTAAAAACTCTCACTAATTACATTGCCATATAAAAATGTTAACTCAGCTGCATGTTTATGTGATTAGAGAAAATTAATATTACTGCAATTATTATTTGTTTGATAATGAAGAGTAATTTGAGAATTAAATAGCCCCTACTGAATAGGGGGATAGTAATCTATTTTTTTCCGTATTTCTAAGAATTAAATTTTAGTAGATAATATGAAAGACCTGAACTCTCGGGTTTTTTATAATGTTTAGGGCTGTGACAGTCTCTGACAAACTGATAATTAGTGTGGATTATTCTTTTTAGCAGAACTGATTGTAAAAGTGAATCAAAACATAAAGTGCTGATATTATTCTAAAATTCAAATGCTCTGCAAAAGAATGTAAATGACAGAACACAACTTATTGAATATCCTAAGCTTGCTAAGAAAATTCAAGACAAGTGATCTTCCTCCTTTTATTTGATCAGCATTGCTCATTTTTTCCTCAGTAAATGAATTTCACCAGGCAATATTGATCCATACCATACATTAACCAATGACTGTCAATGGGTCATACTTATTGCATTTTGCAAATGATGGTCAACAAAAGTGTTAATTGCATTCTTTAAATTAAAACGAATCTTTATGTAGTATAGAAGCTGTATTTGTATTCAACAAAATGGAGGAGAGGGGAGGAAACTCTGTTTTCTGAATAAGGAAAAAATGCTCTGAGTTCTACAGCAGTCCAGTCTATTTGCAATTTCTTATTTTTAAATGTCATCTTATAAATAGACCTGAAAGCAAGACACAGGATAGCAAGATAGACTGTTTGATTTGATGTTTGTCTAGAGTTCTGTTGTTTATTTTTCATGATATAAAGTCATTGATGTTGTTAATGAATATTTACAAGTATTTATTGTGTTCAAGATCCCGTTATTCGCCTATTAAATAATTAAAATATGTGTGTCTCCATATAGGAAGTAAGGAAGCAGAAGTATAGTTCTTAAACTCATAATTTCTTTTTTTTAAAGAGATGTTTTATTGCTTTTGATATTTATTCATATTTGAGCTCAAGTTATTTATACATTTGATCAGTCAAAACACATCTAAAATAAACAGCATATCCTTTGGACACTCACCATAGCAAAGTATTTGGAAATCATATACCGTATATAGGAACACACACTGTTCTTAACATTCAAATTAGGGAAAAGAGGACAGGTCCGTATGCAAACACTTGAATACACAAACAAAGAAACAAACAAGAACATTTGTTTTAAAGGAAATTTGATGCTTTGCCTTAACGTATTCTGCGCATATATTGTGTGCAGAGCACTACACTAGATCCTCAAAATAATGTAAAAATTAATTAGTTTCAATATCATACCAAAGAGAGTTTTCATCTGAGTGAAGGAGACAAATGTGTAGGGTATAATACAGCATTCAGCAATGGGTTCAAAATGCAGGAAACTGTATGCTGAAGGAAATGAAGACATTAACTAGGATACTGTTTATGTAGTACTAATATTAAAAATAATAAGGCAAGGGGTGCCTGGGTGCCTCAGTTGGTTAAGCGTCCAACTCTTGGTTTCAGCTCAAGTCATGATCTCACAGTTTGTGGGTTTGAACCCTGCATCAGGCTCTGCACTGACAGCATAGAGCCTGCTTAGAATTCTCTGTCTCCTCCTCTCTGTCTGCCCCACTCCTTCTTGTGCATGTGCTCTCCAAATATATAAACAAACAAACAAACAAACAAACTTTAAAAAAGTAATAAGGCAATTGGCAAACCCTGAGTAAAATAGTGATTAGAAGAGCTTTCTCGAGGGACGAAGATTATGGCTTCCTCTCAAGGGTTAGAAAGGTATCCCCAAAAGTATTAAGTCTTCATCGGTACCTCATATTGAAAAGCCTACCTTCAGGGATTGATCAGTACTGATAATGAGAAGTCTAAATATATAATAGCCAGTTTAAAAAATCTGCTTCTCAAGACTAGTTTCACCATGAACAGAGATGTGTGTTCTCAGCATACTCAGCAATACAGTAACTTAGTGTTTTACAACCCAAAATATATAAAAGTTTTGGAGAAGGAGGGAAGGTGCAAATTTGAATGAAAACATGTATTTTAATAATGCAAAGAGGACATTCTCTGTAGTAAATAAATATATTTATTATGGGAAATGCAGTTTAATATTTTTAGAAATAGAATATTAAAAATAACTTGTCTTACAATTTATATAACAGACATATAGCATAGCCATTATGCACAATCTAAATCTCTCAGACTAGTTATTATTATTGATAAAAGAAGTATAGTAGAATTATGACTACACTTTAGAGCTATTTAGATAATATGGGTAATGGTTGTCCACCTCTTTATATGTCTGTGTCATGTTTAAACATGGTAGTGGAGTAATGTTTGTATTTTGGTAGAAACAGAATACTCTTGGTATCATATATTGCCACAGAGGAGAATAGGTTTAATGTTTTAGACCTAGGTTAGATGGAAAATTCTTTGAAACTCAGTTTCAAAATTTATAGCATGAGGCAAAACCATACCTAAGATAACATTGTGAATCCATTGGAGAGTTGGGAGTAGAATTTTAAATGCCCACACTTATATACTAGTGTTCTTTCCTCTACACCATACCTTTTATTCACTTATATTAAGATAGATATCTCTATGTAATATTGATGGAGGTATGGGCAAAAGATATTATTGAGCTACTACTTTTCAAAATGCAAGCATAGGCTGAATTCCAAAATCCATTCCATACTCCCATTCTCCCAGTACCAATATCCCCCACCAGAATTGTTAGAGTTGATGAACAACATTATTATCCAAAGTCTATAGCTTTTATTATTATTTCAATTTAAATTAAAGTTAGTTAGCATGTAGTGTAATAATGATTACAGGAGTAGAATTGAGTGATTCATCACTTACATATAACACCCAGTGTTTATCACAAGTGCCCTCCTTAATGCCCATCATATATTTAGCCCATCCTCCCACCCAACCCTTGGTTTGTTAAGAATCTTATCCCTCCCGCAACCCTTGGTTTGTTAAGAATCTTCTATGGTTTGCCTCCCTCTCTATTTTTATCTTATTTTATTTTTGCTTCCCTTCCCCTATGTTCATGTTGTGTTTCTTAAATTCCACATAAGAGTGAAATCATACGATATTTGTCTTTCTCTGACTGACTTATTTTGCCTAGCATAATACACTCTAGTTCCATCCACGTCATTGCAACCAAAATCTGTATTTTACATTAGAGTTCACTCTTGGTGTTGTACATCTTATGGGTTTTGATAAATGAATAATGATATGTGTCCACCATTATAGTATCATACAGAGTATTTTCACAGCCTTAAAATCCTGTGATCTACTTACTCATCCCTTCTACTCCTCTAATTCCTAGCAGTCATTCATGATTTTTTGTCTCCTTGGCTTTTCTTTTTCCAGGATGTCATATAGTTTGATTAATACCATAGCCATTTTAACATAACTTCTTTCACTTCAAATATGCATTTATATTTTTCCATGCCTTTTTATCACTTAATAGCTCATTTCTTTTTAGTGATGAATAATATTCCCTTGCCTAGATGTACCACAGTTTGTTTACCTGCTAAAGGACATCTTGGTTGCTTCTGAGTTTTAACAGTTATAAATACAGCTTCTATAAACATCTGTGTGCAGGCTTTAGTGCATTCATAAGTTTTCAGTTTATTTCAGTAAATATCAGAGAATGGAAATTGCTGGGTTGTATAAAAAAGTGTGGTTAGTTATGTCAGAGACTGCCAAACTATCTTCCAAAGTGCTGTACCATTTCCAATTTTCATAAACAATTAGGTAGCATTTTATAATTTATTTTCATAGCAATTGCTAAAACTGTAACCCATCAATTGTTTATGTATCTCTGTATTCAATATGTGACTGAACTCTCCCCCCTCCCCTCCCTTCCCTTCTGTTCCCTCCTCACCTCTCCACCCTGCTGTGCTTCTCTTCTCTCCAGTAATAAGCTCCATGAGAACAGTAACTATGCATATCTGTCGTTACCTCTTTTTCCACATTGATACCACATAATAGATTCATTCTAAATATTTATTTATCAAATGAGTAAGAACATGGGTAAGACCATAAATATTTTGGTGTTAATCATATAAGAAATTTGCAACACAGATTAGATGCAATGCCATACACTATCAAAGATATAGTGAATTCCTTTCTATAATAATAAACTGATGTAAAACACCATTTGAGCCACAAGCTACCATGAAAGTTAGTTATCATTGGTGAAGCATTAACTATTTGCCAGGCTAAGTGTTTTGGATGCATTACTTCATTTAGTGCTTTAAAAAAGAAAAAACAAACTTGTGATATAAGAAGCATTGTTATCCCTATTTTACAGATATGGAAATAAAGAGGTTAGAATACTTTATGTAGCTGGTAGATCAGGAAGGTTTTGTTCTGTATTCAACTCTAGGTCTGAATCTTTTTACACTGAGCTATGCTCAAATTTCTCTTGGCAAACACAGTCACACTAAAAAGGACTTAACTCATACAATTTCTACAAAATTTCTCGTACATTTTACACCAAAATTTCTTATTTCACATGGCTCTTACATTATAACAAATGGAAGTGTGCATTTTACATCTGCCAGTTTATTCTATAAATAATTAAATTCAGGCGAGGCAGCAGGAAGAAATATGATAACCGACATCTACTGCATTCTTTTGATGATAAACACCAATCTCTCTGTTCCCCTGCTTTTTCTAGTATTGCCACTGAAAAACAGCAGGGTTTTAATGCTTCCCTTGTGGCCTAGGAGTCTTTTTTGCTATTCATAATCAGTGCATCTGGTTTAGCTTTTTTCCCCCTTAATTAAAAATAAATAAAACTAAGAAAAGAGTCAGTCTATAGGGAAGAATAAGACCTGTTGCTTGTCCCTCTCCATGCAGCTCAGGGGCACTAATTTTCAGCACAGAGTATTTTCCTTGCTGTATTTGATATATTTTAGGTGTTAGATGGTATCCTTGTACCATGGTACTTGATTTGGTTTTGTGTTACTTCATGTAACTGTTTTCATGTCACTTGCACTTGAATTTTCCAAGTAAAGGGAGGATTGTGTGCATATTTTCAGAATGTGAAGATCAGCTTCAAAGCATTCAAACTATAAGCCTAACCCACTTCAGTCTGAAGGGAGAGAGATAACATGTATTGTCATAGTGGGTTATAGGAAATAGATAGGCTACTACTAAATAGGAAATAGTAGGCTACTACTAAAGGAGTCAGCAGCCATCCTGGTTAATGCTTTAAAATGAAGATTGCAGGGGCGCCTGGGTGGCTCAGTCGGTTAAGCGCCCGACTTTGGCTCAGGTCATGATCTCTCTGTCAGTGAGTTCAGGCTCCACACTGGGCTCTGTGCTGACAGCTCAGAGGCTGGAGCCTGCTTCAGATTCTGTGTCTCCCTCTCTCTCTGCTCGTCCCCTGCTCACACTCTGTCTGTCTCTCTCTCTCTCCAAAATGAATAAACGTTAAAATTAAAAAAAAAATAAAATGAAGATTGCACCTTTGTATTTTAAATGATCTACAAGATGAAGAAAAATATAAAATGATCAGTACTGTAATGAATCATTGTGTGTGTCATGCATACAACTGTGGCTATTTGGTTGGCATGTAATAACAGCCCGAAGAGAGATAGACAACAAATGATATTTATTAACTAATGTGTTTTGATAAAGGTATGTATACAAGATACTATAGATATCAAAATAAAGGTACAGAGCCCTACTCGATTTGAATGAATTGGTTCAGAAAAGAGTTCCAATAGGAGAGCAAGCCTGAATGACAATGACAAGTGTAGCAAGTATGATTGGGTGTAGGTTGAAGTTGCCCTACAGAGAAGAGGTACAGAAAGTTGCACATTATTAAATGATTCTGATATGATGGCTAACACAGAGTAGATTCTCAATATTGTGTTGAACTCAAATCAAATCAAACACAAATTATTTTAATTTAAATTAAATACAATGGTATTACCAACATGAACTGTGCCATGGTTGAGCCTATAACTTTAAAATTCAAACTATTTCTTCATTCAGAGCCCAATATCTATATTTATAGTTAACATATAGGAAAATAACTAGTACTTCTTTGATTAGAATCAAAATAATTGACATGCAATTTAATTTATTCATTGTAGAAAGTTGATTAAATATCATCCACTTAAAATTTGAAGGTAGTCTATTTGTGTGTATTTTCTATCAAAATATAATATGCTTATTGCTACATGAATAATTTTATTTCAAAAAATTGATCTGTACTCATAGTTTTCTGAGTTTATTTTAATGTGAAACATTAGAAAAGTATTCAGAGAATATTTTTTGCAAAGGGAGTTTTAATTCAATACAATCCAAGTCCCAAAAATAAAAAAATGTAATTTATGTTTTTTAATGTACAGGTGCATTTAACAGTACTGAAAAAGGGGGGAAAGTTTAAATATCTTTATTATAAATGTATTAGAAATATACGATTTGTGCACATTGGTCTGAGTAATTTGTATATATAATAATTCATATTCAAATATATAGCTTATTCATTAAATTGTACCTTTCATTTAGTAATTACAATTTAGTTATCAAATTACAGACCCATTGTATTCCACAGGCTTTTTATTTTATAAGTCACCTGTGAACTTCAATGGAAACCAAGTAATATAAAGATCTTGTCCCAAGACTCCGGTTCAACATTTGTAATCAATTTGAGTTGACCAAATCAAAGGCTTTTGGGTCTCCAACTCAGTAGAGTTATCACTCCCTTCTTTTTACTTAGCATGAAGCAGACTGACATAGACTGATACCACAAGCTCCCCCAAGAGTATTCTTTACTAGCCTATGATCTCTAACACTGAGCTAGACACTTGAGGACTGTTTTTGCTCTTAAAAACTTTGGTCTACTGGGAGTGCAAAATATGTCAAACAGCAATCACAGCATGACAGATAACAGCTGCAGTTAAGGTCTACACAATATTTCATGAAAGCACAGTAGTGATGTATTTAAAAACTTTTTAAGGAACAGAAGATTTCCAAGAGAAGTTTGAGTTGAATCAAAAAAGTTGGGTATCTGGGTTACCTAGGTTCAGGGTGGGAATATGTGGCAGTAGTGGGATTCAGGAAGGAAAAAAATACATGTGAAGTAGTAATTATCATAATTTATGTAAAAAAGTGTTAAGAAATAAGCATATGTTTTTAGAAATGGTCAGTGTCTGTGTGTGCTAGACTACATCATCTTTACTTTTCCTAGGAAAGTGGTAAACCACTGATGATTTTTTCAGCTAAGGAATTACCTAGTCGGACTTTTATTTTAAAAAATAACTCTGAGGTGTCTCAGTGGCTCAGTCAGTTAGGTGTCCAACTTTGGCTCAGGTCATGATCTCATGGTTTACGGGTTTGAGCCCCATGTCAGGCTCTGTGCTCACAGTACGATGACTGCTTGATATTCTCTCTCTGTCTGTCTCTGTCTCTGTCTCTCTCTCAAAAGAAATAAACTTTAAAAAACTAACTCTGGCACATATTCTATAGTTAGTAAATATACTTGTGAGGGCTTGCCTCTAAAACAGTGTCTCTCAACCTCTTGTCTCATCAGCTTTCTGCAGGAAATCTGTTGTATGAACATTTTGTCTCTAGTGTTAACCCTGGCTTCTCCCCTGAGCTGTGCTTTCCACTTGCCATTCTCAAATATCTTCCAATAGCCAGATCAAGGAAAATGTCTGATTCAGTACAGTCCTCAAGATATTTATCTTTTCATTCATTAGTTCTCCTAGAAGTTGTCCCAGAAGATTAGAATTGTATAGGAAAGCAATGAGCATATATTTTCAAAGAGAACTCCACCTAAGCAAATCCCTTGAAGATCTGGTAGCCAAATTCAATGAAGGGAAATAAAGTTATCTTCTAAGAAAGTAGAAAACTTACTTCAAGAAAACATAGGCCTCAGGACACCTGGGTGACTCAGTCTGTAAAGCATCTGACTCTTGATTTGGGCTCAGGTCATGATCTTGCAGTTCCTGAGATTGAGCCTGTGTTGGGCTCTACGCTGATGGTGTGGAGCCTGCTTGAGATTCTGTCTCTCCCCCTTCTCTCTGCCTCTCCCTCTCCCTCCCTCTCTCTCTCTCGCTCTCACTCTCTCAAGATAAACATTTTTTAAAAATAAAAGAAAAAGAAAATAAATAAAGGGGCACCTGAGTGGCTCAGTCGGTTAAGCATCTGACTTCGGCTCAAGTCATGATCTAGCAGTTGGTGGGTTCAATCCCCGCATCAGGCTCTACACTGACAGCTCAGAGCCTGGAGCTTGTTTCGGATTCTGCATCTCCCTCTCTCTCTGCCCTTCCCCCACTTGTGCTCTCTCTCTCTCAAACATAAATAAATCTTAAAAATAAGAAAGAAAGAAAGAAGAGAAGTAAGTACAAAATGAGGGAATGAGAATTCCTGTTGTTTTCTGTCAAGTCATCATGCAGGAAGAAAAGAATTCTAGAACTATATGTTTCTTGAGAACTTGCCACCTTTTTCGTAGATTCTCGAGATAGTGAATAGATGCAAATATCCATGGCATTAGTGGCATTAGTGCCACACACAGCCTAGGCAGAGAGATAATTCGTGCCATCATATCACTATCTATGTGCTCCATTATGATGAGCTCTCTACAGAGGACATGTGTAGATCAGACTTACTTCTCCAGGTCTGACCACTGACAGCCTCCATAGAAACAGTTTAGATGATCACCACTTCTCCTGGAAGGGCCCTATCATGTTTAGAATATTACATGAGGAGGCTTTATTCTTGGAAGATCAAGGCTTAGGCTACATCCTTTTTAGATCACAAGGTTCATATGAGACTGTATAAAGCTTTGGTCATGTGAACCATCAATAATCTTCAGGGTTTGGAAGCCCAAGGGATATTTCACCAGACTACTATTCCAAAATCCTGATTTCTTATCTGATGGAGTTTTTCAAGAAGGATGGAATTTTATGTTCATAGGAAAAAAGAAATGCAGAAGTACCTAGATAAAATGCATTTTCAAAGGAATGTTATCTTTTAGGGTTTTTTTTCCAGCAAATGTTTACTGACCACCAACAATGTAACTATGTTCTAGACATCATACTAGCCATGGCCATTCAGTAGAGAGTGGCCATAGGCACTTTTTTTATGCTGGTAAAGACATGTGAATCCATTTGGTATACAAACAGTCATACAATAACAATTCTAATTATTGATATGGACTCTATAGATATTATAGAGGAAATTCTAGAAAAACTAGAAATAAAATATGTAGTCCAATTTTCAATCATAAAACTATCTCAATATTATATACTTTATGTCAAAGTATTCTTAATATTTGTTCTGATCATTAACAGATTCTTTTATTATTATTATGGGTGAATGATATCATTCTTCAAAATATTATTCTCAGATTCAGATTGACACTAACTTTACCTTTCATCTCCCAGTCCAGTTAGCTAACCACATGCAGAAACCTGCAAGTATCCTTTACAAGACAGCAACACTGAATCAACAACTTGGAAGGTTTTTTCCCCTTATCTAACCAACAAGTTCTCCCAACATGGGAGAAATATACTAACTAGATGTAAATTATTGGTTATTGGTTTTGTGACTGGACATTGATTTGTTACTTGAGACCTGAGAATTTTATATAGTAAAATATTTATAGAATTGGAAATTATGTAAATGATGCAAAAGCTTGCCAGAAAGCAGAAATTATTGAAAGAGAACTTCAGTTTAGTGAACTTTTCCTAATGAAACATGATAGTTCCAATTAGCATAAATCAAACGTTTCACTTTATATGAAACTGGGAAGAGTTTATTGCTTCTTAGAACTGTAATTGATGGGGTAACTAAGCCTATACTACTTAGAAACAGATTTGCTTGGTGGTTTTATATTGGATGTTCTGCCTGATGTTTCCTTTATAATTCTACAAGAACACCATGTCATGAATTTAGCGTAACAATCATCTGAACTGTTTCTTCCAATTATCAAAATTATCAAAAAGATATTTCAATTTAAGAAGGCATATATCACCCTGAGAAAATTTTCAAAGAGTGTTAAGCTACAGGTAGGTAAATCCACTATTATAAAATGGCAAAATTAGCATATATAAGTCATGGGTATGTGACTTGTGAGTTGCATTAAGACCCTGCCATTAGAAGATACCCACCCCTACACACACACACACACACACACACACACACACACACACACACACAATTGCTCTAATATTCTGCTGTTGCTGACTTAATAATTAACCATTTTTTGGCAAGGGGATCTATATTTTCATTTGCACTGGCCCCCACAAATTAGGTAGACAGTTTGCTATATAAACAATAAAATAGGGGGTCGTGGGTGGCCCAGTCCATGGAGTGTCCAACTCTTGATTTCTGCTCAGATCATGGTCTCATGGTTAAGTGAAATCAAGCCCCACTTGCAGCTAGGCCATGACAGCACAGAGCTTGCCTGGGATTCTATTTCTCTCCCTGTCTGTCTCTCTCTGCCCCTCCCCTGCCTGCACTGCATACACACATTCTCTTTCTCTCTCTCAAAATAAACAAACTTAAAAAAATAAACAAAAAATTAATAATGTTTTTTGATAGTGTTGGAAAAATTCAAGCTGTCAGTTATTTTAGTAAACTTTAAGGAGTAAACTACTAGTTCTAAGAGGAAAGTAGATCAAACCACAGAATTAGATTGATAAGAAACTGTGACAACTGGAAATTTTGGGTTTGTTTTTCTTTTTTGCTATATTACACACTCATCACCTCAAGTAGAAAGTAAGGATGAAGTACATTATGTCTTCAAATGTTACTGTGAATAGAAACATTGTTTTGCTCAGATCTTAACATGTTGATAGTGATTATTAAATTTAATTGATAGTGATATCCATTAGGCTATTAGAATAAAAGAATGTTTTTATTACCTAAAACAATCAACTGTAGGGTAGAACTGTTCATAACAAATGTTGAAGATGTAATAAGAGGTAAAACATGTAGCACAATGATTATGTGTGTGGATTCTGGAGTCTTAGTGCCTACATATAAATCTAGGTTCTGCCGTTTTTTTAGGTCTGTGACTAGAGAATTAGAAGGACTATGGGATAACACTAGTTATCCCATAATCATAATTTCTTACTTAGTTGAGATGATTTAAGAGTAATTCTGTCTCAGGAGAGACTCATATTTCCAATTTCTTACTCTACATCCGTATCTGGATAGCTAATGAGCCTATCAAGTTTAAAGTACTTTAGGGGGCTCTTGGGTGACTCAGTCAGTTGAGCATCTGACTCTTGATTTCAGCTCAGGTCATTATCTCCTTGTCGGTAGGTGTGGAGCCTACTTGGGATTCTCTCTCTCTCCCTCTTTTTCTGCCCCTCCCCAATTTGTGCTTGTGGTAGCTCACACACTCTTTCTATCTCAAAACAAATAAATAAATAAACATTTAAGTATTAAAAAAAATACCAGTGTTCTTCACCAGTGTTCTTCAAATTAGTAAGTTGCACCACTACACGCATCACTGATAGGAACAAAAACTTAGGAATCATTGATTTTATATATATATATATATATATATATATATATATATATATATATATATATATATCACAGCTTCCATTCTTTCCTGTACTCCAGACTCCCTTAAGAGTCTACTATCTACAAAACATTAACTTAATCCTTTCATAATATAAATCAAACTGTATCTCTTTTCCTAAATATTAAATACTCCAATGGCTTTCCATAACTCTCATAATTAATTCCAAATACAACAAGAAACACATTATCTTACCTATCTTGCCTATGTCTGTGACCTCACTTCCATCCACTGATGGCCTTCCGTTCATCTCTTTATTCATATCCCCCATCTTGCTGTCTTTCAAACATGCAATGCATGTTCCTGTCTCAGGGCCATTATACCCCTCTTCTGTTTGCTTTGAATGCTCTTTTCTTCAGAAATTCACATTCAGATCCCTGATCAGAAAAGACTTCCCTGGCCACTCCCTTTAAGAGTCCTCCCTATTTGTCCTTATTATTTATCTCGCAAAATTTTGTCTTTAAGCCACTTATTACTAATTGGTATTAATTAATTAATTCTGATTCCTTTACTAAAAGATAAGCTATGTAATGAAACAAACATTGCATATCTTGTTAGTTATTTTATTCCAAGCACTTGCGACAATCACTGACACTTAGAAACTGATCATGAAATATTTGTTGAGTAAAGACATAGAAGGCTACACAGTGACCATGGAAAGTGGATGACCATATTCTCATAAAGGTTTGATTCAAAAGATCCTATTTGCATTTTTCTCCTCAAATATAGATTCAGAAAGAAAAATATTTTTTTAAGTCATGAAGTTTTGTAGAAATGGCTATCTTTGTCATGGCACATATTACATTTCAATAACTATCAGCAAGTTATTATGCTATTCATGGTAGGTACTCAATACATATTTGATAGATGAATGATGAGTGAATGAGAGACATATTGGCAAAATAAGTAAATTAGGGTAACTGAAGTTAGGAAAGAAATATAACTTTAATATTTGCTGAATTAAAGCAAATTTAAATATTTGAAATACTTACATCCTTCAGTGTAATCCTGCAGTTATGGGAAAAGAAATGTTCAACCATTTATGGTTTAGTTTTCTTGTAACATTACCAAGTGAGGGAGAGATTGATACCAACCAATACTGGTTGATATAGCAATAACTTCTAAATTTTTCCTAGAATAATACAAATTTACTTTTCATTCATATGAAATCCAAGTGAGTGTTTCTGATTTCAGATATTCTCCTTCAAATAAAGATCTATGGATCTGGGCTACTTCCTTTTTGTGGCTCCTCTATCATTAATATGTGTTTTCTGAAGTCGCTACATGGAAGAAGAGGCTGGAGGTTCATGCATAGCAGACTCTTGTCAATCAATCTGAAAGTGACATACTTCATGATCATTCACATTTCATTGATTAGGAGTAAATGACCTGGTCTCACATAAACACAAGAGTGAGTAAAACATGTCCAAGAGGAAGAAGAAATAAGTTTAGTGAACATGTAGTAAGCTTTGCCATGCAGTTTTGAATTTAACTAAGGAAAATATAGAAGTTTCTCTAGGATAAATTATGTTTGTGTGTGTGTGTGTGTGTGTGTGTGTGTGTGTGTGTGTGTGTGTAGGAGGAGGAGAGAGAGAGTTCAAACAATTAAAATACTGAAATGAATTTGGAGGAACATTTAATTTTAAAAAAAGGCTCTATGATTTTAATTGCTGGTACTTGGGAATATAATAAGACATTTCTTATCAAGCTCAAAATTAGGAAAATAAATTCACCTTGGAGACTTAAATGCTGAGAACAGCACATGATGGATGTGAGCCTAGGCATACAACATAGGAAAGAGAAAGTATGGCTTCCCACCAGGAAGAATGGATGTATTAACATATCCAGTGATATAATAGTCAACAATATTAGAGAACATATAAGAACCATAGAGACAAATGTTAGTAGTTCCAATGCAAAGTTGTCTAAAGATAGATATTTAGTCTATGAATATCAGGTATTCCAGATCATTCTTATGGCAGTATCTTAGCCTTACGTCATTAAGTATTTGAATCACCTTGCTTTACATGTTCTGATCTAGTGTACCTAAAGGATATCTGTGATTCTTATGTAGCAATGATGACATGGGGAAAACTTGTTGATCATGGGGCTTTGAGGATCCCTTAACCCCACGGTAGTGATTTCTCAAGGTAGTTGATAATAACTTCTGATTATGATTTAGTAGGAAAATGTTGGTCGTACAAATATTTTTGCACTATGTAACAGCTATATTTTCACCATAATCTAATATATTTGCATTCTGATCTCTATCCTAGTTCCATGTGTATTTTCAACAATCTTTGAATTCTTTCCAAGCCTTGCTGCTTACCCTTGAGTAGAGAAAAAGACAAATCTCTTGGTCCTTAATATGTGGAATCATAAAACATATTTTTTTCTTGGTGTTTCTTCTATCGCTTCTAGCTTCACTTTTTACCATTTTCTACATGTTAGATTTTTTTTTAATTTTTTTAACGTTTATTTATTTTTGAGACAGAGAGAGACAGAGCATGAACAGGGGAGGACCAGAGAGAGGGAGACACAGAATCTGAAACAGGTTCCAGGCTCTGAGCTGTCAGCACAGAGCCCGACTCGGGGCTCGAACTCACGGATCGCGAGATCATGACCTGAGCTGACGTCGGCGGCTCAACCGACTGAGCCACCCAGGCACCCCTACATGTTAGATTTTTTAAAGCAGTTATAAAACATCAAGAATTCTCTGACCTTATAAAACCTTTCAGGTGTTAATTGAAAGTGAATACAGAATTTATAACTCTGAAACAAATGAAAAAAGGATATCTAAAGTAAAATTTACATTTTGTGCAAATTATATGAAATTTTGAACAAATACTAGCCCAGTTAAGTAAGGATACCTGTTGAATGTGTCCTTAGTGTTAGGAAATAGGCATGCATTACTATTTTTAAATAATATTTGAATTGTATTTTCATAAAGTTCAAAATCTACAAATAGTGTAACTGTTAATTCTATATTTAAAGGAGAATCCCCAGATATATTTGTACTTATTTATGTATGTATCACAATTCTCTTCCCATAAGCTAAAAACAATTTCTTTATGCAGAAATTATCTTGTAAGTTTATGGCAGAAATAGGCTATTCACATAAACCTAAATCTATAAGGATCATTGCTCCGTAAGCCAATACAAATTAAAATGATTCAAACATCACAAGAAAATGTTTTCAAACTATCTGTTGCATATACTGCATTTTACATTTGCTTCCAACTAAATATGACATTTAGAGTGGAAGAGTTTATAATTTGTAACGAAGCTTTTAGATCCATATTGACTACCATACAGCACAAATTCTTCCTTGGAAAAAAAAATACCCTCAAAGGAAATGTGAAATAGTATTTTGGCTTAAAATTAAAGAAATTAAGAATACATTTAGGCATTTAATTGAGCATATCCAAAATTTGAAGGATTAGTTTTGAAATACAGATAAAATTTACCCTAAAGACTTTATTTTCAAGCAAATTAAGGTGATGATTTGAGCTATCGAATATGACAAGAAAATGCCTCAAAACTAACTTAAAAACTTCTCTCTTGGTGACAAAGAAACTGTGAACTTAGTTATTATAATTATTGTTTGCAGGCCTGCTCCACTGGGCTTTTTTGTGGTGCTGAAATAAGCAGAATTGCCTGTTTACCTCTTGTCTCTCAAAGAATGGATGTCATTTCTATACAAACATATACAGTATCTGCTTCTGACACTTCAGTCAGTAGCTTTCCATCAGCAAGGGCTACAAGACTGTGGACCATCACGAATACTAACCCAGATGATCCAGGTAAGTAGATGAAAATAAGATATATAAAAGATTGAATTTGATGTGTATTGAAACCTATTTTCTGACTTATTTCAAATCTTTATTTTTCTGAGATACATAATTTTTCAGGGGTATAAAATTATTTTAGAATTCTTGTTATGTTTCAGTTTTAAGTTTTGGTTTAAGAATATTGATGTTCTTTGCTAATAAATACTCTTTCTTAAACAGTGAAAAAATGTTTATTAATATCTTTATTATGATATGTAAATTTTGGTAGATAACTGGATTCCAGTCCCAGCTGATTTTAACTATCCATAAAACTTATTTAAAAAAACTTGTAATACTTACTTTATTCTATCTTTATTTAACATTCTCTGAATCATTATATATAAATTTATATTCCTATAAATTTATTGGAATTTTTTTAATCTGCATTTTTTCCAATTTTGAAGTATTTTGACATCTTGAGTATGTTTCAATATGTCTTATTTAATTTACTAAATCAAATGATGCTATATTGTAAATAGTATATCATATGTTAAATTCCAAATTAATTCTTTTTATAGTCAGTGTCACTCAGGATAATAAGAATGAGAATTATACCCCTTAACAAGGTATTCTTTGCTTAGGAAAAATATTTTTGAAGGGTACTGGATATTATAAGCAGGCAGGTAGTCTTCCCTATTTTTTGTCTTTGTAATTTCTGTTCTTTTAAAGACTTAAGTTGAAATATAATATTATCAAATATAAAGTATACTGTGCCTATTTAGAAATTAAAATAATATTTCTAATATTTTTTAACCACTATGTTATATATTCATTGAGTCTATCAGTGACAAAGTTGTAATTTTTCATGTTTCATTATTCAAAGGAGTCATTTGGTGTGGAATATGTCAATTCTTTCTTTTCCCTCTGTGCATGCTCATTGCTTGTATGTATAAGTATAAATATGTGAAATAAATAAAAATGTTTGTGAAATAAATACAAAATTTAATATAACATAAATTATATATATTGCTTTTCTTTATAATTGAAGCATAATTGATACAGAATATTCTATTATTTTCAGGTATACATCATAGTGATTTGATATTTCTATACATTATTAAATGATCCCCATGACAAATCTTGTTGCCACCTGACACCATACATAGTTGCTACAATATTATTTATGTCTCTGTGCTGTTCATTACATTCCCATGACTTATGCATTTTATAACTGGGAGTTTGTACTTCTTAATCCCCTTTATCTATTTTTTTCCACCCTGCTTATCTCTCCCTCCTCTGCTAACCAAGTTTATTGTCTGTATCTATGAGTATGTTTCTCATGGTATTTTTTGTTTTGTTTGTTCATTTATTTTTAGATTCCACATGTAAATAATATCATACAGTATTTGTTTTTCTCTGACTTATTTCACTGAGCATAATACTCTCTAGGTTCATCCATGTCATCACAAATGAGGAGCTTCCATTCTTTTTTATGGCTGAGTAATATTCCATTGTGTATATATAACATCTTTATCCATTAATCTATCAATGGACATATAGATTGAATCCATATCTTGGCTATTGTATACAATGCTTCAGTGAACATAGAAGCATATGTATCTCTTTGAACTGGTGTTTTCATTTTTTCCAGATTGATATCCAGAAGTGGTACTGCTGGATTGTATGGCATTTCTAATTTTTAACTTTTTTAAGGAA
Organism: Prionailurus viverrinus; assembly: GCF_022837055.1. NCBI lineage: Eukaryota > Metazoa > Chordata > Mammalia > Carnivora > Felidae > Prionailurus > Prionailurus viverrinus. Next base: position 58,387,590 of record NC_062565.1, on the reverse strand, counting down.
ATTCCATATTGTTTTCTACAGTGGCTGCACCAATTTACATTTCACCAACAGTGTACAAAGGTTCCTTTTCTACAAATCTTCACCGACACTTATTACTTATTGCCTTTTTTGATAATAGTCAATCTGACATACTTGTGGTGATATCTCATTGTGGTTTTGATTTGCATTTCTGTGATGATTAATGATGTTGAGTATTTTTTCATGTGCCAGCTGGCCATCCGTATGTCTTCTTTAGAAAAATGTCTATTTAAGTCCTCTGCACATTTTTTTTAAGTTTATTTATTTTGAGAGAGAGAGAGAACAAGCAATCAGGGGAGCTGCAGAGAAAGAGAGACAATCCCAAGCTCCCTGATGCAGGGCTTGAACTCACAAACAGTGAGATCATGACCTGAGCCAAAACCAAAAGTTAACTGACTGAGCCACCCAGGTGCCCCTGCCCATTTTTAAATCAGATTACTTGTTCTCTTGATATTAAGTTGTGGATTTCTCTATATATTTTGGATGTTAACCCCTTATCAGATGTGTGATCTGCACATATCTTCTCCCATTCAGTAGGTTGCTTTTTTTGTATTGTTTATGGTTTCCTTTGTTGTATAAAGGCTTTTAAGTTTGATGTAGTCCCATTTGTTTATTTTAACTTTTGTTGCCCTTGCCTAAGGAGTCTGGTCCCAAATAGTATTGCTAACACTGATATCAAAGAGCTTACTACCTATTTTTTCTTCTAGTTTTATGGTTTTCAGTCTTATATTTAAATCTTTACACCATTATATGGTGTAAAGTAGCAGTCCAGTTAATTTTTTTCATGTAGCTGCCCAGTTTTCCCAGCACCGTTTATTCATTTTAAAGACTATCTTTTCCCTATTGTATATTCTTGCCTCCTTTGTCAGAGATTAATTGACTACATATGAGTAGGCCTATTTCTGAGCTCTCTACTCTAATCCACTGATCTATATGTCTGGTTTTATGCCAGTACCATGCTGTTTTGATTATGATAGCCCTGTAGTATAGTTTGAAATTAGGGCACAAGATACCTCCAGCTTCGTTCTTTCTCAAGATTATATAGCACAATTTGTTTGACTTTGACCCTCAAATGGAGTGTGAATAATGGGAGTCTTTGCATTTATCCAGTTTGTGAAGTTACTAAACTTACCCATACACTTCCATTAGAAATATAACCTACAGAGCCATTTGTCTGCAAATAATTGATAGGAGGAGGCAGTGCAGTTTGCAGAAGACTCAGTCCAGGGCCAAAGTTGTTCATTTTTAATTCACTTTTCTGATTCTCTTTTTGTTTCTTTTTCCTCTTTGAAGGTCCAAAACAGACAGACATTATCAAGCATGATGTTCTCCCAACTACTATTTTAGCAACATTAAGCATTGGCATATCTTTTGAAAGCTATTTACTCAAAGAACTGATTTCCACTAGAGAGCTTTCAGCAAAACGCAGTCTTCCTTCTTCCACAGATGTTTCCTCTTCTCAATTTCTGAATTTTGGTGTTCATGACTCAGCACAAATTGTCTGGGGCAAAACGTCTGTATCACATATGCCTATCCAAACTTCAGCAGCCACAGCAGGATACTTTTTCCCCAGTATGGAAGACAGGACCCCATTTATCATTTCTTCTTTCATGTCAGATTTTATTTTTCCTACAGAATCTTTATTTTTTGTGAACAATGAGACTATTGCCTTAACTACTACCACAGTGAGTTCAGTAATTACTGGCATTCCAGGAGCTGATATTAAGTTAAAGAGGCACTCATTACTCTCCCATGGATTCCTGCTCACAACCACTTCTACAAGTGTACCTCCGGTTGTTTTTATGGGGGCTCAAGAGGATATTGAAGAATTTTCAGCTGTTTCCCTAATTTCAAGAAGAGAGTACTGGAGATTGCTGAGCTCCTCAATGTCTCCCCTTTCTCCTGCTAAGATAATTATATCTAAACAGGTAGCCATCTTAAACTCATCAACTCTGCACCAATTCACTACACAAGCCTCCATTCCCAGTGAATACCAGGTTATTACTGAAGCATCTAGCAACCAGAGACTCACAAACATCAAATCACAGGCTGCTGATTCTTTAAGTGAATTAAGCCAAACATGTGCAACATGTTCTATGACTGAAATAAAATCCTCTCATGAATTCTCAGATCAAGTTTTGCATAGAAAACAGTCCCACTTCTATGAGACATTCTTTTTTTTTTTTAATTTTTTTTTTCAACGTTTATTTATTTTTGGGACAGAGAGAGACAGAGCGTGAATGGAGGAGGGTCAGAGAGAGAGGGAGACACAGAATCGGAAACAGGCTCCAGGCTCTGAGCCATCAGCCCAGAGCCTGACGCGGGGCTCGAACTCACGGACCGCGAGATCGTGACCTGGCTGAAGTCGGACGCTTAACCGACTACGCCACCCAGGCGCCCCTTTTTCTTTTCTTTTCTTTTTTTTTTTGAGACATTCTGGATGAACTCAGCGATATCAGCCAGCTGGTATGCACTAATGGGAATTCAGACTATCACTTCTGGGCATCCATTGTCTTATGCTACTGAAATAACGCCATCAGTGGCATTCACAGAACTGTCATCTTTATTTCCTTCTAAAAAGAGTACAAAAAGAAGGATTTTATCCTCATCCTTGGAAGAATCCATTCCCCTATCAAGTAATTTGGATGTTAATTTATGTTTATTTAAGAGTTATTTATCCATTGTCCCTTTACAAAGTGTCTCTTCAGCCTTGATGATTTCTGATTTGACTTCAAAACTGACTACTGATGATCCTTCTGTGTCAGAGAACATTTTAAAACTATTGACAATAGGACAACATGGTATAACCATGGGCCCCACTGAGATACTGAATCAAGACAATTTATTGGGTATGCGAGAGAGTAAAGGATCTCATAATCAGTTCAAACTTCACACACATGACAGTTGTCTAGATTTTGAATTAAATTTACAAAATCATCCAAAAACTATATATTCAGGTGACCTCAAAAACAACCTGCCACCTTATATAGACTCTGTGTCTGACTTTTCAGAGGTAACCTCTAATATCGCGTTTTATGCAGTTTCAGGAACTCAGTCATATCCAATACAGGCCTCTTTTCCCTTGTCTGTTCTTGTGCCAGGTTGGACATATTATACAGATTATCTGACCTTAACATCTGATTTAAAAGAAGAGCTTACAACTTCTTCAGAGTGGCGCAAATGGGAACTTCAGCCTAGTGTGCGTGATTGGGAATCTTCTGCTGCAAGCCAGAGGCTTTCCATCACTAGATCGCTTACTTTGTCTTCACTGGAGTTCATTCCAACACCTCTTCAGCTGACGATTTCTGGTGAGTTTCTCAGTTTCAGTTCAGTAAACTTTTGGAAATGAGTTTCTTTTCTATAGTGAAGAAAGAGCCTGTCGTGGTCACCAGGTGCTCTAAACAGCCTCTTTGTAATCAGGGTAGCAGCAAGTTCAATGGGGATGGCACCTTGCTGTTGTACCTGACACAGATGTTTATTCTTTATGCACTGCCACAAAGGCTACCAGATCAATACAGGAGTATGTTGGAGACAGCTATACTGCTGGCAAGCAATCAGAAACTGAACTAGTTCAATTCATTACAATAGATCTTTCAAACTTTAGGAATAACTTTTATTATTCTCATTTCTTGAAATAGAATCTTTGTCAGGTGGAACACAATATAACATACACTTCCTAACATTTTTTTTTCAGTGCTGGTATTTTTTTTTTAATGGGAAGATGAAGCAATCAAGGGAACTTTATTGAGTGTTGCCATTCTACATAGCGTGGTTGATCATTATTTAATGCAAAACTGTGATGCTTTCATTATGTATAACTCAGAATGTAAATGAAACTCATGACCTTTACTTAACAAAAAAATATATATAAATTGACACAAGATAGTATCCCATGTGTAAATTTAAATTCAGTCTTGAAATAATTAATGAAAAGCCACTTTTCTTAGATAGCTATTCTTACTTTAAAGCATTTTAGAAATTATTAGTCTCCTCTACCCTTGTAATTACTGTCAAATCGGGAAACATGCAGAAAAAAAAAAACCTTCAATAATTATATTTAGCAGAAAGAGAAGGTATTTTTCATTATTTAAAGAAGTTCTATCTTATGGAATTTCAAGTGTAATTGTGGTAGTGAAGTTGATTTCCCCTCAATAAGAAATGTATAGGTTTCATGTGTTATATATGTATATTTGTAGATTTTGTGTGTATGATTCAGAAGAATCACATATCAGTGTTTAAAATGTTTAGGTGTGTAATTTGTGGCTGGCAACTCAATAATACAAAAGACCAAATCTTATATTTGGTATGTGTAGTGTGATATGTTCCTAAAAATAACATAAATTTTAATTACAAATTTAAATGTAGTATTTTCCGTGTGCTTTTACAAGACAATAGCTTGTTGTATAACTGTTAAGAACCATCAGTTATACCCAACACATCACTTCTCGCATATAAGGTTCTTAACAAATTCAGCAGAGTTACATCTTCTCCTCTCATACAGTTAGTCCCATAGCTATCCCTTGAAAATAATCAGGACACAAATTCTCCATTTCCAGGAAATAAAACCCTAAGTTTGCCTTTATGAACAAAACTTTCTCACATTCCATTTTTCCCATTCCCTCATTCCAACTTCAAACACTCTTTGGTGATTTTGATCTTTTCCAATTTGCCTATTCTTCTTCTAGTTTCCCTTGCCTTCCTAAATATTTTAGACATGTTAATCAATAATTTACAAGGCACTTGCCAGCATTTTCCAGTATGTTCATCCACTGTGTTGACCAGGGTCATATCAGGGAATAGATAGCACATTCCAGTTGAGTACTTGGGAGAATTTACAAAAAAAAAAAAAATTATTTACAAAGATATGGGTAGAGATAGTAGGATTCTGAAGGGACTAGTAACAGCAGAATGTCATCATTACCTTGAGTCCTGAAGGGACAAAGGAAAGAGCAGTCATTAAGACCCAGAAAGAGGAAAGCTACCAGTTCATAGAAGCTATGGCATTTTGGGAGAGAATATAGGCAATCCAATGCAAACCAATCAGGAGTAGACTAGGAGATATACACCCAGCTTCATTCTCCTCTTGTCTTTTAGTCACTTGCAGGTTCTCCCCATTGGCCAAACCAATCCAGTAGCTGAAAATGATCTTTAAAAACATAACTACACATCTGAAATAATCTCTTCATATAAAGAAAAGGTAGGGTAAGCCATAGTAGAATGGCCTGCCATGCTAAAATCTTGACTGCATTCCAAGCTCCATGACACTGCCAAAATATAGAATAAGCATGTAACTGATAAGGGGAGAATTCATTTGTATGTTTCTAAAGTGAACCTTTGAGTATTACTACTTCCTCTCTACATGCTACTTCCATACTAGGAAAGTATAAAAGGTAGAAAGCTTGTAACTCTGGGGTCCCTCACAGCTCCTAGGTGGGTGAGAGAAAAATAACACTCCAAGAAAGCTTTATGATGAACAAAGTGAGGCATCATGGAGCTATGTCTATCAATATGCTTTTTAGAGTTTGGTGTAACTTTTAAAGTATATGATTGCTAGTTCTAAAATATGACATCTATTAATCTGAAGTTCTCTTTGTCACTGGTCTGCTAAACCAAACCAGTCTTTATGGTTTGGTTTAGTTTATGAAGCAAATGAAGTTTAAGAGGAAAAAGAAAAATGGAGGCACTTGGCTGGCTCAGTCAGTAGAACACACAACTTTTGATCTTGGGGTGATGAGTATGAGCCCCGTGTTGGTCTTAGAGATTACTTATGGAAATATAAAAATTATTTTAAAAACAGAGAGAGAAAAAGAACATTCTCTAGCAGTTTGGTATTATGTTCCTATAGCAATATGACTCTCTATTTTTTCTACTAGTTCAGAAGGATTTAAGAGAGAATAGTCAGAGCCTCCTGATCCAAATATTCTCTAATAGCAATGAATAACAAAAATAGAACAAAAATGAAAATTTATATGGGTTCCATTTATTCCATCCAGAGTTGTAAAATTCTAAATTAAAAAATTCAATACAACATTAGTAAATTTCTAATAAATGACAATGGGATATTTTCTCTGGGAATAAAAGGGTTAGTCAAAGAAAGACATTTAATAATATAATTTACCCCATGGGATCTTAGATGAAAAGATATTGACAATCAATTTATAATTTGCTAAAGTTACTTAGTTTTTCTTTCCATTTTTCCCTACCTAAGGGATTTACATTATCTTCAAATCTTTTCGATATCTATTATGATTTTCAAACATAACAAAATATAAATACCTTACAACAATATTCAATACCATTTTTTAAAAAATGTTTACTTATTTAGAGAGGATGGGGAGGAGCAGAGAGAGAGAGAGGCGGAGAGAGAATCTCCATCAGGCTCCACGCTGTTAGTGCAGAGCCCAACATAGGGCTTAATCTCACCAACTGTGAGATCATGACCTGAGCCGAAATCAAGAGCCAGATGCTTAACTGACTCAGCCACCCAGGCACTCCTTCGATGCCATTCTTAAATCAGTGTTTAAAATGTTAAATGTTAAAAGTGTTAAAATGAAACATAAGAGGTAATTCCATTAAACTCATAAGTCAAAATGCCTTATATGTGTATGTGCACATATTTCTTACATACCATTTAGAAAATCTAAGAGAAAATACATTAAGTAACCAAAGAAAATACATTAAGTAACTCAAACATCCTTATTTGAGTTCTCAAAAATGTGAGCCCTTAATACTAAAGAAACACTACATTTGAAAAGTATAAAGCAATTTCAAAAAAATTCAAATGCGATAATATAATGGAACTTGATCAAGTCATTTAAAATTTTTTTAATGTTTATTTATTTTTGAGAGAGAGAGTGAGACAGAGCATGAGCGGGGGAGGGCCAGAGAGAGGGAGACACAATCTGAAGCAGGCTCCAGGCTCTGAGCTGTCAGCACAGAGCCTGACGTGGGGCTCGAACCACGAACCATGAGAACATGACCTGAGCCGAAGTTGGACGCCTAACCGAGCCACCCAGGTGCCCCTGATCAAGTCATTTTAAAGTCGAAGAGCATAGCCAGCAAAATGTTGAATAGAAATGGTACTAAGAGCATTTTATGTTTAGGAAATATATTGAAATATAATAAAATATAGTATTATTAAATGAATGCAAATAAAAGGAAGTAGAATAAAAAGTCCAGATACATATGTTAGATTACATAAGATTACAAAGAAGAGACTTGATAGATTTTCATATTCACTAACTTGTGTTGATGCATTCTGTTATTTTGACAACTCTTCCTCTATACCCTTATAGCAGATAACTTCTATGAGAACTAACTAGATAATGTTACAAAATAAAACATTAAATAATCCAAATAAAATATAAGTTAATATTTATTTTGCCTCTAACAGGAAATTTTTAAGCCTAAAAGTAAAAATAGAAAATTATAAATAAAATGTTGATAGTACATTTTATGGTAGAATAAGTAAAATTAATACCTTTCTATGCTAAAAATGGTCATAAACATAGTTAAAGCAAATATATAGAAAAATGTGTTGCCTCATAAGTATATATGGTTATAAATACCCTTTCAAATCAAAGAGGAAAAGCTGACCACTCAAATAGTAAAACAATTTGCTGTACACAGACAGTAAAGCGATATTTAAAAATCATCAGAAGCAACTGAAGATATCACATTTAATAATTTTTTTTAATGTTTGTATATTTTTGAGAGACAGACACAGAGCATGAGCAGGGGAGGGGCAGAGAGAGAGGGAGACACCGAATCCCAAGCAGGCTCCACATTCTGAGCTGTCAGCACAGAGCCCAACGCGGGGCTCAAACTCATGAGCTGTGAGACATGATCTGAGGTGAAGTTGTATGCTTAACCGACTAAGCCACCCAGGTACCCTGAAGATAACACATTTTAAATGAGACACAAATTTTATCCATTAGCCAGTGTTTTATTATTATTTTTTCAATTGTAACACTATTCATGAAGATATACCACTCTATTGGTGGGGAAGTAAGTTGGCACCATGCTTCTGGAGAATTACTTTCCACCAGAAATTTTAAAAGTTTTAAAATAACAATCTTTGGGTACCTGGGTGGCTCAGTCAGTTGAGCATCTGACTCGTGATTTCAGCTCAGATCATGATCACAGTTTGTGAGATCCAGCCCTGCATCTGGCTCTGCACTGGCAGCATGGAGCCTGCTTGAGATTCTCTCTCTCCCTCGCACTCTGCCCCTCCCCCATGCTCACTCTCTCTGTCTTTCTCTCTCTCAAAATAAATAAGCACTTTTTAAAAATAAAATAACATCTCAATTTTAGAAAATTATTATTGATATACCAAAGTTATGTTATTAAATGCTATTAAAATAATATCTGGAAAGAAATGTGCACCATAATGGTGGGTTTTTTAAATAAATCTTGGCATGGAAAATTGTTCCTTTAATACTATTAAGCTGAAGTTATAAAATCATACATACAACATATTTGCAAATACCTGTGTGCATGGATACCACACATATGCATACAAGGGATCCTTCCAAAACATTAATATTGCTTCCAATATTTATTTTCATTTTCTAAAAGTTTTATACTTATTATATATTTTTATAATCAATAAAACATTTTTGTAAATATTTGTGCATAGTGAGAAATAAAGAATATTTCAGAAAATATATTTAATTATTTATATCAAAAAAATCAAGTTTTTATGAGAATTTACAATTATCCACATAACGATAGAAAATCATTGTTAATTAGCATTATTAGAGTGAAAAATCATTTAAAAATGATAAAATATTTTTCTGAAATAACACAGCAATCTTATGTTCAAACATTCCATCCACATGCTTTAAACTAAATTACTATGTACATGTTGAAATCATTAGGTATATTTCTTCAGCATTCTTTACTTTTTAGTAAAATGAGAAAAAAAATGGAATGGAATTAATCACATCATTTTATTCGATATTCACATATATTTCAACTGACTACTTTGTGACAAACAGCAGGAACTGTTGTAACTTGTTTGGTTGCTTACCTGTGGCTTTGGACCTGCCACTCAGATATGCCCTTTTATTTTTTTAAATGCTTATTTATTTGGAGATAAGAGAGTGGGAGGGAGGGACAAAGAGAGAGGGAGAGAGAGAATCCCAAGCAGGCTCTGAAAGTGTGGACAGTGCAAAGCCTGACACGCGGGGCCCATACTCACAAACCACAAGCCCATGACCTGACCCAAATCAAGAGTCGGATGCGTAACCAACTGAGCCACCCAGGTGCCCCAATAAATTTTCCTTTTGGTGAAACTACTAAGAACCAAAAGAGATGCCCCCCTTTAGTTAAAACATGAGACCACCTACTTTACCTCCCCAAGTTACTGCAAGTTTACTACAGAAGGAACCACTCTAGACCCTGTCCCTTGTGGTAAAGGAAGTATGTGCATAGTAAGCAAAAGCTTCTGTCACAATACCTAATAGTCACTTTTGTTCTATTTACTTGCAGTCTGTAAAACATCCCATTTAGAATTGACCCATTAATGCATACAACTGGTTCTGCAGGTCAAACTATATCTGCTGAAACTAGCACACAGATTTTAATCAGAAGTAAAATCCTGACATTTTGTTTCCTGTATATCTCTCAGTATCATTCACAAAGGAATGCCTGTGCTTTTTTTGCTAGTTTGCAGTATTCAAGACTGTTCATTATTGGGCGCCTGGATGGCTTAGTCGGTTGAGCGTCTGGCTCCTGATTTGGGCTCGGTCAAGATCTCACAGTTTGTGGGTTCATGCCCTGGACTGGGCTCTGCACTGACAGCGTGGAGTCTGCTTGGGATTCTCTCTTTCTGCCACTTTACCTCTCTCACACACACTCTCTCTCTCTCTCTCTCTCTCTTTCAAAATAAATTAAAAAAAAAAGACTATTGATTATTTGTACTTAATTCCCACTTGTCACTAAAATGAATATTAATATCAATGTCATATGCAAAACATAGTAGAGTAATATAGTTAATAATACAGATTTTTTTTTCCATGCGTGTTACAATTCTTTGGTTTCAAAACACTTTCACCTTTGTTGTTGAATCACAGCAGTATGTGACCTTGGGAAAATTCTTAGTATAGACCAGAGATTAGCAAGGTATTGCATACAGGTCAAATTTGGCCCATCATTTGTTTTTATAAAGAGTTTTACTGGAACACAGCACTACCTATTGGTTGCATACTGTCTATGACTGATTTCATACTATGACAGCAAAGTTGAGTAGTTGTGATGGAGGCAAAGGTAGAATACTTACTAACTTGTCCTTTACAGAAGTTTGATAATTCCTGGAGTAGCAATATGTGTGAGGTGTTTATAATTTTTAGGTTAGTATATTTTACTTTTTTGACCAACGAGTAAATATCAGCCTTAAATGGACTCAGAAAAGTTCATATTTCAGACCTGATTAACTCTTATTATGCTATCCCTGTCTTCTGTACTATGCTGACAGAGCCACAGACTGTGGTCAATACCCACAATCTCTTTGCGAATCTCTCAGCTCTGTGTCCAGGGCTGATTTCAGGGGTGTAAACTGTGCAGTCACAAATGCCCTATACTGAAAAGGACCCTACACTTGATAGAGCCATACTTCATGGTATACTTCAAAGGAAGTACAAAGTAAGGATATTATGGAACACATCTGGTTCCAGATGGTGTTAGAATATGCATGTAGTATAATGATTAAGCATCCAGATTTTTATTTTAGATCAGGTGATGATCTCACAGTTTGTGGGATCCAGCCCCACATCGAGGCTCATGTAGGGCTCCCCCCTGTGAGTGTAGAGCGTGCTTGAGATTCTCTCTTTCCTCCCTCTGCCCCTACCCCTGCTCTTACACACACACACACACACACACACACACACACACACTCTCTCTCTCTCTCTCTCTCTCTCTCTCTCTCTCTCAAAGTAAATAAATAAACATTTTTAAAAAAGAATATGCATGTAACAAGAAGAGGAATAAAAGCAGCTGAGTTTATGTCAGTGTTTGGTCAATTTTTGCTAAGAAAAAAATGCATGTACTAGCTATGATATAGGAATTATGTGAATTTGATGATGTCATTATAGAGTTAAATTCTCCTATATTTGCATTTAAAGCAAGCATTGCATAATATAAAGATGAATGGTAAAATATATGCTAATAATTGAAAATCTTAAATTTTCTTAGAATGACCTTAAAGAGCAAGTAAAAAATACCATGAAAAGATGAAAAAGAGAACAAAAAAGAAAGAAAAAGCTTTTATTTTAGGACCTTTAATGGAACATTTGTCCTGCTTTTTTTTTCCCAAACAAAAGACCTGCATTTTCATTTTGCACTGGGTTCAACAAATTATGTACCTGGCACTGTCTGTGCTGAGGCTGTTCTGGAATTCTCTTCCCACCTCTGCCAACCAATTTAATGCACAGTTTCATGCTAACCATTTAACTTTAGAATCCCTTAGGGTCCATTCTTAGACTTCCCTCCCTTCCTTTCTTTCCACACCCTTCATTCTTCTATTTTTTCAACTCTTTTTTTTTATTCCACAGTTTGTCATTGGAGATGTAGTACCTACACTCATGGCTTCAAATATATTCAGAGATATACTTTCTTATATCTTTATACCAAAACATTTTGCATGTTAGCCCTTCAAAAACTTAAGATAAAATTTTTATCTCTCCAACACCACAACCTCCATCTCTCTCCCTACCTATGCTTTCTTCTCCATTGAATTATATCTCAGACATGAAATTTATATCTATGAAGATTTCCAAGCTTCAGTGTTAACTTTGCCAAAAGTACTATGAATTCTATCTACCAAGTTCTCTCACCCCGCCTCTTAGCTCATGATTATTACTCCAGTTTAAACTCTTACCATCTCTTTTGGACTAACGCAGCACTCTCTGAAATGGGTGACCTATTTCTAGTCTTGATTCTCTCTGGTCCCTCTTCCACATTACTTTCAAAGTTGTTTTTCTTATGTGATTTCCATTCCTCTTCTTATAAAGTTACAATGAATCTTCCTTTCCTATAGGAAGAGGTTTAAAACCCTAAGCATCCCAACTACAGTATTCAACCTCCATTCTCTGCCACCCATCCCTACACTGTTTTATGACTAACCACTTCTCAATACTGTTGTACAGTTGCACAACTCTGCACTTTGGTGTTCATAGTGCTTCTCCCTAAATGCCCTCTGTTGGCCATTTTGTCAAATTCCTTTCCTGAGGCTCAAATCAAATGTCACCTCCTATTGGAAGACTTTTGTAAAAACAATTAAAAAATAATTTTTCCCATTATTTTTACTCCAATAGATCATTACACATAAGTCAGTGTCACCTTGATTTGGGTCATTTTTTGTTCTGTTAGCTTCCCTCAATATATTTATGCTCTTGCAGTACAAAAGCGTGTGTTAATAGATATAATGCCTTATCCAAAGCTTTGCCATAATTGTAGAGATTCCAGGAAACAGTGTAAAATACCTATCTTAAAAAATGTCACAAATATTGTCATCAGTTTATTATAAGTTAGGGAGGCTTAGCTGTGAAGGCTGCTATGACTGAAGCAACATAAGCTGTGGGTATGTGGAAGCTGGGGTGGGGTCAGAGAAAATATCCTATGATTAAGAAATAAATATCGCTGAAGGGTCAGGACCCTAAGAAAGAAGCTGGGTCACTCAATACATAGTAATCTCAAGGAATTACCAATTTAATCACGATCAAGATGGCTTTGTATATGCAAGTGACTTGATACTAGGAGATTCTAGGCAACTAGGGAAACATGTAAAGATGGGGAGGTCATGGTTTATTTCTGGGTTATCAGCCAGCATAGAGCTTGATTCCAGATGTCCACAAAGGAGAATCCATTTAGGGAACAACTATCAGTTCTCAAGAAAGGATCTGGCACAGCTAACATTCAAGGCAGAGTATCACTTCTTCAGTGAGAATGAATGAAAGATGGGCATTTGATGTTCCAAGCAGAGGATGTAAGCAGCCTAAATAATCTAATCCTGTATTCCAGCTAATCTTATAATAAGGTTTACAGAGGACAGTCACAGGAAGGAAACAATTTGGGCAAGAAACCACACATATATTCAGTGGACATTTCTGGATATTAGGAAAATGAAGACAAAGACAAAATCCCTTGTTTCTAGGATAATTATAATAATAGTAGCCACCATTTATTCAATACCACTTAGTAACTAATACTGCCCTAGGGTTGAAAATCTAGTCCCTGCACAACTTTGCAGGGAGGAGACTACCTTGTCTCAGATCCCTCAGCTAATAAGTGCTTGAGTTGGGATTGAAATGTCAGGTTGCAAGATCTAGATATGATGAATTTTAAGGACAACTTATTGTTCAATGAAGGGAATGAGGCTTTACTTATTCTTCATGTCCTTTTGTCTTCACTGGCTCCCATGTTCCATGTTGAGATAGATCTCAGCTGAGCCTTCCAGTGAATTGCATCCCTCACTCCAGGGAGGCCAGGGAAGAATTGAGGAACACAAGGGAATGAGGGCTATGGTCTTTTGCCCATTGGTCAGACCTGTATCAAATTCTGCCAGTAAGGAGAATTACTTCCCTCTACACAGAGCTAGTTTTTCTCAGTTCTATTTACTATCACCAGTCACTTATACATAGGAACTTAAAAAAAAAAAAAAGATTATTTCTGTCACCTCCTAAATCTATTTATACTTGAAGCATATGGTGTAGTATGACAAGTTGTCACTTTTATGAACATCAATCAACAATATTTTGAGATGCTATTTTATGTCAATAAAGATATTATTCAAACCCCTTGACAGTGTTATTATCTATCTATCAGTGATTAGCATAACATATGCCCTCCTTAATAACCATATTTCACTCAGCAACACATTTTATTGAGGAAGCCCCATGTCCTGGACTCTATTTATGGTTTGAGTAATGCCCTACTGAAAATAACAGATGTTTCCTGCCCTCCTAGGGCTTAAGTTCAAGTGGTGAAAGACAAGAAACACTAAGCATAATAAACCTGTATTTCTGTATGATATGGTGTATATAATAAAGTATACAACTGGATATTTCTAATATATAAAGAGAGTATGTATGTGCATATGTATAACCTGTATGCTTAATGTAAAAAAAAATTGGAGCAGATTTGGAGGGGAGGGTATCACAAATTCAGAGCTGGTGGGTACAGCAGAATGGTCATGTTTGATCTTGCTGAGGAAGCCAAATTGAAGAAGATGAGAGCTGTGTAGATAGAAGAGGAAAAATATCCCACAAAGAGCAAATAGCCAATGCAGTGTTAAGGTAGGTGTGTGTTAGACATTGTCTGAGAACATCAGGAAAGCCAGTGTGATGGAGTCGGTAAGTAAGAGGGAGACAGATAGAGGATGAAGTCAGAGAACAAGGCAGAATGAATAAAATCAGATTCCAAGAATTTTAGGCCATTTTAAGGACCCGTCTTGTATTCTGAGAAACAAAATTATGCCAGAGGTTTAGGCAGAGAAGTGATATGATCTCAGTGATCACTCTGGCTGGACTGTGGAGAACTGATCAGTGGGTGAGGGTGAGAGTGAGGCAGGCATAGAGGCAGGGAGACCAGTTAGAAGGCTAATGCCTTAGTACAGATGAGAAATGACCATGGCTTAGTGCAAGTATCAGCAGTGAAGGCTTGGGAAATGCTCGGAATCTGGACATATTTTGAAGGTCAGGCCAACAGGATTTGCTAAAACATTGGATTAATTTTATTTATTTTGTAATCAGTTTTATTAAGCAGAGAGAAGTATCTTAAGCACCCTCTGAAGACAAATAAGGGGAAATTATGCAAACCAATTTTTCTAGACATGCTACAAATAGGTTTATCTGAAATTTTATCAACTATAAAGCTGTGTCTAACAGCAGCTCTATTACAATGCAGAAGTCTGATAAGTTTATAATGACTTTCCTGATGATAGCCCTGAGGCACAGAAAGACCATATGACTTCTGCATCTGCCATGAATTAACAAGTTATGTTCAGCATGAAATATATGTTTAGTGTTTTCTATTTAGACTTATTCTTGGAAATTTATTTGTGACTTCATGTTGAATGAAGGAACTCTCAATTAACCATAATATTTAATAATTCAGGTTCTCTGCACCCTGATAATATGATAGTATAACACATGTATGCTTTTGTGTTTATGTGTTTGTATGTGTGTGGACTTGGGTATGGATTTGTGTGTTTGTATATCACAGGAATTCAAAATACAGCGGAAGGACCTAATGATACAGTATGAACCATTGAGAGAGTAGATGGTAGAATTAGAAAATACTGAAAGAGAAGAAGACACAAGCCAAGGACATAAGATTTGATAACATTGACTCTGAAATTTTGTAACTGTGGTACAAATACTGGGATTATGACTGTATGTTGATGAACAGGGTATTAGTTTTCTAAGGCTGCAGTAACACTGGAGCACAAACTGGGTGCTTAAGACAAAAAATGTGTCATGTCACAGTTCTGAAATCTAGAAGTCTAAAAAAAGTGTTGGCAGAGTCATGCTCTCTCTAAAACCAACAGAAGTAAATTTTTCCCTGCTTCTTCCTGGCTTCTAGTGGTGGCTCTCCATCCTTAGTGTTCCTTGGCTTAATTATATCACTCCAGTTTCTGCCTTTGTTGTCACATGGCATTCTCTCTGTCTCGGCATTTTCCTGTAAGGATACCCTACTGCACTAAAGCAAACTGTTGGTTCAGAGTCTTTATTCATTTTCTAGACTGTCTACCTATATCTGTAAAAACCTTGAGTTATACTATTGTATTTTCTGGTAATATGGAAGAAGACTGGAAGATGGACAAATCCTAGAATACCCAGTCTGTGACTTACGAGCTCTTTGGCTTTAGAAAAGTTATCTGTGTTAGCTCTATTGAGCATCTGTAAAATGGGACTACCACTAATTTTGTGGAGTAATTTTTGAGGGAATATATGAATAAGTATATAAATTCCTGTCAGAGAGTCACCTAAATGTTAGCCTCTCCCTAAACTGTTTGTTTGTTTGTTTGTTTGTTTGTTTGTTTCACTCTTTAGTTTCTACACTACTCTCTCAACCACATTTAATACCTGTCTTGTCTTTAAACTTTGAATATTTGAAATCTAAATTTGGTATTTGCCCTGAATTTTATTGTTATATACTCTACTTTGACTTGTTCACTTACTGGTGACAAATTTACCTAATCTGACATTTGATTTCTGGACATAGCCACACTCTTGGGTCTCTCTTGGTTCCAAATGCATAGCTATAGTTCGTTCAGGGATTTCTAACCCTTTCCTGGGTCTCTTTAATTCCTATTTATACTTTTTAATATGTACCAGTTACAGAAGATTCAATAGCTAAGGCTCTGAGGCAATCACTACCAGTTTCCCTGGAGTCCCTAAATTTCATATGGGAATCTGTCTTCCTTTCTTTGTCCTGCATTCACAAACTTGATAGTACACAGTATCTAACCACTATACTCTCAGCTTTGAATTGCAAGATCTTTTAAGTATAGAAACCACATTATTTCCTATATTCCAATGGTATCTCTCTGCTCTTTCCCTTCCCTTTCCTCTGAATTTCCCATGACATTTTGTTTTCTAAGTAAAATTTAAGACTGAAAAAAAAAAAAACAAGATATGGTTCAATCCATATTTGCAATGGATAAAATTCTGTATATAATTTGGGAACTTCAGATGGTAAGGTACAACTGTTTTGATTTAAGATTGTAATGTGCTATATTTTTCTATTTGATTTTCAGTCTATGTTCTTCTTTTGAATGAAGTTGCTCTAGGTACCATTTCCCTTAGACTTTGGATAAATTTTTATTTACTCTAGTGTTTTTTCATCTCTTCTCTTGATGCCAGTGCTTCTGTCACTCCTTGTAGCAATGATGAGCATTCTATAATGGAAGGAAATAAAATAAAGTTGTATTTTATCATTTTGACAGCTGAAATCAATAAGAGTGAAAGTTTGTTCTTTTAGACTATTTAATATTTATACCTGAAGGTATATAACTATCATTGTTTATACTTAAAAGGGCTTCTAAAAAAAAGCAATAGGGCCTACAAATAAAATTATATATTTTTCACAAACTGGAGAAGATATTTATTTTATTAACTCCACAGGCATTACCCCCCAATTTTATACTCTTTTAATTTTTAAAAGCATAAGAGATAAGGGCGTCTGAGTGGCTCAGTCAGTTAAGCATCAAAACTTCTTGGTTTTGGCTCAGGTCATGACCTCTGACAGCGTGGAGCCTGATTAGGATTCTCTCTCCCTCTCTCTCTGCTCATCCTCCACTCACACTCTCAAACAAAATAAATAAACATTAAAAACTTTTTTTTTAAAAGCACAAGAGATAAATAGTGTCAGTTTTGATTCCACAAAGTCAAAGTGTAAACTGAAACATGCACGTAAGGGATTTGCACTTTTTAATTAATGCCCCATAGAAATTAGAATATCATTTTCCGTAGTGTCCTTACTACAGTGTGGGGGTTTTGAATTTAGGCTGCATAGTCAAACCATCTAATTCTAAATCTACTTAGTAATGGTATGATCTTGGGAATACTTAACTACTCCCTGCCTCACGTTATTCCCTTTAAAATGGGAATAATAATCATAACCACTGCAGATAGCTCTTGTGAGGATTAAACTAGACCATGCATGTGCTGTGCTTAACAAAGGATCTGGAGGTAGTGAGCCTAGATAAATTGTAGTGGTCATTATTTTAACAGTACAATCAATAAAAGTGCAAAACAAATTCTCTGGACAACATTTAATCAAATTAAGAGAAAAAAATACATGGTGAAGAAAATCTGTCCACAGTTGGCATGGGAAAGAAAGTATATATATCTCCTGGTGTCCCCTACAGTGGCTGTGCTTCTCAACCCTGCTGGTATCATAGGGTCATAGCAAGGAGGACTAGGTGTCTAATACAAACACAGAAGATTGGAATGTTTCTTTCTGAGTCAACTGTGTTTCAAGCCAGAGACTGTGGTAGACATTACTAATGATTAAAACAAACAAAATTAAGGAAATAATAGTTTGGAAAAAATATGTGACTTTCCAAATGAAAAGAATCTAGGAAAAATAAATTTCTAGTATAAAGTAGAAAAGGCATCATTAGAAGTACCAGCCATTAAATAAGGAAGCAGATATAACCTTTGTAGTGACAATTAATCAGCTCGTCTTATCCCCTCCCCTGTGAGAAAACAGAAACAAGAAAACAAATTATTTCTAAATCATCCCCACTTCTAATTCATCACCAAAATATCTTTTGCAGATTTTTATATAACTTTTACAGAATTTATATGTATATAAATTCAGTATTGTAAAAGATAGGGATTTTTGTTTTGTATAAATTATAATTTTTCTAAGACACTTAAATGATTTTATTTGTATTTTATTACCTTGGTTCTTATTGTCTTTATTTTCTAGTGATAGAAATCAATATTAATCCATTTTTTTCTGTTTAGTTTATTTAAAAAGGACATTTATGGAGAGGTTTCATTTTTTTTAAACGTTTATTTACTACTGAGAGAGACACAGAGCGTGAGCAGGAGAGGGGCAGAGAGAGGAGGAGACACAGAAGCCGAAGCAGGCTCCAGGCTCTGAGCCGTCAGCACAGAGCCCGACGTGGGGCTCGAACTCACAGACCGCGAGATCATGACCTGAGCTGAAGTCGGTCAACCAAACGACTGAGCCACCCAGGCGCCCCTGGAGAGGTTTCATTTTAATTCTAAGCCAAAAATTACTAAATCACAAGCAAAAAATTAAATTCATATTAATATTCTTTTATTTATTTTACCATGTAGGCAATATCAGGACTCCAACTATATATAATAAATATTTGTGTGCCTAGATTTTGAACAGAACCATTAATAGTAAAGATAAAAGTAAAACACAAGATTATACTTTAGTATGTGTAGCTTCTCTAGGATAGAACTAATGTGTAAACATAGTACAAGTTTTGGAGGAATTTTTTTTAAGTTATGCATAACTAGAGATGTGGGTGAGAGTAAACTTCTCAATGTGCTCTATGTGTCCAAATTTTAATAAGAATTATTTGTTTTTAATAAATGTGTAAGTAAAACCACATTTATTGGTTCTTGAAATTGAGGAATTATTCTTCATGCCTTTTTATCAGTATCATTCTCATGAACAAAGAGCTATTTGACCCCTTTATCCCTTTATATATGATTCCTATTTGAAGCTTTCTACTTAGTACTATCAATTTTTTTCTTCAAAAACTGCTTAACTGCTAATAACATATCAACCAAGCTAATATCCATGATTAATGACACTTTGAAATATTTTGTTTGCACCAAAGCATCTATTACCTTTCAAAGCTAACTTTGAGTTATTTCTTGGGGGAATTTATATCTTAGCACTTACAGATTTTCTAGAAAGGCAGATCTAGACTGAAATGGTAGACCTAAGTCTCCAGTCTCCTCACTTTGAAACTTGCCCTCATCCTGCATAATTAATTTCAATTGAATTCAAAGCAAATTTTCTCAAATACATTTTGATGTTTTTCTAAAAATGTTGGCATTTGAAATGGATTTAAGCTCCTTAGCATTTCTAATTTCTACTTGCCTTGGTATGAAATGAATTTAGGTAAGGAGATTGAAGAAGCATGCGTGTCCTAGGGCGAAAAATAATTGATTCCCATAAGGGAAATAAGTATTCCAGTCTACCTCCACACTTTACCTTTGGAAATGGCATTTTAAGCCAAGTTTTTAGTTCTTATGTCATCTATTGTATTTGCTAATTATTAAAATATTGTTATACTTTCAAGGAAGAACTTACATGCTTTTCAAATATTGTTACTTCACATACTTTTTGTCAGAAAAAATGTAATTCTAAAAATAAGGAAAAAATAGGAAACATCTGAAAACATAGTGAGGTTCCACTAATCTTCACACAACTATCATACCCTCTTTAGACCTGGTCACAATTAATTTGAGTCAAGTACAGGGAAACTGGCATAAATTATAAATTCAGTTCAAATTTGAGAATTAAAAAAAAACACATTAGTATTAATTTATAGATCATGACAATGTGATTTGAAGACCAAATGAAGTCCGGGACCAGACCATGTAAGCCTCTAAAAATATTGGAAATATCACTTCTCATTTTTTTAACTCTTACTCTTTTTTCATGAGTAGAGAATCCCACACCTATGTTTTCTTCATTAAAAAAAAAAAAATCAACCCTGCTGTATGTCAACTTTAAATTCTCAAGCCTATCTGGGTGGCTGGCTGAAGCATGACAAGTCAAGGAATTGGCATGAATGAAAGAGATCTCAGCTGAAGGATTAGATTCTGAGTTTTCAGATGCTAGGGAAAAGGGTTTTCACATAGCATGATGCCTTAGTGATTTTTGTTTTACTGCTGTGTAACAAGTTACCACAATCTTGGTGGCTTTTAATAACACAAATGTAATACCTTACAGATTCTATAGGCTAGAGCGCAGGTACAGTGTGAATAGATTATTTGCTATGGTGCTGATTCCCATCTGGACTTAGGGTCCTTTTTCAACTTACTACTGAAGAATGAAGAATTCATTTACTGGCTCTTGTAGGACTGAGGTGCCTGTCTTCTCACTAGCTATCAGCTGGGTATAGCTCTCAGCTTCTAGTGGTCATTCTCAGGGTCATGCCCCAGGACCCCCTATGACAGTGAGAGAAAAACTCTCTGGCATCTAATCTTTCTCACCCTTTGAGTCTTTTTGACTTCCTCTTCTGCCACCAGTGGAAGAAACCTCTTTGATTTTAAGGGTGCATTTAATTACATTAGGCCCACCTATATAATCTTCTCTTTCATAATAGCATAATCACCAGAGTGAGAGATTTTCATATTCACAGGACCTATCCACACTAAAAGGGAGAAGATTATAGGGTCATTCGAAGGGTCATTTTATTATTCTGCCTCCAACACAGGATAATCCAGAAAACTGTGATGTCACAGTACAAAAGGGTAGATGGAAATCAAAAGACACAAGCAACAAGTAGATTTTCAGCTGATAAACCATTGTCGGTGTCCTACTTTCCTGGATCCAGTCTGGGAAAATAAATACAGACAGAAGTGGATTCTCAGTGTTCAGGCTGAGATCAGTATTTGAGTATTTATAAGTAAAAAAGGGGTAAGACATGAGAAGTGACCAGTGGCAGTGTTTGTGATTCTGACTCAGGGTAGCAGTTCCCAGAATAGGGCCAAGTGTGCCTCATGGTTAAGTTATATGTTATTTAAAAACACTTTCAGGGGCGCCTGGGTGGCGCAGTCGGTTAAGCGTCCGACTTCAGCCAGGTCACGATCTCGCGGTCCGTAAGTTCGAGCCCCGCGTCGGGCTCTGGGCTGATGGCTCAGAGCCTGGAGCCTGTTTCCGATTCTGTGTCTCCCTCTCTCTCTGCCCCTCCCCCGTTCATGCTCTGTCTCTCTCTGTCTCAAAAATAAATAAAACGTTGAAAAAGAAAAAAAAAATTAAAAAAAAACAACACTTTCAGCCATTTTCCTGAAAAACTAACGCATAAATATATTAAGGATTTTCCATGTGATAGGAGTAGGCTAAACACAGTGATTTTAACTTCTCAGTTTATCTTCCCAGAAATTCCTCAAGGTTCTGTGATAACCTAGAACAAGCAGATGTAATAGTTACTCTGTGATGGTGAGAACTTTTGCACAGTATCTTTACAAGGACCCTTCCTCTGTTCAGTTGTGTGCTTATAATTATGTGTGATTGTCCATATGCCTTCAGCACACACTAGAAAATGAGCTGTTTAAAAGCAAGACTTGGGGCACCTGGGTAGCTCAGTCAGTTAAGCAGCAGACTTCCGCTCATGATTTGTGAGTTCAAGCTCCACGTGGGGCTCTGTGCTGACAGCTCAGAGCCTGAAGCCTGCTTCAGAGTCTGTGTCTCACTCTCTCTCTGTCCCTCCCCACTCATGCTCTCTTGCTGTCCCTCAAAAAATTAAAAACAAAAAAATATATAAAAATAAAAAGCAAGATGTGTCTCATTTTTGTATCCTTAGTATTGAGCACAGAGGTATGTATTCAGTATAGATTTGATTCATTTTTTTTTATATCTAAAAACATATTTTTGTGGTAAACTTTGTATGGCATGAAACTGGATTTATGTTTGGAAAGTTGAATTCTATTCCAGTTCCCCTTAGATTATTCTGAGATTATGTGCAAGTTAATTCTTAGTGCCAGCCAGTAACCCCTACTTCTTCCTGTGACAAAGTGAAGACTTGAATAAGATTTTCTCTGATTTTAAACTTCTATGAGAACTGGGTGTTGTATGTAAGCAATAAATAGCTAAATTCTATACCTGAAGCTAATCTTACACTGTATGTAACTAACTGGAATTTAAATAAACACTTGAAAAACTAAAATAAAATAAGCTTCTATGAGCTGTTTTCTACATTATAAAATTGTTTTATTTTGACCTGTTTCAAATTGGAGTTTTCAACCTGACTCAAGTTTTAGAAATGTGATGAATGAAAACCAAATGGTCATTTTTCCAGTGCATCCCCTGTGTGGTTTGCTATTCATTGTTAGTACTTTTATTCAGATGAAATGTGACATTAAAAAATAATTTCACCTATTTAAACAAATAACTTCTAGCATGAAACTGGTAGTATTTTTGCCTTAGTTCATTTATCTTAAAATGTAATTGAGGGGCGCCTGGGTGGCGCAGTCGGTTAAGCGTCCGACTTCAGCCAGGTCAGGATCTCGCGGTCCCTGAGTTCGAGCCCCGTGTCGGGCTCTGGGCTGATGGCTCGGAGCCTGGAGCCTGTTTCCGATTCTGTGTCTCCCTCTCTCTCTGCCCCTCCCCCGTTCATGCTCTGTCTCTCTCTGTCCCAAAAATAAATAAAAACGTTGAAAAAAAAATGTAATTGAAAAGTACCTGTGTTAAAGAGAAGTACTACTATTTGTTTACTATTCATTTCTTTCAGACACACAGCCAGCAATAGAAACACCCATACTTCTTTCTTCTGTCTCCTTAGAAATGGTTTCTATAGCAACTGAGTATATTGAGCTGGATACCCAAGGAATGCCACATAAGATTCTATGCCTTTATATTGTAAAACAGTCTTTACATGATCTTTTATTTTTCAGCTTAAAAATAATTAATATCAAGTCAGTTTGAACTCTTTTGTTAACAAGCAATATACAAAATATACAATGAACAATGAAGCAAAATTTTGATTTATTTCTTTAATCTCAATTAAGTAGATTAACTCAAGCTAGTCACATCATTTTTAATCCATAAATGTTCCCACACTTTACATCTTTGATATCAATTTCAAGAATACTGCTAAATTATTTCATGAAAGTTATTACATTCAGTTCAGATCTTCATTGTGGTTAACTATAAGACATGAAATATAAAGTCTGTCTTATTCATGTATATAATGTATTTTACACAAATAGTCTTTTAAATAATTAAAAATATTCATGGTATAAATTAGTAAACACTGTGTGATATCAAATGATCTTTCTGGAGCTAATATGATGCATAGCACTTGGAAATCATTTTTTCCTACAATAAAATATTCAAAACAAGGTGAGTTTTTATAGAAAGGGAATGTAATTTAAAACAGTATATAAGTAATTTACTTTATAAAATAAAAAGACTCCATTTTATATATGATACAATGTCTATTTGTGGTTTGTGCTGTGTTTCTTTTGTTTTCATTTAGGGGCTTATCAACATTGATCTCGTCATCTGTTCCTGTTCTGGATCTACTTCATGATTTCTCAAAAACTTTTACTTTCTCTTAAAATATATCAACAGTTGTCCGTATATGCCCAGAAGAAAGGCTTTTCCTCTCATGCCATAGTTATTTTCCTTAATGTTATACTCAAGCTGTTTCCTGAATTTAAGACAGCTTTCATCTTCAAATCTTGCTGTAGTCTTATTTTTGTTTCAAGGTCTTGTCAAAACTTCATTTCTCCAAGGAGCCATCCTTAGTGTCTCTCACCTTTTGACCCCCAATGGAATGAATCCTCATATTTTTTAGAACTAACTATATCTCTGTGTAGTCTTCTGTAATACTCATTTCCACATGTGGTTTATGCCCCTGCAAACTTTCTGTCTCATGCCTTTATTCCTCAATAGCACCCCACAGAGTAAATTGAAACCAGCGTCCAACAAAGGATTTCTGAATTGAATGGACTATCCTGAGGAAACCATTTTGTTGTTTCTATGTCAATGGATAACTTTTGTACTGAGGTAGGGAGAGTTTCTTATTAGTTATTTATATTAAGTTCAAATGCTGTAGAAACTTGAAAGGACATTATAAGCTGTTTTTAAAACTATTGGATTTGACTAGGCGGAGGTCTTGGCACTTCCTCACCAATTTCTGCCTCTCTTTGGATGCTACTTCTTGGTCTCTGTTGTAGGTTCATCCTCCTTCACTTGATCTATCTTTGCTAGTCCTTTTCAGTCATAGGAGAACTAAGGTCTTAACTTTCCTCTGCACACATTTCTTGAGCAATGTGCTTTCTGACATTATCAGATCCTTGTTGGGATTTCTGGTGGCTATTTCCCAACCTCACATAGTTATAATGATTAGTATAATCTGAAGACTTGAAGACAGACCTATACAGATCTCTGGAGGTCTCTGTGAAGCTGTGTTTTCTTTGGTACTGTGCTCAGTTAATTCTAGACTTCCTGGCATCCCTGAATTTTCAACTCTGTCTCCTCAACTCATGGATAATGCTATGGCAGGTTCAAACTCGTGCACCTATCCTAAAGTCCAAAGATTCTCTCTGGGTAGTATGATGGGATAATTAAAGGGATCTCTGTCATGAGTCACCGGTTGTCCAGTATCTGAATACCTTTCTTTCGTATGTGTTATCCAGTTTCTAGTTGTTTAGAATGGACAGTTAAATTTTACCTTTATTACTGTATTCATGGCTGGAAGAAGAAATGAGCCTTATTTCTTACTGCTATTTAGGATATCTTTTTCATAAATTATATTTTCTTTTTCATGCAAAGCTCTTAGCATATATTTCATTTTTCTATTTCTTTTTTTGTTTGTTTACTTTTCTAAAGTTATTGGGTGTTCTGATTTTGTTGCTGTTGTTGTTATTGAAGTTTATATTTGAAGTCCAGTTAAATACAGTGTAACATTAGTTTCAGGTATAGAATTTAGTGATTCAATATTTACATACAGAACCCAGTGCTCATCACAACAAGTACCCTCCTTAATATCCATCACCTATTTAACCCATCCCCACACCCACCTCCCCTCAAGTAAGCCCATTTGTTCTGTATAGTTAACAGCCTGTTTCCTTGTTTGTCTCTCTTTTTTTCCCCACCTACGTTCCTCTTCTTTGTTTCTTAAATTTCATATATGAGTAAAATCATATGGTATTGTCTTTCTCCAAATTTGACTTATTACATGTAGCCTAATACTCTCTAGCTCCATCCACATCATTGCAAATGACAAGATTTCATACTTTTTTATGGCTGAGTAATATTCCTGTGTGTGTGTGTGTGTGTGTGTGTGTGTGTGTGTGTGTGTATCAGAACTTCTTTATCCATTCATCTGTTGATGGACATTGAAGCTCTTTCCATTATTTGGCTATTGTTGATAATGCTACTGTAAACATTGGGGTGTATGTATCCCTTTGAATCAGTATTTTTGTATCCTTTGGGTAAATATCTAGTGGTGCAATTGCTGGATCATCTCTGCAATTCTTAACAATATTCTATTTTTTCAAAGAATTTATTGACCTGAGCTTTATTTCAGACAGCTGTTTCTTCTACCTCCAATGGATCTTAGGTGTCTTCTAATTATGCTAGCAAATTTTTTCCTCATTCTCTACAATATTACAGTCACTATATTGCACCATAGTCATTTTATCTGACTCTCCTTTCACTTGACAGTGAGTTCCTTGAAAAAGGGGTCAAGTCTTATGTTTATTTGTGTCTGCAGTATGTAGTACAATGTTTGATACCTGGAATGTCTTCAACAGCTATTTGTTTAATACACATTATATTATTAAGTTGGTAAATTAATGGCAAGCAACCAATTATTCTCAATATATAGATTTAAACTTATGCCTAGAAAATGTCAAGTTAACAGAGAGATCTTTGTTATTAAATTATAATATGTTGACTGCTTATAAAATTCATTTTACTAATTTAGCTCTGAGGTATACTATAGCTATTTATTGAGGGATATTGAGAAAAATCATTTTCTGAGACTTT
This sequence comes from Prionailurus viverrinus, assembly GCF_022837055.1. NCBI lineage: Eukaryota > Metazoa > Chordata > Mammalia > Carnivora > Felidae > Prionailurus > Prionailurus viverrinus. The sequence goes on along the minus strand of NC_062565.1, from coordinate 58,361,349 downwards.
CTGTTGGATTTATGCTAGGAATTTTTTGGGTAAAAGCTTTAAAAATAAAGGATCTATTGAAACAAATAATTTTTCCTTTTCGTAACTGTAAAGATTAGAGTCAAATGTGTGCCCTCCTCTGGTGATACATAGGATTCAGTGCTTTGTAATTCCCCTACATGTTTCCTTTTTTATACGTGATTTTAACATTTGCTTTATATACCACTTCATTTACTTGATGTCGAGAGCAGACTGATGTAGATCACATATAATGCATAACTACACAATTTAAAAAGTAGATTTAATTGTTAAACGTTAGCTAAAATGTGTAGTGCCTGAGATATACCCACTAGTACTGATTTAGAAAAGAATGTGAGCTAAGTGCCCATTCTTATCAGCTCTACCTTTTGACATAGACATTAGGGAAGAACATACTGCTTATTCTTAATATCGCTAATGATGATAATGGTGATGGTGATGATAATGATAGCCATCATTTGTTTTATGATTACTACCAGTGGAGGCACTGTTTGTGGACTTTCCGAGTCTCACAAACCTAGTCACCATCAGAGTCAGGGTTTGAACCTAAGTCTGCTCCCATATAGTCTATTTCTCTTACTTACACAAAGGAAAGTATTTCCTTTCAGTAGAAATAATATTGTTTTTTCATTGACCTGTGAATACTGTATTATTAGTAAGGTAGGGTAGACTAAAGCACTATCTCATCAGAGATGAATTGGCATAAGTTCTATTCCTTCTAGTGCAGAACACTACAGTTTACTGAGAAAAAAAGGTAAACATTTTTTTAAATAATATTTTGAAAGCCAGTATTTAAAATTCCAGACGAATATGACATTTATTTTTTGAAAGCAGGAACAATGTTGAATCCATACTTAGATAGTAATTGTAAATTATAAATTAAAAAAAATAAAAACTGGTAGGTTTCTTTTTTTTTTTTTTTCATTTTCTGAGACATAAATCAAGATTCTTGAGAGCACTGGGGGGCCTGGATGGTTCAGTCAGTTAAGTGGCTGACTTCAGCTCAGATCATGATCTCAAGGTTTGTGGGTTCAAGCCCCATGTAGGGCTCTCTGCTGTCAGCACAGAGCCTTCCTTGTATCCTCTGTCTCGCCCTCGCTTTGTCCCTCCCCTGCTCTTGCTCTCTCTCTCTCTCTCTCTCTCAAAAGTAAATAAACATTTTTAAAAATTTCTTGAGAGCATTTTGTTGCTTTTAAATTTTTGTTCTGATAATGTGCCATGTACATTTGAATCATAACCTACCTCAGTTGTTATATTGTTTATGATTATTAGATTAGTCTATGGAATTTTCACTAGATGTCAACTCCTTGAGAAAAGGGACTATGTCTCTTTCATTAAGTATGGTAGACTTGGTACTCAGCAAAGTGTGTAGTGTAGTACACAGTAGACATTGATTAGATTGGTTGAATAAAAGAGTTAATTATAATGATGATTTATATAACATGCAAATATGTGACAAGTTATCTTAGACATCACTATCTGGTTTAGATTTAGTGGAAATAATGAATATCATCCCTGCACTAATTATAAGAGGACAGTAAGAGTCCCTTTTAATTCCACAGTCAAATTTGGTCTCAGGATTTTAAATACATGAGATTTCTCTATATAGCTTAATTATTGATGATTATATTAGTGTTTGTTTGAAAAGGCTCTCTGATGTTCTTTAAAGACCAAGAATTCTTTTTCATCTGCTTCAAAAAAGAAAAAATAAAAAGAACACTATAAACTAGTTTGCTAGATCAGAGAATAAATATTGAATCCCAGAACTTTAGACTGTGCATCTTTAATGAGCTCTAAGTCCAGAAAAAATAAGTTCCAGTAATAACCCAGAAAATGTGAAAACTTAGATGGTCATTGACCTTTTCTAGCCAACCAAATTAGGCATTTTGAGCATATAAATTTTTAATTTCATATGTAAAACTCAAATCAGCCATTTTAATATTAAAATCCAATTTTATTATTGTTTTACCATTATTGACTATGAAGTTAAAATGTTTGCATTATGCACAACCTTTAAAAAGTGAAGTATCTGTAGTTTACATATTGCATAGATTTGTAGTCAGAACTAGTTTTACCTTTGACAGTTGTACAATGTATGGAGAATAATTCATTTGTAAAACTCCAGTTAATGGTTGAAATGGATGTAAAAATTCAGTTAATGGTTACTTAGAAAAGTATCTGGCACTAAAAAAGACATAGAAAATGTTTTAAATGAAAAAGTGTATATTATATGCTGAAATCATGTTACAAGTGCTAGTTATTAATTTTAAAGCTAGGAGCCTAAACATCTACCCATCAGTTATTAAAGATATAAATAAATGTATTGATTATCTAGGACAACCTCTTCACGTTTTCACATTAAAAAGATCCTCTCAGTTATTTTAAATCTCCCTCCAATAAATTAGAGGCAGAGAGAAAAACAGACTGAAAATTAGATACTTTTTTTATATATATAATTTATTGCCAAATTGGTTTCCATACAACACCCAGTGCTCATCCCAACAATGCCCTCCTCAATGCCTATCACCCACTTTCCCCTCTCCCCATCCCCCATCAACCCTCAGTTTGTTCTCAGTATTTAAGTCTCTTACGGTTTGCCTCCTTCCCTCTCTGTAACTCCCCCCTCTCAACTTCCTTTCCCCCATGGTCTTCTGTTAAGTTTCTCAGGGTCCACATATGAGTGAAAACATATGGTATCTGTCTTTCTCTGCCTAACTTATTTCACTTAGCATAATACTCTCCAGTTCCATCCACGTTGCTATAAATGGCCAGATTTCATTCTTTCTCATTGGCAAGTAATATTCCATTGTATATGTAAACCATCTTCTTTCTCTATTCGTCAGTTGATGGACATTTAGGCTCTTTCCATAATTTGGCTATTGTTGAAAGTACTGCTATAAACATTGGGGCACAAGTGCCTCTATGCATCAGCACTCCTGTATCCCTTGGGGAGATTCCTAGCAGTGCTATTGCTGGTTCATAGGGTAGGTCTATTTTTAATTTTGGGGGGAACCTCCACACTGTTTTCCAGAGTGGTTGCACCAGTTTGCATTCCCACCAACAGTGCAAGAGGGTTCCCGTTTCTCCACATCCTCTCCAGCATCTATAGTCTCCTGATTTGTTCATTTTAGCCACTCTGACGGGCGTGAGATGGTATCTGAGTGTGGTTTTGATTTGTATTTCCCTGATGAGGAGCGACGTTGAACATCTTTTCATGTGCCTGTTGGCCATCTGGATGTCTTCTTTAGAGAAGTGTCTATTCATGTTTTCTGCCCATTTCTTCACTGGATTATTTGTTTTTCGGGTATGGAGTTTGGTGAGTTCTTTATTGATTTTGGATATTAGCCCTTTATCCGATATGTCATTTGCAAATATCTTTTTCCATTCTGTCACTTGCCTTTTAGTTTTGTTGACTGTTTCCTTTGCAGAGCAGAAGCATTTTATCTTCATGAGGTCCCAATAGTTCATTTTTGCTTTTAATTCTCTTGCCTTTGGAGATGTGTCAAGTAAGAAATCGCTGTGGCTGCGGTCAGAGAGGTTTTTTTCTGTTTTCTCCTCTAGGGTTTTGATGGTTTCCTGTCTCAAATTCAGGTCCTTCATCCATTTTGAGTTTATTTTTTGTGAATGGTGTAAGAAAGTGGTCTAGTTTCATTCTTCTGTATGTTGCTGTCCAGTTCTTCTAGCACCATTTGTTAAAAAGACTGTCTTTTTTCCATTGGATATTCTTTCCTGCTTTGTCAAAGATTAGTTGGCCATACATTTGTGATCCAATTCTGGAGTCTCTGTTCTATTCCATTGGTCTATGTGTCTGTTTTTGTGTCAATACCATGCTGTCTTGATGATTACAGCTTTGTAGTAGAGGCTAAAGTCTGCGATTGTGATGCCTCCTGCTTTTGTTTTCTTCTTCAATATTACTTTGGCTATTCAGGGTCTTTTGTGGTTCTATACAAATTTTAGGATTGCTTGTTCTAGCTTCAAGAAGAATGCTGGTGCAATTTTGATTGGGATTGCATTGAATGTGTAGATAGCTTTGGGTGGTATTGACATTTTAACAATATTTATTATTCCAATCCATGAGCATGGAATGTTTTTCCATTTCTTTGTATCTTTTTCAGTTTCCTTCATAAGCTTTCTATAGTTTTTAGCATACAGATCTTTTACATCTTTGCTTAGCTTTATTCCTAGGTATTTTATGCTTATTGGTGCAATTGTGAATGGGATCAGTTTTTTTTATTTGAATTCTGTTGCTTCAATATTAGTGTATAAGAATGCAACTGATTTCTGTACATTAATTTTGCATCCTGCGACTTTGCAGAATTCATGTATCAGTTCTAACAGACTTTTGGTGGAGCCTATCAGGTTTTCTCTGTATAGTATCATGTCATCTGCAAAAAGTGAAAGCTTGACTTCATCTTTGCCAATTTTAATGCCTTTGATTTCCTTTTGTTATCTGATTGCTGATGCCAGAACTTCCAACACTATGTTAAACAACAGCAGTGAGAGTGGACATCCCTGTCGTGTTCCTGATCTCAGAGAGAAAGCTCTCAGTTTTTCCCCATTGAGAATGATATTAGCTGTGCGCTTTTCATAAATGGCTTTTATGATGTTTAAGTATGTTCCTTCTATCCCAACTTTCTCAAGCGTCTTTATTAAGAAAGGATTTTGTATTTTGTCAAATGCTTTTTCTGCATCAGTTGACAGGATCATATGGTTATTCTCTTTTCTTTTATTAATGTGATGTATCACATTGATTCATTTATGAATATTGAACCAGCCCTGCATCCCAGGAATGAATCCCGCTTGATCATGGTGAATAATTCTTTTTATATGCTGTTGAATTTGATTTGCTAGTGTCTTGTAGAGAATTTTTGCATCCATAGTCATCAGGGATATTGGCCTGTGGTTCTCTCTCTCTCTCTCACTCTCTCTTTTTTCTGGGTCTCTATCTGGTTTGGTAACCAAAGTAATGCTGGCTTCATAGAATGAGTCTGGAAGTTTCCCTTCCCTTTCTATTTTTTGGAACAGCTTGAGAAGGATAGGTATTGTCTCTGCTTTAAATGTCTGGTAGAATTCCCCAGGGAAGCCATCTGGTCTTGGACTTTTATTTGTTGGGAGATTTTTGATAACTGATTCCTTTTCTTCACTAGTTATGGGTCTGTTCAAATTTTCTATTTCTTCCCATTTGAGTTTTTGAAGTGTGTGTTTAGGGATTTGTCCATTCTTCCAGGTTGTCCAGTTTGTTGGCATATAATTTTTCATAGTATTCCCTGATAATTGCTTGTATTTCTGAGGGATTGGTTGTAATCATTCCATTTTCATTCATGATTTTATCTATTTGGGTCATCTCGCTTTTCTTTTTGAGAAACGTGGCTAGAGGTTTATCAGTTTTGTTTATTTTTTCAAAAAACCAACTCTTGGTTTCGTTGATCTGCTCTACAGTTTTTTTAAGATTCTATATTGTTTATTTCTGCTCTGATCTTTATTATTTTTCTTCTGCTGCTGGGTTTGGGGTGGTTTTGCTGTTATGCTTCCTTTAGGAAGACCTGTTCCTTTAGGTGACCTGTTAGATTTTTGTATTTGGGATTTTTCTTGTTTCTTGAGATAGGCCTGGATTGCAATGTATTTTCCTCTCAAGACTGCCTTCGCTGCATCCCAAAGCGTTTGGATTGTTGTATTTTCATTTTCATTAGTTTCCATATATTTTTTAATTTCTTCTCTAATTGCCTGGTTGACCCATTCATTCTTTGGTAGGGTGTTCTTAACCTCCATGCTTTTGGAGGTTTTCCAAACTTTTTCCTGTGGTTGATTTCAATTTTCATAGCATTGTGATCTGAAAGTGTGCATGGTATGATCTCAATTCTTTTATACTTATGAAGGGCTGTTTTGTGACCCAGTGTGTGACCTATCTTGGAAAATGTCCCCTGTGCACTCAAGAAAGTCTATTCCATTGCTTTGGATGCAGAGTTCTAAATATATCTGTCAAGTCCATCTGATCCAATGTATCATTCAGGGCCCTTGTTTCTTTATTGAATCTCTGTCTAGGTGATCTATCCATTGCTTTAAGTGGAGTATTAAAGTCCCCTGAGTTTACCACATTCTTATCAATAAGGTTGCTTATGTTTGTGATTAATTGTTTTATATATTTGGGTGCTCCAAATTCGGAGCATAGACATTTATAATTGTTAGCTCTTCCTGATGGATAGACCCTGTAATTATTATATAATGCCCTTATTCATCTCTTGTTACAGCCTTTAATTTAAAGTCTAGTTTGTCTGAAATAAGTATGGCTACTCCAGCTTTCTTTTGATTTCCAGTAGCATGATAGATAGTTCTCCATCCCCTCACTTTCAATCTGAAGGTGAAAAATTAGATACTTGTTTTCTTCACTCTAAATACCAATACAGGATAGTTACACTCATCTATCATTAAATGGTTAAATACCTGGTTGTTCGAATTTTAGTATTATCATTATTGATAATTAAAGAATTATAGATGTCCACTTTTTTTCCATACTTTTAAACAAGTTTCTATAATATGTGAACTCACTATGTTTCTCTAAATCTCTACTTTAGAACTCACTTTTCACTGAATTTTATAACCAGTATAACCAGTGAAAATCTATGAGCTGCCTTTTGGCTTAAAAAACTAGATTGAACAAAATATTGATTAAAAATATTTTCAAGGATATTTAGCAAAAGATCGAAATTCATTTATAATAGATTTCCAGAATTTCAGAATTATTAAGGAATGAGAAATTAATGATAAATGTGAAAAAGGAAAGAAAAACATAATACTAAAATAATAAATCCTATAATAACAGATGATGAATTGAATTCTGCTAATAAATGTACATTTTAATTACCTGGCACTTTGATTCCATTCAACTGATACTGTTCTGGATAAAGCAGGAAATAACACTGTATTTTCCTATGTACTGAATAGTGGCATAACCTCAAAATTTTGTTTCAAGTTACAAAAATATAACACTAGTTTTCTAGGGTTATAATACCAAGAAACAAAAAATAAAACAGGGACTTCTCTATTTTATTTTGTAAAATAAAACATTTTGTAAAACTTAGTCAAACTTTGGGCACTTAGCACTTATGCTATAGGAGAAAAGTAATGATTGTGTCTCAAGAATATTGTATTAGACAACAAGAGACATAATAATTATGGACATCATAAAAAAAAGTTCAAATAATTCCAGTTCTCAAAGTAATTGGTTTAGATTTAGAAATTTCAAATTTTAAATTAATAATAGGGGCATCTAGGTGTTACATGTTTATACAAGGAATTCAAACAAGATGAGAAAGCAAGACCATGTTAGAAAAAATACTTGAAAATGTGAAAGCCTTAACACTGTATGCTATAGATGACAATATCAACATGCTAATAACCAATTTTGCTTGCAGGGAAATTGTTTCCTGAAACTTGGTGAAAAATTCCTAAACTTATATTCTTTGTGATTGCACATTGCTTATTACATGGTATCTGTTGTAAAGATTCTCCTGTCATTTTACTTCAGGGAAGATGCTGAAATTGACACATATGCAATGAAAGCTAAAATGGAGATAGCAATTCTAGGGTAATTTTATTACCTTGAAAGCTAATTACTTTGTTTATTGCCATATCTCTATAGGAGAGTTTCTCAGTCTCCTCACTATTGACATTTGGAGCAGAATAATTCTTTATTATAGAAAATGTCCTGTGAATTGTAATATGTTTAGCAGCATCCCTGTCCTCTACATGCCACTACATGCTGGCGGCATGTCCCCTTTCCCCCACTAGAATTATGCCAACCAAAAATGTCAATAGATATTGCCATATTTCCCCTGGATGGACAGAATTGCCCTGGTTGACTACTCTAGAGCAAAGTTATAAGGACATACAATATTTTTTTAAAATGGTTTTGTAAAGCAAAAGTTTATGATTAAAACATTGGGAAAATTTTTCATTCAAATAACAATCTCAAATTGAAGTCTGAAAATATTCAGAAAGTATTTTATTCAACCAATACACGGTTTTAGTTTTGAGAGTGCTTTCTGTAAAACTGCATCATCGCCATCACCCAAATCTTTAAGTTCAGGAGTTGAAGAAAGAGCTTTACTTTAGTCAAATACTTTTAGTAAGTTTGACAAAAGACAGCTAAAATGGATTTGTGATGACATAAAAATGGGCAGTACACTATACGGGAAAATGGTAGTCAAAAAATTCTTGCTCCTGTTTTTAAGTAATTTAATATATTGGATGAGCAGAAAATATAATAGTAATATATGTCTTTTTTATTTTTTTAAAAATTTTTTTAGTATTTATTTATTTTTGAAGGGGGGGGGGAGAAGAACACATGGGGGAGGGGGAGAGAGATGGGGACAGAGGATCCAAAGTGGGCTTTGCGCTGAGAGCCCGATGTGGGACTTGAACCCACAAACCACGAGATCGTGACCTGAGCCAAAGTCGGATGCTTAACCGACTGAGCCACCTAGGTGCCCCAATAGTAATATATTTCTGAGAAAAAGAGTATCGTTCCTCCTCCTAAATCTTAGTTGAAAGTGAATATATCTGTGGTATCACAGATATATATGTCAAGGCTATAGTAGCAATACAGAAACTGTTCTATAAAGAGTGACATAGTAAATATTTTAGGCCTTGTAGGCTATTAAGTCTGTCACAACTATTCAAATCTGCCATTGTAGTGAGAAAGCAGCATTGTATTCCCAACAGCATTATGTGAGACTTCCAGCTTCTCTGTGTTCCTGCCCTGGTCTGTTTTTGTTTTTTCTTTTAATTTTTGTTATTCCCATAATATAAAGTAGGATCTCAGTGGGATTTTCATTCTCATTGTTATAATGACTAATGACTTTGAGTATCTTTTCATATGTTTATCTGCTATCTATATCTTTTTTTTTGCATTTTATGTTTTTATTTTTCAAGTCCTTTATATATTGTGGAACTAAGATCTGTCAGATGTGTGTTTTGCAAATGTTTTCTCCAAGACTGTGGTTTGCACTTTTATTTTTTTAACAATGACTTTTGAAGAGCAGAACTTCCATGTTTACTGATGATAACTAATTCATTGTAATTATTTTTTATCTTATGATTCATTCTTTTATATCCTATAAATATTTATATATAGAAAATATTAGTATATTAGTATATCATAAAATCACATCTGAGTTCGAGCTTGTTTTTCTTTTCTTTTTTCAAAATCATTTTGACTATTCTAGGTCCTTTTCCATATAAATTTTGCAGTCAATTTGTCAATTTCTATTTGATGAGATTATCTCAAATCAATAGGTCATTTTTCTTTTTTTACAAATGATTCTAAATGCATATGTATATAAAATATTGTGTCTATCTCTATATTTTATGTACATTAGTGTATATTTGACATATTTATCAAATATTCCTGTTTCTAGAATAGCAGACGTAGAATTTTACCATGTGATTCCTTTACTTAAGCCTGACAGTATAATTTCCATTCTTAGAAAATTTATGAAAAATAACTTTTAATGAATATTCTATTATATGTGTCAATTTTGCCTTCAAAGACAACATTTTGTTTATATGATTACTAAATGCATAATTTTAATTACCTATATGTTTATAATCTTGGACTTCTCCCTCCCTTTCTATAGTTGCATACATTCCCTAGGTGATTTTGTGTTATGTAGATTTAAAAAGCACTTGTATACTCAAAACTCCTAAATCCACATCTGAAGCTCTTATTTTTTTCCATGAACTTCAGACTTAGACAAGCTTCGGACTTAGACTTCAGACTTCAGACTTAGAAAGCTCTATCCCTACTCACTTCTGCTTGAAAGTTTTATTGGTTTTCTCCTGAAGCCTATTCTTTTCCAAGTCTTCCCTATTTCAGTGAATACCAAATGTATTCATCCAGTTGTTCATGACAAAAGTCATTCTTAACCCTTTTTTTTGCTGTTACAATATTTATTTTATTTTTTAAAAATATATGAAATTTATTGTCAAATTGGTTTCCATACAACACCCAGTGCTCATCCCAAAAGATGCCCTCTTCAATACCCATCACCCACCTTCCCCTTCCTCCCACCCCCATCAGCCCTCAGTTTGTTCTCATTTTTTAAGAGTCTCTTATGCTTTGGCTCTCTCCCACTCTAACCTTTCTTTTTTTTTTTTCCTTCCCCTTCCCCATGGGTTCCTGTTAAGTTTCTCAGGATCCACATAAGAGTGAAAACATATGGTATCTGTCTTTCTCTGTATGGCTTATTTCACTTAGCATAACACTCTCCAGTTCCGTCCACGTTGCTACAAAGGGCCATAACCCCTTTATTGTTCTCATACCCACATCTATGTATGAGATAATTCTATTGGCTTTACTTTCAAAATATGTCCCAAATCTGAATATGTTTCACCACCTCCATTGATCCCACTGTCATGTAAGACACTATAATTTGTGTCTCAATTACCGCAATAACCAATTAGCTGGTCATCTGCTCCAACTTATATTTCTTATCATCATATCCCTCCCAGAAGTCAGTATTATTATTGTTATTATTATTATTATTATTATTATTAAATATTGCATTCAGAATGTAATCCAAAATATTCACTGTGAGCCACACTTACAAGATTTAACCCTCAGGGGCTGCACTGTTCTTATTGACCCCATCTTTTCCCTTTCTCTCCAGCCACAATGCCATGTAGATATACCTTTGAGATTTTCTTTTCTCATCTCAGGATCTTATTCATTCTTTTGTCTGTAAAGTCTTATGCAGGTAACTGTAGGACTCATTTCTTGATTGCATTAATTTCTATCCTAATTTTAATTTCAGAGCAGTGTTTCCTAACCACCCAATCCCAGTTTAAAATAGCACTGTCAGCATCCTGATTAATTTTTTTCTTTGTGCTTACAGGCAACTGACTACTAACAAATTCACACATAAATACAAAAATGTGAACATATGTTTACTCTCCCAGTAGAAGGCAAATGCCATGAAAGCAGAGACCTTTTGATTATTGAAATATTCTCAGCAATAAGATTAATACCTGCATCATAGCAGGTGCTCAATTGTCTATCAGTTTAATAGGAAGGAAGGAAGGAAGGAAGGAAGGAAGGAAGGAAGGAAGGAAAAAAAAGCTGGAACAAAAGAAGGATTAATTCTTGAGCTTTTTTGTATTACAAATTTATGCTAAGTTCCCAGGCAATAAATTCCACTGGCTTCCTATATAATTATGTTATTTTTAGTTTAATATTTATTGTGTGTTTTTACCTATACGCAAAATATAAGCAATCTATTCTTTTGGAAGAATGTCATTACCAATAAAAGGTGGATATTTTCCTTATATAAATAAGGTTAAATTTGTGTTCTCTTCATTTGTTGATCTGTAAACTAATCACCTAAAACTTGAATGGATTTCTCGGGCATATTGAAGATATACTGATTTAAAATGCCAGATATACTAATTTAAAATGTCATTGATGGCATAGACAGTGTCATCCTGCATAGCAGCTTACAATGAGATATATGAAGCTTATGTGAGATGCCATCCATGGTGGGTGACATGGACAGAGAAGACATAATGAGTTTCTAATAAGAAGACAAAACTGAAAGTCACAAGGGTAGACATTAAACTGCCTGCTTTATTGTGTTTGGCTACATCATGGTCATTTTTATATAGCATGTTCTAGGAGGAATAGAAACAGGGATTTATTTAAGGAAAGTTAACAAGCCTCTCAAGCCCTATTTAGGCAAGCCAGATAGTCTAGAATAATTTGGTTACCTAGTTCTTCATAGAATAAAATTCAATTGCTCAGTATATAGCCAAGATGCTAATTGTATTGTAAAATATTGTCTGGAATTAATGCCTTTAAATGATTTTTATGATCTTACTTGGTGCCAAAATGTAAGTACTCACAAAGCAGCTAAGCAAATAAAAATGTTTTAATCACATTTATTTTTAAGGGTGCTTCTATGTAGCTTAAAATGGGTCCTTCAATTTTTAAAAAGTATCATTTGTCTTGATGTTTTTAAATCTTGTAACTTATTCTAATAGACTTTAAAGAACACAACCCTGGAAGAGTTTTAATGTCTTTGAATTCCTTCACATTACCTATACAAGGTTTTTTGTTGTTTAGGGTTGGAATTACCTAACTATTAATAACTACCTACACAAAATCTAACTTAAATTTGATGTCACCATATTTAGTAGGGAATTTTCAAGAATTCACCACTGAATCTTTTCAGAATGAGCAAAATTTCATGTATAATTACTTGTAACCCAAATTGGCCAATTAGTGTGTCAAAATAATTGTCTGGCTACACTGAAGTTAATCAATAGCAGGTGAAATTTGCATAAAATTATTTAGGTTTAGCCCAAAGTTTCTCAACCTTTAAAATGAATACAAACCACTGGGATCTTGTTAAAATACAGGTTTTTATTAGGGCATATGGTGGTCCCTGGGTATCTAAACTTCTAAGGATCTCTCAGGTGATGCTGGGCGCTGTGCATTGACTGGACATGGCCTAGTGGACAGCCTTTCATCTCTTCTGGTTTCTGGCTAAAAAGTTACAAATATCTAGATATTAAGTATAAAATCTACATAGTCAGATGTTTTCCAAAAAACCAATTGTTTAATATCACCTAAAAGATAGGTTAATTCATCATTGTCTATTGCCAACTTTTTTTTTTGAGAGAGCAAGCACATGCATGCTTATGCACAAGAGCAAATGGGGGAGTGGCAGAGGGAGAGAGAGAACCTTAAGGGAGAGAATTGGCGAGGGGCAGAGGGAAAGGGAGAACCTTACAGATCGTGGGGCTTGAACTTACAAACCCTGAGATTGTGACCTGAACCAAAATCAAGAGTCTGTTGCTTAACTGACTGTGCCACCACCCAGGTCCCCTACAACTATTTTAAGGAAGCTAGATATATTTATGACTATTCTAGACCCCACTGCCTTATTTTTTCCACCCTAGAAGGAAACATACCCTTTTCTTCAAATTGAGAAAGAAATGACTGTGCACACTTTCAGCACTTTCCTTTTTATATTTTAGTATTTAGAGCTATTTCTATGGTATAGCAGAAAATGCAAACAGCGTTACAATGTAAATTCATAAGCAGGTTGGTGTTTTATTTGGCTGAGATGAAAATAGGGACGTCCAGGGAATACAGCTATTGGAAAGTTGAATTTTTCATGGGGCCTGATGCATAAAAGCACTAAGCACCTTTCAAAATATGCTAATTGAATTGAACCTACAAAATGTTTCAGGAATAAAAAAAATGCCGCATATGATTCCCTTTGGATGCCATTTCACAATCTTACCACAGAAATACACTAAAAGATGTGAATTCATTTTCATAATAAGTCTGTATAAGGTAATTATAGGGAAGCAATGAAAACAAGTGATACAAGCATTGCCTTAAGGTCTTATTTCTACAGATAATACATGTATAGAAAAAGTTATGAATATAGAAATGATACTGGTTTGCCAGTCATTCCTGGACAGATGGAAAATATATTTTTGATGTGTTTATGTTTTTCTGAAATTTCAAACCAATAATTACAAAGCTGTCATTATTTTATTACAAGAACCTTCCATTAATGAACCAGACCCACTAATGCTTTGTTGACATAGAGTTAACAGTGGATACTTAAAATGATATCCACAAAGGCACCTTTTGTTTTTAAATGCAATTACCTGGTTGTTGCTATAGTGATTTCTAGAAGAGTATGCACATTTGCCCTGTAACCGCCTATGGGTCAAATAAACATCACAGATGTTCTTGATTTTTATTTCTAAAATTGTTAAAGTAAGTCTCAGATATAAACAAGATGCTACAACGCTGTGGAGTGTGCAGGATGATCCCCTAGGTTGAAGTGGGTAATAATCACTGCATTATGCTTCTTACTTTAAGTAGAAAAATTTAAATAAGGGGTATGATACGGTTTATGTAAAAATATATTTGATGTAAGGTATCAATAAGCGATTGATAAAATGAAAACTGAACAAATATATTATGTAAATAGTAAAATGTAGCTGGCCAACTTTGTATTAATGCTTTACATTTCCAGAATAATTTTATGGCTTCATTTGATACCCATGTAGTTAGAAGAATAAACAAAGTAATCAGATACGAAGCAACAGCTTCTAAATCCTCTTGAATCAGACTCCTCCTACCCCTCACTTCTGCAATCGTTGGTTTGATATTTATCTACTATTTCAAAAAAGTACATTTATTTTGTAGTCACCTAAAATCAGATAAAATCTAATAAACTTATGAAGAAGTTACTGCATATATATATATATATATATACATATATATATAATTTTTTCAAATAACATGCTGTTGTTCCACATTCAGAATAAGTTTTTAATTGCCTACAAATAGAAAAAGAAAAGGTGGCTACCATGGAAAGAGTTTTCTGCTAAGCATTTAAGGAATTTCCAAGTTTCTGGCCTGGCCAATCAATATAGGCAGTTATTAGTAGAAATAAGGGAGGTATTACAAGGAGGATTTAGCATACCATAGGAAGGCATGAGGAGTTTATATTTCATGTTTGTAAATGTCAAATCACGTCAAAAAGCTACATTTTAAATTTTACTTTCCATTATTTTAATCATGAAACCAGAAGAAAAGGAAACACAAATTTATCAGTGGGCAGGGGCAATTTATCCAGGAATATATAAATGTGTGTAAGTGATATAGAAGGAATCTGTCACATTTGTCACAACGTGCTTTAACATTGCCTTTCCTTATAACCACATCACACTTAAACTCCATTTCGTGGGGAGGATGATGAAGGGGCTGCTTGTTATTAAAATTGTGACAGAAGAGGAAACTTGACGCTTTTGAAAATCAAGTAATAAACTGAGAAACATGACATAGATTTCTCTCTTCTGTAACATTTATAGCAGTACCATTGGCATCTTCCACTGATATGTCAGTTATGCTTCTTCCATTGAGATTCTTCCGCTTGTGATATGAGAGGGCAGCGTGGAGGTCAGGTTCTATGGTTTGAGTACATGAATGCTGTGTGTGAGTCTGTGTTGGGGGAATGTGATCACGCATATGCTCGGTAAATAATAGCAAGCTGCTCTTTCTGCCTCGGGAGTGTAGTTGTAGCTGATGAGCGTTCCATACTTTGTCAGAAGACGTAAGGCCTTGTTTTGACAAAATAAGTGGATAAGGTTTCTGACAGCCTCTGAAATCAAACATGTAACGGCTTGTGGTGTAACGGTCATAAATTAAGAAGGCTAATCCCTCTAGGGTATGTTCCCCAGGTCCTTTATTACCTGAACCCCCGCTGAGACTGTCTGGAGACTGGTAGCAGGGAGCTGCTTCCACAGCGCAGGTATTTCTCCTGTCAGTTTTAGCAGCTCTTCTGGAAGGGGACTATATCCCCTCCATGGCTCCAGATCCCATGGAAAACATCCTCCACGCCCCCAACTTCCATCCAGGGTCTGGGCTACTTCAGAGGACACTATTTCCCTTTACCTCTCCAGTGTAGGAGTGGTGGGTGGTTTCCTGCAGTTACTAGTATCTTGGCTCCCTTACCCTCCTCCGGTTTGTCCTCAGTTCCTTTTTTATATTCTTAACCAAATCGCTGAAATGAGTTCCCTTTTTGCAACCCTTTGGTTTCCTGGCTGTGCCATGACTGCAATAGTGAAAGTTCAACTAAGTATTATAGTATACCTGTTTCTATCAATTTGTGTCAAATCGCATATTGTCTTAGTGTACAAATTAAAAAGAAAAACTCTCAGATTGAGTGGAAAACTGTAATTTTGCCTCAGAGTCTGAAATGGTCATACTCTGCAAATGTTACCTTAACAGGTGAATGATCCAACACAAGTCAACATATTACCTGATGGAAGTTACCAGTATTTCAAACACAGTTTTAGAGATAATAATCCCTAGGAGATATGCCTTGCACATGTAATGTATTCTGCTCATGAATAAGAAACTAAGAAATCTAAAACTCTATAAGTGAATACATGCTTATTAAGGGCAGCATTATAGTGTTTAAGAACATGGATTATGAAGTTCGAGTCCTAAACCAGCAACTTTTTCTTTGTGATCCTTTGGGTCACTTAGCCTCTTTAGATTTTGATTTCCATGTAAATAAGGAGGGATAATCCTCACAAGCTCCTGTGATATGATTGCTGTTATTTCCATCTTACCGAATAGGAAACTGATTAGTTATTTTGGTCTCTGAAACTCAAAGTCCAATAACTAGTATGGAGAAGAGCTGGATTTTAAATCTCCAAAGTCCTTGTGTTTATAAATGTTTATTTGCAAATATTGCCTTATAAAGTTGTTCAGATCATGTTCTGCCAGCTAGATTTTATTAGCGCTATTAATTTTACTAGCAAACGTTTGTCACAGATCCATCGAGCCATTTTCAGAGGTAGCAAAAATTCAAATGAATAGAATCCAAATTTATGATGCCACAAATGTCACTTGAAATTTTAATTTTGAAAAAAAAATGTAGATCCAAATAAATTTTCAATGAGATTCTTTCCTATAAAGTGAAGACATCATAAATCCAGGGAAAAGTCAGTTTCTTTAAGTGAGTGTAATTTAGACAAATCTTTCTAAAAGAAATAAATAATGAGATGATTAGCCTGTATTTTAATAGTGAGTCATTAAAAGCCTGTTTTTTTTCCCAGAATTAATTATAGAAATTATTTCTTGGATTCTTCTCTCATCTGAATATATGTCAAGATTTAGATAATGCTTAATATTCAGAGAAGCTGAAACTTAAAAGTCTCTGGATATTGTAGTAACATAATTTGCCTTTGAAACTTAAAGCTATAAATTAATGGCAATTAGAAAACCAGTAAATTATCTGTTCTTTGTAATGATATGGCAGGTGGACTTTAAAGAACAAGGGCTAACGAAAGCCCAATTCACTCAACTATGGAAAGTATATGGCCCAATGAAAGAGCTCTCACAGCATTACCTTTTGAACCAAGACATCAAATTCTTAGGACAGAAAGGTTCATGTACCTAAGCAGTTATTTGCTATGGTATATGATTGTAAATATATAGATTTCTTACTAAGAAGAATGAAACAGAAATCTTGCTTTAAAACCTTTTCTAAAATACAGTAGTGAAATCTTTCTTAAGGAAATTGCTTTGTGGCCACTATTATTCCGTATTTCCTTAGAAGTATAGTCACTGCCTCTCCTTTACTTTCATGAAGGATATTCTTCCATCCTGTTCATTAAACGTCTGAGCTTCTTGAAAAGTGCTCAATTATTTTTCTGCCTGCTTATACATACTCTCTTATAATTGTGCTTCTCATTCATCTTAAATGTGAACTTGGGCCCTTCTTTAATCTCAATTTTGGAATGGCAAAGGGAACAAAGCTTGGAAAGCTATTCTGACAATACTTGTATCCAAATGCAAGGAATATTCAGCAGTAAATCTTAGGTGTCCAAAATCCTCATTAAAGTTATGTCTTCTCAATTCAAATTCTTTAAATTCAGGCAAATGCTACAACTTATGTTTTAGCTAATAATATAAGATGACTGAGAGTTTATTCCCCCCTGAGGGAAGAAGTATCATATAAATATTGGTAATCCCAGGGCTTCTAAATTGGATAGAAAAATAAATTGTTAAGCATAAAACACAATTCTGGGATACACTTTGGTAGATAATGTTTACATAGATTATTTTAAGGCTGAGTCATAAAGACCACTGGGACAGCAATATTAATTTGATCATATAAATGACAAAAGGTATTTGAGTGAGACAGCTATTTTTCTTTCTTGATGGAAAACTGAACATGTTGATTTGTTCATCAAAATTCAGAGGTGGGCTGTTTCATTATTTGTGACAACTAATATTCAAAGCTTTCTGTTTTCTATTTATCTTTGCCTTTTAACAAACTATGAGTACTGGCTCAGAAAGAATATATTTCATAAGGTAAAAATGTGATGACACTCTTTAAAATGGTGTGTGACTGAGTAAATGCAAATGAAGGACCACCTTTCTAAATGCAATGACCTTTCTTTATGAGAGAAGTTCACCATTTAGTAATTTGTTTCTGACTGTGTAAAATTAAAGTAGGATAGTTCTCCAGGTAATATGCGAAACTCATGTAAAACTTTACAATTACAAAATACCTCTATATAAATCATTATCTTCCACTCTCACAAATCTAAGTGAAGTAGAAAACGCAGGCATTTTTAATCCCCGTTTAAAAATGTAGGAATTATGATTCAGTAGGATGGAGTAAACCACATGGTAATAAATAGCAGACATAAGAAAAGAACCTGATTCTTCTGAATTATCAATGAGGTGAGAAAATGAATGACTGAGTTGGAAGTATAAAAAGCAAACATCGAAGAGAGAAATATACAGTAGTAAAATGAGAAGAAAGTATGGAAAATGCAGTATGTCTAAGGCTTCTGGAAGGATGAATTGGAGAGGGAGGAATACCTAATTCTCAAAGCAGACGTATGGACTGGTGGTAGGGTATAGTTTGGAGAGGCGGATGAACACTCTTTCCTCCAAGCAAATAGAGACAAAGATAAGTTTAGGAATTTTCAAGAATTACCCCTTGATTGGCTACACATACATTTTTTTAATGCTTTTGGGGACCTTTAATAGGAATCATAAAAATAAGTATTTGAAATTTCTTCTTGAGAATGAAATATTTCTAAATACAAAATATAGCTGCCCTTGAATACAGGTGCCATGAAAATTATAAAGGTGAATTAATAAGATAAAAGGCCTGATCTGACCTCCAATGGCCCGGTCCATCATCGATGGTGTAGAAACCATAGGCTTAGACCAGAATCTGTCAGAATTATTAAAGCTTGATCATCAGGTAAGAATAATTGTGCATTAGGAATTTTGGGGTTGCAAGAAATCAAGATTAATTCAGGATTACTCAAGTTAATAGGGATATATTGAAACAACACATAAGAAAGTAACAAAAAACAATGGGGCACCTGGGTGCTCAGTCGGTTAAGTGTCCAACTTTGGCTCAGGTCGTGATCTCACGGTTTGTGAGTTCGAGCACCTCATCGGGCTCTGTGCTGACAGCTCAGAGCCTGGAGCCTGCTTCGGATTCTGTGTCTCCCTCTCTCTCTGCTCCTTCCCCGCTCATGCTCTGTCTCTCTCTCTCCTTCAAAAATAAATAAAAAACATTTTAAAAAATTCAAAAAAAAAAAAAAGAAAAGAAAGTAACAAAAAACAAGAAGCTCATGAGCCAAGGAATAACACTTCAGTTTCAGGGTCGGTGCAGTCCTGGGAATCATTTTCTTAAGCAGCAAGCATCTTTTTGATTCTCTGCTTCTTGCTGCTTCCTTTTGTATCACATTCACACGTCCTGAGTCAGAGGATGTTATTGGCAGATCTCATCGCCTCGTGGTCCAGAACAGTCCTGTCAGGCCACTTTAATGAGGTATTAGAAAAATTTGTAGATGGTCTCTTGTATTGATTTCTATTGTCTTTATATTATGAGATTCTGTTCAAAAACAGAACAGATTACAAGTAATAACTTTATACTGCTTCCCTGAACAAATGGCTCTTAGCATGTTTTCCTCCAGAGAAAATGTGGGGAGTATCAGTGAAGGTGAGCCTCACAGCTTCTCCTGCTCAGTTATGGTGAGCTACTTGAGCAGAGATAAGCAATTGGACATAAGGCAGAAGCTGGAACTTGGGACTGAGACTGCAGTAGGAATTCCCCCCGCAGAATTTAAAGCTGCTCCATCAGCTGCAGGCAGCTGACAGCAGCTTTTTATCCGGAAAAGATTTTGCCTGATGTTTTCTAAAATTCTGGAAAATCATTCAACTTGTCAGTGAAGCTGAAAAGACAGGCTCTTTGATATGTAGCAGCAGTTTGGAAACTCTTCTGCTCTTCTCAGCTGTCAGGGTGGGAGGGAACTTTTCAACGTGCATCATCATAGAAGATATTTCAGGACATGATTATCTTAGAAGTTTAAGAGTAAGATGCGTCCAAGGCCAAAGACATTGTTAGACTCTGAGATCTCTGGTGAATTGAAGGGCATCAGAAGTGATGGGCACTTATGCTCACTCACCCCACTAGAGTGAATGAGGATATATACATCAGTTAGAAAGGCAGTGTAGTTGAGAGTAAGGACTTTCAATAGGTTTTGTTTCACATGTCAATTCAAATCAAATGGCAGTGACTTCTTAAAGGTATTCCTGGAGAAAAGTATCTATGATCTCACTATTGCAAAGGTCATTTATGAACCAGCAGCATCAGCATCATCTGGGCTGCACCCACGACCTAGCAAATGAGAATCTGTACTCTCAGTTGTGGCAAATATGCATAATAGTAAAATTTATCATGTTAACTATTTTTAAATGTTCTGTTCATAGTGGTGAGTATATTCACAGTGTTGTGCAACCAATCTCCAGAACTTTTTCATCTTGCAAAACTGAAACTCTATACCTATTATACAACAACTACAATTTGGATGAATCTCGAGGACATTATGTATGCTAAGAGAAATAAGCCAGTCACAAAGAGACAAATACTGTATAATTCCATTTTTATGAGAATCTGTATTTTAACAAGATCCTCACATAGTTAATTTGAGCATTAGGGTACTAATTTAGATTGTATCTCTGAGCTCAGTAGGTATTAGCATCATAAAAGGTTAACAGCACAATTATTGGACTTTTATCACTGGTAGAGTAGAAAGAACTTGAATTTTGAGTTCAAATAGATCAGTTTATAATCCTAGCTCTATTGCTTACCAGCCATTTGATAATGGATAATTTAAATACTCTAAGCCTCATTTTTAATAATCTGTAATATGGTCATGATAAAAACCCATTATGGATTTTCATGATGGTTCAAGGAGATGCGTGCTGAGTATTTATTGCAGCCCTTGGCACATACTAAGAGTACTTAATAAATAATTTACTATTATTGTTACCTGGATCAAAAACACTCCAGCATTGCCCTTTTAAACATATTTGGTATTCTAGAGGTAATAAGTCCTTGAAATTTATAGAATCTTGACCTAAGAGAACAATTTCAAATAAACATATGGAAGATGATTTAAGGACATGGGAATTACGAAAGTCAAAAAGCTGTGTAATTTCTAATAACTTTGAAAGCTATCATTAGAAAAGACTACATATAAGGCACCCCAATAACTACAGAATTTGCTTCTTTCTGCCTCCAGAAGGATTTTCACAACCAATCCAAGAATCTATTACTATTATTCAAAGTTATCAACTTTAGGGGCACCTGGGTGGCTGGGTCGGTTGAGCACCTGACTTCAGCTCAGGTCATGATCTCACAGCTTGTGAGTTCAAGCCCTGCATGGCCCTATCAGCACAGAGCCCGCTTCGGATCTTCTGTTCCCTTCTGTCTCTGCCCCTTCCCTACTTCTGTGCTCTCTCTCAAAAATAAATACATCTTAAAAAACACACACACACAAAGCTATCAACTTTAATTATGAGAATATTTTAACTAATGCTGTTTCTCCTAATGAAGTTTGAACTAATTCATTTCACCTTTTATGCCTGGAAAAAAAAAGTGTGGTAACTATTAGGTATGATACAGACACACTCAAGCTTAAATAATGATTTAATTCCCTTAGACCATTTTACCTAGTTTAATTCTCTCAGTCATTTTACCATGAGCACCAACCAATCCTTTTATCTTTCATTATGGCCTCAAATGAGTGATGCTGGATAATAGTTTTCTCACAAAATTTCCTGAACCAATTTTTTAAATGTTTTTTTTTTCATTTGTTTTTGATACGGAGAAACAGAGCATGAGCAGGGGAGGGGCAGAGAGAGAGAGAGAGACACAGAATCTAAAGCAGGCTCCAGGCTCTGAGCTGTCAGCACACAGCCTGACGTGGGCTCGAACTCACAGACTGTGAGATCATGACCTGGGCTGAAGTCGGACGCTTAACTGACTGAGCCACCCAGGTGCCCCCCGAGCCAGTTTTTAATGCATCTCAACTTTACACCTAATAGCTTGTTTAGTCGTCACATCCCTAATTTATTATTTTTAATTTTTTAATGTCTTATTTATTTTTGAGAGAGAGAGAGAGAGAAACTAGACAATGAGTGGGGGAGGGGCAGAGAGCGAGGGAGACACAGAATCTGAAGCAGGCTCCAGGCTCTGAGCTGTCAGCACAAAGCTCACTGCGGGGTTCTAACTCATGAACCACAAGATCATGATCAGAGTAGAAGTCAGATGCTTAGCTGACTGAGCTACCCAGGCGCCCCTATCACATCCCTCATTTAGATCTGAGACTTATTATGTCTCTAATCCAATGTGATACATTAGTAGACAGCCTGCATTTTCTTAATCAATGACAGAAGCTATTCTTAAAACACGGAATCAAAATATGTTACTGTTTGTGAGTAGTTCAATTTTTATTTTCTTTGTAAAGATTACTGTTTAAAAAACTATCCTAAAGGTGGTAGCAATGAAAAATCAGGGAAAACATTAATGTTGGAATTAGCATGGATAAGGAATTTGATTCCAGAGGGTTAGGAACAAGAAGAAAAATAAAAGTTAAAAAATGAAATTACTAGAGAGACTTCTTAGGAAAGACTTCTCATAAAAAGCAAAATTAAATGTTATGGTGACAAGCTATGTGAAAAGCCAAGGGAATGAAAATAGATGCTTTATTGTGAAAGAAATAGATCCCACATAATGGAAGTAAAAACTGTCTTGTTTTGTTTTGTTTTAAGTCAATGTATATTGATTAAACTATGTGTTAAAGCAAAACAAATTTTATAAAAGGATACACACATTTAATTCTAATGTGTATCAATTCGAGAAGAAAGACTCTTGAACAAAATAATATATTAGATTAAAAATTATGCAGTCTGGGGTGCCTGGGTGGCTCAGTCGGTTAGGCATCTGACTTCAGCTCAGGTCGTGATCTCATGGTTCACGGGTTCGAGCCCTGCATGAGGCAAAGGGCTTTGTACTGGCAGCTCTGAGTCTGGAGACTGCTTTATGGATTCTATGTCTTCCTCTCTCTCTGCCCCTCCCCTGCTCATACTCTGACTCTCTCTCTCAAAAATAAATAAAATATTTTTTAAAAATTATGCAATCTGCTTAGGTAAAGAACTGTATTTACTTTTCAAATTATATACACTTATATATGTACATATATATACAATATGTGTTTATGTGTAAAGAAATAATAGTAGCCTTTATAATTGTTTATATATAAGTAGAGCTCTTTAGCTATATCCCATGGATAAATGCCTAGTAGTGCAATTGCTGGGTCGTAGGGTAGTTCTATTTTTAGCTTTTTGAGGAACCTCCATGTTTTCCAGAGTGGCTGCATCAGCTTGCATTCCCACCAGCAGCACAAAAGAGTTCCCCTTTCTCTGCACCCTTACCAACATCTACTGTTTCCTGAGTTGTTAATTTTAGCCATTCTGACAGGTGTGTGGTTTTGATTTGTAGTTCCCTGATGATAACTGATGTTGAGCCTCTTTTCATGTATCTGTTAGCCTTCTGGGTGTCTTCTTTGGAAAAGTGCCTGTTCATGTATGTTTCCCATTTCTTTACTGGATTACTCATTTTGGGGATATTGAGTTTGATAAGTTCTTTATAGATTTTGGATACTAAGTCTTTATCTGATATGTCATTTGCAAATATCTTCTCCCATTCTGTTGGTTGCCTTTTAGTTTTGCTTATTATTTCCTTTTCTACACAGAAGGCTTTTATCTTGATGAGGTCCCAAAAGTTCATTTCTGCTTTTGTTTTCCTTGACTCCAGAGACATGTCAAGTAAGAAGTTGCTACAGCCAATGTCAAAGAGATTGTTGCATGTTTTCTCCTTTAGGATTCTGATGACTTCCTGTCTCACATTTAGGTCTTTCATCCATTTTGAGTTTATTTTTGTGTATGGCATAAGAAAGTGGGCCAGGTTCATTCTTCTGCATGTCACTGCCCAGTTTTCCCAACAAATTTGTATAATTTCTATTGAATATTTTCAAATTCACTGATATTTTCACTATTATTAACCTTTTAAGCCCTTCAGATACAGTCTTCAGTTCTAGTATAGTATTTTTTTTATTTCTAGCAAATCAGAATTTATTTTATAGTTTTAATCACTGTTGACATACATTTTCTATTTATACATGTTGTCCACTTTCTTCCTTTAGATCTTTTAACATATTACTCATAGCTATTTAAAAGTCCCTATCTGAAAATTTCAGCAAATGAGCCCACCACAGGGTTACTTCAGCTTATGTTTTCTCTTTTGACCATGGGTCACATTTTATTGTATCTTCACATGACTCATTTTTTAAAATTATATTTTGCACATTGTGTGTAAAAGATAGCAAATATATATTAATGTATTTTCTCCTCAGAAAATTGTATGTGTTTTCTGTCAGATTCCTACTTTGGCAAGGTGGGGGGAGGTTGAGTCAATCGTATGTACAAGTATGTGGGGTCTGAGCTCTCTTGCAACATAGATTCAGTTCCCCACAGCCCTCAAATATTTCAAGGGTGAGATCAAGACTTTGTTTTAGCAGGGCTAAGGATGTGAACAAGATGAAACTTCTCAAGACCTCATTATGTTTTACAGATAGCTTCTAGCTTTCCAAACTCTGGAACATTATCTCTGCTCTGGAGCCCAGGTGATGACTTTTGGGATTACTGGAGAATTCTTACTGCTTTCCAGTCTATCTATCTGTACCTCAGGAGATCTCTCACTGCCCTGCTGCTTTGCCTTGAGGCTTTAGAGAATTGCTGCAGTGAACTCCATGTAAACCTGGGTTTCCTGGTGAAAATTATGTTAGCTCTCCTGCTTGATCCCTGTCTTTTTATGACTGCAACAGTGGATTCCATGAAGCCCAGAGTGCCTTGAAAGATTTTTTTCTCAACTCTGTCATGACTCCACCTTTTTCACACTCTCAGGCCCATGAAAAAGAGTTGTGAGTGGAGATGGACTCACTTCATGACCAGTATGCCTCAACATGCTAACCCACCGAAGTCTCTGCATGGACATCATATATCTGTTAAAAGTTCAGTTAGTTTGTCCTTATCCATGGCTCCCACAAATTCTTCCTTCTGCTTTCTGCCAGGAATGAAAGCAATCATTAGTTCATTTATTTCTATGAATTGGTAAATTTTTCAGTTTTTTCTTAAGCTTAGGATAGGAGTAATGGTCTCTTAAGACTTTCTACATACTAAGTTTTATTTTTTTCTTTGACTTCTAAGAGTGACAAATAAGTCAGCTTAGTTTTGAAATTGTCCTTAATTACAAAAGTGTTTGGAAATCTCTTCAATTTTACAAGTATATAAAATGCTAAAGATGGAGTGTCAGAAGAACCAGAAAGTGGCAGAGATAGTTCTGAAAATGAATATGACTAGAAAGTTTCCTGTGACAAATTGTGGACTAATTAGATTTGAAGTAGATGCACTTTTAGTTTTCAGAGTCTCCATATATTGTGATTCTACTTGACTTTGAAGAAAATAACAAAAGCAGGACCCAAATGATGATATTTCTTTAATGAGTTGTTTTTAGACACCCTTATGTCTACCAAGGTCTTGTTTTGCAAGATGATAAGTTTAAAAGCTGTAGCATGTCTTACAGCTTCCAACTAACAAATTAAAAGAACAAACAATAAAATAAGGTCACTAGTTAACATTTTTATATTAAGTGATACGTTTTAACTTAAGAAAATAAGTTTTTTTCTTATAATAAAATCATTTTATAAATCTCCAAGTTATTAAATCAATGTTATAGTCATAAGAGATTGTGCAAATTACTGCATACATTTTCATTTCCTTTTTTTCTTCTGAAAAATATTTATTACCAAAAAAAAAGTCAATATATTTTATATATCTAGGATAAAGTGCCTACTGATATAATCATATAGGAATATCATTCTGGAAAGAGTTAATAGAGAAATAAATTTTCATAGATTTAAGCTATACAGACACATTTATCACTCTCTCCTGGGATTAGGGCTTTCAAGTCTTATGTTTATTAAATACAAATGTTTTAGTACTTTTTTATTATAACTGTTATTTAGGTATCTGAAACCATTAATATACTTGTTTTAACTTTTTTAAATTAATGGTTTACTTATTTTATCTTTCAGTGTAATTATTATACAGAAGCAGTCACTGTACTAAGAAGTATTATAATAAGTACTGGATCAAAGAAAATAAAGACTAGAATATTGTTTAACATGAAGCATGGACTACATATGGAAATAAATGGATTTTTTTCATATGATGCTAGAAATGTATATTTCCTGTTTCTCTTCCTCAAGAGTAAAAATATCCATGCACAGATTTCAGTGACCAGACACTCTCAAACTGACTTTCCACTCACAGAATATTTTTTTTTTATTTTCTCTTTTCTTTTTTCTTTTCTTTCTTTCTCTCTGGCATTGGATTCTGAGATTCCATCTCAATTCTTTCTTCTGGAATTTATTTCATCTTCTGTATTTCATGCATTTCAAAACTTTTTATACTACTTGGGTTCTGTATAGCATAATCAGTAGCTCCACACAGTTACTTTCTGCTTTTGGTTTGTAAACTCCTTGACAGCTGAGTCCTAGTATTCATGTGTTTACTTTATTTAAAAAATAAATAAATATAGCACTAATAATATGTCAAGTGATGTTCTAAATGCTTTATGTTCATTCATTTAATTACTATAACAATCTCATTAACTAGATACTGTAATTATCTGTATAATAAAAGTA
This sequence comes from Prionailurus viverrinus, assembly GCF_022837055.1. Classification (NCBI taxonomy): domain Eukaryota; kingdom Metazoa; phylum Chordata; class Mammalia; order Carnivora; family Felidae; genus Prionailurus; species Prionailurus viverrinus. The sequence continues at coordinate 58,334,655 of NC_062565.1, read as the reverse complement.
TCATTCGTCTTCTAATCCTTCTAGTACCTAGCACATGAGAAATGTCCGTTAAATATTGAGTTAAACTTCAACTGTTAGTTTAGTGGTATGCATTTATTTAATGTCAGTGTTCTTGGAACTCCATTACATTGTGTGGGTTACAAATATGACTAATGCAGTTCTTTACTCCACAATCAAATCTGGGAAAATGACATAAAGAAGATAATGACTTATTTTCCTGGAGAGTGCAGACACATCAGGGTATGATCAGGAAACTGTGCATCAGTTGGTCATTTAATAATATGTAGGCATACAGAAAGCTGGTAGGAGGAATTCAAGCATTCTAAGCAAAGGGAAAATAGAGAAGTTTGACATACTTGGAGAACTACAAAGTTTAGTGTGGTCACACCACATAATGAAATATATAAGCAGAGTAAAAAGAATTAGGTGTGAATTATTTTGTTTATCCCCTTTATTTTTTTATTTTATTTTTTTTTTAATTTTTTTTTTCTCAACGTTTATTTATTTTGGGGACAGAGAGAGACAGAGCATGAACAGGGGAGGGGCAGAGAGAGAGGGAGACACAGAATCGGAAACAGGCTCCAGGCTCCGAGCCATCAGCCCAGAGCCCGATGCGGGGCTCGAACTCACAGACCGCGAGATCGTGACCTGGCTGAAGTCGGACGCTTAACCGACTGCGCCACCCAGGCGCCCCTGTTTATCCCCTTTAATGCCATACAAAGAAGTTCAGATTTCATCCTGACCTGATTTTTCCAAAATGCATTATTAGGGAGCATTGGTTCTGTGTGGTGTTCCATGGAACAACAAATAAATTTGAACAAAACAGGTAGATTTTTAGGATAAAATAATTTTGAGAAATTGTGTGCTGTAATATATCTTGCACTTTGAAAGACAGAATATATAAGTATATTAAAAATTCTTAGAAGCATTGCAGTATAAAAATCTGTTTATTGTTATTTAGTACAGAAATCTCTTTATATATTTGATGACAGAACTCTTTTTTAGTGTAACTTCAATTAATACCTACAGAACAGATTTGAGAAAACAATGTTATGTTTTACCAATGTTACAGACTTTGTGTAGAAGCTTCTATCCAGTGGCAGTATATAAATGGATTGAAAGAGACAAGGTGAAGGTCTCTGGTAGGAGTTTTTTGTTTTTTGCTTTTGTTTTTGTTTTTGCTTTGCTTTGTTTTGTTTTGTTTTGTTTTGTTTTACTAAGCCACACAGGGATAATTACCAAGAGAGAGAGATACTGAGATGCTGAGAACTTTAAGGTAGCTGAGATGGATGGGTATAGATACTTTTAAGATAGAGTTCAGAGTAAAAATTACCAGACAGGTAAAAGGAAAATCAATAACTTTCATATTTTTTTTTAGAGTGTGCACACATGTGAGCGGGTGAGTGGGGAAAAAGAGAGAGAGAGAGAGAGAGAGAGAGAGAGAGAGAGCATCTTAAACAGGCTCCACACTTAGCTTATAGCCCAACAAGGGCCTCCATCCCAATACACTGGGATCATGACTTGAGCCGAAATCAAGAATTAGACACTTAGGGAAGCCTGGGTGGTTTGGTTGGTTAAACATTTGACTTAGGCTCAGGTCATGATCTCGCTTTTCGTGGGTTCAATCCCCGCATTGAGTTCTGTGCTGACAGCTCAGAGACTGGAGCCTGCTTCAGATTCTGTGTGTGTGTCTCTCTCTCTGCCCCTCCCCTGCTCATGCACTTTCTCTCTCTCTCTCTCTCTCTCCCTCTCTCTCAAAAATAAGTAAACATTGAAAAAATTAAAAAAGAAAGGGCTAGACACTTAACTGATTGAAGCCACCAAGCACCCTATCTTTCAGATTTTTGATACGAATGAGTAGATCTTTGCCATAAACAAAAAATAGGAAATTCAAGGCAAAACACAGTCTAGGAGAAAGGTAAAGATTAAATATTCATATATGAATTTGAGTCCTTGTGGAACATCTGGGTAGAACAATCTAGGAGACAACTGGCTTTTAAGGAATAGGTGAGTTCTTGAGAGAGATAATAGAAGAACCCTGGGATTAAGAGGCATAAAAGAGACTATTCAATAGTCTCTTGTAACACAAAAGGAGGTACAAGAGCATATAGAGATGGGGAAGCCAGGAGGGAGATAGTTACTGAAAAGAGCAAACCAAAAAGTCCCTAGTAGTTGGCTGATCATGGGGAGGAGGTTTTGGAAGGAACAAGACAGGAACACTTGCCAATGAATGACCACAAGCAATGAAAATGAAAACACAGAAAAGCATGAAAGATATAGCAACTAGTTTTCATACTTGAGAAAATATTTTCAAGATTTTCTTCTTAGAGTCATTTAAATTTTTGATGCATTGTTGATTGATATTTTATAATATGAACTAGTTTTTACAGGCTCTAGAACTGTGGTTCCATGAGTCTATACATGCTTCTATATACATTTACTGGGATCTGTGTGGAACTTTGTGTTGCTCAAAGATGCCTTAAATGAAAGAATTCTCAATTTGAGGCAAAACAGTGTTTTGAGAAATACTGAAAAATTATTACTTTTCAGTATCTTTGTACGCTTCTTGTTATCTTCCTATTTTTACCTTTTCCTTAGGTGTAAAATTTCAAGACTTTGTAACTCTTCTACTGGAGATATAGGTAAAGTGTTGCACAATTAAACACATATCTTTGTATCCTCTTAAGTTTTTATTTGTTTGTCCTTAGTGTCTTGTTATCATATGTAAAATAAGAAGTACCTTATGTTATTTTTTATGAATAGGAAATCTTAGACTAATCAACAAATTACCTCTTTAATTACCCTAAGCATTGATTTCATAGTCACATTCCATTGAATTTTACCCATAGTTTTAAAAATAAAATAAAATAAAATAAAATAAAATAAAATAAAATAAAGCTTGTCACTCTATTGTATCAAGGTGTCAAAAATAGTTATATAAATGATAAACTGTTTCAAATATATATAGTCAGGAAATAAAAATGCCTCAGAACTTATACTGCATTTTTTATTTGCAGAAATTGGCTTGCAGGCATCATCTTATTTTATTAAAATCATTGCATAAAAAAGGAGCAGAAGAAGACCCCTGGGCCTGGCATATCAACTACATTTTGTCTTACTCATTTCTATTTTCTATTCCCCTTTTGGTTGTTATTTAAACCAGACAATAGAGCCCCGCCATATGTTGAACTCAGCAGCTCTCACCTAAATGTGTTTCTGTTTCAAATGTAAGATCATTTGTTGACTGTTGAAAGATTCAGTAAATCTCTATATTTTGTGTGGCTCCTGGGCTTGTTGTACTTAATTCTCTTTAATCTACGTGTTTCCACTTATCTCTAGCAAAAGCATTCAAAATTTAGGAAAGAGACTTTTAAACAGTTTTTTGTTTGTTTATCTCATTTTTGTTTGTTTGTTTGTTGCTTCACTTAAAGGATAATCAAGTATTCCCAAACTATGATCCCCAGCATGGTATCTGCTTTCTCGATATCTTATGAATGGAGTGTGGTATATAAATATCGTCTGGACACTTAGAACTTAAGAGTCAGTAAGTCAGTATGATTATGTAGCTCAGTATTGGGACAAAGTCTGGATGTTGGTAAACTTGGGTTCAAGTTCCAGGTAGGCCACTAAATACTTGATAATGTAAGTTAGTTAATTCTTTCCATTTATTTAGAAACCTATACTGAAGAATAATTGTACATGCCTTCACTTTTTACCTCCCAGATCTTCCTCTTTATCCCTTCTTCCCAAGATGGTCAGTAGGCAGGATGTAATTTCAGATGTGATGATACTCTAAAAAACAGAACTTCAAAAATTTATTAAAACGTGGGATCCTATGTACATTTTGTACATAGAAAATAATGTAATACATATGGTACAGCACATATTATATTGTCAACATATAATTTGGCCATCATATAATTTTAAGTATCTGGAAAAATAATTCTTTTAATAACTTAGGTCTATTTAAGTTTTATCCTAGTATTTTTAACTTTGAACAAATTTAGAGTTGACATAATTGAATAAATATATGTGGAACCACCTTACAAATACTCTATATATACGCTTTAAAAATTAAGATCACTGTGGCAAAAATATTGATCAGAGAATGTGTACCGCTATGTATACTTTTTGTGGACAAAAGTATGTATTTCCTATTTATAAATTGGAAGAAGCTATTTTATTAGCCTTTGTTATGATGACATCCTAGAAAAGTTAAGCTTTTATAAGTGATCTTCAGCTCCATATCTCTCTCATCATATTTCCTGGATTATAAGGAAAGACTATAAAGATACAAAATTAAATAACACAGATTAGAAAACAACAGAGAAATAAATACTAGAAGGAGAATTAAGCAAAAACACTATCCAATCATGGAAATCTTTTGTTATTAATTCGATAAATAGTTAATCTCATAATTTTGGCTTATTCTTTAAATGGATGGCTTGCTAAAAATTTCAGAAAGAAGGGTGGGCTTTCCTTGAACTATCACAAACATCAAATAGAAAAATCTTACCACATTAACCTGAATTCTGTCCTAATCATTCAGGGAGTTTCACCTGACCTAGTCACACCATCTCTTCATTTCTCTGGATCCTTTCTCTCTTTTATTGCCTTTGGTCATAGCCCATCCTTTGTGAAGAACCAAACAGAAATTTTTTTCCTCCTTACTTTTTTTTTTTTTGAAATTTATTGTCCAATTGGTTTCCATACAACACCCAGTGCTCATCCCAAAAGGTGCCCTCCTCAATACCCATCACCCACCCTCCCCTCCCTCCCACCCCCCATCAACCCTCAGCTTGTTCTCAGTTTTTAAGAGTCTCTTATGCTTTGGCTCTCTCCCACTCTAACCTCTTTTTTTTTCCTTCCCCTCCCCCATGGGTTTCTGTTAAGTTTCTCAGGATCCACATAAGAGTGAAAACGTATGGTATCTGTCTTTCTCTGTATGGCTTATTTCACTTAGCATCACACTCTCCAGTTCCATCCACGTTGCTACAAAGGGCCATATTTCATTCTTTCTCATTGCCACGTAGTACTTCATTGTGTATATAAACCACAATTTCTTTATCCATTCATCAGTTGATGGACATTTAGGCTCTTTCCATAATTTGGCTATTGTTGAGAGTGCTGCTATGAACATTGGGGTACAAGTGGCCCTATGCATCAGTACTCCTGTATCCCTTGGGTAAATTCCTAGCAGTGCTACTGCTGGGTCATAGGGTAGGTCTATTTTTAATTTTTTGAGGAACCTCCACACTGTTTTCCAGAGTGGCTGCAGCAATTTACATTCCCACCAACAGTGCAAGAGGGTTCCCGTTTCTCCACATCCTCACCAGCATCTATAGTCTCCTGATTTGTTCATTTTGGCCACTCTGACTGGCCACTCTGAGTGTGGTTTTGATTTGTATTTCCCTGATGAGGAGCGACGTTGAACATCTTTTCATGTGCCTGTTGGCCATCTGGATGTCTTCTTTAGAGAAGTGTCTATTCATGTTTTCTGCCCATTTCTTCACTGGATTATTTGTTTTTCGGGTGTGGAGTTTGGTGAGCTCTTTATAGATTTTGGATACTAGCCCTTTGTCTAATATGTCATTTGCAAATATCTTTTCCCATTCTGTTGGCTGCCTTTTAGTTTTGTTGGTTGTTTCCTTTGCTGTGCAGAAGCCTTTTATCTTCATGAGGTCCCAATAGTTCATTTTTGCTTTTAATTTATTTTTCCTCCTTACTAAAGCCTTGGAACCAAAAATATAACTTTGGGGTTGTGCCTTCCATCCTAATTATTTTTTAAGAAAGTGTTCTCCATACACTGTATCTGGCCAAAAGAAGATATAGAAGTTTCCTGATTTGTGGTAATTGAGAGAAGGAGTAGTAATAAGTGAATGAAAATCCTACAATCACATGGCTTTGGAGATACTTATATGAATCTAAATATACATTCATAATTCAATTTTTTAAAAAAGTCAAAATGAGGAATTCTTGGGTTGGATAAGCGACAGACTTCAACTCAGGTCATGATCTCAGGATACGTGAATTCCAGCCCCACATAGGACTCTGTGCTGACAGCTCAGAGCCTGGAGCCTACTTTGGATTCTGTCTCTCTCTCTCTCTCTCTCTCTCTCTCTCTCTCTCTCTCTCTGCCCCTCCCCCACTCACACCCTGCCTCTATCTCTCTCAAATATAAGTAAATATTTTTTAAAAAGTTAGGGGTGCCTGAGTGGCTCCGTCGGTTGAGCGTCCGACTTTGGCTCAGGTCATGATCCCACGGTTTGTGAGTTTATGTCCCTGAGTTTATGTCTGAGCTGCTGACAGCTCAGAGCCTGGAGCCTGCTTCAGATTCTGTCTTCCTCTCTGTCTGCCCCTCCCCACTCATGCTTTGTCTCTCTCTGTCTCTCAATAATAAATAAATGTTAAAAAAATTTTTTAATAAGACAAAAGAAAAACAGGACAATCAGGTGACAAGTGTTGACTAGAAAGGGGCAGAATGGAACAAACTCACTGACATAGTCTGCTTATTGCCAAAAATTAGAGAGTCTTACAGATAGTCTTTCTTATTTTTAGAGGTTCCTTTTTAATATTTCTTTTTTTTTTAATTTTTTTTCAACGTTTATTTATTTTTGGGACAGAGAGAGACAGAGCATGAACGGGGGAGGGGCAGAGAGAGAGGGAGACACAGAATCGGAAACAGGCTCCAGGCTCTGAGCCATCAGCCCAGAGCCCGACGCGGGGCTCGAACTCACGGACCGCAAGATCGTGACCTGGCTGAAGTCGGACGCTTAACCGACTGCGCCACCCAGGCGCCCCTATTTCTTTATTTTTGAGAGAGAGTGTGAGTGGGAAAGGGGCAGAGAGAGAGAGGGAGACCCAGAAACCAAAGCAGGCTCCAGGCTCTGAGCTGTCAGCATAGATCCTGATGAAGCGCTCGAACTCAGGAACCACGAGATCATGAGCTGAAGTTAGATACTTTACCAACTGAGCCACCCAGCTGCCCTAGTCTTTCTTATTTTTAATTCTCTGAACATATCTGTTTTAATTAATCAGTTCCTAGACAGACAACTGTGAAACAAGAACTTCATGTCTAGAGGATTTAGTTGGAAGCTCAAATAGCCGTGTTTAAATGCTAAAACTGTTAACCATTTCACCTATAGAAAAAAAAAACAGCTTTATAAACCTTAACTAAAATTATGTGTCCTGTCCTGACATTTTGTTCCTTTGAAAAGATATTGCAAAATAAATGCCTCCTACTATCAAATATGTAATTGATCATCCATATGTTCTTTTGACCACCCAAACAACTGAGTTATTTTCTTTTCATCTTTAAATGTGTACTTCACATAGCTATCACCTGGAGAACTTAGCATTCAGATACACTTAATGATATTTTATGCTTTCCTTTGACATTCTTTTATTTATAAATTGTACTTTCCATTTTTAACCTTCAGAGATCAAGTATATTTGAAATTGAAAAAACTTGAACAAGTGAGGAGAACAGTAATTCAGGTCAGAGTCCATTAGAGCACATTTGGATGAGAGGTATTAGTGAGAGTCAGATACTTCCTGCTCAGCCTCTGACCCCTAAGTTCCCACCTTCTACCTACTTACCCAGTTGAGAGATTTAAGAGACCTTAGGCTTATCAGGACATTGTTTCTTTTATCAAGTTTGTTTTTTTTTATAAGACCATGAGATATCTTCAATTTGTCTTTAAACACCACCTAGGCTGCCCCTTTTGAGCACATTTCCTTGTTCTGGCTCCATGTTGGACACTTAAGATTTCTTCCCATCTACCTCTCTGCCTCTCAAATCTAAGTTGATACTCTTTTTAAAATGATCACAATAGTTGAAGTAGTGGGTTATTTATCACATGTGGTGTATAGCATAGTGGTATTTTCCCTATAAGTAGACATAAAATGAAATTATTTTTCTTAACCCCATATAACTAGGAATCATCAGTTGAAGTGAACACCCACTTGTATGTCATACAAAGTCACCCCATATGTGAATTTATGTTCCCAATTTTTCAGTTTGCATATATTGCACACCAAAGTCAGAACCTCACCCCAAATATCTTCCAGAAGTCTTCCTTTAGCTATAATGTTCTTCTGTCCCAAAAGTAAATAACTTTACTTCCCACATATGAAAATGCATGTTTATGTATTTCTAATGTATTTATTCATGCATAGGCTCACTTGTTCAATGAATATTTGAGCATTTCTTATGTGCCTATAAATGTGGAGGATAAGAAAAATATTCTTTTAAGGCAAAACTATTTCTTCCCACTCCATGTGCTCAATGACTAACAGAGATTAAAGGACAGCCAAAGCTTCCATTATATGCTAAATGAGTGAACAAGTGATTGAATCAGTATAGTTTCTGTTTTCCTGAAAAACACACTTACAAATGGAAAATAAGAGATTGATGGGAGTAAAATAGTAAAATGTGTCACTACAAAAAATATTGTACAACAAGGAAAAAGTTACACTATTAACGTAATAGTTAAGTCCCAAATTAGTCGTGCCACATTGCCAGTTGGGAACTTGGAACATCTGCCACCCTTTTCAAGAACTGCATGTCTTAGTTGCTCCTGCCCTTAGTGATTCTGTGTTAGAGTCTGTCAGTGAGAAACACTGTGGCTGGGTCTGAAGGTGGAATGGAAGAAGCAGCCATAATTTTTGCAGCTGCAGGCTGAGGTATGGGCAAGATCCCGGAATCATTCATTTCAGGTTGTACTCGGCTGAGACAGCAGGACCGTGATCGTTAAGAATTACCTCTTTTGGGGGTGCCTGGGTGGCTCAATCAGTTATAAGCATCTGGACTCTTGGTTTCAGCATACATCATGATCTCACAATTCGTGAGTTTGAGCCCCGCATTGGCTCTGTGCAGATAGTGTGGAGCCTGCTTCGGATTCTCTCTCTCCCTCTTTCTCTGTCCCTCCCCTGCTTGTGCACTCTCAATAAATAAATAAATAAATAAATAAATAAATAAATAAATAAATAAATAAATAAATAAAAGAATTACTTCTCTTTGTGTTGCAGACTGAAATCATCTGTGGTAGCCCTCCATGAGTCCTAGCTTGTAGGCAAGTTCTTGAAACCTATCTGATCAGCTGAGATCCTGATCTTCACTGTTCTGTCACACCCTTAGTGGTGTAAGCCTCAAATTCCCTGAATTGAAATCTTTCATACCTGGAACACAGAGAGTGACTTCTATTTTTTCAACCAAATCCTAATTAATATATCAGTCTTCTAGAAAAAGAGAGTTTTAAATACCAAAGCAAAAGATGATATCAAACTAAATAATTTTGTATGTGCTATGAAGAAGGTCACAGTGCCTGAAGCAAAGTTAATAGGTTCATTGAACAAATGGAAATCTCAGGATAAAGTTTTGAAAATGTAATACCTATACATCCATCCCCCCACAACCCACCCACTTGTATGAAATAGACTTTTCTTGTCACTCTCAAGTAATAAAAATATCCTGCAGTAAGTTTATTCCCCATGGTGTCTTAATCATTAATATTTATATAAAACTCACTATTATAATAAAAATTCAAATTCCATTCAAAATCAAGTTCTCTTGCATAGCTCAGGCACCCTGCAGGGAAGAAGTCTATAAGTGGGAAAGAGGTCCTTGGTTGGATTCTTTTACTGTTATTTAGCTGATATCAAACCCTTCTAGGGTTGGAAGAGGTAGAAGAAAAAAATCTGATATACGACAGATATGATATGATATTATAGGAAAAAAAAATCTTACCTAAAAAGTATCAATCAGGGATGTGTTTCTTATGAATGTGGCTGGACAAGCCTGACTCATATGGATAGTTTTGTGACTTTTTCCAGAACATCCCCTTTTCCACTACTGGGTCTCTCCAGCAGTTCTCAGATGGGTTCATACCCTCTTAGCCAGCTTTGGACCTCTATGGAGAGGCTTGCTGAGTCTCTCTCTGTTGGGTCCCATCAATCCTCCAAGTATACCTCTTGACCAGAAGCTGTTACAGTCCAAAGCTGTTTTTCCTCCTTCCTCTCCTTTGATAAAGGTCTATATTAAGTCCAGAAAAAAACATATAACATTGAACCACTCTTTCGTGGGAGTATGGTTTCTTTCCAAGCTCAATTCTCTTTTCATTTTGCTGTATGGTGATAGCTTTAGCCACTGTCTCTTACCCTTCAAATTCCTTGGTGTGAGTTAAGACACCAGTCCATCCTTTTATAAAATTTCCAAGAGACACATACAAAACTCTGTGAATGGTTCCCTTCCTCCCCTGCCTCCCAAATTTGATTTGAGGTGGAGATAAAGCACCATTCTTTCCTTATGGTTTGAAGGACTCACATCACATGGACAATATGTTCCAAAGATATTGTCTAACTTTTAACCTCTTGTCACCTTTTTTATTTTAACCCCTTCACTTCTTCAGATTGGTGAGGAGACAAGAGGCACAGAACTTGTTTATAGCCATTTCTACCACACAGTTAACAAAAATGACCAAACAGCTTCCTCTAGTTTGTTAGGGTAAGTAATAATTATTTGGGGGAGGGGGTTCTCTGCTAAATGTGAAACAAAACCACTCATGTCAAGGCTTCCCTTGGATGGATCTTGGCCACTCATAGTCACCCAGCTGGGCCTTCCTACTGCTCTGAGAGCTGAGCCACTCCTCCTTCCACTGCTGGAGGGTGAGAGCTTTCTCCTCAGCCCTGTCTGGCCACTGCTGCCCCCCACTAATGCACCTGTTCAGCTTCACAGCCTCTTATAAACGTGTATCCTCCTTGAAGGCTCTGCCTTCAATACTCATTAAACAAGGTGCAGGTGTTTCACGTCTCTAGCAGCTCCTTATTTCCTCCTCTCCAATGAAGTATTTCCCCCAGACTTTATGGTAAAAAGTGATTTTAGGTTACACTTAAATGTGATTATCAACTAAAGGTTAATTTTAAAGATAAAATATACTTTTTATGTATAATCATATCATAGAGAAAATTTAACTTGAAGGGCAGTTCTTTCCATACATGGATCATATATTTCAATCCACATAATTAAATCAAACCTGGACAGATACTGCAGAATATATATGAGAAATCAGAAAATGCCATGAGCAGAATCTAGTGAGATCCAACCAGGGCTGGATTACATGATGGAGATCAGCCATATGATAAAAGGGTAGGGCAGGGCTCTGTACTAGTCTTAGACTTTCGTTACCTGGTAAATGTTCTTTTTTTTATATACACAAAGTTGGTTGGCTTTATTTCTTGAAAATATACATGGAAAGAAAGTAAGTTTTGATAATTCCTTTAGGGGGTCACTTTGTTAAATTGACAGTGTCAGAAATTTGGATGATGGTTTTTTTTTTTTTTTTTGGTTATTAGACATCAGCTTTCTAGCACGGATGAAATGATTGTTACTAACATATACAAATTTGAAATGAGGCCAGGTTTGTAGGGCACTTTTGCTTTGTTAATGAAATGAGTGGATTGGACAGAAAAGGTAATCGCCTATTGAGGACACATGAATGAAACACAGACAACATTGTTTGGAAGATAACAAAGTGCTTAGTGTGTGTTGCCAAATAAGATCTTTCATGGTTGGAGCATAAAAAAGAAATGAAATTTTAATTAATGATACAAATTGGCTTACTGGGACTTTTACATGGACTCTTCTTGGAAAGTGTTGAGGTTCTCCAAGAATGTGTACATTTCTGTAATTGGAAAAACATCCACCAGAATATACTAGTGAATGTAAACACTTGCTTGATTTTCTATTCTGAGAATGAGGTATAACGTTCAAAATGAGAATTAATTAACCAGAGGGATTCACATGCCCCACCCCAGCATGTAGACCCACTCTCTTTGCAAGATAAATGTGAGAACCATTTCCAGCAGAGAGGTCTCTGACCTTGTGTCAGCCACCTAGAATCCTGTACTATTCACTATCAATTGTTCATGGATTTCATCTTTTCTGGAAACTGAGGAATTGAGTTGTCCTTTATGTCTCCATTCAGTTCTTGAAATTTCAATTTATACCAAACTGTTATTAATTTCTACTCCACCCATTTATTGCCTTAAACTTCTTGTTTCCATGATTACCGCTGTCCTACCCACTCCCTACTGCCTGGTTACTAAAACCTTCTTCAAATAATTTACTGTCCTATCATTCCATCCTACAACATACAGTTAGATGTTCTTTAAGCTCTCTGCTTCTATTCCCAGGCATACATCTTGATTGTTAAATCCTACTGGTGACATGGCTGCTTGCCTTTATGTACCATTTCATTTTGTGGGATCTGTTTGTCTTTTTGCATCTTTGCATTTTGTGAGGTTCCATTCATAGTGACTCAGCTGTATTTCCTCCTTACTGATTACAGAAACAATCACTGCTGTACTACAATAATGAGAAAGATGAGTCAAAATTTATATTTTTCAAGAGTTGATAGTATATAATCTTGTAAATGAAGACAAAGATTATTTAATAAGCTTTCTCCAATAAATTTTTAACAGTTTATTTTTTCCCCACAGATAGCATAGCATAGTACAAAGAGGTACTTTTTAATTAAAGGGAAGATTTACTATTAAAATAATTGATGTTTGTAATCACATGTATTTATATAAAGTAACTTTGTAAAAATTTTCAAATAGTTTTAAAATTATATTTAGCCCTATATTTCTTCTAATTGAATTAAGTTAAAAACTTGTTCTTCTATGTAATTTTGGAGCTAGGTATCATACCAAAGTGAAATGTATAACTATTAAAGGTTAAATATTTGACAGAAAAATAAATAAATTTGAATAGACTAAACATCTATTAAGCTATTATAATTTTCTATTTCACTAATTATATATGTGAATATTTTTCTCAGTGTTCTGCCATAGTAGAATACATCTAGGGCTATACTTGGGTAGAGGAAAGGGTTTAGGGTTAGGGAAATCTGATATTCTAGGTCTGACTCAACTCCTGGTTAAGTATGCAACTTTAAGATAACCCATGATTTATATATCTGTTACACAGTTCTGTTTGTAAATAGAATTAATTTAACACTGTGATTTTTTAATAAACTTTAAAAATATTTTAAGTGTTTTTGATCTCCAATATTTGATTTAATGTTTAGAGGTTCATTTAAGAGCATGGAGATTATAAATTCAAAATGTGTGATGCAATTATTATAAATTAATTACAGCTTAGGTGACTTTTAAAAGCTGGAATTTAATGCACATATATAAAAGGGGAAACCTAGTTAATATACAATAAAATTATATGAGAATTACTTAAACTTAGGCTATAAATGTAAATTACATTCTTATTAGCATATAAAACTTTCAGTATTACTGTTCTCAAGATATTTAGGCATAGCAATAAAGCATAGTTGCAGCTAGAGTTAATTTTTAAAAAAAAATAGAAGCAGGATTCTCTTTATTATGTTTTCTGGTGGTACTAAAAATGTATTTAATTAACTTCTTAAAAAAATTATATGAAGTGGAAATTAAGAAATGGACATTATCAGCACTGCCTAAAGATCTTATCACACACAAACGTATGCCAATATATGTCTGAACATAAATACAGATTTACATATATGTCACTCATGTAACATGTCCACATAAAAATTGATTAATATATTAATATAAATGTGAAATAAACTCTGACACTTAACAATTATGTAAATTAGTACCTACTTCCAAAAGAAATACCCATGTGGCTAAAACAGGACATTTGAGATCATAAGGTTCTAATGGTACTGAATTTAACAGCAAAATCCCATAAACAGATATTTAGCAATAATTGAGGAATTGAACATGAGAAACTTACTTAAAATAAAATAGGCATTTTATGTGAAATATATAATCATTAACACACTTAAAGCATTTATATTTGTTTTTATAAATCAATCTATATATAGATAGGTATTTTCTTACTCATATCAAAACTGAGACTGTATTTTGCCAATTAATTAAAGAGTAGAAAAATTATTCTAAATATGTATACAATTTGAAGAAGAAATATTACATTTATCCTTATTACAGAATATATAGTCAAAATGTATTATTCTAATTACTAATTTATATTTCAATTTTGCTTTTAAGTTTTATCTTCATAGCTATAACTAACTCAACTGAAAGCAATGGAAAATCATGTATCAGTAGGCTCTTGAGCTATAGATTCTGTAGACCTTTCAGGAAAATAAAATGTAACAAATCTATTAGAGTAGAGAAAAACTGTGCAAATATAATTAAAGGTAGAGATGTCTTACCCTTATTTGTAATGTGCAAGGCAAAATTTGCAAAGCTCAGATATTTAAGATACCTTTGCTTTTGTGAATAAAACTTTCCACATTTCTGCCTTTCTTACCTAATCAGTGTTCCCTTTTCTATTTTTCTCATCCTCCTACCTCTTTGATGTCAATATATTCCAGGTTTGAGTTCCATAATGCCCTCTCTCTATAGCTCTTTCTTTGTCATCATATCCACTCTAAAAATTACATCATTAATGTTGTGAAGAGGTTTTGCTTAACTAGTCAGGATTAAACTGAAGCTGACTCTGTAAACAGTTATGCATAGAACCTGCAGAATTTCTGGAGAACCAACCCTTTGCAAGAGAGGACAAATAAAAAGAAAAATCTTGACACAGCATTTACTTGAGATGTCACTGCGCACCCTGCCACAGCTGCGCCCTGGTGAACAATGCATTCACTATAAATAACATTTTAAGCCTTCTGCCTTTGTAGCATTCTCTCAAGATTTAAATTCTTGTGCAGGAGAACTCTGTAGGTGATTCTTGGGTCCGTGGCCATTCTTCAACTGTCTAGGATTTATAAAAGAAAAGTCTTTGTTCTCTCAGAAAAGGGGGTTCCATGTAGTGTCCTAATTTTCAAACTGCCTATTTGTTTCCTCCTGGACCTCCTAACTAGCATTGAAATTTTTCATCTTATACAGATAAGATATCCCCTATGGCTTTTTTCTTTTGAAATCTTCATTTTTCACTCACACTTGAGTTCACATATTCAAATAACATTTACATGAGGTAGGTACGGGGGACGTAATCATAAATAAGGAACTGTCCTGGCCAGAGAGGAGATCACAATCAACAAGAGGTCTCAAACAATGAACTGTGCTCTTATGTGATAAACACTATTCTAATCATAGAAATAGTTCTATGCAAATTCATGAGAAAATGATCCAATGAAAGATATTTTAAAAGGCATCATAATTCTTTCCACTCTGTTACCTCCCTCCATGATCTCATCGCTTCCAGTCCAGTCATCTGACACTTGCTTCTAAGAATGTTCTTTCTAAAGCACAGCAACAATCACACTATTTTCTGTATTAAGAACTTAATTGTTTCTCTTTTACAATTATAGACTAAAATCTATAGTCTTTCTCATTGGAAGTAAAGGCCCATAGCATGTAAATCTCACTGACCATTATAATTTTACTTGGTGCTAATCAAAATTCTTAATCTTCAGGCATACCAAAAATTTATATTGATTATAACATTCACTGAATCAATACGTTTCCTCACAATCTGCCATCCACCTATAACACATTTTTCAATTATTTGTAAAATTCGTATAATATTGATACTTCAAATATCCATGAAGATTTCAAGCTTTCCTTGCTTGCCTTGGCCTGAGGAATTCTCTTTAGTAGTATTCATGAGTGATCAATTTGTTATCCATTATCCATTATGTACTTAGCATCTATCCATTTATTATATAACATATTTTCTTCTTATTTTCTGCTCAGTGTCTCATACACAGAGTAAATGCTACAAGTTTATGTGTCTCAAAATTCAAAACTAAACTAATACTTTTCTCCCTGTATAACATACTAGTTTATCATTTTAATTATTTTCATAGAATAATATAAATTTAAAATATAAAAGTAAGTTATTTAATGAAGAGCAATAGAATATTTTGATAAAGAAAATAACAGTATGTTAATGACAGTTTTATCAATTTGTACATTTTTGTGGGTAGAGAACAGAACATCTCATACATAGATAATCTATTTTTAATTTAGTTATGTACTCGTTCATGAATTTTATATTACCTATCATAAAAGCGTCTACCTGGCTATTTTATAATTAAAATTAAATTGAATTTTCTAATAGGTTTTAGACTAATAAGCACCTTATTGTAAAACTATATCAAAGTATTTCTGTAAAAGTATAAGTAAAAAAATATATAGTATGTAGGGATATTTGGGTATTTCCTACTTAGATTTCCTTTTTTTCCCCTTTAAGTAGAATCAGAGTAACACAGTACTAAGAGTTATATTTCTATTGCATTTTAAGCTTTATTTCTTTATTTTTTAAAAAAACTACAAAAAGTTAGCAAATGATATGCAAGTATACCATTTAAGAATGCATGAAAAAGAGTGTGTTATTATTTTCCTTAGAATTATTCACACATCATTTTGGATAACTTTGGACACTAAAAACCTTTGTGTTCTAATAATTTGCACACCTGTAAATCTAGGCTGTTTGCACTTTCTCACTTCTGTGTTTATTCTTTTCCTAAGCAAATCTCTACACCTGTTCTTGTTCACTGTTCTTTTAATCTTTTTTACACTCTTTTAACCTCTTCTATATACTTGTTGTGTCTTTTATGAGCTATCATATCTACAAATCCTTCCTTTGCCTTTTTTTCTT
Source organism: Prionailurus viverrinus (assembly GCF_022837055.1). NCBI lineage: Eukaryota > Metazoa > Chordata > Mammalia > Carnivora > Felidae > Prionailurus > Prionailurus viverrinus. The sequence goes on along the minus strand of NC_062565.1, from coordinate 58,318,028 downwards.
TTCATTTACTAGAAATATATCAGATCGATTACATGCTAATCTTCAGCCCTGCCTCTTCCCCAAGCTGCTGATTTTCTCATTTCCTTTCCTTAACTTTCTCTTCCTCCTTTCGTACCTCAGTACAGGGCAGTCTAGGTGACCACCTCTCCGCAAAGCATCAACTTACACAGTTTTCTCTGACAAGGATCATTATCTTCATTCTTGATATCAGTGGTCTTTCCTCATCCACTTTCAAACAACCTCACCACAGTTACCTATTGGCCTTATACTCAACTGCTTTTTAAACCTGTTGCCTACTTTGGCTGTGACTATCCTTTCCAAATCCTCCGCCTATCTTTTTGAACATGATTTGTTGGTGATGTTTTGCATTGACTCCACTCCTACAGAGTAACTCATTAGAATTTCATTATAAATACAAGTCTTGGTTATAACCAGTAGAACTCAACTCCAGGTAATTTAGAAAATGCATGCATATATTTCATGTGTACATATATACACATATGCACATATATGTGGGCACACATATGTAAATAACCACACACATATACACAGAAGGAAAGGGGGCTTTTATAAGAAAAATATTCAGAGAAAAAACTGAAGAGGTTTCAGAAGGGACAAGTTTCAGAAAAGTTGGGAAAAATCAACATGAACTAACAAAGATCTCTTCAGGTACTGCCATTGCTGTGAGCGTGTCCCAAACATTTCTTGGTTTATATGTCCTTTAGCTAAGATGCAAATGTAGAAAGCTACCATCTGATCTGCATAGTTGGGGGTCAGAAGAGGTGATATACCTGAACACCCTCCAAAACTTAGTATCTGACTGCTCAGTTATAAAAAAAATCAAGATATTATTATGAGAATTTATGAGAAATGAGAAATGATGAGAATTATGAGAATAAAGAACAATTAATGCTAGGCAGACAGAAACAGCAGTCATCCACTATGTGTGCCTTTCTTGTCCTCTCAGAAAACTGCTTTGCTCTGATGGAATGTGTAGGAGAGAAGTCAGAGAAACTGAATGATACAGTGGTTATGTCCTACCATGTCTACAATCCAGAATCATGTATCCTTCCGTCGCTAATCAGAAGCACAGCATAAACGTGGCTAAAAAAGCATAAACTACACAGTATTAGTCTCATATTGGATACCTAGTTATATACCACACTAAATGTACTGAGGTAGTATATTCTCCAGGCCCTTTTAGATGTGCACTACTCTTATTCTTAAATCATCCTGAGATTTACTCATGAGACACATAGCCACAGACCAATAAGAAGGAAGCAAACAATACTTTTTGTAAATATTGTTTGTATTATGAAGGACCCCTCCATTTGAAGCATATGCTCAGCCTTTTTATACATATACAAATACATATACATGTATATAAATATACATGTATACGTGTATATATATGTATGTATGTGTGTGTGTGTGTGTATATATACACACACATACATACATATATATATATATATATATATATACACAGTTGCCATTATAGAACAGAATAGCCACCTTTTATTATTATTTTGTATGATAGAGCATTGCTCCTGAGAAAGACTGAGACCATTTTGATTTATATAATTGCAAAATACTCTTTCACAACAGGAAAATTATATCACATCATATTATAGTCATTATTATGCACCCTGTAGAACTGGAATTGGTTATTATTTTAATGTAGCCATGATGGTAGTTTTTATATTTTCTTAATCACATCAAATCCTTTAGACACAATTGAAAATTTTTTCCCGTAACAAACATGATCAGAAGGAAAAACAACAGTACAGGTGTATGCCACCTTCTAAGGAACATGGAATTTGAAAGAGAGGGTAGTAGTAAGAGAATTCTAGAATAGAGAATTCTGATTTAGTAATCTCAGAGAGAGGTCCATGAATCTGCAACCATGGACTACACATTAAGAAACAATCTACTACATTGTCAGGCAGGCAGGTCATAAAGAATCAATTACTTCCAGAATAAAATTTTAATGTTTCAGGAAATACAGTGCCTTCACCCTTCATACCGGTTTTGAAAACATTGTAAAATCTAAAAGAATACTGTAACTGCTTTAAAAGGGTCTTGCCACAGCTTTCTAACTGTAAAATGGTAAATGTTGTACATTAAAATTTCTGCAATTTAAAACAAAACTGATTTAAAACCAACATTTTTTTTTCTTTTCAAGTTTCCTGAACAAAAGATTTCCAGCCTCTTCTAGCAGGAGAGGGTAGATAAGGGTTATGTAGGAGAGTCAGGGGAAATGGTATTTTATTGATCTGTTTTGAGAAGGTTGCAAAGATCTGCCTGGAGAATAACCCAAGAAAAGGTTCTAAGCTCTGGATAAAAGCATGAGAATAGCTACTGAGGTCACAGTGTTTAATCTGAAGGATTAAAGATAAGGAAATGAAGCCGAATCTGAAGATCAAGCTCAATCTTACTGAAACTGATGAGACCTGAGACTTGGAGGAGAGCCAAGGTAGCAATCGGAGAGTGATACTTACATCACTGATCACTTAAACTTTAATGCAGTGTAATGTAATCCACATAAACAAAAGCTCTTTGGGGTCTTCAATAATTTTTAAGAGCATAAGAGAATCCTGAAACCAACAAGATTGAAAACCACAGGTCTAAAATCTTAAATTTTATGAAACTGCCACAACCACTTAAGCCCAAGCCTAAAGAAAAAGCATACATGGAGAAACAGGTCACGCCAGTCAGGTGGTCACCATTCTTTCCAGTCATATCATCTTAGGGCTTGAATAATATTTAGAACTCATTCTTCTATAAACAACTTATTTTAAGGGTAAGAAATTGAGACTCAGAATACAAACAACTACCTAGAATTTAACAATGAAAAAAGAACGCCGAGTTTTTGACCCTAGGCAATACTCTTTTTTATTCTACATTGCTTTATGAGAAATTTAGCAAGATATTTTATGAAGATTATTTTGAAGTGTTAGAATCTTATTTGTCACACCATAGAGCTATAAAGACTTCAACTTCTTCTCTCGATATTTTTTAATCAAACATTCCCTTTAAACAACATAGTCTTATATTATTCCTATCATAAAAAATATGACTTATTTTCAAGCATTTTTGTAAGAAGATAAATGGTCACTTTGGTTAACAGTACCATTTGATTCTTTCTTTAAAAGTTTAATTTAATTGAAATTTTTGGAATACTGTTTGCAATACAGGATTTTTACAAAATTCTAAAGATCCTTCATATTCAGGTGAAAGAAGTTAGTCTTAATGGGACTTACTTTATAACCGATGGACTAGCTATGCATTCAGCCTTGAACTTGCTATGTAAAGTGAGGTAGGGGTCATAGGAAAAGAGGAAAGTGCTTTTGTTGAAGCTGAATATAATTTCCATGCTATGTCCAGGTTTCATCAGTTTATAGGAAAGAAGATATTTTAAAAATACACAAGAAGGGTGCCTGGGTGGCTCAGCCAGGTTAGCGCATCCAATGTCGCCTCAGGTCATGATCTCGCGGTTTTGTGGGTTCGCACCCTGCATCAGGCTCTGTGCTGACAGCTCAGAGCCTGGAGCCTGCTTCATATTCTGTGTCTCCCTCTCTCTCTGCCCCTGCCCCGATTGCGCTCGCTCTCTCTCTCTCTCTCTCTCTCTCTCTCTCAAAAAGAAATAAACATTAAAAAATATGAGAATAAAATTATAAGTGAGGTAGAACCTGTGGAATAAACAACAAATTTAAATACTGTGCTCCTAACTCAATTTACAGAAATTAAGGTAATAGTGTCTCATTCTGTATGTCCAAATATTCTTGTATTATTAGCATGCTCACTGCAGTAGAGACAGGAAGCAAACAGGAGTAGGAGAAGAATTTTGCTTCTAACTCCTACTCCAATTTCAGCCCATTGGTCCAGGATATTTCCCCTTTCCTTATTAGTTAGTGGGGAGCATAAGGAATATTATTTCCACAATCCCCACTCCAACCCCCACTATTATTTTTCTCTCCACATGGATAGGTAAAATTGATAAGAATCTAGCATCCATTGGTCTACATTCCTCTATAATACAGGTTATTGCTTATATAAACCATGCACTTGGACTCTACAGTCCTTAAATATAATAGCCCTTGTGCTCTCAGTCTCCAGGCCAAAAGACTTTCTGAGCATGCCATCTTCTCAGGCAGGCTATACAGTAGGAATTAGATGGATGATGGGGTCAGGCACCATTTTTCTAGCTTCTTTACCTTCAACTTGAAGGCAAATAGAATTCAGTGAACCTGGTTATCATGAATAAAAGTGGGAAGTCAGAGATGTGACTGTGACCTCCAATAATGCTACCTGGACTTAGGAGGAAATCTAGTGCTGTAACAGAGACAATTCTTAGATGTCTTTTTATCTTTTGAGTTTCTACCAGTGTTTAATAAAGACAGAGGGTAAAAGGAATATGTGATTGGACCCCTAATATCTGGCAGCAAGTAGATAATCAAATTAGGAGAACAAAACCAAGTGGTGTTTTTAAAGTTTATTTATAATATTTTTTGAAAATAAGTTAAAATTTCAATTAAAATGAAGTAATATAGAAGTCTAATTTGTTCCTGGATGCCTGGATGGCTCAGTCAGTTGGCATCTGACTTTGACTCAGATTATGATCTCATGGTGTGTGAATTTGAGCTCCTCATCAGACTCTGTGCTGACAGCTCAGAGCTTAGAGCCTGCTTTGGATTCTGTGTCTCCTTCTCTCATTTCTCTCATTGCCCCTCCCCTGGTTACACTATGTATATCCCCCCCCCCCGCCTCTCTCTCTCACTCTCTCTCTCTCTCTCAATAATAAACATTTAAAAATTTTTTGAAAGAAGTCTAAATTGTTCCAATTAACATTTGACCATTATATTATAAAACATGTCATAGTTAAGAGTTAATATGTTTTTTTAATTTATTTTTTATATGAAATTTATTAACAAATTGGTTTCCATACAACACCCAGTGCTCATCCCAAAAGGTGCCCTCCTCAATACCCATCACCCACCCTCTCCTTCCTCCCACCCCCCATCAACCCTCAGTTTGTTCTCAGTTTTTAACAGTCTGTTATGCTTTGGCTCTCTCGCACTCTAACCTCTTTTTTTTTTTCCTTCCCTTCCCCCATGGGTTCCTGTTAAGTTTCTCAGGATCCACATAAGAGTGAAACCATATGGTATCTGTCTTTCTCTGTATGGCTTATTTCACTTAGCATCACACTCTCCAGTTCCATCCACGTTGCTACAAAAGGCCATATTTCATTTTTTCTCATTGCCACGTAGAATTCCATTGTGTATATAAACCACAATTTCTTTATCCATTCATCAGTTGATGGACATTTAGGCTCTTTCCATAATTTGGCTATTGTTGAGAGTGCTGCTATGAACACTGGGGTACAAGTGCCCCTATGCATCAGTACTCCTGTATCCCTTGGATAAATTCCTAGCAGTGCTATTGCTGGGTCATAGGGTAGGTCTATTTTTAATTTTCTGAGGAACCTCCACACTGCTTTCCAGAGCTAATATGTTTTTATCCTTGCCTATAATAATGTGAAAATAAGAAACAGAACAAATATTTCCAGTTCACATCAAGATTTTTTTCTAGTGAACATTATGGTGTATAAAATAACTTTGTACATGCATTGATTCTTAGGCTATCTTGACATTTATAGAAAGAAAATCGGAATTTCTCTTCCCAATATGCAGTTGTTACTAAGGCTTTCTCAGTTAACTTATCTAATGTGGTAGAAAGCCCAATTATTGTGAGATTTGACAGAAAACAGTCAATATGCTGTTCTCCTATGTGGTTACAGCAGCATTAAATAGGTTTCTAGTAAATTATTACTCATCAAACACTGACATAGTAGGTTTGGTGTTTCAGAGCTCCCACATCACCAATCTGGAAAATCAACACGAACTTCTTCATACAATGCTAGAGAGATAAACAGGGAAGAGCAGGGACAAATATGATTTCAAAAAGCAGGGGCCCATTCTTTCCAAGGGTACCCATTCAAAATAATTGTGAGGTGATATACATGTGCATTCAAGGCTATATTGCTAAATCATGTGGCTTTAGGCATAAATGTGTGGTCATGTGAGTTTAAATATGTTCAAGATTCTGTCATCAAAAACATATTTTTACCTGTTAGATTTTAACTTCATAAATACTTTGGGACTAAGGAGAAATACCACATAAATAATTTGGGAATGAGCATCATGAATACTTTGAGAATGAGGGCAAATCCCCATGTAACTTGTCCTCAATGGGGCCAATTCAATAATGTAATAAAATTACTAAAATAATCATGAAATGTCCACTTTATTTTGAAACATCTTAAAAAGTTACATTAAGAAAATAGAATTATTTGGAAATTTAACACCAGAAATTATGATTAGCCCTGACAATTATAACCTATAAATTATATAACTTATTCCTTTTTACACTCAATAAAACTAGAGAAATTCTCCAGTATTTATTAGGTAAAGCAGCTTTAAATCAGGAAAACTAAGGAAACTAACTCACTTTGAACTGATGCTTTGACAAGACATTAACTCTTCAGCAGACTGCTCTGAAGTGTTTATAAATTATTAAATTTTATCGTGCTAATAATGACAAGAGTTTTCAAATGTGAATAACAAAATCTGTCCCATCAAAAGCATAGTCATGCATGCTTCTCACTTTGACATAAGATCAGTAATAGCTCAGTTTTATCATTAAACTATCACATTTAGGAAATAGTTGATTTTCAAACCCAGGATCAAATGAGAAATATTTTTAACTTCTGTCAGCCTGTGTTCAATTCTGGAGAGATGGATAATGGGCATACAGTGGCAAAATGTATTGTTTCTCATAATGAAAATAAATATTAATTTTACAATAAAGTTACTGGCAGTGTGTTAAATGCAATGTCCCATAACTACAATTTCTGTATTTTACTTATGTAAATGTTAATACATGATTCAATTGAGTATACTTTATTGAGTTACTTTATGTATTGTTTCAATTTTCATAATAATTCTGTGAGGTCATTATTTCTCTCTTAAATATGAGGCAGTAGGGTGTGAGGGAATTGTGTGACTTTGCCCAGTGAGTAGTTGCTATCGTGATGTTGGAAGGGCCACATTTGCTGCTTTCAAACCTAGTGCTTATTTCATAGTCCTCCTGCACAGTGATGACTCTAAGGCAAACTTGAATACTGAGGTGTCTTCTACAAAGCCAAATAATGGCTTAGGTTACTTTTTATGAGTTGTTTTATTGTATTAACAAGAAAGTTCAAGTAGCAAGTGCTGATAATTAAAGTTTTATGTGGTTATAGTTCAAGGAATAGTTCATGGAAATCCAATATTCATAGATTGCCTTTAAAACTTCCTAAATTATTAAAACAAAGTTAGCAGGGAATCCCAGAAGGCCAAAGAGTTTAAATGATACATACATCCTTTTTTTCTGAACTAGGTTTAGAAATTATACTCATGCAAGAAAACTTAATGCTTATGTATTTATGAAAACATGAGAATTAAAAAAAGACACCATAAGGAAGATGTAGATAATTGTAGTCTTCCTGAAGTAAGAATGACATGGAGACTTGTTGGAACTAGCTGCAGTTCTCCAGAGGGTGCATCAAAGGAGCATGGGCCTATGGCTGTGTGGCTATGAGGATCCTTCCCTGTCATCTGGGGGTAAATAGTCCTGAAATACATGAGCAGTGTTTACCTAGTAAATTTTTTAATAAATTTGGATTAATGTACACCCAACATATTCTCAAAACCTATTTTGAGGTGGCTTATAAATCATGAAAGAGTTAAGGAAATTGAAACAGAAAATAAAATCCTAAAACGGAAGGAGCATACATGTCAGCTATGAGGACCACATGTAATTATCATATAGCCTTCAGTTTCCTAGCTTTCAGATAAGGAGGAAAATGTATGGGAATGTCAATAACCAGAAGAGGACTCAATAGTAAAATATACCCCAAATCCAACATTGCTCTTCATCTTTACCTTACCTTCATCTGGCAGCAGCCTCATAACTGAGCATTCAACTCAGCAGATCATAATTAAAAACATGCTATTTGTCTCATCACTTGTGCTAAGTGCTGGAAATACAGGAATCTTCAAAGCACCAAAATAGCCTACTCTATCAAGAAATTCATGAACAGGCTATCTCATAAATCTGATCATGTCCTTCCCCTGCTTAAAGTCCATTATAGAGTGTCCAAGAGTGAAATTAAACTCCTTAGCTTAGCATCCACGTCCTTTATGACCTACCCTGAGAGTGCCTGTTCAGTCTCAAGTCCTGCCAGCCTTTCATCCTAGATGCAAGAAATAGATCTATTCTCCCAAGAAATAGATCTATGTTCCTCCTCCAGTGTTTCTCACAGCTGTTCACAGCATCGCTTTCTGGTCAGTCTTCCCGGCTTGACAGTAAGCTTGCTTGCTTGCTTGCTTGCTTTTAAATTTTATTTATTTATTTTAAAAGAGAGCACAATCAGGGGAGAAGGAGAGAGAGAGAGAGAGAGAGAGAGAGAGAGAGAGAGAGAGAGAATCCCAAGCAGGCTCTGCACTGTCAGCACAGAGCCCGATGCAGGGATCATACTCACAAGCCGTGAGATCATGACTTGAACCAAAACCAAGAGCCTGATGCTCAACCAACTGAGCCACCCAGGCGCCCCTGACAGTAAGCCTTCTGAGAATCTTACTTAATATCTAGCATTCAGCACAGACTCTGACCTCTAATATAGTCAGTCAATATTTCTTTAATAAATAAATGAACACAAAATGTACAGCAATTTTTGAAGAAATATCTGTTTTATTCATGCTAAGTTCTGCAAAAGATGTCATCTGGGACCTTACATTGGGGCCATTCAGCATAATAAAGTATCAATATGAGTTTTCCTGAAATGTAAGAGTAATTTCCAAATATCTTAATTTTATAAAAGTCCTCTAAAATTTGAGAGAATAATTATAAAATCAAGAATGATAATCATGCTGAGGACTGAGATAATTAATTTCAAGTGTGTAGCTTTTCAGAGATACAAGCATATAAGGACAGAATTTAGCATATGTGCAGGAGGAGATAGATATAAAGGACCTTGACTTTTTCTCTTAAATATGACTGGAGTTTTGATGATTCAGAGCCAAAGTCATTCTCGAGGTTGAAGGACAATACATTTTTAGTGCCCCTTGTGGCTGTTTCAGGATGAATGGTGGCCAAACAGTTTGGACACTGCATTTTAAGAATTAGAAAGCCTGGGAGTGCCTGGGTGACTCATTCAGTTAAGCATCCGACTTCAGCTCAGGTCGTGATCCCACCATGGGCTCGAGCCCCGCCTCAGGCTCAGTGCTGACAGCTCGGAGCCTGCTTCTGATTTTATGTCTCCCTCTCTCTCTGCCTCTGCCCTGCTTGCGCTCTTTCTCTCAAAACTAAATAAACATTATTTTTTTTTAAGATTTAGAAAAACTGATCTGTGTCCTTGAACCCAAATACTTGGCTTTTGGAGTTACCTGTAAATCCATTGAACCCTTTCTGAAATTTTTGTATTAACATTAACTGGAACATTTTTGGTCACTGGGGTGGCTCAGTCAGTTAAGCCTCTGACTTGATTTTGGCTCTGGTCATGATTTCCTGGTTCATGAGTTTGAGCTCCACATGCAAGCATTCTCTCTCTCTCTCTCTCTCTCTCTCTCAAAATAAATAAATAAAAATTTAAAAATAAATAAACATTTTTAATTAAAAAAACCAGTAACTGGAACATTTAGATTCCTCAGAAACAATTTTATGAACACTTAAAACCAAGATTTTTCTTAGGAAGCATTATCAGATTCACCCAAGAATGAATAATCCTTGATTCAGACCCCCTAGAGTTTTATAGCATAAAACTTTGAAAGGATGATTTGACCTGGAGGTTTTTTTCTTCAAATCAAGCCAGTTTTCTCAGCCTTAGAAAACACATCCCAAGGACTGTCTGTCTTTGAACTACCTAGTGTGCATGCCAAGAGAATTTAACTGCCAAATGTTTCCACAGGTACCTGAAGAAATTGGCTCACTTTATAAAATTATTTCATACTGACTAATGAATTAAGTCAAATATCTAACAAAGGAAAAATACAAGTTTTGACAGAATATATGTGTTTCATATTGACAGACTGAAATATCTAAATTTTAAGCTTATGATAATAAAATATCAGCCATCTAAAGCAGATATTTATGTTCTGACCTATTATGGCAAGAAATAAGTTCATCTAAAAAACAGTGGATCATTAAGAACTTACATTGCAGAAAAGGGGCTAAAACAGCTCAGATTTATGCCATAGGAAATTATGCTTTAGTCTGCTCTAAGAATATTCCTCCCTATATTTGTTCTTGCAATAATTTTCATTCCTGTGATATAGAAATACCATCTATTTAAAGCTTATTTAAGCTTTAGATCTATTTAAAGCTTATTTAGTTTTAATTGTACATTTTTTCGTTGTTTCAAAGACTGTTGATAGATCAATTAATATTGGTGTTCCTGCTAGAGTTCTGCACAGGATGAAGGAAAACTGCCAATAGGGAAAATTTTGCCTGAAATTGATTTACTCCTAACGTATGACTTAAACCTGCATTTTCTTCTTAGAAAAGGAGATATATAAATAGAAAAGGAGTAATTTGAAAATTAATGAATTGTTAACATGGAAGGAATTAAAGGTCAATCTTTTAAGAAGACCAGGCTATGCCTAGTTCTCTCACTTTTAAACTTCTGGTCCTACCACTCATATACCCACCTCTGCTGCACAGGGCCATTAACACAAATAGAAAATAATCATAGATACAGGAAGTTTCACAAGTGCTTACATAGTACTGTTGTAAACCCTTAACACATATGAACTCATCTGATACTTGTGACAACCCTATAAGGTTGGTGCTATATTATCACCTCTTTGCAGATGAGGAAACTGAGGCACAAAGGGTACATAATTTGCCCAAGTCCCAGAGCTAGTGTGTGCAAAAGTCACTTTGGCATTCTGATTTTCTGACATCAGGGTCTTCAGGGTCACATGAACAGGCAGGTGAGGGTCAAGTTGGAGTTTTGCCTTCTTATTCTTTTATGCCAGGGATGCTCACCAGCCAAGTGATGATAATGTTAAGTCACTCCACACACATACTCTGGAAACCTGGGTCTCTACATATACCCTCAGAATCTTCTTAACAGTGACCAATGATGTTTATTTAGACTTCACTCATTAAAACTTTTCAAAACTTCTTTCTTTCCAAAGGTTGGATATCTAAGAGTAATACCCAGAAATCAGGGCAGGGACCAAGACCTACTCCCTCTTTCCCAGATGGCATATTCAGTTAACAGGAATCCACCTTTCTCTGGTCATTATTTTCATCTTTTTCTAATGAGGAAGTTCTTGGAAACTTTTTCCCTCCACTAAATCATAATCACACATCACATAGAATATGGGACTGAGACTGCATTGCAGAAAGAAACCATGGACTTGGTTTTTAGGTATGATCCACCTGAATAATTCATTGCTGTTTTTTTAATATTTTCAATTGTCATAACTTATTTCAGTATTTAACAGCCCAAGATACCACAAGGTAAATGGGATAGACATTTTCCCCCTGTTTCATTAATGTTGAGCATTGTTTAGAAACAAACAGAGTGGCTCAGTTAGTTGAGTGTCTGCCTCTTGATTTTGGCTCAGGTCATGATCCCAGGGTCATGGGATCAAGCCGTATGTTGGGCCCCACTCTGAGCATGGAACCTGCTTGAGATCCTGTCTCTCCCTCTGCCCACTCTCCCCAGCTTGCACGCTCTCTCTCTCTCTCTCGGTCTCTAAAAACAAACATGCCACTATGCTACTCATTATTTTCTTAGAATAGGATATTCTATCATCATTTAGCTCCTTATCTTAATATAAGTTCTTAATGATCCACTACTGTTTTTAGAATAGATAGATATTCGGGACACCTGGGTGGCTCAGTAGGTTAAGCGTCTGATGTCAACTCAGGTCATGATTTCACGGTCCCTGAATTGAGCCCCGTATTGGGCTTTGTGCTGACATCTCAGAGCCTGAGCCTGCTTTGGATTCTGTGTGTCTCTCTCTCTGCCCCTACCCTGCTCACACTTTGTCTCTCTCTTTCAAAAATAAATAAACATTAAAAAAAGAATATATAGATATTCTATCAGTGTTGGAATATTAATGACTGGGTTTTTCTAAATTTCCAAGCAATTAAATGAAGAAATAAAAAGTTAAAACTAGAGTTTAAGGTTGGAGGTGGGGGGGAGGAATTACATTTTTTTTTCAAGATTGTCCCCAAATAATGAGAAATAAGTTCTTCTTGAGCAACTCAAATTTAAAAAAAAATTCTGCCAATGTCAATCTGTTACTTTAGCAAACTTAATAAGCAAATTGGAGCTCTGCACAGTAACGTAATCAATGTTATGCAATCAATAATGAAAACAGCCAAAAACACTGACAAAACCTTGCCATGGCCAATTTAGTCCCATCAGCTTGACACAATCACATTGGTTTTCTAAAACAGTTTTCTTTCTGATGGATGCTCTGAGAATGTAAAATAATCCATTTAAGGCTCTGCAATAACAATTCACCTCACTTTGCCTTTGACTTAAAAATATTTATGCATCATTCACTAGCTCATTCTTAGGGAAAAACGTACTACTTGAAACATAACAAACTGGGGCTAATCAATGTAATAAACTTAACATCACAGGCCCTTTTTATATGCATGGTGAAGATATTTTAACAACCATTGGTATTTAACTGACACAGTTCAGTTTTGCCATATTTATACAATACCTTCTCTGAGAAATGCACATGATTTGAATGTGTGATTAAACTTTTTAAAATCAGAATATTGGGGCACTGGGTGGCTCAGGAGGTTAAGCATCTGACTTCAGCTCAGGTCATGACCTCACGGTTGTGAGTTCAAGCCCCATTGTGCTGACAGCAGAGAGCCCACTTTGAATCCTCTGTCCCACTCTCTCTGCCCGCCACCCCACATGTGCTTTCTCTCTCTGTCTCTCACAAAATCAATAAACTTAAAAAAAAATAAAATTGAGACATTGATTAGCAAGGAAAGATAAAATCATTTCCATACAAATTCTAAGCTTGTCTTTAAATTTAACAAGTGCATGAATGCTAGCTTAAATGCAGTTTCATATTTATATTATGGATATTTTCTTGAATTTAGGGTTAATGTAAATTTGTTGTTGCTAGGGACTTATCAAAGAGTAAATAGGTAAGTACTATGAAGCAGGAAAACTGTGGTGTCTCAAAATTAATAACATTTTGCAAATGTCCTATTAAACAGAAGAGACCTAGAGTATTTATTTTAATTATTTTACATGGGGTACCTGGGTGGCTCAGTCAGTTAAGCATTCAACTTTGGCTTGGATCATGATCTTGTCGCTTGTGGGTTGGGGCCCTGTGTTGGGCTCTGGGCTGACAGCTCAGAGCCTGGAGCCTGCTTCAGATTCTGTGTCTCCCTGTTTCTCTGCCCCTTCCCTGCTCACACTCTTGTCTCTCTCTCAAAAAAAAATAATTATTTTACATGAATATGAGCCATTTGGGATATTTAATTCAAAATTATTAAACTACTAGAACTATATAATATGGGTAACAAGTATACTACTTAAAATTACAAATAGATGGGGCGCCTGGGTGGCGCAGTCGGTTAAGCGTCCGACTTCAGCCAGGTCACGATCTTGCACTCCGTGAGTTCGAGCCCCGCGTCGGGCTCTGGGCTGATGGCTCAGAGCCTGGAGCCTGTTTCTGATTCTGTGTCTCCCTCTCTCTCTGCCCCTCCCCCGTTCATGCTCTGTCTCTCTCTGTCCCAAAAATAAATAAACGTTGAAAAAAAAAATTTAAAAAAAAAAAAAAATAAAAAATAAAATTACAAATAGAGTGAACATTGAAATATATGTAGGGATGCCTGGGTGGCTCAGTCAGCTGATCATCCAACTCTTGATTTTGGCTCAGGTCATGATCTCACCATCGTGAGATAGAGGCCCAGGTCAGGCTCCACGCTGAGTGTGGAACCTGCTTAAGGCACTCCCTCTCTCTCCGCCCCACCCCCCACCCCATTCTCTGCCCTCAAAAAAAAAGAGGAATGTATGTACCTTTTGGATTGATTTTTATTACTTGAAGTTTTAATAATTGCCTTTCATAATTTTGAAAGAATCGGTATGGTGGTTATTGTATGCTTCCCAGATTCCTCTTCAGGAATGCAAATCAGACTCCTGCATTTGCTGTGGGCATGGGGCAAAAAGCGCTCAGCTCTCAGCTCCATCTAGAGATCACAGGGCTGCTTCAGCTAAGGTCAAGCTTCAGTCCTGAGGCAACCCTCATTCACTGAAGGGTTAATGCTTCTTTTCCAAGGTGTATGCACCTTGCCCAACTGGGTGCAAATATGAAGAGTGATTCCGACTTCAAAACTCTCCATATTTTTTGTGGGGGGTTCTACTGAGAACACATAACAGCCCCCATTTTTTTCCTTTGTTTAGTCCTGCTTCCCTTTCACAGATGTGGACACCACTATCACTCCCCAATAAACCTCCTGCATAGTCATCTCCATCTTAGAATCCATTTCCCAGGCAATTCAACCTGTGAGAGGTAGATATTAAGGTCATCACAAAATCATAAAGTACTTTTCCAATTGCATACTATATAATATGTATTTATACATAACAGTCTGGGGCTAGAAATATTAATATTATCAGTTATAGCAATATGTAAAATAATATAAAAATAGTCCAAATAATAAAATCAACAGGTTCAGAATAGTAATATGGTAAAAACACTAGATAATTTTTCCACATTTTTATGTCTACATGTCTTCCACATTCAAGATCTGCATATGTCATATGTGGTCAGTCCATATTCTACAACAATTCTAACTAGGCATAAGTTTATTTTTCATCTGTAGGTAGTAATCGATAGAATTCTTATACTTGTAAATGGAGAGTTATCTATCAACATGGATTCTTATTGACAGCTCATTGATTTTAAGGGCCATGAATTGGTGTGTGTGTGTGTGTGTGTGTGTGTGTGTGTTCTGTATGTTATTTAAAACATTTCTTGATAAACATTAAAAATAAAAATCTCCTTAATGGTCCATACCTATGAGTCAATTAATAAAGTAAATGTAGATAGCATATATCTATAAATTGCAATAAACAAATAGAATTATGCAATATTTTACAAAATTAATTTTTATAAAAGGTTCCTTAATGACTATAGCTGTGTGGCTGATATATAGATCAATCTACTCTAGTGTAAACCCTCTTCCTAAGGAAACTAAGGCTACTGTATGAACTGATTGCTGAACTTAAAGCCAAGAAAGCCATTTTCTTGTTGCTGACCCACAAGAGTTAAGAAAAATAGTCTAATTGGTGAAATGATGGTAGATATTTGAAATAAAACGTATGCTGGGTTGAAACTAGAGTTGACCTCTATCTAACAAGACGAGGTAGATAAAAACCAAAGAGCAGAGGGTGACAGGAGAATATATTAAGTCAGTAGCCCAGGGTCTTTTCTTGTTAGAGTCTCTAGGACCACCCATATTTTCTCCACTTTATGCCTGACTATTCATCTTTTCCTGGGTTTTTGCAGATCTTTACCAAATTCTATTTTACTTGAGCTAATCTGAGTAGGGTTCTCTTCTTGGTAACCAACCATCATCTGAAAAAGACAAATTACAAAATGAAGTTTACTGATAATGATGCAAGGCCAAATATGAATGATAATTTAAATTATTATGCCAAAATATATGTGTAATTGAATTTTTATTTTCAAGTGACATACAACTTAATTCCAAATTGTGTAAATTATAGTTTCAAAAGCTTTGATAACTTTCAACTTTCTGTCCTCATCTGTTCTCCAGAGATTCAACTTTGAATATAATTTTGTATTATGGCTAATATGTCTTCTCATGAACAACCTCAAAGGAAATTGTTGGATGTGGTTATTCACATTTATCTACACCCACTGTAAATTTTTTTTAAAATTACAAATATTACATTTTGTGTCAATTAATCCTAATTTGTAATCACATACAAATTAAGAGGGGCACCTGGGTGGCTCAGTCAGTTGAGCATCCGACTTCAACTCAGGTCATGCTCGAGCTCTGTGCTGACAGCTAAGAGCCTGGAGCCTGCTTTGAATTCTGTGTCTCCCTCTTTCTCTGCTCCTCCCCTGCTCATGCTCTGTCTGTCTCTCTTTCTCAAAAATAAACATGAAAAAAAATTAAGAGGGGTGCCTGGGTGGCTCAGTCAGTTGAACGTTCAACTTCGGCTCAGGTCATGGTAGGTTCGGCTCACCATTGGTAGGTTCGAGCCCCCCATCAGGCTCTGTGCTGTCAGTTCAGAGCCTGGAGCCTGCTTCAGATTCTGTGTCTCCCTGCCCTTCCCCCACTTGCACTCTGTCTTTGCTTCTCAAGAATAAATAAATGTTAAAGATATGTTTTTTAAAAAATTAAGAAAACTCATACACAGTATCTGTATACAGGATGTTCTGGGATAAAAAAGAGAAATATTATGATTGAATGTAGCTAAAAAGTAAATCTATTTTCATCCTCTTATTCAATTTATTTTCATCACAGCACATTATTTCACTCAATGTGAACTTTCTTTGTCATCTGGTTTTTAACCTTACTTTTTCTAAAAGCAGTGTATTACCTGTTGACTTCCTGTTATTAAATCACAGTAAATGTTACCCTGTGCAACTTTGCTGCGATAGAGCAAAATGACTGTGTTTACTGATAGTATCATAATTCCTCAAAGGCATCTTCAAATAGTTCTGCATTTTAGATGAGTTAATCAGATATTCAAATTGTAAGAAATAGATTTTCTAATATACTCAGTAGCTAGGATTTGTTCATCTAATTAACATGTCACTAATTATGGTTTCATAGCAAAAGTAGAGCTCTAAAGATTGGAGACTTGGACAATTTAATTGGAGAGAATAGTCTAGAGACCTATAAAATTCTGAAGCCAAAGGGATTTTGCAGGTGGTACCAGGACCTCATGCAAAAGTCATACATGTAAGTACAAAGACAGGAGACACAAAGAAGACAAACATGAGTTGGGGAATGTGAGCAGATTATTCTGGCTTGGCTCAAAAAAAAAAAAAAATCCAGGAGAGACTAAAGTTGTGTGAAAGTCTCATTCCTAAGTTGATGTAGTGCATTCTATTGCACAGGCATGGCCTGGCAATAGAGAATCCAAGTGAGTATTAAACATACAAACAAAATCAGGCCCAGACAATTGTTGGCTCAAACACAGCATATTTTACAAGCATGAAAGTTGATCAGGGGTTTTCTAGTTAGCCATGGAAATAATCTGCTCAGTTGAATTAGTATATGCAAAAGCCAAGAGGTATAAAAATCATGCACAGCCTCAGAGTGGCAGTGAGTCTCTGCTTGGAAAGCAGACTTGTTGAGGGAAGTTTTGGGAAATTAAGTTAAATAGATGATAGGTAGATAGATAGATAGATAGATAGATAGATAGATATACTATGATCTTACCTTCCATGCTTATTTCACTTCATATTTCACTTCGAAGTTCATTGGATTGAAATAAAGTTTATTGGATTGAAAGTTTTTCAATGTGAGAGTAGAGCATGATCAGTTTTCCTATATAGAGGATTCACTGAACTATGAAAAATTCAAAGGAGTAGAGATCAGTTGTGAGTCTGGTGTAACAGTATGAGTAAGAAATGAAGAGGAAATGAATGATGGAATCATAATACTTAAGAAACAAAAAGATGTAGAGCTAAAAGAGGTAGAGTAAGTGCAACTTAGTTATACTAACCTCGCTATTTGGGGTGAGAGAAGCTGTATATAACAGTAGATAAGAGCAGAATCCACTTGAGTTTGAAAATTGTCCCCAGAACTTATTAGCTTTGTGACATTGGTCAAGGCATTTTATTCTCTGTATTTTAGTTTCCTTATCTGTAAAATTTTATAATAATAATTTAGTAACTATCTTATAGAGTATTATGAGGATAAATCGAGTCAAAATCTATAAATCATTTAGAACAATATATAAATTAATAAATGTCAGTAATTTTTATGAAAGATAATGATGTGCTGCTTGAAAGGCAGAAAGGTAGAAAAACTGCCACAGATAAAAATAAAGAATGCAGGGGGCGCCTGGGTGGCGCAGTCGGTTGAGCGTCCGACTTCAGCCAGGTCACGATCTCGCGGTCCGGGAGTTCGAGCCCCGCGTCAGGCTCTGGGCTGATGGCTCGGAGCCTGGAGCCTGCTTCCGATTCTGTGTCTCCCTCTCTCTCTGCCCCTCCCCCGTTCATGCTCTGTCTCTCTCTGTCCCAAAAATAAATAAAAGTTGAAAAAAAATTAAAAAAAAAAAATAAAGAATGCAAGTATCTTAAAATTTTTTTTTAAAAAGTAAATGTGTATTTGATTTCACCTTCAACTATACCCAGACTCTAAATAAATGCATTTCTCAATGCCCTTGTCTCTAGGTATATCGTTACCACTCTTGTTTAAGCTGGCTTAAAATCTGGCAATTGTTTTGATTCATCTTCCTGCTTACCTTTGACAAGAAAGGTACTGAGATTACTTTTATTTTATTTTATTTTATTTTATTTTATTTTATTTTATTTTATTTTA
Organism: Prionailurus viverrinus; assembly: GCF_022837055.1. Taxonomy (NCBI): domain Eukaryota; kingdom Metazoa; phylum Chordata; class Mammalia; order Carnivora; family Felidae; genus Prionailurus; species Prionailurus viverrinus. The sequence goes on along the minus strand of NC_062565.1, from coordinate 58,299,404 downwards.
GAAAGAGAGAGAGAGAGAAATTGAGCAAGAATATTAAGCAGGCTCCACGCTCAGCAAGGAGCCCAAGGTGGGGCTTGAACCCATGAGTTGGGACCATGACCTGAGCTGAAATCAAGAATCAGACGCTCAACCAACTTAGCCACCCAGGTGCCCCTAAGATTTGTTATTTATGAAAACAAACAAATGAAAAACCCTCATCGGTCACTCCTTCACACTAGCACTTCCAAACCTCAGTCCTCGTTGCCAACATAACATGCCTAGGTTGATGTTACAGGTGCAAGCTGGATTGCCCATCTGTTTATCACACCTGCTCATTTTGAGATTTAACATCCAGGTCCTTTTCACTATGTTACCCTTTGCCTAAACTTTTCAGCATAATCTATTCCTACTTTCCATGCTATATTTTTCTTCTATTTTGACCTATGAATCCTTTCCCCAACCTTTTTGTTCACCCTACTCTTGCCAGTGGGTTCTTTTTTGCCTTGCAATCACACTTCTGTGTGATGCAATCACCATCCTGCTTCTGGGTTCATGTTTTTTTCATTTGCCTGAAATGCATTCTGTAACTCCTCAGCCATGCAAAATATCCAAATTCTATCTATTCTTCTAAAGTAAGATCATCAACTCAATTTAGAAGTGTGTAAAAATAGTTATGTATTTTGAATGAAGAATGCTGCTATTTAAATAGGCTCAAACAAGATTAGAGTCAGAATCCCTTTTGACTAGATAAGGCCTTCATGAAATTTCCAAAGCAATCATAGGACCCTGTGACAAAATTTTGTGTTCACTATACACCATGTGCGAGTGGAATAACTATTATTGTGCTGCTCTCTAAATAAATAATAAAGCTTGAGGGTAGAGATTCTCATTGGGTTTGTTATTATCTCTGTTGCAGTGTTTGGCAAATACTAGTAGTACTTTACTATATATTTTATTGAACTAGAATTTAAGGCACCTCTGAGAATTTAGTGGAAATGGATGATGAATTATAAAGTGATAATTATTGAGCATAATAAAATAATCCATTTCAATATTCATTGTCTAACATGTTATAAATCCTTTAGAATATGCAAACAAACAGATTTCAAAGTTATGTGGACAACTTTAAATTTATAAAATAGAGAATCCAATCAAAAACATAAGTATAGACTTGTTGGGAACTAAGAGTTTAAAACTAATAACCATGTGGCATAATTTTAAAAGGAAATTAGTAGCAGCCACAAATATCTAAAAATGTGTTTGGCTTCATGAAAGCTTATAATTATAGCATTGAACATTATAATTCCTCTGAAAATGGCAAAAAAAGGAACAATAGGTATCCAAAATGATTTTTAAATGATTGCTCAAATAATGACAAAAGCAAATATACAATAGGTGGCAAAAGAGGAGGGAGAAACAAGACGGAACTCACTTAAAGAGACAGATCTATTTAGAATTAGCATCAACTTACATAATAGTATGAGGCAGCTACCATAGAAGATATAAAATCACTTTTACAAAGAGACATTCTTTATGTCATCAGTGAAATGAGGAAAAGGAAATTAAATTGGAGCCGTTGTGCCTTAAAAATTAACTACTCGGCCTGCAATAGAACCAGCAAGCAGCAGCAAGCAGATAACTGAATAAACAGCAAGGGAAGGATGGTAGCTTTTTGAAATTTCATAAAGAAAAGGGTAATTTTTAATTCAAAACAGAGAATTCCCTTGTGACCACTTTTTCAGTATCAAAAAACTAAAAATCTTTTACTGAATTTTCAGTATTTATAAATACCTCATGATGGCCATTCTACAAAGCTAATAAAGGAATGCTGATGCCACCGTAGCAGACATCTAGTTTGTCTAATTTCCCACTGGCTTTTCTTTTCTAAGGGTAGGATTCATTTAAGAGTTTTTCTGACCTGGAATGCCCTTTAGCTTCCATTTTACTCTAACCAAATCGTTTGTATCATTAAAGCCTAATTCAAGACCTGACTTTCCTGCCACAGATGCACATGTGATTCTAAGTTACTGTCATCTTCCAAGCCTACACTGAGATCCTCTCTTAGGATGTCATGTTAGGATCTATGATTACAAAGCACGTGCAGAAAAGCTAGCATAGAGCTGGAACCTGACAAAGATGCTGAGATGCCTGGCTTAGTACTCCTGGCTTCATGGAAATTACACTCTGACCTGTGTATGTGTGGCCCACACCAGAGTGGAAAGGATTCCTAAGCAATCTGCTGTTCACTATCTCAGCATTAAAATGATATAAGAATTTGTTCAGCTATTGAGAGAAGCTAGCTACTTCTGCTGTCTTACATGTGACAATGATTTATAAGCACATCACATAAACCACATCAGGATTAACCAGTTTTATAGGAGTAAAATAATAATCAACACCGGTGTCTTAGAAATTGACATATTTACCTAAGTTATCAAGAGTTCCTGCATACATTAACCATATTTGATGCTTAGAACTCTTGCGTAAGGAAACCATTCATTTGGTAGATTAGAAAGTAGGCCCAGAGAAGACAAAGAATACAACACTCATGAGACATACAATGAAATTGGGATTTGAGACCACACATCCTGATTTTAATAGGGCTCATTCTAATCCAGTTACACTAAGAGTAACTAGAGATATAAAAGGACTAAAGGTTTCATGCAAAACCAAGCCATAGTTAGAGACAGGTTTGTTTCATTCACTCATTCATTTATTCACTCACTCAACTAATAGCAATTTATTTGGATTCCATTAAGTGCTAAATGTAAGAGAAAGGAGTGAATAAAAGGAAATTGTAGCAGAATGGCAAAAACAAAGAACAAGAGGGAAATAAGAATGACATAACTCTGTGGTACACAGTATAAGAACGAAGAATACAGTCCTGTAAGGAGTGCCTAGGATATCAGTAAAGACGTCCCAGGGAGACCAGGTAGTAAAAGTCAGAGAATATATCTAAGTATTTGGACCTTGTTCACAAGAAGTAATGAATTAACTCAAGGAACTCTTAATCAACTGAGTGCCATGATCAGATTGCGTTAAAGAAAAAGATGACTTTAGCTGCTCTGTGGAGAATGACTGGAGGAGAGATAGGCAAGGAAATCAGTCCCCAAGAGAACAAGAGAACTTCCTTTGTTAGTAATGGGGTGAGGATGGAATGCACAGAAATATATTCATTTCACCAATTGAATTTTATACATAGAGTGCAGGAAATCATCTTTGTTACATGTGAGTATAGAAAAATATTTAGCTTCACCAGATTCTGTTGAAGAGTCTCCTGGCCATGTATCTCACAAAATGAGCTGAAACAGCACCTTCCTTCAGTGGCAGCTCACCCCTCTGGCAATAGTGGACTTCCCTAGTATCCGGGTTCTGATTATGGGCCCTTTGTGTTATGGAGAAGATTGTTCTGGAAAGAAGTAAAAAGACCTATTTTGTTTTCAGTGTCTCTTGACAGAGGTTAATTGGGAAGAAATGTGAAAGTTAAGTGTAGGATGAAAGGGAATTTTTATGGTCATCTCTGCTACAATATTGACTGTAGTCAGATTGTTGTGATCCAATTCAGTGAAGATAGAATGCAATAGGATAAAGTACCTGGTCTCATAAATAATGTGGGGTTGTTAAAAGGGACTTATCAATATTGAAATATTTGTTTCTTTTTTTTATTATTAAGTAAACTCTACCCCCAATGTAGGGCTTTAACTCACAACCCTGATACCAAGAGTTGGATGCTCTACTCACTGAGCTAGCCAGGTACCCCTAATAGCTTTTTTTTTAATGGAGTATTGTTCATTAATACTGTCTACATTTCTATCATAAAGTAGTTTTTTTTTTAATTTTGTCTTTTATTATCTTGCAATTTAATCTACAGTTTGGTCTTTGCTTATACTGATTTATAACCTTGCCTCCCTTTTCTGGCTGTGAGATTTTTCTCTTTTTATGGGCTCCTGGAAAGTCCCTCTGGACTATTCCATACATTTAATTATTATGATTTGTAGCTCTGCTGATTGGTTTTTATATTACTTCTTATTTAGATTCATACCTGCTGCAGCTTGCTACTTTATTAGCTGTTTATTAAGTGGTAAAGCCTTCTGATTCAAAAATAAAAAGTTTAAACAAAAAGAAAGGTCTTTCTTCCTTTTTGTCTTCCAATGTTCAAAGTGGTCCTCTAGTCATAGATTAGTGTGGCAAAATATTTTCTTAACACCAATTACAGCAGAATTCTCTCGGTTCTCTATTCTAGTCTACTAATATTTTCTAAGTCTCCTTCCAATGCTTCTTTTTGTTGTTGTTGTTGTTGTTGTTGTTGCCTTCATTTTTTTTCTTTTCAAATTTTTATTTAAATTCTAGTTAGTTAACATATAGTGTAATATTGGTTTCAGGAGTAGAATTTAGTGATTCATCACTTACATTTAACACGCATTGCTCATCATAACAGGTGCCCTCCTTAATACCCAATGCTTCTTTAATTTGCTTGCGTTATGAGATTACCAGACAGGAGAGTAAGTTCCCTCCATTTTATCATTATATGCTCAGTTTCCAGAACTATGCTGAAAGCAGAGCATGCATTTACTAAAAACTTCAGCATGAGCCATATCAGTTCTTCCGTTTTGTTCTACGTCTGCAATATATCAACCATACTGATTTATTTGCCTTTCTCTACATCACTTCTCCATGTCTATTGTCACTCTACTTACCCGATGAAGTCCCATTCAGCCTGTAAGCCTGCACCCCAGCTGTAGGTCTTTCCAGTAATTCCCTGGATAGAGTTAAGTGCTCTTCCACACATACGTGGTACCTTGCACATTCTTCCAGATAATATTTAAGAAATTTAAAAGTAAGTCCTTGTCTCATAATGATTAAATTCTTGGGTTTTCAAACAGGGTAGCAATAGAGTTTATCATTCTGACCAGGACACTCTTGTTCAAGACAAATACTGAATAGAAAGGAACACAAGGACAGGCATGCACCTGGACTTCAGATTCCCCTGTCTAAGCAAAGGGGTACATCTTTATCTTTGTGTTCCAAGGGCCTAGCACAGTCTCAGAGACTCGATAGGCTTTTATAAATGGCTACAAGAAGAAATTTAAACAACCATTTATGGGTATTTAAAGCTTTCCTGGAAGAGATCGTTAGGATTTAGAGAATGAACACAGGGTTTTAGCCACCAGCCCTACTACTTGTTGTATTTTTGACATTTCATCAATTCATCTTTCACATCCTCCATTTTCTCATTTCTGATACTGGGGATATCACAGTCTGTGTGCAACTAATTGATGTGTCAATTAAAAAAAAGTGAGTTTGGGGCGCCTGGGTGGCTCAGCTGGTTGAGCGTCTGGCTTCGGCTCAGGTCATGATCTCATGCTTGGTGAGTTCGAGCCCCAAGTTGGGCTCTGTGCTGACAGCTCAGAGCCTGAAGCCTGTTTCAGATTCTGTGTGTCCCTCTCTCTCTGCTCCTCCCCTGCTCGTGCTCTGTCTCTCTCTCTCTCAAAAATAAATAAACATTAATTTTTTTTAAAAAGTGAGTTTTATCTACCATAAAATAAGTAATGCAATAATGTTAGTATTCCTCAAATATCAAAGTTAGCATCTGGCTTCTCTTCCCTTGGCTGAAGTATTCCTACCTGTAAAATAAAGGTGGTGTACATTCCAGGACCAAAGCTCTGTGCTTTTCACCTCTTGGCATTAAATGGGTTAATAAATGCAAAGTTCTTAGAATAGAAATTAGCATGTGTCATATAAGTGTATATTTAATAACTAAGTATTAATATTTAACTTTTGGATTAGTTTTATAAGAAATCTGCAGAACAGTCACCTTCATGTTATACCTTATTAAAATTTAAGAATACATGCTCTTGTTATAAATTATGCCTTTGGAGCACAAGATATGTTAACTGAGGGAAAATACATAAGCTCTCTCTTTCTTGTTTTTATTGTTGTGGTGGTGGTTTTTTATTGTTGTTGTTGTTGTTTTGTTTTGTTTTATCTGTAAGGAGAGGATAATGGTACCTATCTGATGGAGTAGATTACCAATATTAAATTAAACATTAAATGTGAAGTTTGTCAAAAAAGTATTTAGAGCATACCTAGCAAATACAAGTCTCAGTAAGTATTTGCTATTAGCTATTATTTGCATAGAAGTTTCAATAAAAAGGAAAATCATTTTCACATTATCATATGGGATAATTAATAATATTTCTGAAAAATTTTAAATATCTAAAAGGATTGAAGGTTGTTTTATACTCAAGAAAATGATAATTGCAATAAATTGAATTCTATCAGGTAATTAAATATTTAGATAATTGTGTTTTATTTTGTTACTTTTCATTTTAAGAAAACAGAACTATATGTGCAAACATACTCCTCTTTCTGAAACTAAATTGCATTGTGAATCTGGGGATATAATTATTTCTAAACAATAGTATAAATCCCATAAAAAGTATCCTCACATTGGATGATATTCTGAATAGCATTATTATCCACTTCACCCCGTCATTCAAAACACCAGTTAATTTCAATCATTTCAACCTAATAAATGATTAGTTCAATGTAGAAAAAAATATCGGGTTTCTGTAGATCAGATAAAAAAATGTTTAATTTAAAATGTTTTATTACTTTTGGTATTTTTTGATATAATTTAAAGGTGTCCTTTGTTAAAATAACTCCACCATATATTATGCATAATCAAAACAAAAAAGTGTAGATTTGTGTATAATAAAAAATGATGTTATTGATAAAATTTTTGCAGAACATTTGCACTCTTCCAAGCATTGTCCATTTCACTGTGGTATAATGCTAATCGCAGTTCCCAATGTTTTAGTCATTAATATTCCAAAAAGAAAAATCTAAGGAGTACTGTTGCTTTTTCAATATTTATAAATCTGTCATCTGTCTAGTGATTTCATATCTAGTAATACTACATACTTTATTGCACTGTCTTGAATTTTAAAAAGGCCTTGTATTAATATTCCTTGTAATCTTATGACTTGAAGCATTCACATCTTGTTTTGAATGCTAGAAAGATATACATACCAAACAGCAAAGGTTCCTGTAATCATCAATCACAAAGCAGTTAAAAGTGTAAATATTTGGAGTCAGAGTTATAGGAATTTGCCTTTGTTATCTAAGAGAAAAGTCACTTTCCGGATGTAATATAAAATATTGATATGTGTAGTAAAATTAGGCAGTTAAAGATTACCTTCTATTGCCAAATCACCATGATATTTTTTTACAGATATTTACTCTGAAAGAAAGAAATACTTGGCATGTATTTTTCTTGGGGAAAAACTTTTAAAGCACATGATATTGTGCTTGGCACATAGTAGGCACTCAATATGTATTAGCTTTGGACTCTTCCTCTTCCATTTTAGCATATGTGCAGCCAAAGCAAACCCAGGACTATTCCTCTTCAGTTTTAGTGTATCATATTGTTATGTGTGGCATTAGTCTCTTTTTGCCCCCCTTCCAGCTTCCTCCTTCTCTTTTTCTTGCTCCTCTACTTCTCCTTCTCTTTCTAAATAATTCCTCAGAAGTATGAAATAATTAAATGCAATCCCCACATGCACTTAATGATTAAACTGTTTTGCCCCTGCCAGCATTGATAGGCAAATACACTAATTAAAAGCATCTACTTGGCTGTCCTCTATGTTCCAGCATCAAATGTCTTCAAATTCCTTTTCCAATGCCTCATGTCTGGATTCTCTGCATTGCTCTTGAGCTTGTTATGTATGACTTTTTAATTGCAGTACCATCACTCCCTTGATTTCTGTGGTACTGGGTACTTCAGCCCACTTATCTTGGCCAGGCTCCCTGAACTGTAATGTAGCTTGGACCCCAGATTCCCACTTTTGTGGGAAGGAAGGGTAATTATTGTTCACTTCTTAATTCATAATTTCAGTTCATGTTAGAGAGGAACAGGGATTTTTTTAAATGAATAAACATTCTAATAATTAACAGAATTCTGAGAACCAAATTAGTTCTGACATTAATAGCTTTGCTGGAAGACTGCCTTCCCTGACTGTGCCAAAGTGTGCTAGAGTTGCTGTCATTATGTTATTCATTAGTGAAGCTTCTTCATGAAGCATGTGTAGTCCAAAGATTAATCATGAATCCATAAAGGAAACAACCTTTCTAAGGAGATATACAATATGTAACCAGTGGTATATAAAAACATCTAATGTTAGGAGCCAAATCCTGAAAATTCTGATGAGGAAATAAATGGTGCGTTGTATGCCTTATTACTTAATAAGTTTTCACACTTGATCTTAGCCAAAAGGCCGAGAAGCGATTAATGTTTTCAAAAAACAACAAAAGAATATTAATTGATTAAGTGATAGTAGTCTATTAATCTAAAATGATAGAAGAAACACTGCATTAACAAATAACTAAAATGAAAGTAAGAAGTTAGTAGATTTTAAATTAGAATTTTTATACTAAATTTTTATATTTTCAATATGTTGGCAAACATTTTTCTATCATGGGTAAATTATAAATGGATTTATTTACATCTTGGAAAACTATACAGATTTATGTGCATAGTGTATATACCCATGTATGTGGGAAAAACGCTCAGTTATCTAACTACCAGATACCATTGTTTTCTAAATTTGAGTTTGAAAACTTTTAACCATAGTTGAAATCCATTTAACTTATAGTGTTATAAAGTCAGACTTTGTATTTCCATGGTCTATAGACAATAATATAAATTTAAGTAAAAACTGTGAATATACTTTCCTATACTGCATTTTCTATAATCTTTTTCTATGGAAATCTTTTTATAAGCAAGCAATATGTGAACACTGAAAATTAAAGAACAGAAATCTGGGTTCTTCACAGTTCTTTTTTTCAATAAAATAGAAATTTTTCTATCATTATCCCTTTCCAATCAAAACGTTCAAAGCATTACCATAATATAATTCAAATGTGCTCTACTATCCCAGGAAACAAATTAAAGCATCAGATAATATAGGAATAAATCTAATAATAGCAAATAATTCCTGAGAATTTACTTTGTGCCAGGACCATACAAATCACAATAACTATTATCACTTCTTCCAACCGCACTTGGGTTTTATCCTCCAGTTACAAAGTGCGGAGAAGGTAAATACCTGAAACAATACCAAAATCTGCATGGGCACAGTGGTAAAGGATTGTAGTTTTAGTGTGCTCTGTGTTTCTTCTACAATGTTTACTTTCTGCCAGTGAGTCTTTAAGCAGGTGGTTTGGTTTACCTTAAAGATTATTTTTGTTTTTTAAAAAGAAATATTAAAATAAGTAAGACTAAAGGATTCTCATATAATTGGGCATAATAAAACAAGGGATATATTAAGTGATTTCAGTTCAATTCTAACCAATAAACATGTGTATTCTATGGCTTAGTATAGTCATAGCAAATGCAAAGAGGATCAAGAGCCCACCACTTTCTGGCAGTGCAATAGTTATAGTTTTTAGAATAGAAGTTTGAATATAGTTTAGAATAGAATAGAATAGTTTTTAGAATCCATTCTCATGCACTCTAAAATTTACTTTTATTATTAACACTATCAATCTGCCCTGTATTATTTATATATGGGAGTTTTCTCAAATTTGGTTTTGGGATCATTTCTTGTTCAATTATCTATTTTCCAATTGCATATCGCATAGTACCTTACAAATAATAGATAGTAAATACGTGTTTGTTTAATTTAATTATAATGAGAGTCTGTTACAACAAAGTAACCTGGGCATCTAATGCTGCAAATCACAGTAGAACTGTACCTGTAAACATTTACTCCTCTTTTTGACTTTATAGGCACTCTTCAGGTAAAAGGAGAGAACCTACCTTTAGCATAGACTTATGATGGATCTGGATCTGGAAGATAAGTTTTTCTAAGTTAAGCAATGACACTTGATACTTGCTTGGCTTTATGCCTTAGACTTGAGACTTTACCAAATCATGGTAATTGAAAATTCCTCTGGAGAACAAACTGATAATTTTGGATTATCATGAAATTATTTTTTTAAATGTGGTATCTAAAAATGTCACATTCTTAATAGTATTTTATTTTTTAGAAAAAGGTCAAAATAATTTTACAGCTTTTTAACATATTTATAACCAAAATGAATCAACTATGACCGAGTTAATTTCATTTTTTTTCCCATACCATCATAAACAATTATGTTTTGTACAAATAATTGGTTGAACATACAAATATCATGGGCAATAAATGTTGAAAATCATATAAAGCCTTCTGACAATTTGAAGTATTCCACTCAATTGGAAACGGAGCACATAGATAACTATAGATTTAGATTTTGCATAATTTATTCCAGGAAAACTGAGACATGACTAAATTTCATGAGGCCTAGAACTACTTTTCAGTTTCTCTTGGTTTTGACTCCTTGCATTTACACATGGTAGGTATTAAAATTATTTACTGACACGTATAAAAATGATTATTATAAAGATATAATTTTACAGTCTAGTACAGAGATATATAAGATAATTTCATATATACATATGTTTTCTGGAAAGTGCAAATAAGAATTATAAAACTGTAAGATTATTTATGGTAGCTCCCCTTTAAATATGTTTTAAAAATAAGAAATGAATAAGGTAAGGACTAATAGCTGTGTGTTCTCTTCCTTTATTTCTGTATATTGGGATACACTGATTATTTTGTTAGGAAATACAAGTGGTATTTTAATATCCATTTTAAAATGGATATTAATTAAAATATCCTATAATTCAACTGCTGTGGTACTAAGGAAATTATTCAATTAGATTAGAAGTGGTTATAGTTTTCTATGGCATAATATTTCCCAAAGATTCACATGCCTTTACTATTTCAGGAAATAGTAAAGTTTCTTTTTTATTCCCTTTTCGTTTTAGCCATTTCTAAATAATTTCAGATAAAACATGAACATTTTATAGTAACACACATAATGGAAGTAATAAACTGTTATATAAAGTGGCACCTCTAATAGTCTTTCTCAATTTTTCTTCAAAAATTTTATATCTGTTTAACATTAAAAAGGATTTGCAACTATACATTTCTTAATTATTAGTGAATCTCTGTTGACCAATTTATATACAAATGTTAAATGATTCTTTAATGATACAGAATGTAGAAAATCACATCTTGGCATTACTTTTTATTTGTCTTATGTGGAATATGAGGTCAGACTAAGGGTGAGGAAGAAACCTTGAACCAAATGTTCTGAAATTTCTAACTAGAGTGATTATCCCAGCTATGTAATTTGTTATAGTGACCTGTATTCTCTAGTGTATTAACTGGAAAAAGATAAGTCAGTGTAAATTGTAATAGAATACTTGTAGACTTGATGTAAGAGAAAATTCCACCTCCCGGGAATTTGGTCATCTCCTTGCCTAGATATCTTTCTTGCAAGATTCCCAACATTCATTAAGCCTGGCTGATTTATGTGAAGGCAGCTGAGAATTGAATTAGCCAACCCTTTAGGGTTCCTTGGAGACCTATGATTCTATATTATTCTAAGTTGACCTTTGGTTCATTCCAGAATTGATCATTTGGGGCACAGTTTTCCTTAGAAACAGAATCAGGGGCAGCTTCTGGTTGGAGTTCATATTTTTAGCATACAAACCATGTGCCTGCTGCTCTGGTAATTTGTAAGCAATTAATTAAGTGTAATAATTGTGCTCTGATACCTCTGTTTACTTAGCAGTAAATATGTTCCACTAATAATTTTAAAACTAACAAATGTTATCAATTTAAAAATAATATATTCAAAATATCTTGAAAATTGGGGGAAATTAATATGTCATAACTGTTTATCTCTGTTATTGACAAATAGTGTCAACCAAGTTGTCAGACAACCCAAGATACTATATTTTATTTCTCTAATAACTAAAACTATAAAACTAAAAGATTATAGAATTGTGATATGACCTTTCATAAAGCCACAGAAAGAACCTCATTCTGCCTTTACCTTGACCCAGTTGAAATAGGACTTTTCATATCACAAAGCAGTCTAAGTTTCATGTTTCAATCTTTTTATTTCTAAAATTCCAAAACACTGTAACCATAAAATTTTGAGAACCTTTGCAACTATGCTTAACCATGTTTGATTACAACAAGAGGTTACAGCAAAAACCTCTTTATGTTTTTTAAAAAAAGCAACTGTTTAAACAGCTGTCACTTTTTAAAAAACCAGCATATAATTTCCTTTGGTCTACTTTCTCTCAAGTTCTCCCAAACTTTTCTACCATCTTCAAATATTAACCCACAGTATTTATACAATTGGAATGCATGAATATAAATATGTGTTGACTGATGAATTAATGAATTGTAAGCATTGGCTAGCTATAGTCTGGTTCAGTAACACTTAGACCCAACAAATTAATATATGTGTGCTTATGGATTCACTGTAAAAAGTTCAGTCTGTTTCGGGTCCTTTATTCTGCAGAAATGTACTATTTCCTTCCTCCCCTTGATCTAATATATAATGTGTTACATTTGGCAGTTAGCAATCTTGGGTCTAACAACTAAACTTCCATAATCAATGAGAGTATTTTCTAAGTGAAATAATTATAGAAAACTATGAAATGGTCCTAGTTTTCTTCTACAGCCTTGTAGGGCATTGGCTAAGTTTTAAGATTGGAAAGAGGAGCAACTCAACAAAAAATGCTTTTTTACACTACCTCTCTTGCGATCAATGAATAGTTATACAATTGCTTCTGGTTGTCTATTGAATATAAAGTAAAATACTTTACTTAGTACATAAGTAAGTAAATAACCAGTCCAATGCCATAGTGACTGGGGCCAATGATTCTGGTGTGGAAATGCTTCCTATGGAAATTTTCCCAACATCCCTACTTGTCTTTCAGCTGGGAGAATTATCCTGAAAATAGTCATGAACTAAGTAAGCTGCTATTGTCTCTTTTAAAGCTTGTGTCCCCTACTGGCTGAGTGAACACCAATTCTCAAGTCATGCGCTGCTCAAAGGATTCTATCTTCACCATTTCCCTCTGTTCTTCCCTTCCTCCTTAGGGGACTACTCAGCTGAGTGAGTAGCATATAACTTGCTTCTTAAGCTGCTCACTTATCATTCCTAACACAGTAGAGGCAGCATTTTCTTTCCAGGATCTCAACACTTTTTTTCCTTTTACTTTGTGGCCCTAACATTTGTTTTTCTTGCATATCTTAAAATAGTAAGTTCTGAGCCTGCCAAAAGCATTCACATTTTTGTTTGAAAACACCCTATGGGTTTTTCCCCATCAGAATAACAATTAACTCAGCCCTGGCCTTTATCTATGTATACTCCTCCTACCTGGCTCCCTTCTCTTTCCTCAGAAACTTAATTCCATAAATATCCTTGAAGATGCACTGTATTTCTACCTTTAATATCTTTGTAACTTACTTACTAGTTTGAGAGTTTTATAGCTCTTAATCCTGAGGCTAGGGCTCATGAATTCTCCCATGAACCTATGTGCAGGATGGAATTTAGGGCACTTGATTCAATACTGTCTACTGGACCAAGCACTAACAATTTAAAACTAAACCCTAACTAGAGTGTCCATTGTCATAATTCACCTTGTAGTCTGAAGTAGTAAATATTATGCTGCTCACCAATACCTAAAGCCCTGTCTGTAAACTTTTTTGTATAATCATATCTTGGCTCTAACCATAAATATATAAGGAAAACCTAAGTAGTTTAAGGTGAAGCCACAGCAGCCTGCACGTAAGACCAACTAACCCAGCTAAAGCTTTGGTGTGGGCCCTTTGTTGAAACTCACAAGGCCATGATTCCCCTTCCTGATACTCATGAACAGCAACAATGGCCATTTTTTGACTCTTGTACCCTTTGTTAAAGTGCAGTCCTTATAGAATCCCATACCCCTGCTGAATCAACATGGTCTGACTTTGCTTTCTAGGCCTGGGATCAGTCCCATTTGGTCGAGACATTCATAGTCTGTATGTATCTAGAGGTGACCACTTCTGCTTAATGAGGATAAGGTTATCATGTGTTTCCTTTAAGGTCTAGGAAGGTGGCCCACCTGTGAACCTGGGCATGATAAGCAAATGTTACTCAATGTCTTAGTCTGTTTGAGCTGCTGTAACAAAGTGCCATAGACTCGGTGGCTTATAAACAACTAAAATTTACTTATCATTTGTGGAGACTGAGAAGTACAAGAGAAAGGCAGTTGCAGACTCCAGGTCTGGTGAGGATCTGCTTGCTTTGTGTCTGCCTTTTCCATGTAACTTCAGTGTCAGAAGGGGCTAGCTTGCTCGCTGGGGGATCTCTTTTATAAAGGTATGAATCTCAATCATGAGGGTTCCACCTTCATGACATAATCACCTTCCAATGGTGTCACCTCTGAATACCATCACATTGGGCATTGGGTTTCTACATTAGAATTTTGAACGCATTCTATTTATAGCACACAATATGATGGAAATACTATGCAGTCATCATCCAAAGTCTAAAGACACCTGCCCAAATCACAATAGCAAAAAAGTCAATTTATTTTTTTAATGTTTATTTATAGTTGAGAGAGAGAGAGAGAGAGAGCGCACGTGCGCACAAATGGGGGAGGGGCAGAGAGAGGGAGACACAGATTAGAGCAGTCTTCAGCCTTCAAGATGTCCGCAGAGAGCCTGGCACGGGGCTCGAACTCATGGACCTCAAGGTCATGACCTAAGCTGGAGTCAGATGCTTAACCGGCTGAACCACCCAGCCACCCCCTACAAAAGTCAATTTAAAAACGCCTCATGGTTCCGTGCACCTCGGTGGCTCAGTCGGTTGGGCAGAGAATTTCAGCTCAGATCATGATCTCATGATTCATGGATTTGAGCCCCGCCTCTCCCTCTGCTGACAACTGGGAGCCTGGAGTCTGCTTCAGATTCTGTGGCTCCTTCTTTCTCTCTCAAAAATAAAAGAAAACATTGAAAATAACATTACTAAAAATAAGTAAAATAAAAACACCACATGGCTCAAACAGCCACCACAATCAAAATGATTTTCTCTGCATTTTAAAATTTAACGCCCATAGGCCCCAAGATCGTGGGTGGGGCGGGAGGTGACAAACTGAAGAGCTCCAGGAGAAGGGCGGGCTCCTCTGCGGGGACGCGGGGTGTGGGGCTCCGTGGCTCCTCTCACGTGGGCCCACACCTGGGCCAGATCACGTCTGCGCCGTAGCCGCTTCCCCGCAGGCCCCACCCACAAGTTACGATGGCGGCCTCCGTGGTGGTGGTGGTGGATGCGCCTCCGGCTCAGGTAAATGCTGCTTGCTCTGACCTTCACCCCGCCCTGACCCCTCCGCCTGGAGAGAGGGGAGAGTGTACAGTCAGCGCCCCCCCCCCCCCCCCCGCACGCCTCCCCCTGCACAAAGGCTGGAGGTAAGATTTAGCAGGGAGGATTCCGAAACCTGCGGTTGCCTTGTGTTGCCAGGGAAGAGGGAATGTTAGGAGTGTTGAAAATTTCCAGGACCAAGATGAAGCCATACCTGCCCCGGGTGCCTTGTCTGCCGACTGCGTTTTTGTGCTCCTATAAAGGCCCCACTTGACCAGAAACAGTATATTCAGTGAAAAATTTCCCAAAGGCCAGGAGAATTCTGTGCTCTGTAGTTTGTACTGTTCCTTGATCTTGCCAAATACGGTTAGGTAACCAACCCCAGCCAGGTCTGCGGTTTCTAGGTTCCTGTCGCTAAAGGTGCATAAAACTCACTCTTGTCCAGAATCCCTGTGAAGAGTGGTAGTACTCCATTGCTTGTGAGGCACCGACTCCCTCAATCCATGGGTTGTTTTCCCTTGAATAAAGGGACACCAAACTCATTAAAAATAAATTAATGCCTAAAGACATGGGCACCAGCACTCCAAAAGCGTACACAAAATTTTAATCCGTGTGTGTCTTGAACAATGCAATAGATGTTAGAGTTTGAGAAAACATTCAAGAAACAGCACCTCCCTTCCTCATGTAAGTTTGAATTGAAATAAGCAATAGACAAGGAATAAAAACAGTTT
Source organism: Prionailurus viverrinus (assembly GCF_022837055.1). Taxonomy (NCBI): domain Eukaryota; kingdom Metazoa; phylum Chordata; class Mammalia; order Carnivora; family Felidae; genus Prionailurus; species Prionailurus viverrinus. The sequence goes on along the minus strand of NC_062565.1, from coordinate 58,283,445 downwards.
TTGAGAGGCTGGGGTGTACCAACTGTTGAAAGTGTCTTAGCTTATAAAAATTAAATCAGTCTATAAGGCCTTGAGTGTAGAGACCAGCTATTAAGCTCTTTGACTAACTTATATTTAATATTTCCCACAATGTAAATATGCTATAATGACTTAAAAAGTTGAACTGATGTGCTTAAGGTATAGTGGAATGAACACTGGGCATGAATAGATACGGGGTCTTATTTTGGCTTTGTACCTACCCTCAAGAAATTCTTTGAGCAAATTAATTTAGGCCTCTCACTTTGTTTCCTTTTTGAAGATGAGTGATTTAAGTATGGTTTCTTTCAGTCTCGACATTCTGTGACATGAGATTGAGCTGAATCATGTGTGTGTGTATAAATATATATACACACACACACATATATATGTATATATATATGTGTGTATATGTATACATATTTGTTCATCATAAAAACGTGTAAAATTTGTACTGACACTTGAGGCTTTTGGTGGCTTGCATTTTGAGTGAAAAAAAGTTATCAATGGCTTATTATAATAAGTACAGAAGCAAGCATAACACTAAATATATTCACAACCAAAAAGTCATATTTAAGGAAAAGTATTCACCTGGAATATTTGGCTGTCTCAAGAATTATATAAAGGACAATAGACATCAAGATTATTAGTGGAAATGTGGTATAGTCTGACTTTAATTTGATTTTTTAAAATTTTTTATTAAAATTTTTTAAATGTTTATATTAGAGAGAGAGAGAGAGAGAGAGACAGACAGAGTGTGAGCTGGGAAGCGGCAGAGAGAGGGGGAGACACAGAATGTGAAGCAGGGTCCAGGCTCTGAGCTGTCAGCACAGAGCCTAACGAGGGGCTCGAACTCACAAACTGTGAGATCATGACCTGAGCTGTAGTCGAACACTTAACCGACTGAGCCACCCAGGCTCCCTTAGTCTGACTTTGATTTCAATAAAAACTTTAAAATAAAACAGTCTTATGGAAAGTGTAAAGGCAATAATCAGTGTAACTACAACACAACTTGAATGAATAAATGTCTTTTGTTTAATCTGATGGCCAGCAAATTAAAATGTATCTTGTAGCTTATAGTTGAGGATTTATGCAACAGCAGTAGAATAAGTGCCAACGGAATTAACAAGTTGATTGTGTAAGCAACAAACCTCATTTCAGCTAAACTGAACTTGACAAATTGCATGACATTCTGCCTGCTAAATTTGAGATTTATAATGTTTACTGCTATCAACAATAATGAAACAGCAGAGAACTTCAATATCTGACATTTTAATCTGTATATTTCACTTTTGTTCTTACTAATCAATTCTTAATTCTGGAATATATTTTATGTTTTGTTATCCTTTTGGCTACAAACTTTGATGTAGTCTTATCAACATTCATTGAACTGAAATATTACATAAAGATTAACTGTTAACTTTGCTCTTTTCATTATTAAGGATTAGAATGACTGTGGAGGAAAAAAAATGTTTTTTGAGTACTGAAATTCTACAATTAAATTGTTCCAAGTTGAAATAAAATTTGACAGTGCATCTTTTGAATCACATAGCTATCCATTGACATATGGAGATTTGTTTAGCGACAGATTTAAAGATAAAGAATTGATATTTACCATAGTACCTGGTGTTGCAGTTATGAATGTTTAAAATCCATAGGAAATAATGTTCATAGATTTCACGTATGAAGTAGCTGATATTTCTTTAAACTCAAATGAGTACTTTATGTTTTATTAGTGGTATTTACTAAACGTTAGAGAGGGTGAATGAAATAGCATTTGTATTTGGAGCTAGCATAATTACTGCTTGTTTGGAGAAGCTTGCAAATGATTTTTTGCAATGTGCATTTGTGAACCATGACAATGGATTCATGAGACTGATTTTCACAGCATTCTGAATGCTCACTTAGAAAGCTGCATTTCAGATTACCACTTTGTTGGTAGTACAATTGCTCTGTTTTAACTGATGTTAAGAATATTTTCAGAACTCTCCACAGCACTCATTGGTCAATTTATTCCCTTTGTGCAAAAGTATAAAAATGCAAAAGATAAAGCTTTGTTGTATAATGCCCCTGAGATTCAGGGGTTGCTGGTTACTGAAGCGTAATCTAGCCTATCCTGATAGATTCAACATCTAAGGCAGAATTAGATATCTAATACAGTGTCAATATGAGTGTTTAAAAAGTTAGAAACTAGTTTAATTTACCTGGCTTAAAATACCTTAAATTTCCTCTAAACATGGGTTTGGTACTATAGACAGAGGAAAGGTCAGACTTCTAAGAGCAAAGCAAGCAGCCTCAAATTTGAAGAAAGCCAACGTTTAAAGACAGGGAGCCAAGCATTTGTTTAGGGAATGATGCTTTGCCTAGTGAGACAGGACAGTGAACTGTCCGGTGCATCCAGCATTTACTGATAGAAATTGGTGGGAGTAGGCACTGATAGGCAATAATATAAAGTAAATGCTAAAATAAGAAAACGACATTCTTCAAAAGATCTTGAATGTCATGCTATATTGTTTGGATTTTATTGGGCACATGATATCATGGCCTATGAAAATGATGTGATCGAAACTATTTCAGGAAGGTAATTCTGCAATAATGAGAAGAATGCTGGAATAGACTTGGGTCTTGAGGTCAGGTTAGGAGGTTATCACAGAAGTCTAAACAAGAGCTAGTGCAGGCCATAATATTATTATTAGAATACAAAGAACTATGATGGTAATCTCTTAATTATTAATTCAAAGTACTTTCTACTATACATTTCCTGAAGAGTAACTTTTCACTGTGTTGATTTATTATTTTTATTATTTTGGTAGTATGAGAAAAATACTAAGCATTATGATTTTTTTTTTAACTTTTGAGAGAGAGAGCATGTGTGAGATGGGTAGACAGAGAGATAATCTTAAGCAGGCTTTATGCTCAGTGGGGAGCCTGAAGCAGGGATAGATCCCATGACCCTGGAATTGTGACCTGAGCCCAAATCAAGAGTCGGATACTCAGCCCACTGAGTCACCCGGGTGCCTGTAAGCATTATGTTTTAATAATAGATGACATTGAATAAACTTCTAAGGTTACCTTATCTAGTACAATCACATACTCTCTACCCATGTTGCCTTCGACTACTTTACATATAAAAAGAACAAAACACTACTCTTCTATTGTTATAAAACACTGAAAAATAAATAGAATATTTTTATATTACCTTGATTACCTTTGTGTCCTTATAAATTCATAAAAAATAACTTGTTTTAAAGTTTATGTATTTTGAGAGAGAGTGTGTGTGCACATGAGCAGGACATGGGCAGAAAGAGAGAGGGAGAGAGAGAATCCCAAGAAGGATCTGCACTGCCAGTATGGAGCCCTACATGGGGCTCAAATTCATGAACCATACAATCATGACCTGAGCCAAAACTAAGAGTTGGACGCTTAACCAACTGAGCCACCCAGATGCCCTGAGAATTTAAAAATTTCTTAAATCATTTTGTTTCCATTCATTTAACTCCTTTTATTAAGCATCTATTATGTACATTACTCAAGGTCTTGAACTAAAAAAGAAACAAACTCATTTCTAGCCATAACATTTTGCATTCAAATGGAGAGGGAGCTATTTTAAAAAGTAAATATTATTCAAAAATATTATGTTATAATAAGTATATAATATGTATAAAATAAATGTATAAAAGCCTACAGAAGGGATAATAAGAATATAATAAGACCACTTAAATGCCCTTTTGAATCCATGGTATGATTTTATACGGAAATTCAGTCTTTGTGTTGAAATGGCAAAAAAATCAGTTGGCTAAGAATACAATTTTTAGAAAGCATTCTGCAGAAGAAGAGAGGATGAAAACCGGTGCAAAGAAGCATGCATATACCAACTACGTGTAGTGCTTTTGCTGAAGTGTAACTGAGAACAGTGGTAATTAACGAGGATAGAAATTAGAGGCCTATTTTACAGATAAGATAAGTAAGATTGAACACTATGACTTTGATCCATTCAGCCAGTAAATAAGAGAGCACTGATTTGAATACAAGTAGCTTCTGAAACCTTTCTCATCTTTTACATTGCTCTAATTTCCAAAAGCTTTTTTCAAGCCATATGTTATCAGACATGGAACACATGTTTCCTTTTGAAACAATATTTTGGTATAGTAGTAAGTTTCTCAGCTGACCCATTGGCTCTGTTGTAATGTACTTAATGAATAATACCTATGATTTACCACTGTTTATAGTGAAAAACATGAATGGAAAGCAGAACCTTCCAAGGTACGTCTCTAACACAACAGTGAATAAAAGGGGTAAGGGAATTAGCAATGGAGCATGTGGGAAGGAATGGAAAGCTCTGATCTTATGTTTGTAGATCAGTCATCAGACAGCCTGAGTCAAGGACCAAACTGTTTACAGACAACAGACACAAAACATGCATTTGAAATGATTATATCAAAACATTACTTCCAATTATAAAATTCTGTGATTTTAAGACTTTAAAAATAAATGACAGTGTGAGGTATGGGGGGAGTGTATTTGAAATAAAATATGATTTATGTCCCATCCTCAAGTAGCTTTTTATTCTTCAGTAGGTTAGGTAGTACATATATACTGGCATAGGAAACTAAGGATGCAAGTGTAGCATTAAATAATACTTAGGTAAGAGAAGAAAAGCACTTTTAATTGGAGAACCAAAACCAAATCCACATGGAGGGTGTGGTAAGTAGACCCCTTGAAGAGGGAAGTACTGTTTTCATTTGAAAACCATGAGAGCTGGTCTGAGGGATTTGATAAACCATTGATTGAGGACTCTTGAAAAAAGGGCAGGGCATGATGGTCAGAGGAGAGAGCCTTCTTTTTGTTATATTGGAAAATAGTATTTCCATATTCTACTGAATGGTTTTCTGTTACCTTTATGGTAACAATCCTTGCTGCTTGATAGATGTAACATGCATTTCATAGATTTATACCTTCCCTAAACCATTTCAGTCAGTGACAAATTGAATGGTCTCATTTGTTCAGTCCTATGTTAAAGACATTTGTGCTAAGTAGTAATTTTTAGCAAGCAATGTGCTTTTTAATGACAAATTTAAAAGTCTGCATAAGAGTTGGAAAGTGTGTGTGTGTGTGTGTGTGTGTGTGTGTGTTTCCTTAGGACCCATTTACATGCCTTTGAGGCAAAGAAATTATTTTAAACTGATACTGGCTTGTATCTCTTTGATAATAATAATGAATAGTAAGCCAAATGACTACCGTAATTGGCTCTTCTGAGATGCTACAATCAGTGGGGAACCAAAGAAATTCCAAATGAACACATTTCTTCAATTAACAGAGGCTTTTTAAAAAAGAAGAAATATATTTCTTAGACTTTTTCTAGGCAAGTGTGTTAACTACCTCACCTTGGATACACCCAGTGATCTCCTGGGGGGGGATTTGTACCATTGCATCACTCTGAAAATGCTCTCCAAATCTGGAAGCAGAAAAACAGCATCTTACTTTAATAACATTAATTTATCATATCTCCTTCTTGCTTTTCATTTCCATATTGTAGCCACTCTTCACAGAGCATCTGAAATGTGACACATAATTAAGGTGCCTACAGTCTAGTGTTAAAGACAGACATGCAAGTAGTTAGCTACAAAGAAGGCGGTAGAGTAGGGCAGCATTTCTAGAGGACAGTGTGGAGGCATTAACTATTGGTGTTCTGGGGAGCTAACTGAAGACTTCCCAGGCTAAATGGCATAGTGAGCTTCATTGAAAAAAATCCAGAACAATAACATATTTGATACAAGAGACTTGATTAAGTGAGGGTTGTTATTACTGTTTTCATCTTAAAGAAGAGGGATTAAGACCTGGAGGTTCAAGTGACTTGCTTAATATAACGGGACTAATAAGTGGCAGAACTGGGGCTATGACCCAGTCATGATACTAATAGTTGCCTGGTATTGAGTATTTACCATGTGCCAGAGATTGTGTTACGTACTCAGTATTTTTCTTCTGACTTAATACTCATAGCAACCTATGAAGTTAACCATATTTGTGGATATATTGTGGAGCAGAAAAACAATGCATTGGAAGATTCTCATATATTAGCTTTAGATAATAAACATAGCATGAGATTTAAAAATTAAAAGAAGATGTTGGGAAAGAGTTGTAAGAATTTGTGAACACAAGAATGTCTTTGGTAATTCAAACTTGCTGGTATATTACTAACTTGATCATAGTATAAAAAAGAAAAAGGGAAGATTTTTGTAAATCCACGTTTTCTCGCCTGTTTTTCTATTGGTCAATGCCTCGTGGCAGGAGACCCCAGGAGAAACAGCTCAATTTGAAAACTACTGTGGCCATCTCTTCTCCTGAATGCTTTCCCTGCCCTTTACCGTGACCAAAGAGAGCTGGGTCTACAAATGAGTTTAGGAGAGGAACAATTGGGACAGCACAAATGCTATATTATTTCATAGTTGAGTAAAGTCGAAGTTTCAGTAAATTACCCAAAGACTATTAAATTGAACCTAGGTTTTCTGGCTACAAAACTCAAATTGTTTAATCCGTATACTGTGTGGCTCTTGAATATGTAACATGCTACATCTTAACAAAGACTTTCTGTTTCTAATGCAGGTTTTTGAAACAGTCTGTACATGAAAATTTACCACATCAAATTAATTCTGATGAAACTGGTAATTAACCATGACCATCAATATTAATAGCAGGAAGTGAAAATAGTTATGATCTGAGGTCCCTGTTATCATGGAGTGTGCAAATCTATAATTAACTTGATAAGCTTCTAGAATACCAATAGGATTTAAGAATCATTTTTAGAGTATTCTCCTGTATTCTAGGATTCTAAGCAATAATCTTAGTGAACAATAAATAAATAAGTAAATGGAGGATGAAAGACTGATAGTGGGAAATACATGTGCTGTTTCCTAATTAACTTTTTTTCTAAAATAGGAAAGCAATCAATCTCCCATGGTATCACATAAGTATATTTCCATTATTCTTAATACCAGGAAAACCTTACTTAGTATTTATTCTACCCTTGGTCAAATCATGAATTCATATGTAGATGTCACCAAAATATCAGCAGATAGTCTGTTAATAAAGAAGAATATGTTTATTATGAATCCCTGCTGTAGAGGAAAACACACTAGTAGAATCTTAGCAGTATCTCAGAAGGGAAGTTAGAAGTAGGATAGTTATAGAACTATGGGAGGAGGGGTGAGTTTAAAATGATTGAAGGAGAAGGTCTTTCAAGTTGGAGAATTGAAAGTGAACAAAATGGAAATATAAAAACTTAGAATTTGTGGACACAGGTAAGCTAAGGTTTTGAAGCAATCCTTGATAACTGAGCTATTTATTGATAAGTAAGCTACTTTTTTCAGATGAGCAGATAATTGGCTCTGACAAATTGACTTTGTAGGAATATCCTGAAATTAAAAAAAAAAAAAGTTTGTTTATTGGTTAACAGTCTTATCTTCCCAGCACAAAGTTTTCCTGGTATCAACAACTAAGTCATGTTACGAAAGGTGGGCTGACTATAGGCTTCTCTAAGTTGTGTTGACACAGTGGCCCCATCCTATGAGGGATCCATTCTGGCTGTTGATTCACAAATCTCAGAGTGAGAGTCCCAGAGATTCCTTTTTATCAAATAGTGCCCATTTGTAGCATTGGTTATGTAATTAATAGCTTACTATAATTCTGACATCTATCAAAAGGAATTTAAATACTTACTAATGTGAAAAATAGGCACAAGGTCTTTTATTTACTGTTTACCTGTTAAAATGTAATCATTCAATTATATTTGATTTCCTAGTGTTTACTTATAAGTGGTGTTAGGATTTCTGTGTTGGCTTTGTAATTGTGAATTCTAAAAAGGTCATATTAGCAAATTTTTCATTCATTAGTGCTTAAGTGTGTCAGTTAAGAAACATTCACTAACAACAGATTGACTTATATGTAGCAATTATTATTAGATTTTTATTCATATTAAAGTATCCCTGATAATATTTTATGTGTCATAACATTGGGTGAATATTTCTCCATTTACATGCTATAAAATAAGTAGGCCACCAAATTCAGTGTTATTGATAACACTTAGACTTTCACATTTCAACTCTAAATTTCTCAAACTACATAAAATACTGTAATACAAATATAGAATCTTATTATAGTTGCATCTTCCTCTTTCATTTTAGAAACTTTAAATTATCTTCTAAATCTTCTTTTGCCTAAAAGTATGAGTTGACTAATAAAATAAATGCTAGTTACTACCACCATGATTTTGTTTCATCAAAATAAATACAGATAGTCTGCAACTTAGGATGGTTCAACTTACAGTTTTTTGACTTCACAGTAGTGCAAAAACAATACATATTTAGTAGAAACTGTGCTTCAAATTTTGAATTTTGATCTTTTTGTGCACTAGCAATATGTAGTATGATATACTCTTGTGATGCTGGAGAGTGACAGTGAGCCACAGCTCCCAGTCATCCACACAGTTCCAAACATAAAACTACCCACCATTCTGTTATTTTCAGTACAGTTTTCAGTAAATTACTTGAGATATTCAAAACTTGGTTTTGCCCAACTGTAGGTTAGCATAAACGTTCTGAGTATGCTTAAGGTATGCAAGCCTAAGCTATGATGTTCTGTAGATTAAGTGTGTTAAATGCATTTTCAACTTAGAATATTTTCAATTTGTGATGGGTTTCTTGGGGCATAATGCCATCATGCATCAGGGAAGATCTGTAATAAGAAAAATCAAGGCTCAAAATTAATCATTCCTTGTCGCAAAATTATGGGCTAAATATTATAATTTTAATTCAGATTAATGTATAAAAACACACAAAAAAAAATCTTTTGTAAAATATCAAGGTGTTTTAGTTGAATTCCTTCACAATGACATGAGTGTTAAACCAGGCTTTACAACTAAGGGATTGTACGCATGTGATTTTTCCAGGATGTCATTATGACATATTAAGCTTGGATGGACCAATGATGACAAAATTGCTGCATTGAAATGACAGTGATTTTTAGCTCTTTTTTCCATTAACTTTTGTTTTATGTCTCATTTAAACTCCCTGAAGTACTATCTTTTTAAATAGGTGCCAGTGTGTAGATTAATATTTGAGAAGTATGTTGTTTCTGTTTCAGATATGTCTATTTAAGTAGACATATTTAAATGTCTCCTAATGCAGCTAATGCACTTTTTTTTCTTAATTTTTGTAGCTGAAACATCTACATGCTTTACCACATTCTCCATTAAATTGACCAGTAAACAGACTTACATTTATACTTACCATTTCTTAGAAATAAACTCTGAATTTGATGAGTTCTGAAAATGGTTAAACATGTTCCTTCAAGTCAAGATGAAGGGGAAAACGATATTATAAACATGTTAAAGTTATTGAACCAAATATGAATCTGTGTGTTTTTCTGATGACTGTCCTTCTCATCACTACACATCTCCCATGCTGACTTGTGAAATTAATTAATTGATAATGGGCTAAGTCAAGACTAATCTTATATAACTGGGAGAACTGACTCTTTTAGGTTTCTCACTTCTTTCAAAGAGAATTATAATAATGCAGTGACAGCACCAGGATCATTTTTACTTAGCCTCCATAAGCACGGTTACCAGAAGGGAAGGCTTGTAGACACCTAGAACCCTTGCAGCTGTATCTGACTCGTATTTTTATTCAGTTTTTCCCCATTTTCTTCTATAGTGAATTCTGGTATCTTAATCTAACATAATTCCAGAATATACTATAAAGGGCACATGAAGTCTGAGACAACAGAAGCCACTAAAGATTTCATCAAGGATGAGAAACAATTTCCATTCAAATGCGAATAATTTGTTCCTGAATAGAAAAAATGATAAATAGGTGAACAACTCTTGATTCAGTAGGCACTTGGCCTGTTACAGATGAATAATTGAATGAAAGAATGAATGTAGTGAATTCATTTACTCTGACAAAATGAGTGAAGAATCTGCTTTTCTAGCAACATTGGGGAATACTTTTCTAATTCTCTTTCTGAACATTACTTCTTTTAGAGACTAAGTTGAGAAGTAAAAGCTATCACCCAGTTCGTTAATTTCTCAAAACAAGAAGGGAAGAAATCTCACCTTAATAAAAGCAGAGAGGTAGAACCCTTGCATGTGGGGAAGCTGTGTTACAGTAGAGCTAGAAGGAATGCTGGATTCTCTTCCAGGATTCCCAAGATTCCCTGGTGTCACAGAGCTTTAAAAAGTGCTAGGAGGATGACTGTGGAACCAATTATACATGAATATTTACGTCTTTGTTTAAGAAAAGGAGCAATGTATTAATTGTGAACATGAAACTAATGAGTTTTGAAATTGAGTTATTAAAATTCTTAGAGTTGATAAGCACACTTGAACATAAGAGTTGTATTAATTGTGTCATTCAAACTTTTTTCTTATGGTCCTGAATTTTTAGGAAAACCTGAAAATGTTACAAAAGTAAAATATGGCACTAGTGGATGGGAAGATCTGTTATGGAAAAAATAACTAGGAAAACTAAATAACTGCGTGATTTCATGTAAGAAGTCAAAGATGTGAGCAAAAAGTTAGCTGGTACAGACCAAAGGAACTAGGAGAGTATTTCCATCTGCCTCAAATTGTTCATTTTAAGGCCATAGCTCTGCTTCCCAGATAGATACTGAACTATCCAGGACTTAAATCAGTGCAATATCTGACATAGGTAAAGGAGAATCCTCAATCAGTTATGTCATCTAAAATCGAGACATTTTCTTGGCATAAAATTGCATAGAGAATTCAGAGTCATTCAGGCAACGAACTGGAAACCAGTCTAGCCACCATCCCATTTACAATTCTTAAGCTTTACTTTTCTTTTTAAATTGTTTATATTACACAGTAAATAAATACAACAAAGACTTACAACCTACATGAATAAACAATAACAAAGAAAAGAAAGAACTTTGCCTACTATCCATCCACACAACTTAAGAAGTAGAACATTATCAGCAACTTTCAAATACCCATACCCCATGGCTTTCATTTTGGTTATTAATCTTTAGTCTTTCTTTATAATTGTATATCACTAAGTAATATAATATGTTATATGTAGCATTATACATAATTATATGTTATATATATAACTAAACAGTATATTGTTTTTGGATGTTTTAAAATTACACAAATTTTAAAATATTGTATACATTTTTTTCTGCTTACTTTTAAAGTTTACTTATTTTGAGAGAGAGAGAGAGAGAGAGAGAGAGCACACATGCTGGGGAGGGGCAGAGAGCGATGGGGAGAGAGAGAGAAACCTAAGCAGACTCCGCACTGTCAGCACAGAGCCCAATGTGGGGCTCAAATCCACAAACCTTGAGATCATGACCCAAGCCAAAATCAAGAGTTGGACGCTTAACCAATTGAGTCATCCAGGTGCCCCACTGCTTTTTGATCAACATTTATTAGAATTTTCCATGTTGATGCATATTGCATTTTTCCTAGTACATTATACACAAAAGCTTCTTTAGAGCATAAGCATAGAAGTAGAATTGCTGCATCATAGAAGGTGAAAACATTCAACTTTTCTGGATTATGTCAAAACATTTTCCAGAATGACTTCATCTGTACCTTATCCCAATCAAATTCTATAACAGCACTGGTTATTTTATAACTTTGGGAACACCTGGTATTTTCAGGTTGTAAAGTTTTTGCCATTTAGGTAATTATAAAAAATACCTCATTGGAATAATTTGCAATCCCTGAATACTAATAAAGATTAGCATTTTTCCTGTGTTGCTAGTAATTCATATTTTCCCTTTCAGAAGAATTTTTCGAAGACTCCTATGCCGTTTTTGACTGGATTAATTGCTTTTATTATGGTTTTAATTTGTCCATGTATAATTTTGGATTTTGTGTTTAATGTTGGATACTGATCTTTTGTCAGTTATATGTTTTGAAAATGTCTCCTTGATGTTTATGGCTTGTCTTTTATTTAGTGTTTTCAGATTAACAGAAATGCTTAATTTAATACCCTCAAACATATCCATCCTTTCTTCCACTTATGATTTATTGTTTTAATGTCCTTTTAAAGGAATGCTTCATTTTCCTAAAATCACAGAAGTATTCTGTATGTTCTGCCAAAAGCATTAAAAAGTTTTCTCATTTACTTCTTAAGCCACATAGAATTGATATATTTACATGTATGTTTAATTATGAATAATTTCATTCTTGTCAATAAGGACAAAAAATAGTCTCAGTTTCATTTTGAAATACTTATTCTTTTCTCTCTTGCTTGCAAGGACATCTATTTTGTTCCTTGCTCTTTTTAGACAAAAAAAAAAAAGTCAGTATTTGTTCCTGATTTCTCTAGTTTTTAAATTAAGGTAAATCCTCTCCTTTATGTTAACTTTCCTTAGGAAACATCTGACAATTCTTAACTCTTTGTACTCCTGTTACTATTCTGTATCTTCCTCAGGTCTTAGAACTCATTCAAAATCCTTCAACTGTTTGGTTTTGGGTGAATATATCCCCATAGCATATTTTCCCCTAACATCTGTCTTTTCCCCCAACATTTCTGTTGCTTTACTAAAACATAAGGAAATTACTCTTGCTGCAGAGTTAAGAAGTTTGGAAAACAGCCTTTTCATGTGCTTACTTGTCACTGTAAATGGCAGAGATGAGTCAACTGCATTACTTTTATACTTATTTTGATTTCATATATATTTATAAGTTTTACAGCATCTTATTTATGTTCTGCATTTTTCTCCTTTTGTCTTTTCTTTCTTGCCTAGTTTCTGATTGCAGGTGCTGTCTTTTTATTGAGTCTTTCCTCAAAAATTGTGAGTTATCTGCTGTTCTTATGTTTTTAATGTTTATCTGTAAAGTTCCATCATGCATATGTATAATACGTAAATTTTATTAGTATTTATTCTATATTCTTACCAAATACAAGGATCTTTGAGCACTGTTTTTCATCTCTGCCTTTCTCTTTATCTAATATTGTTTTCCATTTTTAACTCCATGTTATTTATGCCACAAATCAATTATTATGTGTTTAGACTTATGTATAAATCTTATATTCTTTTGTTCAGATTGCTTTATTTTGCAGAATTTTCAAACATTAATTCTTCAATATTGCTTTTCTATATATTATTATTTTCTCTCCTTTTGAACTCTTAGCTGGGTCTGTATTAAATTTTTTCTCTATCCAGCATGTTTCTAAACCTTGTTTTCATACTTTTTGTCTGTTCCCTTTCTGTTCTCTCTTGCAGAGATATCTGAATATTCATTCAGATCTACCTTTCAGTAGATTAATGATCTTTTAAATTGTGTCTTCCACTGTGTTTTTATTTCAGACATTTTATTTTTCATTTGTACAAGTTTTATTTGATTCTTTTCAAATCTTCTTTGTCATATATAATTTTTCATTCTTTACATTTTCAATTCTATCCCTTTTTTTTTAAACATATTGAGTAAAACTATTTTGTATTCTACATCAGATTATTTCACTGACTGAAGTCTATGTGTTTCCCATATTCTTGCTGATAGTTTTTGTTCATGGTGCTTTGTAAGTTTTTTTGGAATTTTTTATAATTTAAAGCACCTTGCCTTGGCATTTATTTGTAGGAATTCTTAGTACTCTGGTTTTAAAATATGTTATTCTAATTAGGTTTTGTGATTTTTTTTTCTTCCCAGTACTTAGGTACTACAAACTATGCACCACTTCAAAATAAATTCTAGATTTGAGTTTTCCTCCTGAGCAAATATGAATACACACACACACACACACACACACACACACACACACACACACACCCAGACATTAAGTTATCTAGTTTAATTTAATGTTTGTGTGTGTGTGTGTGTGTGTGTGTGTGTGTGTGTGTGTGTGTGTACATACACACATACATACCCATCTATAGCAAATTCATTCTGCCAACATAGGAGGGCTGGATTTTGGTTATAAATTCTCAGGATATATTTTTTCCTTTTTTTCCCAGTCATTTCTTTGCCAGCTTCTTCTATCAGGCAGTTTAATTTATATCTCCCTTTTGGAGTTCAGTTTATGCAGGGATTTCTTATTTCATTCCTCATCTTGAATGGAACCTAAACTTGTCTTGTTATCTTGTGCCCCATCAAAACTGAAGTTTAATATTTCCAGAGTTCCAGAGGTCAACTTTTAGGAATATAACTGTCTTCATTACACTTCCATTTGTATAGTTTTCAGTTTCCATATCAAGGTTGGCCTGTGAAGATTCTTTTTCAACTCAACAATGCATTTAAAGTGGTTATTAAAATATTTAGCTAATATATTTATTTTGTTAGACACATGTAGCCGTACATTCTCCCAGGATGGAAGGATATGAACTCTGGTTATTCAATTATGATACTTTCTTGTTAGAATTAGCAAATATCCAGCAACTCTGGGAAATATCTGGTCTCACTATGCTACATCTATAGTGAGACTACTTTTATAATAAACCAAAATAGTTTTGATTAGGTTTTTATATTATAAACCAAACTATATATATAATTGCATAATTCTCACCTTTTTATAGTGTCTAAAAATTGAAAACTCAAATTATCAGGTGCATCTAAGGTCTCACATTGGGTTTACAGTATTAGATGAAGACTTGGATTAAAATAATATTATTCCAAGGCAGTAGAGTCTTGCATGTAAGGATCAACATGTGGGCAGCAATAGCTTACTTAAGTAACACATTTGTAGATGTAGATGGGAAGTAATAAAATGTGCTATAATATAGAATACTTCTCTGTAAGGAGGGATGTTTCTATAGGCCTAGGAACTCTTGATAAACTTCTAATTTCAACAAAGATCAGAAATGTAATATAATCCTGATAGGGTAAGGCAGAGTTCCCATATATTTTGGATGTTCCTTTAAAACTAAAGCTGATTAGTAACTAAGAAGTAATTCTGTAGGAACATAAAGATTCTGTAGCCTTTCTAAATGTATGATGTAGATTAACAAAAACTAGCATTCCAGTTAAAGATGATGAATTAATGTTATAAACTTGCCTGTACTTCCTCCTGAAATACCACAAATAATGAGCAAAATATTTTTTAAGGTAGAAATCCACTAGGACAAAGATAATGGTAGAGGAGAAAACAGACATAAAAATTTGGAAGCTGTAAAACTATTGGACAAGTAGTAACAGACTAAACAGACCTGTGAATTTGGAAACTAAAATTGGCAATGGGAAAAGTAGAGAAGCATGGTGATTTATTGCACAGAATCTACAAAAGCCTCAGGAAATGGCAACACTAGATAATGGGAAGTATGAGTAAAAGTGGAGTAAAAATCCCACTACTAGTTAAATGTTTTAGAGTTGATACATTTTTCACCAAACCATCTATGTGCTGACATATCCAGCAGTCCTTGAATGAAATCAGACTAATTTTTAACCTTAATATGTCAGGTTATCCTGCATAGCCAGCTGAGCTCACTGAGATGTACAAGGACATCCAGATGACAAGAAGCTTCAAATCTTTACAAGATATTTTCCCAAGAAAATTCATATCTTTTATTTCTCACTTTTTATTGCAGTCTGTTCTGTAAACTTTATATCATTCAAATTAACACATCTTTATCTTTAACAACTTTGGTATTAAAAGAATGCATTTTGAATTATAGTATAAAATGTGTCCTCAAAATTGTGAAGTAGAAGGTTTTTTTAATACTAGAAAAAATAAGAATATCAAATGATTATTACAGTTTGGAGACATTCTAATGGATAGATTTTAAAGGCTTATTAGAAGCCAGTGGTCACTTTTAGAATGTTTGATTATTCATCCATTCATTTAGAGGCATAATTTAAGTAAAGGTAAAGACTAATAAGCTCTTATACTCAGTAGTATGAATTTCAAGTAATTTCTCTGAAATCAAAATAGACTCAGCTTTCAAAATATGTGTCCCAAGAAAACTAAAGATGCTAAAGATGTCATATTTTGCCCCAAATTTGCACAACTATGAAGTAATTAATTCCCATTCCAGTCCTCAGACCAGATCTTTCAGTAATATAATGTGTTTCTGCTAGACCACTGGAATTTCCATGATATGTAATAGCTTCACAATGGGTCTAAGGAAAACAAACTCTGTATTTCATGTGCTTATCCCTCCACTTTCCATTAATGCTACCCCTAGGATGGTTACCAGCCACACAGGAAAAATGCTAATCTTTATTAGTATTCAGGGATTGCAAATTACACCAATAAGATATTTTTTATAATTACCTAATGGCAAAAACTTTACAGCCTGAAAATACCAGGTGTTCCCAAAGTTATGAAATAACCAGTGCTGTTATACAATTCCCCCCTCCTTGACAATGTACACACACACGCACACAGCAGTCTTTAATTTGCACTGATGGGAGTGGTTCCTGCAGATAACATTCTCCCTCAGGTGTGACAGGTTAGAGGGTTTATTTTGAAAATAGCTACTTTTAGGATGCTAAGAAGGCCTCTGGGCCACTGACACCTTAGTATGACTTTTTTTGAGAGAGAGGGAGAGAGAGAATCCCAAGAAAGCTCCATATTTAGCACCAAGCCCAATGTGGGCCTTGATCTCATGACTATGAGATCATGACCTGGGCCAATATTAAGGTTGGATGCTTAACTGACTGAGCCACCCAGGCACCCATAGTATGACTTTTACTGATGTGAAAGTTCATCATTAAAATAAGTCAAGGTATAAACTATACATGTATGAAATGTTTCCTCATTTATTTGTACCGTGTGGCATTTTTAAGCCACTGCTAGTCCTTTTGGAATTAGGTATGGAGAAAAGTAAGAAGTATCTTTTCATTGTGAGAGTACAAACTAAAAAGGTGACATTCCTAGAATGGAGGTGAAAAATCAGAAAAATCAGGATAAGGAAAAAAGAGTGGTGGGAGTTTCCTACAAGTCGCTACTTTCAAAATAAATCCTCTAACCTGTCACACTTGAGGAAGAATGTTTAAATGCAGGAACCATTCCCATCAGGGCAAATTAAAGACTGCTCTGTATGTGTACACTGCAAGGAGGGGGAAATTTTTCCCTACTCTTCTTGGTTCTTTTGTCTGGCCTAATATTTAAATTAACACAAGAGAAAAAAACAAATTTAATTTCATACATACGTCTTCTAGATATGGGATCCCAAAAGTGAACAAAGCCTTTATATATGTACCTTTTATATACCTTTTAGACACAGAAACAATATTTGAAGAACTGACAAGACGAAGAAACTTAGGCTTGGGTACTAATTAGTGAGTAAACTGAACGGAATTTATTTACATAGGCTCCTTGACCCTGAATTTTCTATCTTTGATATTAAAGATATCTTTCTATCTCCTTGTGCAGGGATGTTACCTTTAACATGGGAGATTTATTTCCTACTTTCAATGGGATAGAAGGAAAGTCAGAATGTCCTTCTTGCAACAGCTGTTTCTCAAATAACTTTAATTCAAAATTATCAATATACCATTCTGGCATAGTTTTGATAAGCCTGCCCTGACCTCCGTGTGTGTGTGTGTGTGTGTGTGTGTGTGTGTTGTGCGTGTGTATATATATATATATGTATATGTGTGTGTATATATATATTCATTCATATATGTGCATATATATGTGTAAAATCATATTATCTCTATATTTTTTTACTTGCATAGTCTCCCTTTATGTATCTATGTCTTACAATTTTGAGGACCATGTGTCTTTATTTTTTGTACTCTACCCTGTGACCAGCAGCTGGTTAATAGCAGAAATCAGTCTTGTACCTCTAACAATGTTGAAAAATCAGGTGAAGAGTTGAAAATTAAATTTAATTAAAGACTGCTTGCTAGGAACAAGGTGAGATATGGATAATCACTATTAACACCTCTATTTATCCTCTTATCTATCAGTTAAATCTGAGCATTGGAAAGAATTAAAGCTGATAATTGCCAAGACAGCTTGAGGAGGACAATTAGACTATAGGCATTATTGAAGTAGTAAGATAGATTATTAAATAAAGTACAAAAAAAATTATATGAGTAAATTTAAAGTATGATTTTGTTTAATTAGATATGAGTGAAGAATTAGCTGTTCAATTTCTTAAGCATAGGGCAAATATTTTACTTTTGAAATGTTGCCCCAAATAAGCAGCAGTATATCTAGAAAATTAGAAAGGGGTTTTTCAAGTTTTATTAATTATAAGTTATTGAGATAGATCCTTTGGTTATGTTGCATAAGGGATAGTACTGGTAATAACATTTGTATTTTATTTTACTGGCAATTACAAAATTAACAAAATATATACACCAGCAATTAGTTTTTAGAACGTGTTAAATTGATCCTTTATTCTCAGTTGTATTATGGGCAACCATTATAGTCTAAATCTGATGGCTTCTGATGAATATACAGTGTGTGACTAGACTACTTAATTTTTATCTATACTTTATTATGATGATATGTATTGGCAGATAAAGTTACTCATTCAACATAAATATATGATTGTTATTACTAATCATATATATAGAAAATGTAATTTGTTAGAATCCTAGGAAAAAATAAATACAAGGACATCTCAGTAATGACCCCAGTGGGTCCACCCTAAATTTGCATATGAGAGCTTTCTGTAGACTGCTTGAGCCCTGGAGCAACAGAAAAACCTTGAGTCACTCCTTTTGTTTCCTCTGTAAACTGGTTGGTCAAAAGGATGGTAACAGAGGTTTCCCAGTCTGTCACGTTCTCATCTCTCTGTGGAAAGATATTTTCATACCAAATGATGTTTTCAGTTGTGGGTAGATTTCCTATAAAAAAGGAATACCTGTAAAACCCCATATAGCCTCTGATATTCCTTACGCATTAAACAGAAAGAGAAGGAAAAGTTACACAAGTCACCTCAAAGGTTAAATATAACTCAATTTCAGAGTAGTTTTATTAATTAAATATTTATTATAAACTAAGAGTTCAGTAATGATTTCTAAGAGATTTTTAAAAAGCAGTACTCAAAAACTAGATCATAACACTTTGGAGCTCAGTGGGGCACTGTACATTTAGTGATGCTAATCATTGTAGTACACTATATTACACTATTCTCTCACATTACAGAGAGTGTAAGAATGCAATATAAGGATTCACACTGGACCTCTTACAAATGAGTACTTTTTAAAAATAATTCAAAGAATATATGTTTAAAATAATTCATAAGCAGCTTTGTTCGCAGAGAATAAAATTAGTGTCAAAGAACATGTGCTTTGATGACAGAAGCCAATTTCTTTTTTTTAAATTTACTATTATTTTTTTAATGTTTATTTCTGAGGCAGAGAGAGACAGAGAATGAGTGGGGGAGGGGCAGAGAGAGAGAGGGAGACACATTATCCGAAGCAGGCCCCAAGCTGTCAGCACAGAGCCCGACACGGGGCTGGAACTCACAAACCGTGAGATCATGACCTGAGTCGAAGTTGGTCGCTCACCTGACTAAACCACCCGGGCTCCCCAACCAATTTCTGAGATCTACAACTTTGATCAAATTACTTTCCCTTAGCCTCAGTTTTTTAGGTAAAAATATATGGCTCATAAGAACATTGGCCTTTCATGTTTCCCAGATTGAGGTGAGAATAAAATTAGATGATTCGTGTAAAGGTTCTATGTGGGGGCACCTGCCTAGCTAGCTCAGTTGGAAGAGCATGCAACTCTTGATCTCGGGGTTGTGAGTTTGAGCCCCATGCTGTATGTAGAGATTATTCAAAAAAATAAATAAGATTTTAAAAAGGTGCTATGTGAAGAATAGAGAATAATATGCATTATCATTATTGGTTAAAATTACATCTTTAGTTTTATTCATATTTTTTACTCTTGTAAAATGTGAACTGCTCCTGTTATTATGTGAATAACAGGACACTTCTGGATCTCACAGCAGCCCTGTTACATACCACCTTGGAATCCTTAGGGTTCTACCCAGATCTGCTTAATGTGGCAATACCAAGTGTTTCAGACCTTTCTAAATATATGTCTGAGAATAATGGAGAGCACATACATGTAACAGCTATTTTAAAAATAAGTTTTAGTTGCAAAGCTTTTGTGTTTCATTGTAAGAGATTTCTTTCCCAAATACAGTAGTCTCCCATTATTTGCAGTCTGGCTATCTGCAGTTTTAGTTACCCGTGGTCAACTGTGGTCTGGAAGCAGATGATCCTCCTACTAACATATGTCAGAAAGCCAGTAATACCTACCCCTGTATCACAGTGCCTCTGGCATTCACCTCACTTTATCCCATCTTGTAGGCATTTTATCATCTCACATCGTCATGGGAAGGATGAGTAGAGTACAGTAAGATATTTTGAGAGATAGAGACCTCATTCATACAACTTATATTTAGTATTTTGTTATAATTGTTTTATTTTATTAGTATTATTACTGATCTCTTACTGTGCCTAATTGATAAACTTTATCATTTGTATGTATATATAGGGAAAAAATACTGCATATGGGGTTCATTACTGTCTTGGGTTTCAGGCATCCACTGGGTGTCTTGGAACATATCCCTCATAGATGAGGGAGGACTACTATACAGACTGGAGCAAATTCTTTATCTAGCAATTCCACATATATTATAGTGGAACAACTTTGTTATTCCCATTGTATTGATGAAGAAGCCAAGAGCCTCAAGATGGTTAAAATATTAATCTAAGATCCTATGATTTTAAGTGAAAAAGTGCATAATTGAACTCAAAAGTTCAGATCTGTTGTAATAACAATTTCAGAATAGGTGCTACCCGAATATAATGGGTAAAGATGGGGAAGTAGAAAGGTGAAATTCCTTCTCTAGGGTAACACAAAGTGACCAAATTAAAAAGAAAATCTCCTTGCAGACCACTATTTTGTTTACTATAACATTCTGATTCCTAATTAGTACATTAAATGAGATCTTTTAGAATGTTTTGCAATTCATAATTTTATAGTTTGATTCAGATTTTGGGTGGTAAGTAAACAAAACACTTCCAAAGATTAGAAATTGAAATTCATGTTGCCCAATTTATTTAATGGAGCTAAGTAAAACTTTAGTATGAAAATCAGAAAGGGTACCATGAAAAATGAAAATTCAAAATCCATCTCAATCATCATCCTAGATGCAAATGTCCTAAACATGAATTCTTTCCAAGGAAATTCATATATGTACATACAACATAAGCAAATTGGATTTGTTTCAAAGACAAAATAAATATTAATATTTATTAATATTAGACTATCAAAGTTACTCACAATATAAGCATATTAGTAAGTGAAAAGCTGATAAAATTTAATTTTAAGTCCTGCTAAAAATTTCAGAAAACTACAAATAGAAGGAAAATTCCTTAATGGGTTAAAAGATATCACTTACAGTAGAAGAGCAAAGTATTATACTCAAAGGTGAAACCTTAAAAATCTCTGCAAAATAGGAAAAAGAATATCATTATCATTATGTCAGTTGAGTTTTTTTTCTGATACTCCTAGGTACTGTAATAAGCTAATAAGATAGTTTAAGAATTATGAACAAAAGAATGAAAATTTCATTACTCACAAATGATACAGTATTACTAAAAATAGGGAAGTTCAACAAGGTTTCTCAACATACAAGTCAATTGCATTTTAGTATACCAACGTAAGTCATTAAATATATGATGTTACAAACAACTATTTAAATAGCAACACATTGCTAACGTTTCTAGAAGTTAACCTAAGAAAATACACATCTGACCTTTATGAAGAAAAGTTACAAAATTATAATAAAAATATTCTAGAATCCCCTGTAAAGTGAAGACATACCATGCCCATGTATAGGAAGAAAAAATATCACAAATACATCAATTAGTTATACATTTTTCTTATGAAATCATAGAATTTAAATGAGTTATTAATAGGAGTTTTTATGTAATTTAGTAAGATTTTTCACATGTAATTGGTTCCAATATTTATACCAAAAGGCACAAGATAAACAGTATGTAGCACAATCCTAAGGAAGGAGGATATGCAAGACTTGCCCTATTCAAAATCAAGACATCATAAAACTAGACTAATTAAGTCAGTATTTGTCCAATGGAATAGGATAATGATCCTGGAAACAGAACACATGTACACGAAGGATGATGTATGATGGAACTGGTAATGCAGGTGAGTATAGGAAGGCTGACTGCTCTGTAAGTTATCCTAGCATAATTGGTATTCCACAT